>NC_052136.2:28014865-29264865 GCF_016086655.4 Lepeophtheirus salmonis
GCTTCAAAGAAAATGTTTTTTCTGAGATTGAGAAAATTGTGAGTACACAATTGAGGAAAAGATTACTCTTATCATTATTCTTAATATACCGAATACACTTTTCAATAGTAAAAATTCTACTAAGAAGAGGATATGCTCATCTTAGTAGAATTTGATCCTTTGATTCCAAATATAACCATATTTTTTCTCTATTAGCATGATGGCCTTCATAAAACGGTATTCTTTTTTTTTTCTTTTTGGCTATTTTGAAGGTTCAAAGCTTTTTTAAGTGTTTGGTGTTGAACATAAGAATAAGTTATGTGAATATATTTTTTCCAAAACTGAATGATAAAAAAATTGAAAACTATTTTTAAAATGTCTGTATCATGTTTATAACTCAAGTTATCTTTGTTTAAAATGGAATATAGGTGTTTTTATTTCAGAGGCTCATAATTTCAAGCCAAATATGTTCAAAAAAATTTAAAGTATCTCATTTGATAGCTGAAAGTCTGATCTAATAACCTCCCCAAAAATGATCTATATTGTTGTCAGTTTCAGACAAGGCCACCACTATATTTCAACGATAAAACTCATTTTTGAATAGATTCATAAGAAAAGTCCATATAATAAAATTGCATGTCATACTCATTGCTAGGAAGAGAAAAAGTGAAAGATATAGAAAAAGAGACGGTAGAAAATAAAAAGTGTGAAAAAAATCCCTTTTTAAAGTAGGAACACGAATTCCCGATTGGTGTTCATCAATGGAGAAGAGTGCATTTGTTGGGACGAATCCCTGGCAACACAATCCCCGCTGAACTGCCCCTAACCAGAAGGACTTGATTTTGTGAGGATTTGCTCCAAGGACTCCCTTAAATATATGTTTTTTGGAATCCCTCACTCACTACGGGTCTGCAACAAATAATCTGGGGTCCATGGAGCTTGAACTAAGCATAAATCAAATAAAGTCATAATGTTAGGATGTCTAGATGAGGGATGCTCACAGTCTTGAATAAAAAGTTAATTATTCTTTGTAATGTGTAAAATATGTCTTGTAGATTTTTATAAATTGTAATTTATATGAAATTGTTTCAATGAAAATAAAGACATATTATGTAATTTATTATTTCATTAAGCTTCATGTCTTAACCTGTATAAATAAATTAAGATTAAAGAAATTCTTTGGTTCCAGCAAAAATGTTGCTTTGATCTAGAATTTGCTATTTTCCAATGTGTATAGAAAATTTTATTTTTCAGAAGCCTTCATAATGAAATAAGTCAATTTCTTATTGATCTTAACGCATATTTATTAATATAGTCTTGCCCGTATAGATTGTTTTAATAGATTTTTTTTTAAATTTCATCAACATCGTGATTCTTGAACCAAATGTATTATATGAATTTTCTCTATCGTAATAAAAAATTGGATCTTCGTGTTTGTGGAAAGTTCATATAATTTATCCTTATCTTCAACACCAAGCGCTTCAAAAAGCTTTGAATCTTAAGAATATCCAAAAACAGCAAAGAAAAATATGACGTTTTCCTGAAGGGCATGAGGCCAACAGAAAAAAAAAGAAGGCCATATTTGGAATTAGGGAATCAAACTCTACTAAGTTCAGCATATGTTGTTCTAGTGAATAAAAAATTGTGATTCTATTGGATAGTTTAATTTGTCGATGGTGTTGCATAAATATTACAGTACTTCAATTACCTTCAAGAACGGCCTACTTTTTCAGTTATTTAGTTATAGCTTTTGAAGAAGGCACAAAACAAATTATGTAATATAAACTAATGGATTTGATAAAAAAAGATTCATTCAGAAATATAAATTAGAAAGACATGCCTTATAAAATCACAAAAATAAATGTATTATTTCTGTTTAAAAAAACAACAACAATATTTTGAATTTTTCTTTGGTTTTTGAGCATGGAAATCAATCTTAAATGACATTAATCACTAGACATTAATTGTATTATATGAAATGGAGTACTTATTTTAGGCAACAACCTTGAATAGTTATAAATGCTTGTTTGTTTTTTGTAAATAAAAAAGAAAACTTACGCAGCAATGATGCGTTTTTTTCATTTGCATTAGAAGTATATGAAACAAATGTTTTATCAATTTGACAAATAATATGTGTATGTATGTTTTTGTTACTTAATGTGCAGTTGAGTTCATGTTATCTTGTATAGTGGTATTTAATTAAATGAAATCGTTTTCCTTTCCCCCTTATAGGAGATTACCGAGTGATCCATTAAAATCTGGACACTTTGAATTTTAAACTTTAATAAGATATAATTTATTAATTAACAATAGAATTTTAACAAAATTAATACTATTAAGAGATGTGTGTCAGAGCTTTCTTTATCATTAATATAACCGCCCTTAGCGGCAATGATGGTTTCAAGGCAGTGACGGAAGGCCTGGTATTCGCTGCGATTGTATTCCTCGATCATGGTGTCCCAATGCTGGATGACAGTTACATTGAAGGCATTGGTGTTTTGGTGGCGGACACTGCATGCCCTCACTTTGACATGTACTCAAAAGGTGTAGTCGAGGGAGGTTTTCATTAGGGATGTAGTGGTCCATCATTGTCAAAAAATAGTTTAAAAGAACTCAAAAGACACATATCAATTTTAAGATTATTTTCTTTTGCTTTTTGGAGAAAGGATTAAGAGATGCAATAATCTTCCTGGGGTTAGAGTAAAGATCTCTTTATTCTTTGAGCATCCACTATGTGTTCTAACTATACAAATGCCATAACGAAATGATATCCCAAAACCATGAACAGCTGCGTTGCTATTTTTTGTGAGCGGTCAATTTTGTACTTCCTTTGTCTCTTATTATTTTAACTGTTCTGACTATTGATTGGTTAAACTAAATTTATTACTATTAACCGGTTAATAACCCTTCCTAGTAAATGAAAAACAGGCCCTTTTTTATTATCTTACCGACAAACGTGTTAAATGAAAGTTTCCACTTTTTCTCTGAGTAATAAAAAAAAACTATTGGGAGTACGTGTAAAAACAAATCCCTTCAAGGAGTTTTATTAAACAAATATTGGAATATAAACAAAAAAAACCTTACATGTACCTGGTTTCTCAATATGTTGACAAAATTAAATCATTCTTTAACTACTCCACCAATTTATTTGTTATTAAAGACTCCAAGATTAAAAACTCATGTTTGACAAATTTCAAATCCAGACAAATGGTTTACCTAGTTACTTTAGCTCCCGCATGGATCGCTTAATCGTGTCCAAGAAAAGAGGAGATGGTATGGGGGGAGGGGTCATTTTCTCTGATGATCTCATCCGTTCTTCGCTTTGAGAAATCTTTGAAGTCAACTTTCAAATATGCAAAATCCAACATGATAATCATAGAACCCTTTTTATATATTTCTCTCCCAGTACCAAGCATAATCAAAACCAATTAATTTTTACTTATCTAAGATCAACTTGCTCTGACACAATCATTTGTAGAGATTTCAATCTTCCTAATATGGATCTTTGTCTACTAGTAGGCTGTTTATTGTATATAGAATTATTTCAAGATCTTTTCCTGAAACAAAAATTCAATGAAGCAATTGACTCTCACAGCAATATTCTGGATCATTATACATTCTTAATTTCCACCCTAAACCTATCGTTTATAAAAGAAAATACTAGGTCTAGAGGATACTTCGATTTTACCAAGGATGCCAATCTCTCAATGAATAAAACACTTCGCACAATTGATATGGTCTGGCATTTTACCTCTTTTCACAAACCAAATAATGTAGAGACTGCCTGGGCATTAATAAGAAATATGTAAACTGAGCTTGTTAGTAGCTATATCCCGTGACACGTGCATAAGATTAATCACGATAAAAATGAAAATATTTAAAACAAAGTTCTCGGGATAATTCCATGTCGAGATAATCTATTTAGCTACAAAAAATATGAAAAGAGTATTGTCCAACTTATTCGACAAAATATGATTATCGAATTAGATTGAGCTACTATTAAAATTTTCTCAGTCTAATATGAAATTTCTTTATTCATATATAAGAAAGAGGAGAGTAGGTTCTGGTAACAATGGAATTGGTTCGGTGCTACAAATATAGTTCCCATCTTTTAAGAAGGGAGATCATCTTCATCCTTCTAACTACATACCTATATCGCATACTAGCCATGTCGGGTAAATAATGGGGTGGATCGTTAATAGGAAGCTACAATCATTCCTTGGGAGTAATAAACTTATTTCTAGTAGGAAATACGGATCCCGTCCTAATATGTCGTGTGTTTCGAATCTAATTTCTTTCTGGAATGTTATATTCAATGGTGGTAACTTTAACCTTGACTGTTTTGTAATATACTTTGATTTCAGCAAGGCCTTCGATAAAGTCTATCTCAGGGAACTTCTCTCTAAATTGTCCAATATTGGTATCATCAGTTGTTTCAGTGGCTGGAGACGATTAGGATACAGAGTGTAGTGTTCCATTTCACCTTCTAAGCCTTGTGACATTACTTCATCTTTTCTGCTAGGTAGTGTACTTGGACCAACACTTTTGACATTTACATTAACAATTTAGTAGAAAATTTTTAGGAAAATAAATTTTTATATGCGGATGATACGAAAATCATCTGCTCAGCTTTAAACTCTGTCAGTGATGTCCATGCTAAACTTATAAACTGGAGTGTTACTTTTTCTCAAAAAAAAAAAAAAAAAAAAAAAAAATTGTGCCTCTCCATTGTAATTTAAGTGTCTGAGATAAGGAATCCTTCCAGAATCTACCTCATTAATTCCTTAGAAAAGGTGTAAGCTAGGTTTGTGTCATTTTTTCCTTCTTTGGGAGATAATTACAACTATCAATCTGAAATCAAAAGACTCGGCCTCATCTTTGTATCATAGACGTATCATTGAGGATGTTATTACACTCTACCCAATTAAAAAAAAAAAAAAAAAAAAAGATAAACCTATCTCTCCCACCTTGGATAGAAAAATAAAGGGTACTTCTTCCTTGAAACGAGACTCTCTGCTCACAATACCATCTACCTCCCTAAACACAATATTGCCATTTTTAAGTATTTATTATATATCGACTAGTCTTTGGAATTACATAACTTTATGCTTTCACCAGGAAAGTGAGGCTTACCTCATGCGATTTTTAGTTAATTCTTTTTTTTATACGACATATCAAAATATATATTAGAGTTTATTTTATTATGTTAATTTTTTCCTTGCAATGTCATGTTATTTTAATATTTGTATCTTAAATGCATCCCTGTTACTAAGAATTATATTTTTTATATATTTCATAAACATTAAATAAGAGTCAACCTTTATACACTTTAATTATCACCACATGTGGAAAAAACAAAATTAATAAATAAATTATAGATTCAAAAACCTTGACCCTTGTTCTAACACGAACTCGACAAGACGCAGAGCTCCAGAATTTAAGTCACCCTAAACCTTTTTTCCGTCTCAAATTCAACACTAGTAAATATGTATGGTCAATGATCAAGAACTATTTGAAGTTTGTAGAACTTACTTAACTATTTTACTAGAGTTCTGTTGATATATATCTATAATACAAATAAAATGCTTAAACTAAAGCCACTTGGTCCAAAACACCTGTCTTACTTACAGGGTCGGGGATCAGATTGTCGCCTACTTTAAACCTTTATAACTTGAAGACGACATTATCAAATAAAAAACCGGTTACCAAATAGGAAAGCTATTTGCGTCAGCTGACGATACGTAGTTCAGTTAGCATCATGCTGTCATCATATGAGGAGATAAAGAGCTATAAGTGGAACGAGGAGCTTTCGAGGTCTGCCGTAGACATGGCCTTGCTTAATAATGGAGGTGAAATCTCCAATTCAACGATTGCTTCAACCTTAGGAGTGAATTTACGGACTATTCAGCGTATCCGTAAGAAGCTAGAGGATACCTGGGATGTTGATGCCACCATAAAGAGGGCACCCAAAGAGGAGGGCGCCGACAGGAAGGTCAGAGACACCGACTTTGTCGGCAAGGTGAAGAAGATGGTTGAGGATGACCTTACAAGGTCCATGAAGGCCATGGCGAGGGATCTGGGCTGCCTTGACAAAACAATAAGGGACTGTGTATCTCAGCACCCTGCCATGTGTCCAAAATCTCCATGCAGTGGTTAACCGAGAACTGTTATAACGTCCTAATCAAGGATTTGTGCCCTCCTAACACTCCTGACCTTAATCTTTTGGACTATTTTGTCTGTTGGTATGTCTGTCGACATACCAACAGACATCCCCATAGCACCAAGGCCAGCCTGATGGACTCAATCAAGGAGATATTTGGCAACATGGACAATGAGTTGGTCAGAAGAGCCTGCGGCCGGTTCAGAGGCCGTATTGAGGCGGTTATTGATGCCAACGGTGATTATATCGAATGAATGGCTACTCTATACCTATATGCTCGTCATGTATATTTTGTGTTGTTTTTGTAGAAAAATATTTTGGCGACAATTTGATCCCCGCAACCCTGTATAAATGTAATTGTAGCATATATAGAGTTGAAGGGTTAGATAAGAACCTTTTTAGGACGAGAGATTGTCAACAATGGTCTAGATCAGTGGTTCCAAATAGTCTGTGCCCCCTTTCTTATATATTCACCCAGTACATTCAGCTAAAAGGGTGAATAAGAGGAGGTTGTAGGTATAGTTAGTTATACAGCAATATTCATGTCAAGTTGATGCTCCCTATAGTAGAAAAAAAAACTATCACGTAGCCAATAACAGGATACGACATCTATTTAACAAACAGCACATCTTTTTTATTAAATTGATTTTCTCTTAAACTAATAATCCAATTTTGATAAAAACTAAACACAGTGACCTTGGACACCAAATACTGGGTCCAGCAAAGTAAAAAAAAAATTCTGACAACTAGATTAACCATGCGCTCTTTGCATCATTTATGATTTGTATCGCAAATTATTTTCTCCACAAATTTCCTGACCAGCTTTTCAGAATAGTTGAGACATCCAGCATTGATCCCAATCGATTTGGATAATTCATAATCAATTATTTTAATTTCAAATTTGCAATGAAATCCTGATCCTTCTTGCAGTGTGACCTCATCTTGTAATCAGCACGATTTGCTGTTGATTCAAAATCCCCTTCAAACTCTTCCAGTTTCTTCCTGACTCTCCAGACAAAGGACTTGCCCAAGCGCAAATTTTTGCAATCTCAGCATTGTCTTTTCTGGCGCAAATCCCAAAAAGTACACTCTGTCCTTTCCACGATTGTGTATTAAATACTTATATGATCGATACAATTTTTCTAAATGACGCCAAACACTTTTGGCAAGCAACCAACACAACAAACAACGTCCTATCTGCACATGCACTCAAAGTTCGTTGTTTAATTAGATCTGCACACTGTATATCTAGAAAAATATTGACCATGTGTCCTACGTTCACCCACTTGGTGAATAGCTTTGTTCTGAACATCTGTAAAAGTAGTCTTTTCAATAATCTTTTTATTGTGTCTTTTATCTATGCAATAATGTTCTATTTTGAAAAAATTCCTTTAGTAGTTATAACATCAATTATAAATATAAGAGTATTTTTCTCTTTCTCCAGAACAATCGTGAAATGACCATTTAGGAAATTTTTATTCTAAGGCAGCAATATTTGTATTTAAGTTTTTTTTTTTAGTGTGACTTGTCATCATGACCCTTCATGTATATATATATATACAAATATATTAACATATAAATGTCTTTAAAATGTATATATTTAATAATATCAGGGTTTTTTTTTTCTTTAAAAAACATATATTTTTTGACACAATTTATTTACTTTTAATGTATGTAGATATATAGTTGGTTCTCTTTACATTTTCTTTAAGCGGGAGTATTTAACCCATTATCTCCTGTTGTTTACATATAAGATCACAATTATATTACTATGAGTTTTTTGCAATCAAAACCTTGTATGTATTTGGATTAGTTACTCGTTCAATACCTAAACTAATATAATTCATGTACCGGGTGTTCCATTAGAATAGGAACACTTGAACAAGAACATAACACTTGAGCGTGATCGAAGAATTTCCCTGTGCCCATTCCTGGTAGTTGGATGTCTCCAAGACCACTGTCTACGTCGTCAGAAAGTCCAAAACATTAGAAAGGAAAAAGGGTTTGTTCAAAAAGGGGAAACTGGACACGGATAAATTAAAGAAAACTGCTCAAGCCAGTTCCTTCAGGGCCCATACGAGAGAGCTTGGGGTTTCACAGCAGATTGTCCACATAGCTATAAAAAAGTGGCTGAAAAGAGGCTATTGAGGGTGAAGAGACCACTTTTGACACAAGCAATCAAAGATACCCATCTCTTCAGTTACAAGACACTTAGAATGAATCTTCAGAGTTCTTTTAAACCCTTTTTTTTTACACTCTTGGCTCCCTACAGCCCTGATGTCAAACCCCTCGACTACACCTTTTTGGTGCACGTCAAATGGAGGGCCTGTGGTATCCGTCATTCATACACCAAGTCACTCAGAGCGACTGTCAGCCAGCACTTGGTGGCCATGATAGAGGACTACATCCGCAGTGGGTGCGAGGTCTTCCTACGCTCGTGATCCTGTTTGGAATCACAAGTAGAAAATATGCTAAATTAAATATTTTGAAAGGGATACTGAGACAAAATACACCTAGAGGTTAAATTATTGTTGTTCCTTCAATGTATATCATTGAAATGATTGCCTATGACTGTCAAATTTTAAAAACACTGAACTGATAGGACTACAGTCTTTTTATTTTTATTTTTTTACGCAGATCCGAAACTAATATTAAGAGGAAACATTCAAAGGTGTTTATGAAATGTAGATAAAATTTAATAAATGCAATTCCACATCCCTTTATCACTGATCATTTTATAGTGATGAGAAAAGCAAACCTCCCTGTGTTTTTTTTACCTTTGAGAATTTGTTAAATCTATGCCGTTACTGAAGGATCAACGTAGAATATATCACAGAAAATGATCCCTGACTTATACTTACTAAATAAGTAATGCATTTCTTATCTTAGAAAGATATGGATACATTGTTACAAGTTAAAATATATCATGTGCTGAAAGAAAATAAACAAAACTGATCGTATGGATTAAAATATAAATGCGTATCAAATGAAAATAAGGGGTAAAAAATTATTTTTTTACTTTTTATGCATAAATTCAAAATGCATGGTTTCATGCTAGAAATACTCGTCAAAATAATAATGCTTTGTTTTCTAGAATATAAATTGTGATGTCTCCTATCTCCTAAAATATTAATGTTGTCCAAAAACTATTTTAAGGAATCCATTGTCAAAACCGGGGAGGGGGATGAGGCTCGTTTTTATCAATTAGGGCACTTTATAGAGCCAGTTCTCATGTTAAAAAGAAGAAGTGCTTTGGAAACTTTTAACTAGAATTCATTGTCACAATGGTGTTAACACCTTCCAGGATTATGCATTCAATGTTTTAAAAAGTTATATATAGTCAAATACTAATGGTTTCAAATAATAAATATAATTTTAATTACAAAATAGATGCTCTTTGATACTATAAAATTTGTAAACACATTGTCATTTTTACACTTCATAATGAAAAAATATTAATTACTCATTTACTCATATTTTCTTAGAGATAAATTTAAGCCTAGTTGTTTGAAAAAGAGGAGGAGGACCAATATCCTGTGTTTTGTTTGATCAAGCGCTAAAACTGCAAGTCATTGAGCACACCTAATTAGACCCTTAAAAAATTAAAAATAAGGTGCTCAATATTTTTAACTGATAAACCGAATACTAAAAAATATAAAAAGTACAATTTATTACTCGAATATCATATTATTTGGTAAAGTAAAAGATACCTACAACTAGCTCTTTTTTGACGCAATAATACAATTACCTATCTGTTTCAAAGCTAAAACGGCTTGAAATACTCCAAAAATGTTTTGAGAGCCTTGTAACTTTGCCAAAGTTATTTTTTTTATTGTTTTGATCAAAAATATATTTTTTTAGATGAAAAAAATATTAATCCAAAAACGGACAGTATAATATTTTTAATATTACACGTAAAAAAAGTACGTATCCAAGATAGCCACCTCCCCCTAAAGCCACAGAAACCCCAATTAAATATGGTAACCCGTGTTACATATACCCCTATAATATTTTCATATACTAAAATCACATCTTTTATAACAAAAGTTTATAAGACCAAAACAAGGCCCTGAAGCAGGGTATAAAAATAACAACACCGATTTACAAAACGTCATTTATGGCTTCAATGTAGTGTAAAATTTCTTTTTTATAAGGCCGAGTCTTCCATATTTCCCTCCTTATACTCTCCAGGGCATCACACTCTACCTGTAAATGAATTGGAGTCTCAGTTGTAACTCCACACAATCTGCATGATGCATCTTCCACAATGCCCATTAACTTTAGATGCTTCCTTAAAGGAATATGCCCTGTAATGAAGCCAACTATAATGTTTATAGATGCTCTCCTGTTTTTAAAAAGTTTCCAATCTGAAGTAGGCCCCTCCTAAAAGAGTTTTACTTGTCGGCACGTTGTGTCTTCTATCCATTCTCGTTTCCATTTTTTCCTTATGTACTTATTTATCTCGGACATTTTTTGAAACTTCAACTTCCGATTCTTCTTGAATAGTTCTGACATTCTTGGCAAGCACATTTGTATATCCATTTCCAGTATAATCCCAATGACATTTTATCATGTTATTGTACAATTTCTTTTCATACACTTTATTTCTTGTATCATCCTAACTTGTTGAACCGTGAAGAAGCCTTTATTTTTAGCTATAGAACAAATAGCAGCTGAACTGTCCAGGAATATTTTGATAGGCATTTGAACAACCTGTTCCATACTATTGAGAGCACGTAATGCCTTTAAAATACCCTCCAGTTCTGCTTGAAAAACAGTATTGCACTATTTTAAGTTGCCACAGCCTTCCATGACACAGTATCTTCATAAGTTATACACCAGCCATATCCAACTTGGTCATCGATTTTTGAACCATTTGTATAAACGTTGATAAATTTTGAACTAATCGTTCCTCCAACCTTTTCTATTTCAAGTGAAATATTATGCCGAATTTTGCTCAGTAATCTCTATTAGTGCTTTAAAGATATTTAAAATTGATTTCAACTGTTCTTGGATCAATCAAGCCCCTCCTTTGGTTTTATTTGTAGGGATCCAGGTTATACTAATGTTTTCTTCTATTTTCTTACGAGTTGCTTGTGCTCATCGTTTTATGAAAGGTGTAAAGGTTCAACATTGAGCAAGATTTCCATAGCTCTAGCTGGTGTAGATCTCATCACACTACACAATTGTAGGCATTCTAATCTATTTATTCTTCTCAACTTATCAATCTGGAACTCCTTTGTTATTATACCCAGTGCCCATATTCCTGATCCGTAATTCAAAATCGATTCGACATAGGCCTTACGTATCCATTTAGCATATAATGTTTTTAAACCCCACGGCGTCCCAATCATTTTACGGGCAGAGAATAAAGCCTTTTCAGCCTTTTTTTTATTATGTAATCCAAATGCACTTTCCAATTCAATCTTCTATCGATAACTAAACCAAGATACTTGTACTGACTTACCCATTTTATAATTGTTCCAGCCATATGTAATAGCGTGGTATTCGCTTTGTGAGACAAAGTACATAAGATTGCTTTCGTTTTATTTTCAAAAAAAACTTAAAACCAATTTCCTCATGAAATCTGCTCATTTCATTCACCCTTTTTTTATGATAAACCCCATAGTTGAAATATTTATTCTAGTCATTATTACAGCTATATCATCCGCAAATCCAACTGTCAATATTGGTCCTGGCTTGGGTAGAATTATATGCTAAATAGGATAGTTCCACACATATAGAGATAAAATTCCTCCTTAAAAATATCCTTTTGTTGGAGTAAATGAGACTTTACATCCTTGTTGAGAAAATTCAACCCTTCTATTTGTTTAAAAGTACTTTTACCATTTGTTTGTACAGTCATCAATGCCAAACTTAACACAAATTTCTTCTATAGCTTACTCCAGATTTTTAGTACATACGAAAATCTAATTGATAATTTATACAACAAAGCAATTCTCTCATAATACTCCCATGGTAAACTTTGGAAAACTACAGGGGCAAGTCCATCTGGCCCAGCCTTTTAAAAACTTTTAAACGATTTAAAAACATCCCGAATCAGAGAAACAGTTAAATCATTCGTCCAATTTTGCATTCATATTTTCAAGGAATACATTCGGACTTCCTTCTTCAAATGTTTCATCTGACCCATGTATAATTAAGTCACCAAAATGCCCTCTCACTAAATCATTTAAGCCATCCATTGCCGAAATCCTTCCATCTTTATTACTTAACATCCCCATACTCGGTCCATTATGATTATTTTGTATCTTTATTACAGCTGATATTGCTGTGTAAGAATCCAACTCCGTGCAGTTCTCCCTTCAATGCCTTCGGCTCTCAAGTTCGATTACCCTCCTATATTCTGTTTTACATTTGTAGTAGTCAACTCTATCGTTATTCCATTGGGGGCTTCTTATTCTTAACTCAGCTATCTTATTTTCCATTCTCAATCTTGTCAGTTTTTCTGTCCAACATGGTGTAACTCGTTTATATTTTTTTTTGGACGCAGTGTTGCCAACTCATTTAGAGCTTCGACGAGTGAACTTGTTAATTCAGTAGCTGGAAGTTATATTTCCTACACATGTATTTTGTTTTCCAATCCAGATGTAGCAACCTTTTATAGTGGAAGCAGCTTCTTATTATACTCTTGCCATTTGATTGACCTTAGATTCCTGCATAATATGGGGCTCTGTGCATTCGTATTCATACCTATCAAAATGGGTGTACTCTTCTTTACACTTTTGTATCAATTTTTCAAGTAATGAAAAGGAGCATTCTAACATTATATCCGCGTAATATGATTCCACACTAATCCGCTGTTTCTTCAGCTTCAATTTATTGTCACCATATCTCCATTATAATAATCAACTAAGCTAATCGCCTTTAAACATTTCAAAACCATAATACCCGCCCTTACGCTCATTCCTGTGAAACATTGATTGAAAAAATTGTCATAACAGGGATTCCTATAGACCAAACGGCCATTTTTGTTAGGTGGCTCCGTAAGAAGTACCATTTTTATTCTATTTCATCCATCATCTTACACAGTTCGTAACCTGCCAGGGTTATTTTACCCATATTTATCTGTACACAATTAGATCCGAAGCCCATCTGTTTTTTCATATTATTCACGTTTTTAATTCCTTTCTTCTACCTTCTAATCGTGAATTTGTGTTTAAGTGAACTAATCTTCTCCTACCCTTATACTTATTTATCTGAAAATCATGTGAATATATTCTGCAGGAATAATATTCCATAGTAATATGAAGTAATATAGTTTCTTTCACATTCTGTATCATAGTAAAATAGATTTAAACTTGAATAACAATCACCGCAACCCTAGCTCATTTGTAGGGCGTTTCTTTACTATCGGGTGATAATCCCGTATCAGGAGATGATCTCTTTGTAACAGACTCAACTTTAGGTCGTAATGTCAACATATAATCATTAATGTTAGCGTGTTTTTGGTTTTTCTTTGGTTTTTTAAACTTTTCTAAGGCACCTTCCTGTTTTTCAGTAGCTGTATACCACACAGCCGGTTTTTCAAATCAATGCCTGAAACCCAGATTCGATTTTCATTGGGTGTGTCAGATTAATGTTTAGTATCCTGGTTTTGGAATTTTAATAATTTCCTCCTAGTTTTTATTCTTTATTTTTTTCCGTCCCTTACTTTCCTCCCCAAAGTTTCTCCATTCATTTGAGAGTTACATTCTTCATCGATCCTATTTTCCTCCCCAGCAATAATCTTGTTTGATTAATTAGTCGGAGTATCTGTTGCTAAGTCGTCTGCAGGTTTATTCATTTGAACTCGTTGGTTCGTAACTTCCTTTTCAGTTTCAATCTCCCTGTGTTAATTTGTAGATTCCTCAGGGGTTTCAAAACATTTTCTTGTCCGTCTAGACTTTGAGAGTTTTTGGAATTGACCTACTCCGTGAAGATGATTGTTTGTCCACTTGCCTGGTGGTAGAACCAACTTTTGGCATTTGGTCCCTTCGTCAATTGATTGCATTTGGTCCTGCCATGTCTAAATTCAAAGCCTGGTCCCCCTATCAAACTCTAATTGATAAATAGCTCCATTTATATATAAAAGCGAAGGTAATTTTTGGGGGTTCCTCTTAACAGGGTGTTTAATGAGGAACCTGGCTCCTTAAAAGATGTGGAAATTGTGGAGATAACAAGGAGTTTTCATGTCCTGGGCACCCATGTGCTTCGGTTGCGCATCTTTAATGCCTTCTACTTTTATGAATTGGGATAGATGGTTAGCCACCTCATCATAGGTCACTGACCCCCATGCATTTTTTAGTCGTATATTGAATGTTCTATCTTTACTTAAACTGTCCGAGGATTCCCAACATTCAATTCAGTCTAATATTGTAGTATCAAGGCTGAAATAAAAAAATTCCATAAAAATGATATATTTTTTTGTAAATGTATGGTTATTTTTACAGACTCATGCAATTACATATATTCACGAGCGCAAATATTGCAGTTTTTGTGGAAGCCTCTCTTCAATTAAACTTGATTTGTTTCTATTAGTATCCTTGACATACTATTTATTAGTATCTTCGTATCTATTCAAAGGCGTAGGCAGGATTATTTTTTGGGGGAGGAGGGCTTAGATATTGGATATTTTCTTTTTTAATTGAAAAATTAAGATTTCAAAAAAAAAAAAAAAAAAAAAAAATCTATAACTATTTACGAAAAATTAAATTTTTGGAAAACAATTTCAAGAATTAAATTTTTTATTAAATTTTTTTATTTCAAAAATCTGCAGCTATTAATCAAAAATTAAAATTTTGGAAACAAAATTCAAATATTAATTTTTTGGCATTTTTTTAAAAATCCATAGCTATTGACAAAAAATGAAATTTTTTTCCGTCCACACCCAGCGGACGCCCCTGCTATTAGTGTTGTGAGTTGGTCCAAGACCAATTTTGTTTTTGGTTTGGTTTACATTCGTTTTTTCTAGACTGATATTTCGCTCCAGAACGAAGATCAAAATTAAAGTATTTTCAAATTGTGAACCTATTTTTTACGTCTCAATCTAAGGACCGATTTTTTCCTCTATCTTGATTTATGAGTTATACAATTATGATTTAGATTTATTCAACACGTTCCACTTCATATTACGTCATTGTTAACAATTTTGAAACACACATGACGCTATCAACAATCATCTATAGAAGCGGTCTATACAGAATTTTAAATGAGACTTATGTTAACCGTTTTTTTGTAAAAGCGATATTGATTGAATATTTCTTCGTGATCGGACCAGAACAAACTTATTTAAAGCGGTGAATTAGTTCGGTTCACTAAATATCCAACGGTCACAACCCGGTTTATAACTTACATACCTAAACCCAACATTAGTATCTATGTTATAGCATGCAAATCAAATTTAACTTTAACTTTTCTGCAGTTTTACTCATCAATTTTAAAAAAAATGTATCGTGTATGTCCTTGAAAAATATAACATAATGAATTGCAAACTTGATTCCTTTTTTTCCCCCAACAAAAACATTAAAAAAATCCGATTATTTACGGATTTAAAAATAATGAAATTGTTATCGATTGCATGAAAACACGTATTAGAAAGAAACCCTGTTGGATCTAATCGATAATTATTGTTTATTTGAGTTTGAATTTTTATATACGTATGTATATATGTTAATTGATAACACTAAGGGTACATTGTATGTATAAGTTTGCCCGCACGTCATACTTTTCCTTCTAGAACTAAATTGGAGACAGCGACAACGGGTAGTTGAAATTCAATTATTGCAACCTTTTAATAATAAGGAAATAACTTCCCAAGGTGAAGAATAATTTATTGGATTTGGAGGAGAGGGATTGGACTCATTATATGGAGGATGTTGTGAGTTGGTCTCTTATGAAGTTTTTTGAGTGGGGGGAAGGACTTTGAGTCGATCCGTGGACTAAGGGAGGAGATCACGTCTAATTGAGTAAAACACTACGACATTTTCTTGTATCTACCATAAACAATGAATGTATAATTATAGGATGAACGTAACAGGTATCATGAAAATAAACTTTTATTTCATCAAATCCATTAACTCCTGAAACAGAAAATTACTACCAACATACATAAATAGAAATATAGATTACAAACTCCACTGATTGTCTAATCCTACGGGGAAACTTATAAAGGAATTGTGATCGATTCAGTCGACAAACTATCCCTCTATTGCCTAGTTTTATTATATATCAGACTCTAATATGTATTAAAAATATGGTATTATATTTTTATATATTATTTCCATAAGGGTAGACAATAAATGAACTATTACTATGGAAATAATAAGATATTTCTCATTATCATACTTTCTCGTCCCTTATCGATTAAAAAAATCAATTGTACAAATCTAGACATTTCATTGGGATTTTCAGTAGATATTCTTTTAATTAATACACATATTACTGTTCTCTTTGAATCAAGTACTATAACACCATTGTGTTATGCCATTAATATAGCTAGAACCTAATTTGCTCAAAGGAAGGAAATTTTTCGATTGTTTTAAGAATAGAATTTGAGGATTTTTATTGTTTTATAGAATTTAGGGTTTTGTCAAAAAAAAAATGCCGATTTTGAATTTGTCTTTTCTAAAAATAGGTTATTTGATCCAATTTAGTATTTGCCAAAAAAATGAACTATAAAATTTTTCAAAAAAGTTATTATTCAAGTTTGACATTTTTATTTAACAAAAAAAAATTGTCTCAAAAATCCCCCTTCCCCCCTAAAAAAAAGATAAATACTATTCACAGCTCTGCCCCATAAAAAGATTTTCACTTTACACACAAAGGAGCTACATTCCTTTGGATATAGTATTTGAGTGACCTGATTGTTTTAAAAGGGTGCTATATGTTGTTTGAAAGACCTTTATTAGAGGACTTATATAAGCAATAAATCAATAGTAGTACACGGGGATTTATTTTAGTAATCATAGTTTTTAGAATTTAATAGTCACTTTAACAAAATGCTTTATTATAAAAAAAAGTCATCATTTGGGATATTTACAACTTATTTATCTAGTCAACATGACATCAGGAAAGTTTTTGGGGATACTAATTTTGGATTTTCAAGGGTCGTAAAATAAATTGAAAAGGATTTACTTGATGAGTTTTTGGAGAGTTATTTTTCCAAATTAAGGTGTCATTCTTTTCATTAATACATAGAAATGTTACAGTTTTCTACAATTTTTGCATTTTGCAAAGTTGATTCTACAAGTACGTTGTCTTTTTCCCAAATGCCAATTCCTGTTTAAAATGACTTGCTAATTTGCAATTATAACCCATATTTTTAGTAGTGCCATCCTTGAAAACAAGTACAGATATTTCAAAGTACCTACTATTTGAATCAAAATTGATAAAGGAAATGAAATTTCATTTTTGCTTAGTATAATTCATACATTTTCGACCTTCATATCTTCTGTGTAGTAAATTTAATAATCTTCTGATTTTAGATATTTAAGAATTAACAATCGACAATGGATTTGTTTGATTCCGAATGGGTCTTGTATTTATTTCCTTCCTCTCATGGTTACTCTGAATCTATTTAAACATCTTGAGAACTAAGCTCCTCTACTCCACAACATTCTTCAAATTGTCATGGTTAACATGTTGATTTTCGATTACTTTTTTTTTTACATACCCAAATGCTTACGATCTTTAACTCTAATAATTAACACTAATAATATAGGGGTTTCCAGTAAGAAGTGTTATTTTGATATTAGAAGAAAAATGACATTTTTCGAGGTAAATAATCGGATGTTTATTTTAATGTAAAAAGAAAGGTATGTCATTAATAATAGAAAACAATATCAATCAAGTGGCCGCCACAGATACACTTACGGGACCGTATCCTTTTGAAGAAATTTTCCATCACCAAATCGTAAAGTGCTTGTTATACGCCCTCAATAGCTTCACAAATTCTATCTTTGAGGTCTTGAATCGAAGCTGGACTGTTGGTGGTCTAGACCTTATCATTCCCGTGGCCTAAAGGAAGAAGTGGCAAGGTGTTAAATCACAAGATATCGGTGGTCAATTGCAATCACGTTCCGGAAAATTTTCCTGTAAAAGAAAGATGATTACTCCATCCTCAACGTATAACTTTTTGGGTTGGTTTACGGTCTAGCCGAGTCATGGTAGCTTACTTTTTCGAAATGAGGCTGGAGCAACAGTTATGGTGAATGAATTGCACTATCCAGAGATGATTAATAATATGTTATGACTGGAATTGGATGGTACATATCTTAACAACTTTTACTTTCAAAAAGATGGCGCTACATGCCACACAATCAACAAAACCATCGTTCTTTTAAGGGAAAAGTTTCCAGCCCCTATTATCTGTCGAACCTTTATAAGTGAAGGTTGAAGTTCACCCATTACAAAAGGGGTAAAACAATTAACAAATTACTTTAATAATATAACATAAGATCAAAAGTTCATTTGTCAACCATTTTTAATATTTAGATACACAAGAAAGCATTTATTAGATTTTATAGCCGAACTTATACCCATATGAAAAGGAGGCATCATCTTATAGACTTGATATTGGAAGTAAATAAGTTAAATGTCATATAAAGAAACCAAGAAATGTCTGCATCATAATCCTTCAAATTGGATATACTCCAGACATTTCGATATTGAAATGAAAGTATCTTATTCTCTTATTTTTTTGCAATTGCATATATGTGTTCAATAGTCTAAAACATAGCAATGGCATGTACAGAGTGGACTCCAAATAATGTAAAATGATTTGTTGTATGTCATTTGGTTATTTATATTATTAGATCCCTATATAGAGGTTACAAAAACTTGGTGTACCTTACCGAATCTGCTGACGCCTCCTCAAACCATGACTGACTGCGATTTTTTTTATCCTTTTATATGTAAAACTTGATCCTTTCCTAAGGGAACATCTTCAGTTACTTTTTCACGAGTTTGTTAATTGTCGTGTGGTCCATGCCTAGCTCCATGGCCATTTTACGGAAGCTCCTCTTTAGAATTTTCAGAATCCTCTCTGATATAATTCTGATGTTATTCGTAGACCGTGGTGTTCATTTTCGACCACTTCGAGAACGATCTTTGATAATATTTATCTCCTTGTGTCTGTCTGCGTTGTGTTTTATAATGTTTAAGTATTAGGCATTAAAAATCTCTGAGTTGATCTTCCTCAAGTAGTGAATCTTGACGGCAAAATCATGTTTGCTTTCCATGGTTGACAAGAAATATATCAAAAAACTTACTAAAACAAGTCTACCATCTTAACTTTTGAGTCCAAATCAAGTCTCAAGGCTCGGATTAGGAAAGCAAGTCGAGTCATAATTATTGAGTCAAAGTCTCGTGATTGGTCCATACACTAAACTGACATTCAATTATTTTCGGAAGTAAATGTTGGAAAAACTGAAGACCTTTACTATAGAAAAACTTGTACTGGTCTTATCAGGAATACAACATGGTATTGAGTAAAAAATTATAATTCCGTATAAATTAAACCTTTCCTTTTCTTTAAAAATCAACGAAAACGGAACAATTTTCCCTCTTCGTCTCAGATGAGCCACTATCCAATACTACTACTCCGATTATATTCTTAAGTTTTTTGTGGACTTCCACAACTGGTTTACAATTTTTTATTCTTTCCGGAAATTGAGTGACCTTATATAAAATTTTTTGGATGGTATAGTTAAGCAATCACTAATCAAAACTAATCCTTCGTGATGTAATATATAACTTTCGGAATTTTTTTTATGGCTATTGTTGACCAATTTGCTGTAACACATCATATTTTAATAGTCAACGATTTCTAGTTGTGATTCACCTTTTAAAAGGTTATGTACCCTCAATTGATATCACACAATAACTACTTGTGCATAAATGTTTCATTTGCAACACACATACATAATATAAAAAATAAATGAACTTTTACAAAAAGTAAGAAAATAAAAATAATATATGAACATTAAGAATTAAAAGGATTTAATTTAAAAAAGTGTGCAAATTTTGAACTTTAGATCATGTATTTCGAAAGGAAAGGGTTTATGTTTGGAAGTGAAAGATGATTTGTTCAATTCAATTCCGTGCATCGTAACTTGTTTGGTTTGTGCCTTTTGCAGAGAGTATTGGGATACTTGTGTCTTAACGAGAGCCGGAATAAGAGTCACTCTTGATAATTATATATTTTATGTGGCTGAAGGAACAAGATATAAGCTTAACATATCAAATATCCTGCAACAAGTGTGCTGGACATAATGAACACACATTAACTTAGATACTACGTCATAATAATGCAAAAATAAGTAGTTCAACAAAAAAATATAAATTAATAATAATACTCCATCATAGGTTACATAATTACAAATTATTTTCTTCTTGTTTTCACTCTTCAACAAAGGCACCGAAACACATTCAAAAATAGAGGATGGGGAGTTTTATAAAAATGACATCATATATTGCCACAACATTATCACACAAGTTCTTAATTTTTGGCCAAAAAATAAGTAACAAATATTATAAATATTCGGTATGATATTTGCAAAGAAGTTTGAGACCCTTCAGTAATACTGAATTATTTTTCTAAGGAATTAATTTTTTGATTTATTTTCCTACTTTATAAACAGTTTCCTTTATAATTGGTGTACTATGTTCACTTGATTTTGATACTCTGCACAATGCAAGCCACATGCAATAAAATTTAGAACTGAGCTCTGATATTTATTTGATTCCATTTGGAAGTCCGTACTGTGTTTCGAACCGTTTCTGAGTCTCTGAAGTAGTTTATTATGTAATAATTTGTTTTTCTTCAAAATAAATAATCGAAATTACATTCTTCTATATCACTTGAGTAAAGGAACTCTGATGAAACTTTTGAAATTCAGAAACAGAAGAAACTTCTGAATCCCTTTACAAATAGATAATGTTGTAGAAAAAGTATTTTTTTTTAAGGCTATAGAGGTCACAAAAACAGTTTTTGAAGATTGAAACTTTTCAAATATAACTTTTTTTATCAATAAAGGTACAACAGAAAATTGAAGTAACAGATCACCCTTATTCCTGATATCTAGAGTTCCATGGCTCAATGAACTACTGGGAAAAGTCATGGCGAACAGTTTCTTTAATTTATTCTTATTTTGTGACAATATCAAGGAACAATTTCTCTAGGGACATTCTGCTAATTGAGACAGAGGGAAATAAAGATTATCTCCCTTTTCATCTATTTATAAATCTAAGTATGAAACGAATTAGGATATTTTATCTTTAGAAATATATACAGCAGATGTATAGTGCTCGTTTCCAGACTTGAAGTAACTCCAGTCATTTATATTTTGGATTCGTATATTTTTGATCAAGATTCAGAGACATAATAAGTCATTGTAGACATATATGTACAAAAGTGTACTTGCACATATAAACTCTCTTTCTTTTTAACCCTATATACTTTTTTATAATTTTAGTGATGGCCAAAACAATAATTTTCAAATTTCGACTCTAGCTAAATGCATACATTAAAGGGTCTTCAATAAGGCAAAAAATGTTTTCTCAATCATTTTAAACTTAAGAACATATGATTGATGAAACATATTCAATGTCATACTTAATAGCTATTATAGATCGAAAACTAAAGACTAAACCTTATTATAGAACTTCAAAAGATTTGATGTAAGAAAAAGTTAGATTTTAATTGATTTTTAAGCATTTCTTTTAATTTTCTTATGGAATATTTAATAAAACGCAATAAAAAAAGTTGGTGAAAAGTTCAAAAACTAAATATAAACAAGTCGATTCGATGAAATACATATATAAAATATACCAATCAATCCCTAATGGTCGGTTATTCAATTATAAAATTTTGTTATAACAATCATCTCTATTACTTTAGCGACTTAAAATAAAATTGAGGAGTAAAATCTGAAACTGATTTGATTCGATTTGGAGGTGGTCATGATAGTGGTTCTGATCGTTTGAGTATCTGAAGTATTTCATTTGGCTACTATTTGTTTTTCTGCAATATGCAAAATATGGATTACATTCTTATATATCACTTGAGAAAAGGAATTTAATCAAACATTTGACATTTAGCAACAACACTTTAAAATTGAAACTTTTGAATCGTGAACAGATAATGTACATAATTACATACATTTTCTCTAAAAGATTGATAAAATATGTCTATAGGTATAAAACAAACATTAAAATAATCCTAAAAATTTACATTAAAATATTAAGAATAAAAAAAGAGAAACAGAAGCAATATTTTCAATGGTAATAAAAAAAGACAAATTTTGAAAATTTGAGGCGCAGAACTTTTTTGGAGTGTCTATGGATGCTTTTGCGACATTTGATGTTACCCCAAATAATAGAAGAGGAGTTACGAACATATCCAATACTCCAGATGTGTTAAGCGAAATAAATTCCTTCATAATACAAAGAGTATGGTGGTAAGCAAAAGCATAGATTTCTGTACAATCTTTGCAAGGAGCATTAAAAAAAAGACATCCTGTTATAGATTTGAAATTGCAAAGCAAATCTATTTCCATTATTAATTTTTGCAATTGAGCTTATAGTTCATTTTTTCAATGATATTAGTAGGATTGAAACTTTTAAAAACTTATTGCATATGTCTTCGCCAGGTTCCTTAAAATTTGATTCTAACTACACTTTCAAATGCCATGAAATGGGCATTATGGGTTCTACAAGATTTAAAAAATAAAACTTCCTATTGCAATTTTTTCTTGCCACGTACATGGTCGAGGACAATGTTCCTTTTCATAAAATCATTTGAATTGCTGCTAAGAATGGAGAAAATTTCTCTGGATGATTATTTATGAAATCCGTTCCAATCATAAGCCAAGTTTAATACGAACTTCATGATATAGTGGATTGCCACTCAATATTCGGATGTCATGTAAGATCAATTAAAGCTTTTTGGGGATATTTTAGGGATTTTTCTGGTGAGTGGAGATAGTCCTACTCCGGGGGTCTTTTGATTGAATGTAAATAAAATCTATGAAACAATCGATTTAGCCAGTTAAATTCCCTTCTAATTGCTTTCTCGGCTAGCCAGGGAATAGCAGTTGCTTTCTAAATTGTATTAGGAATTATTCAGAAGTTACACCGATCGATTCTCTTCTAAAGATTAAATTTTCCCGAAGATGAGATTACTGAATTAACATATTTATCCAGAAATGTCCAGTTTGAAAAAGAAGGACCGGTTTGGTCCCATCCAATCCCAAAAATTTCAATTGCACCCTTAACAGCACAATCTTCAATTTGATAATCTTTATCAGGATTCCATTTACTGATAGGATTAATCATAGTTTTTTTATTGTTGATTTTTAAACAGTAATTCCTTTCATATTTCTTGATGTAGTCCATTACAATCTCAATCCCTTTAGTTAATTGTTTTTCAGAACTACCCTCTAACATTAACGTGACTTCATCGGAGTATATATCAATTGTATGTTTTGAATTCCCAAAATCTACTCCAAAACCCGTGAATACCTATAAAAATAAAGATCCCAAGATTGTTTAGCCCAGCAACGAATATTAAGGGAGCTGAAGGACAGCCTTACCGACAACTCTTTTTCAAGGCTATAGGATCACTCTTCATTTCACCCCTAGAGATAACTATTGTTCCATTCAAGAGAAAAAGTCTAACAGGATTAAAGTATTTATTAGGAATGAGCTTTTCTACTGCTTTCATGACATGACCATGGAGAATTGAATCAAAGGCCTTGCTGAAGTCGACAGCAATTATAGCTCCAAAAGTTTCCCTTTTCTATGAAAGAAGTATTATGAAACTACCTTCAAAATGGCAACCAGTTATTGGACAAAAAGGTGCATATTTTACCTAAGTCGGATCATTCTTGCGATGTTACATCAAATATTGAAATTAAAGAAAACGGATACATTTATTTTTACAAGACCTTATATTGTTGCATATTGTTATATTGAAATAACAGTCAATTCATATTACTTATACTTCCACAACTATTCAAAAGAGTCTTTCAATCATAAATAAATTATCAATTGGTTGGAAGAATTGAAATTAATTCTTTTTAACCATAAATCGACAAAAGTTTTATTGGTTACGAATGTTTTTTGTGTACTATTATTTATGTTCCATGTCAAAAAATGGAGTATAAAAAAATTGTAATGGAATATCTATTATAAATTCAGCAATGGTTCATATGGATGTTACTTGTATTTATTTGAACCATTACAAAAACTATATTCAACAACAAAATATGATTAAATTACAAGTATATTAAGAATGTAAACGACACATAGTAATAACTTTTTATATAATATCCAATTATAGAACATAAATATGTTTCACTTTGATGTAACTACTTCAAGTCAACTTCTCCTCCACATCAACTAATGACTATAGTTTGAGGGGCAGAGAACATAATTAATGATTTCCTCTCAGCAATTGGTAGAAAAGTATTATTTATGTTTGTTTATTATAAACACTTTAAGAATTTTATAAAATCTGAAGATTCTAATGATTTTATTAAAAGATTTGCAATTGGCAAAACAAAATGTCAATATTGGTGTATGTAACAACTTGTTTTTTGTTTTTGTTTTTTTAAGTTAACAGCTACAAATCGTTATCTAATTGATCTAAAAAGTAGCTTATTATGGGGCAATGGTACAAAAATTGTAAAACATATTTTAAAAAATCCTATTTTTTCGGATCATTCATGTTAAAAATATTTTTCCTTCCTCAGTTTGCCCAATAAACCATCAAAATTACGCTTTAAAAAATTTACCTCAAAGTAAATACAACTAGTTGAGTTATGTGTCATTTTGTTTTGTTTAGTCCTTGTTGCTTGACATATCTTGTAAAATTCTGCAAATTATTTTTATTCATAGTTATAACTGTTAGGAGTAATTTTGACATACTTTTTTAGTAACAAAAACTTGTAATATTCATATAAATTCTACTATCGCCTAAGTTCAAAAGCATCACTTATTGTCAATAAATATATTTTCAGGTTGCATTAAAAAACAATGAAAAATTGTAAAAATCCTATCTAAAAAGTAGAAACGTTTAGAATACAACAGTATAAAGTTGGACCGAGGAGCCAAAAATGAATATACCCAATGGCCATACCTTTGTTAGAAAATGACGAATTCCATATTATCTATCTTAGTAAGTGTGAGAGGACTCACACGTACACTTAAGTAAAAAAATTATCCTATCAAACAAAAAGTGAATAGACATCACATCTTATTTCTTAGCTATGATTAGTGTTATCATAATTTCAGGTGGATACTTTGATTTGTGAGTGTTTCTCTCACTGAGAAATCAATAATTTATTTTCTTTTGTTGTTTCCAATTATGAGCGGAATAAATTGGCATCTTTGATACAGACAAGAAACAAGCAATCAAAAAACATCATTATTATAAAGGCTTTCGAATTTGATAATTAAAATTGATACCCTTGCGGTTCTTTTAAAAGTAGACAAGATACCAATATAGATTTTAAGACAATTTGGGAGAGTCCAAACCTACTTTTTATACGGAGAAGAATAATGAAGCCCTCAAAAGTAGAAAGGGTATTAATCTTGTTGTTTTGAAGACCATACTGATCTGGTTTCTCACTAGTTGTTGAATAAGTTTGGCTGACTATTTGAATGTGTCGGTCACCAATTTTTAGGGATGGAATTATATTCTAAATTCCAGTGAAAATAAAACGATGTCATAAAAAATATGGTACCATTGAGAGAGAGATATCCAATGACAGCAATTACAATAAGTTATTGTGATCCTTGCTCACTGACACGTTATAATTTGCATGATGGGAAGAATACTGAATTAGTAATACCATTAGAATTTTGCTCTTACAACTTTTTTTTAATATACATTCACCACAATTAAAAAAATATTTTTATCTCTAACAAATTGAGTTTGTTGGATTGAACAAACTTCCTTAAAGGCAACTTCGTCTTACAGCAGGATAGTACAGGTACCCAACCACTCACAAGATCCAAGACTTCCTTAGATGCAAATATTAACTTGTGAGATAAGGAGCTGTAGTTCCCGTACAGGCCTAATGCTAGCCCGTACGAATATAGTATAGGCTGTCTATTGAGGCCAAGGTTTGTACTGTATAACATCCTTAGTTTTAATGCTCTGAATGACTCCGTTAGGAAATACAGGGATAAGATATTCCTTATGAAATAACCGAAGCATATTTTGCAAATTCAGAAAGCACATGGAGAAAATATCTGCTGCTAAAAGGGGGGTCATTAAACAATAAAAATTCAAGTATTCTAAGTTTTTTTTTGTATAATTGTCGCAATTTATATATATGTATAATTATCTTCTTTTTTTTTTTTTTTGCAAGTCGGATCGTGTTATGGATTCCAAAAAGTGAGAAAGCCTTGTTTCCGGGATCTCAAACTTAAAAAAAAATATCTGACGAAATCCTATCCAACAACAATTTTTAGAGAATGAAATAACCTAGTACTGACGTATTTAAAACGGTACTATACCATGACGTTCGAACCAGTTAGCATCCACCTACCAGATAAGATGCTCAAAAATCAGTTATTAGTTACTAATGTCATCATTCTTCTTACTGCTACTATCTTTAATGGATATGTTTTTACAAAAGAAAAAAGTTGAATGAGAAAGGCGATTTTTTACCCCCAAAATTAGAATAGTACTAATTAAAGAATTAAGAGTACATTTCTTATAGATCTATATTGCATCTCTTAAACTTTCCTTCAAGAGGAGTAAGAATAAAAGACTCAAAATGATAAATGTTTGGAAAAAATCTGCTTGTACAATTAACTCTTTAATAACGTCCCCATAATTTATAGACAGACATTGACACTTGCACCAAATGTGATCGGTTGTTTCCATTATGCATTGAGAGAAGAAGCAAATTGCATGTTCTTTATGTAAATGCTTTGGATTAACCTCGCAAGTCCAGGATAGTATTTTGTATTTAAGCCATATTTCGATCAACGTAAACAACTTATTTTTAATTGCTTTCAGGTTTTTCAAGTACGGTTTTTAATACTGCATTGTTCCAAATATGAGTTGAAATGTGTTAAGGTGGGTATGGTACGAGGGAAACTCCCTTGGGGAGATTTGCCAGTGGAAGATTGACATGGAGGAAAATTGCCTGTATTTTGTTCAAACTTCATGATTAATAATAACACATTATAAATTAGTTTAATATTATTTATGACCAATATCTACAGATATTTTTTTGTTCCATTCTTGCATCTGAGTAATATTATTGCAATATAATTTTCTCACATTTTTTTTAATTCAACTTAATCTTCTAAAAAAATAGATCGAGAGGATTGTTAAGGGGGGGGGGGAATAAATAGCTTTGGGCCTCTTAAAATGTGGTTGAATACCCTCCGCCCTCTTATTGACTCAAGGGTAGTGTAGAATTGCTAAAAACCACCGCTAATACATACAAGGAACCCCTTTAATACAAAAAAAATAGTTTAAGTCTATAGTTGGCAAACTGAAACCCACATTTTTTCTGTCCTTCTACGCCATTTAACTCTTTTTTCTTCTGAATGCTACGTTATGCTAGCATCATGTTATTTTGCTACATGCAAATAACATTATATGTCATTCAATAACTCTATCAAAAAAAAACTTTACTCAATACATCATTACAAAAAGGAATTAACAACATGCCATTTTTTTTAAATTTTTATGGCCGTTATACCCTTCCTCTAAGTAGATGATAAGGAATACATACAATTAATTATTTTAAAAAGTACTTCTATTAAACACATAAGTAAGGAATTTTAATGTTTAAAGGAGTTTTTTGTGAGATCTCATAGTAGGTATATAATTTTGTTTCTTTTATTGTATATTATATTCTTTTAGTATAATAGTATTCTATTGTTTATAGTATAAAAAAAATAGAACAAAAGGCTCAAAATCAGTTGGTAATTTGCCAATTCTTCCTAAATATGGAATATTTATAAATTCTTTAAACCTAAACAAGAGCTAAATCTAATTCCATCAATCAACAATGTTCAGAATACTAATTAGAAGGGAGAGGGGTTGAAAAATGAAGAGCTGATATCAAAATACAGTATCAATTTTTTTGCATGGGAAGTAATGCATGAGGCTGATCATATATTTTAATATAAGAAAGAGGATATTTCGCTTAGGAGGGGAAGGGGTTAATACTCTTGTATTTTGAAACTCCGGATTCTTTCAAATTAAATATAACAATTACTCGTTCTTTTCATAAACTTGGCATCTTTTTTATTTAATTATATGTTAAATAAATGTGAATACAGACACTTTCATCAGTTTAAGTAGACACTTCTCTACTTTCATTGTATCTCGTAACCCTTCTTCCTAAAATAAATATGAAAAAAGGCCCAAAATCAGTCGGTAGATGTTAAATCTTTCTTACCATCTATGGAAGGATTATTCATTAACTATTCTTGGAAATTGTTCAAAACTTAACCAGAGCTATTTATAATTCAACTAATTAATGTTCCGAACACTGATAAAGAGAAAAGAAACAAAAAAATTAACAAATGTATAACAAATACACCGTCATATGTGATAAAATTGAAGGGGTATCATCCATTTAAATCGATTAATAACTATAATTATCCATTCATAAAAAATAAATAACGATTAAAATGGGTTGTAAGACAATTTGCCTAAACAAGATTTAATAAATGGAACGTAACAAAGTACTTATGATATATTTTCATGTCATTCCGGTTTTTAAAGATTTTGTCAGAAATTTAAATTAAATGAAAATGAATCAAACACAACTAAATTAATAAATACATTAGATATCGGATTTGCCAGAGCCCCAATGACATTTGTCCTGCCCGAAATGTATGAAACTGTCTAAATATCTTATAAATTGAAGTCGTCTCAAAAAAATGTTTGATGATGAGTTTGTAGGCAAAGGAGAAACTAAGACATATTTTAGAACGCACAATTGATAACTGGACAACAAATACAAGGGTTTTATCACTCTACAAGGAGTACTTGGAAGAAGGAGAGTTCACTTAAATAGCGAGTTAACTAAATTTGGCGTATATTTTGAAAAAAAGAGAGGAAAAATAAATAAGAAAATGTATTAATTTAAAAATGATAAATATTATAAATCCATCATTTTTTATAACCCACCTTCAAAATAAAACTGTTTTATGTACTAATATTGTCTGGCTGGCCCACTTAATTTCATATGCAAGTATAACCCTTTCAAACCCATTAGGTATTTAAAAGTACTTTTTTTAATGATGATTTTTTAAAATTCCGTTTGCCTAGAAAATAGAGGATCACTCATGTTCCTTTGGATACAAATTGAGCTTTTTATCCTTAAAAAAATTAAGTTTAATTTTCCCATATTAATTATATATATTTCAGTACTTTTATATATCATCTATTCGACAAAAGAATTACAGATGATGCTATTGAATACAATAAATTATTCATTGAGCATAAACAATCAAATATTTTGACCATTTTATAAAATAAATTATTGAAAAAAAATACAAGCATTATTTTTGGAAGGGTATAGTAAGCATTAAGTTACATCACAAGCCATACATACAAAAAAATATCTTTTTTATTTATCTTCTTTTGCACAATACACAAATTTTATCCAGGTTCATTGTAAAGTTGTTGTAAGCCAACTATTAATTTAAAAATATATATTTTATTAGCTTTATTTTCCATCATAAATATTTATATTTAACCGAATATATAACATGAGCACCACAAAGGATATGAAGTTGAGTAAAACTATAATATAGTAGCCGATACATCGCTAAAAAAATCCTGTACATCCCAAGGGATACCCGTTTCCCCAAGAATTCAGGCATTAACTTCTGATGTATACATTTGAAGTAAACAATATTTTAAACAAAAATATCTAGATATATATTTTAAACAAACATACCTACATTTGATTAACAGATCATTTTTCTCATAAATACAAAAATTATAAAGGTTTAAAGTTGTATTTTTGTTTTTAAATGTGCAAAAATAATGATATGCACATCCTTACAATATATTCAGAAGTCACTTTTTTTCAAAATTTGACATCTTAGCATTCAAAGGGAAATCGTTTTATAGAAAAATCGATTTAAAGAGAGGGGAGTAATCAGTTTTAAATTTATGGGGCACTGGTACTTCCTGGGTGTGAAAAAAATTAAGTAAATAAAAATACAAGTTTATATTGAATGAATAATTTTATTACAACATGGAGGCATCAAAGAGTTCAGACTCTCAAAGTACTGATATAACTAAAAATCTTTATTAATTTATCATATTTTTCTAATATTACTTTAAAAAATATGAACTTTACTTTAATTTCAATAATTGAAGAAAAACTATTATGAATATATATATGATTAGACTTTAATTACACAATAATGACAAGGATTCTTTTTATAGGTCATATTTATTTTATTGACCATGGATAAAGTTTCTTCTTAGAGAATGAGTGAGTATCAAGAGTTATATTCAAGTCAAAATTACTCGAGTCTTATCTGAATTTATATGGTTCTAAAAGGATAGGAGTATTATTCCAGGCCATTACAAGTCATAAGAAGAGCCTTTTCATATTAGTTATTGAGAACAGCTTCCATCATTGGAATGAAAGTATCAGAAACAGGAAGGAGACGAAGATCTTCTTTAGAAAATGGATTTTCCGTAAAAATTTTCATGGAGGTTCTTATCGCTCCAGAAACGGTTCTGGTAACATTTTTTTTTTTTTTTTTTTTTTGGGGGTCCATGGGGCTATGGTGGCCTTTAAATAGCATTTTTAGCACTTCACCTTTACAACTTGAGGTTTGAGGTGTATTTTGGATATTAGACGGGTTATTTGATGCTCAGGGAAGCGGCGGTGGAAGAATTTAACCTACCTCAGGGACCAACAGCTCACAACCCGTGAGTGTGAGCGTATTCTAACATATTTGATGGAGTTCTTGGTGCTTAGAAATTGGGTGGTGGTAGTGCTTAAACTGCCTTGAGGGCCGATACTTCACCTGTACAACCTGAGGGCGGGGTGTATTTCGGATATTATCAGAATGCTCGAGGTAGCGGCGGACGATAAATTTAAGTTAACTCTGCCCAGCAGTTCGTCTACACAACCCAATGGCGGTGGTGTATTATAGCATATTTGAAAGAGTTCTTGATGCTCAGAAATTGGGGGCGGTGCAGTTTAAATATTGATGACGTTACTATCTATGCAAAAGATCAAAATGAGCACGATAAGAATCTAAAAACTTTTATGAGAGCTTCAGATAAGATTGTTTGACAATGAATGAGAATAAATGCGAATATTCAACAACAAAACAGAGCTTTTGTGGTGTCCGATAGAAAATGGTATGATGAAACCGGATCCAGATAGTCTGGAATCATTCATGATAATTCCTTAGCCTATGAATAAGAAAGAGTTACGACGTATTTTGGGGATATTTGCGTATTATTCTCGATGGATACCCTCTTTCTCAAATTGTACACCCTCAAGATTACCCTTCAAATACAGAACTGTAAGAGGTTTTTGCAAATAGTTATGAAGGGCATTGGAAATGCAGTCATCATGGTTATTGATCCTATGACAAGATTAACAGTAGAGACAGATGCTTCGGATGGTGCGATTGAGGGTTTCTTGAGTCCATTTGGAATTTTTCTTTTCGAGATCGTTGAATATGTCTGAGATGCATCATTCTGCAGTAGAAAATAAAGCTTACACAATTGTTGAAGCTGTACGAAATTGGAAGCATTTTCTGATAAAAAAAAAAATCTGGCTTCTTACAGATCAAAAAGCTGTGAGTTTCGTGTTAAACCAAAAAAATTACTAGTAAGATTAAGAATGAGAAAATTTCTAGAGATGGAGGTTGGAATTGTCGTGCTTTTCTTTCGAGGTCCAATATAGACCTAGGGAGAAAAATGTGATTGATTGTAGATCAATTGTCAAGAATGTGTGGAATAATGTTTGATACCTCATATGATAAACTTCTGAGTATTGATAAGAAATTGGGGCATTCTTGGATTACCCGAATGCTCTACTATGTTAGATCTTGTAATCTCCCATTTTCCATCGAAAATGTCATAGAAGGTGAGCTCCACTTGCAAGGAAACCCGAGAACTGAAACCTAAATGGATAAAGAATGACAGTAATAAATTAATTAAAGGTACTAAGCCTCTTGAAAGAGTAAGCCTTGATTTTAGGGGACCTTTACCTTCAAATAGCAAAAATATATATATTCTTACCTTAATAGCTGAATATTCCAGAGTTATATTGGCTTATCCATGTGTAGACCTCTCCTTTTGATTCCCTTATCAGTTTGGCAGAATATATTCACTAGTACCGAAGATCTGCATTTATATCGAAGGAATTGAAAACTTATTTAACTTTAAGAGGAATCACTACAATTTGTACTGCGCATTACAATCCTTAAGGAAACGGAAAGTTAAAAGGATATAACAGCATTGTTTGGAAGGATGTGGCCTTAGCTCTCAAGTCTGGGGATCTGCCTAAAGAAGAATGTGAATCACTACTCAATGAAGCTCCAAGATCTATCGAAGGCTTACTTTGTACTGCTATTAATCCGACTCCGCACGAAAAGATGGTTAATTATCAACGAAAGATGGATCCGCAACAGACAAAACCAACATGGTTATTAGAAACATAGACTGTACTCCTTAAAAATCACGCGAGAAGCAATAAGAACGATCCTTTAGTTGAAGAGGTTGACTTAATAGACGTGGATCCTACGTATGCCCAGGTCTGCTTCGAAAATGGAACAGAAAAAACATTAGTACTAAAGCATTTAGCTCAAGGATCGGATGTAGTGGGTGAAAGAGATGATAATACAGTCAAAGAAGTAGATGAGGAAAAACCATTGAGAACTGTCGTGGAGAATGATAATACAGAGCTTAGGAGATCTAATAGAGAACAACGGCGTCCTTCCTTTTTGAAGATTGATAATTAAATAAAAATAAAGTCATAGACACTGTGACGTATTAAATTCAGGGGAGAAGAATGTGCTGATATTATTGTATCTATCGTTTGTAGTGATTTGTTATTTCTCTGGTGGATATTGTGTGTTTGTATACAAGTATTTATGTAAGTTGTATCTTACTTGTAGTAGAATTAAGTCGAATTAAGCCATATTTTAGGTTACAACAAATATGTCACATCAAAAAATGATACAGACGAATGATTAACAGGATAATATTTAAAAGTACATTTACAATCAATCTCATAATTCTTTTTTAATACTCCTATACAAACTTTAATGAAGGATCAAAGTAATATTTTTTAAAGGTAATCTACTTATGTAAAAAAAAGTTTTTAAAACAACATTTAACCTTATTTGCTTGTGGTTGGAAGATGATAGAAAGAGAAGGCAAAACTTTCCAGAGAAAAAAACGTCAATTTTTAAAATTTAAGAGGTTTGAGCGACCTTTAAAAACTGTTTCAAAATTTGCCATTTTTTAGACAAATTATAAAAATATAATATATGTAACATTATTTTCTAAAAAAAATACCATTATCAAAGTAGAATTTAAGAGGTTTGAGCGACCTTTAAAAACTTTTTCATGTAATATGTAACATTATTTTCTAAAAAACATCCTTCAACATACTTCTATACTTCTACATACATACTACGAGATGTACATGAACTGTATCTTGTACTGGAGTATTTTTTAAATTATTATTATAATACGTAATTTGTATGTTATATACATACATACTTGTAGAAAATATAATATGTAAATATTCCTCAGGATGAAAAATGAATTCACATACTTTTTAAGTAGTATCTATGTACATTCTATTATTCCTTTATTTGTACATAGCGTTATCATCATTCAAAACACTCTGAAGGGTTTTCTTTTCGTTCTACAAAAATTCCTTTCCATAAAGGGAATATGTATCTCCTCAGGGTTCTCTCCCGGGATCCGTTTTCAAGGGAATTCTTGCCCTTTTTTTCTTCTACATCTACAGAAAATCTTGGATTTACTTATTTACAATTTTTAGTTATCATAACGAACAGCAGCACCCCGCATTGCTCGGAGATATTTTTTCAAACACAGGGTGTTGCAACATAGCTCCCTTGCTTATAATACGTGGTAATCAGACTGTAGAAGAAGTAGTGGGGTTGGCATGGTTATATTATAGAAGCAAAATTCTATAGTTTTCTTGAAAAAACAGTCAGTTGCTTTTATTATTTTGTCAGTTCTTGTTTAAGACCAATCTTGTAAGGTCCCATCTAGCCCATTCCAATTTGTATGTCCTTACAGAAAGTAAAATCGATCCCTCGTGACGTCAATGAGGGTGTTTTTCATTCTTTTTTTATTCTGTTATATAAGAGAATAAATTATATAACTAATTAACAATATAATATGTTCGTAAAATATTGTTGGTATTATAATGAAATCAATAACATTTTTTTGTAAGATTTGTGCAATAATATTAATACATTTTTTTATTTATCTGTTTTGCCTTAATAAACCATCTATATTTGTATGAAAAAATCCAAGGACCGACGGTCCTGAAGACTGATCCTTTTCAAGAGTTATTTTGATAAGTAATATACAGGGTTCGAAAGTAAAACGTGGGCTGTTAATAAAGAATAATTATGTAATTAAAATAGTGAAGTTTTGTAACTTTTCCCTGCAGATTTCAAATTTCCTGTCCTTTCTGTATAATTAAACACAAATAAAAATTTATTAAATCTTTCATCATAAGTGAGCAAGAAGGAAAAAGGCAAAGGATCTCAGTCCTTCTGGATTCCAAAATTGAGGTGGCAGAGATTATGGACATAGTGAAGTGCTACAAGAGCCTAAGGTGGCCAAGATGAAAACAAATGGATAAGACCTCTCAAGGAAAGAAGGAAGTGAGGGACACTACTTGAAAAGGGATTCTAAGTTTCTGGGGGAACTGAAGGAGAAGATCAAGGAGCTCCCCACAAGTCCATGAATCGCCTCGCTTACGAGTTTGACGTGGACGAGGGGACAGTCAGGAGGGCGGCGAAGGATGACTTGGGGTTGTCCTATTACAGAAGGACTCCACGCCACCTGTTGACGGACACTCTAAAGAAAAGGAGTCTATAGAGTTGCAAGAAACTTCGTGCGTGGATCAAGGCAAATGTATCCACATTAACAATGTTCTCTGACGAGAATATTTTCACCGTCGACCAGGTCTACAACCATCGGAACTACTGTTGGCTTGGCGATCACCAGAGGAGGTCAATGGGGTGTTCTGTTACAAAATATCCGGCCCAATCAATGGTCCTGCGTCCGACGGCAAGAAAATGCCTCCCTTGTTTTTTTAGTGTGGGAGAAAATTGGAAAGGAGGCCTACCATAAGGTGCTGAGGTTCATCATACTGCCATGTCTCAAGGCCACCTACCCAGAGGACAACTATGGGTAGACCCAAGATGATACCAGAAGTTCTGTGACGACAACACGGATGATTTTGGCCCATTGGCATTTGGCCATCACCTTCGCCGGATTTGAACCCGTTGGCCTTTGCTGCGTGGGGTACTTTGGAGAGGGATACTAACCAGACATAACATTCGAACGTGGACTCTTTGAACTAAAGAATTAAAAGGTTTGAAAAAAAAAAAAAAAAAAAATTGAGCAGGTCTACTATAAATGCCTAGACCAACAAGTCCCTCCATACATTTTGATATTTTGTAGAATATGAACAAATGAGATATGTAGTTTTGGAGTTATTTGGAGCATAAGATTCGGATAGTCTTTCCTGAAATCTTGAATTATTTCCTTATTAGTCTGGCTGAAGATTCATAAAATTAGTACCCCTAAACCATAGATGCAAATTACCTCAGAGCAATGCCAAACTGAACATGATGAGGAGGGATACTTTTTTCCAAAACGTGTAATGAAGCAGGAGTCAAAAGCATTATAGACCCATTTCCAGCATGTAGAACATAATAATTTTTCTTTTTAATTCAGATGGTAAAGGATTAAATAGAAAAACAAATAGGGGATATGCCTTTTTGCCAAACACACAGCATTAACAGGATAGTGAAAATGATGACAAAAGCCTTTGCCAATTACTTCATGTACAAAAAGAAAATCAAAAAATGAATCAAAGCAGGAATTGAGCAACTTGACAATGTTTATGCATGAATAAAGCTATTTTATTTTTATCTGATTTACATTTATTTGCAGAAGCCTTTGCATTCTTATTATTCAACTCTATGCTAAATGCATTGTAAGGCCCATCTTAGAAAATACAAGCAAAAAACACTATTTAACATAATTTCAATCTAAAATTGATTTTTCTAAGAGTTGTCTAATTGTTTAATAACTTTATTCTTGAATTCTCCATGAAAAAATCCATAAAAATCTCTCTCCCCCCACAATATTAGATTAAAAAATATATAAACATGAAAAGTAGAAACCACCTTAATATAAACCCTTGATGTAAATCATATAAATATATTAAAAATAATAATATATTCGTATTAATGAAATATTTCAGGCGTGTGGATGAACCGTGTGAATTCGAACGGCGTGCGACAATGAAGACTTGGTTTATTCAAAACTATCCGTATTAAACTTGTGCAATCCGGTTCAAACTTGCATATAATACCATTATTCTTTTTGGGTTTAATGGTTTAGATGTGATATATACGTGCGATGATTAGGTGGGAATGCACCCTTCCATGTTGTAAATTTTAGTCAGTTTTCCGAAGTTTTATTTTCATTTTTGACTGTTGCTTCTTTAATACTACTATAACAACTTTTTTAGATAAATATTGTGCCCATATATTTTTACTTACACTATTTAGTTTAAATACTAACTTTGTTGTGTGTTTTCGTACTCAATATATTTTATAAACTACACTGGGTTGATCAAAAAAATAAACACAACTAATAATATTACTTTTTAATAATGACTAATATACTAACAATTCATCCAAATCGGTCAACGAATTATATTCCTGAGCATTAATGGGTTTAATATTGAAAATGGAGAAATAAAACGTATAGATTGTATCACTCGAGGGTTTAAAAAAAAAAAATTGGAAAGAATATGATATTGCAAAAAATATATTATTAAATAAACTGTAGGCAAATAGTTTTTCTTTACTAGGGATTTAACTCTTTAAATTTTGGCAAATACATGATTGTTCCATGGGCCAAAGAATGTGCAATTACATACTCAATGGTTCTCCTCCACATACAGTTAAAAAAAATATTAATATACTTATACAAATCCATCATATAATTCAAGTTAGATACTTATTTAAAGGAAATATGGAGAAGGAATCAACGCAAACCCTAATTTGTAAACTCTTCAAAAGTTGCATAATAGTTCTGTATTTTAAATTCAATATCTGCTTTTGATGCAATTTGAGTTGACACATTTCAGATGTCTCATATTTGTATAAAAGGAGTTACATAGGTATCCTCTAGTGATGCTGGATGCACAAATAGACTTTTAGCCCGTGGGTGGGGATTGGTATATAATAAAAAATCACTTTCCTAATAGTGGGACCCGCAGCCTCTAAAAAAAAAACTTTACAATATTATTGCGAATAATCAAAAGGAGACATTTACATTATATGCGTAAGGATATTTAAAATATTTTATTTTTCTTAGAGTATAGAAATATATAATTAAATTTGTCAGTATTTACTAAAAAGATCCCGGAATTAAAAAAAAAAAAATCCCGTTATCCCTTTCAACCACAATTTCCTGGTATATAAGAACCCAAGACCTACCTCTACTTCAAGTTACAACGATGCCTTGTTCGTTCAATATGATAGAGAGTCCTTGTTCCTCTTATCTCTCTCGAGTAACACAATACATATTGCAAAATTGGAAAAACAACATTTCTGATCTCCCTATACGTCATCTTTCATATCCTCTCCTCTCCGAAAAATTAATAAATTTACCTGCAATTCATATTTATTACATTATATTTACTGTTGAATGCACCTCTGAATAAGATAAAATTTATGTTGTGGACAACTTGTTGAAAAAGATTGACTTCAGAGTTGAATATTTTAGTTTTGAGTAGACAAAATATTCAGTAAGGAAGACCAGGTACAGTTCTCGGCTATCAATAAAATTTCATCCAAAAAAGTTACATTGTGCCATTGCATTATGTACCGGGTCGTCCGAAATGGATGTACCACTAATCAACGTGAGAAAACATTTGCTCCTCCTGTCTCAATTAAGTCAGACGTGATAGATTACTTAAAGACCTTTATTAAGGACACAATGATAGATATCAATTATGAATTTGATCTTCATTGCTCTCCATGACGAAGATGAAGCACACTCTGGCTACGTAGTCCCTTCTCATGACCTTCCACTCCTTCTCCATGGATGACTTCAGGTTGGTGACATTACTGTGGCGTGATCTGTAAGCCTTGGACTCGACTTGCTACGCAATTGAGTAATCCAAAGGATTCAGGTCGGAGCTCTGGAGAGGCCGGACGTTCTGGGGCCAAAACTCCATGTTTTCTTCCATCCAGGCTTGCACAACATTAGCTGTGTGTGTGGGGGGGCATCCTGCTGGAAGATGTAAGATACCTTGCCCGACTTCTTGGTAATCTTGAGGAACTACGGAAGTACCTTGGTCTTCAAGATCTCCAAGTAGTCGGGTAAGGCGTCCTACGTCTTCCAGAACGATGGGGCATCTGCCCACCCGTCTTGGACACGTGGCAGACGTCTTCAGAAGTGTCTTCAAAGCAAACACCCCGATTGTTCTGCATGTTGAACACGGGGTCAACAGTAAATGTTTATTCATCCTAGAAGGAGATCACACGGTTGCCTTGATGTTTTAGGTTGTTTAGCAGGCGTTTGGCCCACTCCAAACAAACATCTTGCTGCTCTCGAGTCATTAATGGTCTTTCCACGTACTTCTTATACTTTCCCCCGGTGGTCTTGATCGTCTTGGACACGGTGGAGGGAGCCATTCACTTCTTTTTGGCAAATTTTAGCCATGGAAATGGTGGGCTTGGCCTCAAACGCCTTCTAAGCCACTTCTGGGATAAGTTTGGCGGCCTTCAACTACAAGCCTCGATTTTAAGGTTTTTCCCCTCTTTCATGAGCTTTCTGACCCTGTAGACGGTGTGCCTCTCGATCCCCCCCAATCTTGACTTTTTCAGGTGTGCTGTGTCAGGCGCAAATCAAAGCAGAATCTGAGCTCTTTTTGCTTCCATTTTTGTTTACAGAAATGAGAGAGGCAATTACATTAGCTCATTCAAAAGCTTGAAAAGTCATCTGTCGCTTGAAACATAGGGAATTTACGAATTACAATCACTATACCTCAAAAGAATATTCTATAGTACTGGTACACCCATTTTGCACGACCTGGTATGTACATTATAGAAAGAAAAAAAAAACTGTTTGTCAACTTTTCATCGAAATATTTGATATTTCAGGGGGTAAAAGTAGTTTTTTTGGATGAAATGTTCCTGTAATTTTGATGAAAATCAAAACTTATGTTGTGAGACGAAGTTTGAGATATTGTATCAGTCAGTAGAAAGGGGTCAGTAGCAAAAAGGGTTCAATTTTCATTATATTTTGTATTTTTCTTCATTACTTTTTATAATTTGACGGGTTGCATTCAAACTCAATTCGTGTCAAATTTACCAAATAGTATAATTTAAAAAAAAAATTGAAACAATATTATACATATGCTGAGTCACCCATCTCCAGATAATTAAGCAAAAAATAAAAAGTTACACAATTGTCACCGGCATCTCTTGCCTTTAATTATAATGAAACTATATATATTTAGTATGTGTACAAATCCTTAGGTAGGTTTTTGAATTGACTTATTTATGATAAAATCCCTGGCTTCCTCTCCAAGTCACGTATTATATACATAAAATATGCATTTAAATATCAGTGCAAAAATTATACGTTACATATACAAATCTCCATTTGAAAAAAAAATGTATATTTTAAAATGAAAGCAAGGACAGGTAAAAACACAGTTTACTAAGATTTCAATGTCATGTTTTGAAAGTAGAATAAAGGGACTTTTTGGGTGTCCTTTAATGTGATAAACATACCTGTATACTTAAGCTGTGATAAATGAGTTACCTTTATTCACCTTCCTCCCACTACGAGTTCTGATGAATTGAGAGTATATTTATGTTACGGGCAATGTACAAAATGCCCGTTAGAGCGGGCAATCTATAAAATTTCCAATAGAGTGGTCCCTTTATGTTCATTTACATTGTCAGGTAAAATGATTGTGGGTAATTTGATTATTAAACTATTCATTGCAAGCAATTTGATTATCAAGGATTTGATTATGATACAATTTAATTGAAATTTTTATGATAATAAGTGGTGTGCACTTTGATTGAAATTTAAAATGTAATTGTATGATAAGAAATTGTCCTGAGAAACCCCAATTCATTTTGAAAATATACCTCGGCTAAAAGGTTCTGCAGCAGGACAGCTGGTACCTAAGGGGAACCTACACATATAGCCCCCGGTATTTTGAGTATCAAGGACCCCTTATAATATACTTCATTTCACACTGGCCAACGGGCTATGCAATTACCCACTGCCACCGCTTAAGGATATCTTCTAATATTTCATAATACAAATTGGCCCATGGGTTGTACAAGTGAACTACTGCCCCAAAACTACCGCTGCCACTTCACTGAGCATTAAGAGCCATCGTTATTCTACACAATTGAAAGGCTTGAATTATTTTTGTATACTTAGAGGACTTTGTATAATTATGTGAAACTTTGGTGATGCTTAGTGACCTTATCTGGCTCCTTCACAACCGGTGGGTTCATGCTTTTTAAATATTAAAATGTATTCTAAACATTTAAGCAATTTGTATGAACGTGATGAAATGTAGTTTATCAGGTTGACTACTGCACCACATAATAATTATTATTATTGAAATTAGAATAATATTCGAACTACAAGGTTGTATATTTTATATAAATTTGATTACTTTCTTCAAAATAGACAAAAACAAAAAAACTATTTAAAAATATTCCTTAACATCAAATTTAATAATGTTTAAATATGGATTTTTTTTACGTAAATATTTTTACATATATCCTAAACATAACACATTAACAAAACCAACTACTTGCTGCAAAATGATTTGCTATCTTGGCATTTGCTATTACAGAGGTGTCCCTTTTTTGTAGATATACTTATTTGTTTGACAGCAGTTGGAATTTGTACGATTGCACCCCTTAAAACCTTGCTCATTTCAATCTGACATAATTGATACGGTATGTCGCAATGTAATTTCATTCTTTTTGGAAACTTCATCAACACTGAGGAATGACTTCTTGAAAGGCTCAAACTGGTTATTTATATAGACCTGTGATTAAGATTCCATTTTTTGTCTCTAATCTATAATATCCGTACCTGCTATATGGATAACAGCAGCCAAGGACCTGTTTTTCCACGGTCCATAATTGGATCTGGAACTTTGACACACTGTCCTACATCAGCCTCCTTAAACCGCTGTGAGGAGAGTTCCATATAATATAGTATATGGGTCATATTATCATCAAGCCTTTAATATAATTCTAATTTTAAAGCAGAGCTATCAAATTATTAATACGTCATCAATGGTACTCCCACTATATTGACCTGCAGTTTACTTGCACAACCCGTGCCCTGAGGTGTATTATAGATTATTAGAAGGGAGCCTTAATACTCAAGGAAGAGGTGGCGGTGGTTAATGACCCACCTTGTGGACAAGCGGTGCACTTGCATAATACGTGGCCCGGGGTGTGTTATAATATATTAGAAGTGGTTCTTGAAACACAAGATAGCAGTGACGATAGACTTTAATCTTCTTTAGGTACCAGCTGTCCTGGACAACCTTATGGCCGAGGTATATTTTGTAAAATAAAATGGGGTCTCTTTGTGACAATTTGGTATTATATAATTTTTTGATTGTCCGAATACACTATGAATTTCTATGAAAATACTCCAGATTATCAAATTTCTTGTAATTAAATTATATATTAATATTCACGAATTATTTTACGTAGTTATCTTTATGGTATCACACAACCTTGCCTCCAAAAAGAAAGAGAGGAAAAAGGCCCGAAATCATCGGGTAGTTAGTCAAATACATCATTAATACCAACGGATCTTTATTTCTTCAGTACTCCTTGTCCTGACTATCATTTACACTACATTTCTTCCCAATTTTTCAAATGAATTTCATATATATATATTTCATTGGTATCTATGAAGCAAATGAATATAATTTTGGGTATTAATTTCAGGAAAGAAGATATCATCAAAGATGAGGCATAATGTTCAAAAATTACAAGGAATATGATTAATAAGTAAACTGATTATACATTCATCGTACATAGTACTGTGCCAACCGTTAAAATTTACTCATCTCTCATTTTGTGAGGGTAAGAGTCATTTTTTTTTAGAATTTTCCTATGAGCAATGTTGTAGAACATATAATTAGCTATTGATTTCTAAGAAAAACAATATTCTAGTCGCTACCATGAGCACACAGTACAAGAAGAAATTTGAGACAGCTGCGCTCCTCTGCACGGGATTGTCCCAGAAGGCCATCGGAGAGCTTCAAGGAAGACTATTTAAAATTTATCCCATAGATGGAAACATTCTAAATCGTCTTTCTCGTTTTTTCCTCTTTGTAGTATTCAAGGGTTCAATCTCTTATACTATAAAGTGGGAGGAAGAATGAAGGCTCTTTTGCATAACAAAATTGCAGACTCATTGAATATTATAATTTATATTTTTTTAATAAATATATAAATAAAACAGAATCGGAACTAAAATATGAATTCATATTTATAATTATTAAATTTTAATGTAGATGACTACTTATAAAACAAACATGTTGCACATTAAATCAATATAACAAGAATTGAATATATACAAAAATAATTTTAAAAAAATCCAAAATGTTATTTAAAATTGATAAATACCCAGGGTAAATCAATACAAGGCTATACCATAACGCATGTACGACTGATGTTTGTATTCCACCATGCTCTTAATATTGACGTCATAGTAGATCTATCTTGCCCAGCATTCGGTGTGATACATCAAATTGAAAATTCTAGCAAGCCCGATTAAATGATGGTCTCACCTTGTATTATGAACTAAAAATCAATCTGGAGATCAAATAATTATTTGATTAATTTTTTATTATAGAAATCAATTTTGATATTTTTCAACATACAAAATTCAAATAAAAAACACTAAAATGTGGTTGCACAGTGTAATTGCTTTGGTTTTTAAATCATACTTTATTAGTATTTGAAGGTTTTTTTAGCTAATAATATATAAATATCCAGGAGCTTGTAAGAAATTCGTAATTTTCGTTTGCTTCTAATGAGTTTCCGCTTCTTTATGTTTGATAAAGAAGGGCTGAGAGATATAGTAAAGATCATAATAATGTGAGTGTGATTATGATGTGATCCAAACACTTTTGATCGCTTTTAACATGTAATAAAAATGTTAACCTCTCAGAAAGTAATTGACTTTCGAAGCTACATATTTCTTTGCAACATGTTTACTCACAGAAAAATGGATAATGGATTGTTCAGCTATGTGCATACATTGTTTATGTAGGTATAATTTTAAATGAGGAAACCTGTATAAAGGATATGCGCTCTTAAATTATTCCCTACATTATAGAACCACTTTTAAATTATGTATTTATGTAATTATCATGGCCTTACCTTTTTTATTAAACGAAATGACATGAAATCATATGTATAATTAGAGTTTGATATATGAGTTTTTGTAGTTCCAGCCTCGAACATATATATTGTTTCTAAAAATGTTATAATTATTCTTTAATGATTAATATCAAAAGCAAGTAAAGATCTAATAGAAAAATCTTTGAGGTGCTCTAAGAGTCATAATATCATTGTCCAAAATGCTAGTCTATGTAATTCCCTTTAACCGTCTAGTTTTACGTTCAAATTTTACAAAATTCACATTCACCTCTTGATTCCTATTGTACTATCTTTTTACAAGAGGGAAATATGTCTCTGGAGTTTTTTCCTCAATTTGCATCCGAAATACGAATTGTTATGTATCCAAAAGCTAACATGCAACCAGGATACCTGAAGAATAACCAACCGTTAACCATGCAAAGTACCTATATAGAAAATGTCCTCCTATGTTTTGACCAACAGAATCAGTAGTATGACTGACACATAGTATATGCACCTCTCCCCAGCGTGGTTTTCTGAAGAGTAACCTTATAGACAACGTTCCTTTCTCTGTGCAACCATTCCTGGAATCATCATGTAACATCTTTGTGATTGCTCTAGATTTAGACGAAGTCTTTGATATGTTATCTCATGAATTTCTTCATTTGTACACTATATCAGAAAAGATTAATAATTAGAATGGTCGGAGTAATCTTACCAAGGAATCCAGGATGACCGAGAGAAATGAGGAGAGGAAAGACGTGGAGGAATAAAACAAAGGTTGTCTATTAGGAACAATTATATTCTTATTAATGCAAAAACCTACTCTGATACATTCATAAAATACAGAACTATTTATACTTAAAACGAGGTAAAAGACTGTACTTTAGACATATATATACATACAAGAAAATAAGAGAATTAAGAGAACAAGGGGGAAGGAAACACGAATACATTACAATATTCAGCAGGATGACGAAATCGTTGAATTTTTGGTGATCCCAGCTCATCCAAAATGCCTCTGCTATACTGACGACCTAACTTTGATCTTGGGTGGTATCCCCTTCGAAACAATAAAGTCAATCAGAAGAATTATGACCTTATTCAGTATTCATGAAGTTCTTTTTAACTTCCGGATTAAATAATAATATAAGAGCTCATTTCTCGAAGCGAAAAGGAGAAGAAACATCTTGTATGATATGCTTTACGGTCCACTGAATAGTGGAGGGCTGTCGGTGATGAGTGTCACATAAATATGGAAGGTTCTGAACTTATATCTATTATACTTCTCATCTGTAACTAGCATAATGGAAGATTTTCATCGCATTTACCATCGTTTGCTCAAATTAATTCCTTCAGTTTTCTATGCCTTCTCTCCAGTAATCCATCATTTTGTGGTCTGTAGGACAGAGTAGTTGTGTGGTTGATCCCAAAATCTTTGTGTATGAATCTATGCAAGTAAGCTAGTATTTGTTTCTTTGGCTTGTGTCTTCAAATGGACCAACAATATCTACTGATATGTTCTAAAATCTAGCTGATGGGGGTAACTGGAGAGTTAAAGGGAACATGTTTATGCCTTATTATTTTTGTCTTTTGACATTGATTACACTATTTGATTATCCTTTTAATCATTTTTATTGCTCCATCTTCTAGTACAAAGTTTCCATTTGATACGTGTTATTGTGGCGTATTCTCCAACGTGCCAAGGGGTTTCATGTATTCACTTGGCTTTTCCTTTATCCATTACCGATATAACTGGTTTGTCAACATTAATAGAATTTATTGGACGTGATGAAAGGTCGGCTATAAAATTTTTAGAGCCTTTTTGGTAACTCAAGTTGGTGATTCATTCTGAAATTAGAGAGAAATATTGAGTTTGTCTGTTTGTCCAAATTGGATTTTTTTGCTCTCAATGTATCCACAATCGGCTTGTAAACTGCTAGTACTTCAACTTGCTACTTTCAATCATGCGTCTTTACTTTTTATTATTTGATAAATCGATAGTAGCTCACGATGAAAAGTTGAATATTTTTTCGGATCCGTTTAATTTCCTGTTATAAAATGCGAGGGGAAGAATATCATTATCAATTTTTTGTTCCAGAACTGCTCCAATAATCCAATCAGATGTATCAGTTGTAATTATAATCTTTGCTCTGGGGAAAGTTAGTCTGACCGATTTGGAAAGAAGTTGTTTTATTTCATTGAAGTATAATTTGTCATCCGAGGTCCATGAAAACCGATCCAATCTCATCATATAATATAGAGATCCAACTATTTCTGCACAATTTGGTACGAATCGATGACAATAATTAATTTGTCCTATTAACTTACTTATATCTTTATGTGTTGTTGGTGATTTAAATGTTTGGGTACCTTTTTAGATTCATCTGATGGAGCTATTTCAAATCGGTTGATATTGTATCCCAATTATTGTTGGATTATTTAAAAGTCTGTAATCTCCACATACTCTCAATGATCTGTCAGGCATTTTTACCGTGTGAATACGCAAACTCCATGGGCTATCTGATCTTTCAATTATTTTTGCATTGAGTAACTTATAGAACTCTGCTTTGGCTTCCTCTAATTTTTCTTTATTTAATTTACGAGGCTTACATTGTGCATGTATTTGAGTAGTTACAATCTTGTGAGATATATTCTTCTCTATATTAAACTTGTTAAAAGTGACAAAGTTTCTACACAACTTCGGGAAATCTTCCTTGATTAAAGTTTTATTGAAATATTCGATTATATTTTTCTCCGGATGTTTCTATAGGCATTCTTCTGCCTTGAATGATATATTGACTTCGTGAAATACGGAGGGTTATATTGTTTCTTCTGAGGAAATGTAAGTATAGGATGTTTGACATCCACAATTTGAAATGTCCAGAAGATTTTCTCTTTTAATATTTGAATAGGATGAACAATATGTCCTTTATTTCTAATTTCAGATCCATTGGCTGCAAATAATCTCAAAGAAGTTGATTTTAGACGATAGTCGCCATTAGATATTAGTCTTGATGGAAGTAGACTATAACAAGAGCCGGTGTCTACTAAATATTTAATTTTATTTTATGTCTGTAAAATAAAAGAAAAACACAAAGTAACTATCATATTAATCTATTTTCTAACATAATCACCATCACTACTATCAATGGCATTAATATTGACTTTGTAAAAATTAACAGGGACACAATGTGGAGTAACACATTTCCAAGCTCCTAATCCGAATTTTCGATATAGAAACATTTTTTCTTCTATCTTGATTGATGTAGAGGTGATGAATTTATTGTCGTCGGTGTCTCATGAAAAGCGTTGGCCTGAACTGTTGGTAATTCATGTGTCTGTGAATCTAACGATTTGCAAAGTGCATAAAAACTATCAATAGATTCTTTTCCAAATCGAGATTTTAATATTAGTTTGCATTCTTGTGCAACTCCGCTCATTGTTGCAAATCTGATTATATCTTCACGTGGATTCGTGTTTGAAGGGAATATCAATTTACTTTGTATATAATATTTTTCAGGTCTTGCTTTAGCTTGTAATAATTCAATATATTTACCCATTCGAGATTCCCCCAAAGGAGCATACATTTTAGATAATATACTTTTAATATTATCATAAGGTGCATTTCCGCTCTCGTCGAGCTCTGATTCGTCAAAGTAACTATTTACTTTCTCAGACAATTATGATATAACATGGAAGAATTTGGTTTTTTGATCATGATACAAATTTGAATGCTAAATAACTTTGAGCAATTTCAAATGGCTTAATCTTTACTGATAAAAGTTAAAAATCTAAGATTTTTATTAACTTAAATTTATTGTCGTATCTAATACTTTTTCTTTTTCTTTTGATTTTAGGTGAGTGTTGTACCTATTAGTATATTATTAATTGTTATATTTTAAACGTCTCAATAAACAAATATCTGAAAATATCCAAGTTTTTTTATTCAGGCATGAGTGCCATTTTTCAGTTCCTCTTCATATTTAGCACGAGGGTAGTTTGCATCCGGTGTCGAGAAGGAAGAATTTTTAGCCTTTGAATCTAAAAAGAACGTTAAGTAATAATATTTTAGAGGTTGTTTGTTATTTTTCTGGCCTCACTTACATCTTTTCAGATTTGACAAAGTGGGTGTCTTGATTCTCATATCATTATGATTGAACTACTTAAGTTAGGATTTATTTTTTTCAATTATTACTTGTGAGTTTATACATTATTGGTGGATTTGGTGGATTTAACCTTTCTATACAATTTTCTGAGTTTGTGTTCTACCTATGGAATTCTAGAATCATGGAATAATCATGAATGCTGCTTCGCTTGTTTTTCTATATTTCCCCTCTTGAAGAAACTGAATAAAAAACGTGCCCCCCATCTTCTTTCGTAGTCCCCTCATGTGGGAATATCCATGGTTCTACCCAATGAATAATTAAATTAGATCGTGAATCATCAAGTATTTTCAGGTTTCATTATGCTTAATTATATATTTCATATTAGAATAAAAGTATATTCATTGGTAATTTATATTCTGAAAATCTTTAAATGAATATACTCATATAATAGCTCCTGGATCATTACATGATTTAAGTGCTTTCAGTGAAGTGACTCATTAAAAATTGTACAAAACAAAACTGATTTACAACCAGTACTTGCAGGGCTACTGCAGCAAACGCCAAGTCCTCTTCAGACCCTCATCTATGGTCATAGTCCGCTCCCTTACCGTCATGATGAAGCATGGGTACATTGGAGAATTTGAGGTCGTCGATGATCACCGTGGTGGCAAGATTGTCGTTAATCTTACTGGGCGTTTAAACAAGTGTGGAGTTATCTCCCCAAGATTTGATGTTGGTATCAAGGATATTGAAAAGTGGACCAACAATCTCCTTCCTTCTAGACAGTTCGGGTAAGTCATTGCTATTTACTGAGGATTGATATCCAAGGGCAAGGCAGCGTTCCTCGCTCTACCATGCGATGAGGAGGCGTTCGCTTCTTGGAAGAGCAATGAAGAATGCATTTATTACTACTAAACCTTTCCTTCCTTCCTTCCCCCCCCAAAAAAAAAAAAAAATCAATAATAATAATCATTGTCATATAAAAAGCAACTGATATTAACAAGGTTATTAATGCAAGTATATCATAAGTATCGCGCTCACCTTCTCCTTGCGCTTGTATTTTTATTTCAAACTAATCAACTCTCCCAATGCATTGATGATATTTTTATCCAAGTTGTTCACAGTGCTTTTATATAAATAGTTGTATTTTGTAATTAATTGGTTGGATGAAATAAATACTTTCTTTAGTTTTAGTTAATCCCTGCGTTTTAAAATTCATTTTGTTCCTGGTTATTGGTAAAGAGCTGTGATTTACAGATTCTAATTATTATATTCACTATCTTTCTTATTTTTAGGTAAGAAATACCCAAGTCACCATATGATTAAATAGTTAATACTTAATATTATTTGTTTATTAGCTCCTATGTGATTGATTCACATTTATTCTCTTAGATTTTACGTATGCAGTATATATTAGGTCGTGCATTCATTATTATTTGAACTTAGAGACTAGAATTTAATTCCGACATGGCTGAATAAATGATTTATACTATTCTTGCTAATTAACTTTTCTCAAAAAGACAAAAAAAATATGGAAAAGTTATTTATGTGTTTTTTGTGTTCTATTTATTTCTCACTAATAAAAAATTATATGAACTAGACTATTTTATTGAAGTACACAATAACAACATATTATAAAAAATGGGAATCCAAATATAAAGTAAAGTACTTCACTTCAGTGAAGTACTTTACTTTTTATACAAGGACAGTAAATATATTATGTACTTCGAAAATTGTTTTGTTTCTATTGAAGCATTATTTAGTAATAGAATCGATTCCTCTGACATTCAAGTTGATTCTTAAATGTTGAGTTGGTTTTCTATAATAAATGTTCAACACAGTGTTTACCATTTACTCAAAATATTTTATCAATTCTGTCATGGAGACAGTTAGCAGGAGATGTACATGTCTCAAATTTACTGTAATCCCAATTTGCCCTCAAGACTAGTTTTAGTGGGACATTGTGGGTCTTTCCCTCGGCCTGATCTTGATCTAAAAAATAGGGGGATGTGCAATTTTAATATTTTAAATTATAAAATACTTTTTTTTTTTAAAGTCATCAAAATTTTATGTTTTTTAAAAATTTACAAAATGTCCCAGAATTTATCCTTGTTTAAAAATCATATCTACGTCTTTGGGAATCGTGGAACCTCATAGTTCTCCTAATCATAATTTATAAGTAACTTATAAATTATGATGATTAGGGCTAATACTCGTAATTCATAAACATAATACGTACATGCGTAAGTGCTTAATGATTTACCAATTTAAATAATAAAGTAATGTGTCGTTGATTCAAGGTACATTCATTTACTATTTCCTGAATTGCATCGCTTTCAAAAGCCTAAGTTCCAAACTTCCATCTATCCCTATTTGTCTTCATTTGGTGCTCCGGATGCGCGCGAGTATTTTTTTAATAATATTTTGTTGTGTGATATTGATAAGAAGAAAATAAGTGTTCGGAATATACTGACAGTGATAAAATGATCAACGATTCTCCTGAGTGGATTCATTTCAATGTTGGAGGAACTCTTTTTGCAACGACCAAAACAACTGTTGATCGGGATCCTAAATCCTTCCTTTCACGATTACACAGGATTTCCGAAGAGCTGCCCTCCATTCAGGTTGTTTTAATGAGTTATTATGACGTAGATGTATCATGTTGTTTTAGAAGTGATTGACGCGAATGTATTTACACGTACATGACGTCATCGTGGAAAGAATAAGTGATCAGAATGTAATTCCGAACTCTCATTGAATTAATTGCACATTTACAAATTTGAATATATATTTATTTTTATAGTTATTACTTACTTTATAATGACATACGATTGAATGTAATCTCATTTTTAATTATTTTATTGAACATATTGTCTAGGATAAGAATGGTGCATATTTGATTGACCGCGATCCTCATTACTTTGCTCCTGTCCTTAATTTCCTTCGTCATGGAAAACTTGTCTTGGATAAAAACATATCAGAAGAGGGAGTTTTAGAAGAGGCTGAATTTTATAATGTATCCTCTTTAATTAAGCTCATAAAGGAGCGAATTCACATAAGAGACATTCAGAAGAAGGAAACCAAAGGGAAACATGTATATCGTTTACTTCAATGTCACGAAGAGGAGCTGACTCAAATGATATCCACGCTATCAGACGGATGGAAGCTCGTACAAGTGAGTATCATGTAATCGTAAAAAGTTTCCATGTAAATGACATTGAGTAACTTTTGTGTTCATTTTACTTAAATATTTTTCTTTGTTGCCACATACATAGATGTATATTATATAATATATTGATTATTTGTATTATAGGTGATAAATACTGGTCCAGGCTATCGATATGGTACAGATGATCACGGGGGGGAGTACTATTGTATTGTTTCTAGAGAGTATCCCGTGGACTCCAATATCCTGGAAACGGAATCCACAGACAGGGCTAAGGTAATTATCCAATTGAATTTATGTCTATATATATTTTAGATCAATTCGTATTTTAATCTTTTCTCTTTTATTTATGTACATTAATAGGTACTTCAAAAAATGGGATCCAGATGAAATTTGCTTATTAACCACTCGCTTTTTATACTTGCTTTATGAAATTTAATGGGATTGGTGATTGGACCAAAACATTATTATTCATAATATACCTATATATTCATTTGTATATTTTGCTAAGGGCAATTGAATTTTATATTTTTGTATAGTACTTTAAGGATTTTAGTTTATAAAAATTACATTGTCTCAAACTTGATCGAAATTTGTGAATATTCTTTCGATTTTGTATATAATTTATGAATATGAACGCGAGCCTTCCAAGTTTTTGTACGTTTTGGCTTTCATTAATTAATTGATATCACTATTATTATTTTTTGAAAATGAGCATATTAATTATATATATTATTACAAATTGAATGATATTGTGACGAGTTAAAAAGCTTCCTCTCCTGTAATAATAAAAACTTGTTTAATGAAGATAATTCGATTCACTTTGTGTTTTGTTCATTCTCTGAATATAATATTTTGTACGTTCAGACCGTTATAAAATTGTTGTATTATTTTTTTCGCAATCATGATTCCTTATGTGTTCTTCTTGTGACCTCACTCAATGACAAGCTTATTTGCTAAACGCTTAAATGGTAAGCTTGAGTAATGCATATAGTTAACTTAATTCCTTTTTTTTTTCAATGTTTCAGAGTTATAAAATTCTACGATCTTTTTTCAACTCAAAGCTAGACAAGGTATTAAATTCAAAAACAACACTCTAACTATTGAAAACCTATGTCTTTGAAGGATACATCTCCCCTCCTATCTCTTCTTAAATTATGTGCTTACTGTTCACTTTGTAAATATATACTTCAAATTAAATCGATTTCTTACAGGTTTTTGTAATTGAATTATGTTGATATTTTTTACTTTGTACATCAAGCTTAACCATATTATTTTTTTTAATAAGGCTTATCTATCGTGTTGCATGTACTTGCTGTTTCTGAGTAATATGTATTTTTATTGTGTAATTCGTATCTCTGTATTCTTTGATTTCAAAAAATCGTTTGACAAAAAATAAAACAAGTATTTTCAAAAGTTATAAGGTGCTATTTCCGAGTTTTTTTAACCTTTTTGTTCATAATATATAATACTTTATGGAGAGAACATTATCCTAAACAGAGATAAGCACATATTAATCATGTCATTAGACGTAATGCGTAGCTCTATCAACTACATAGGCATTTGAATTTCAACCCACTCTCATTGTAACTCGTATTTTATGTGAATTACGGGATTCCCGTATCTTCTTGAACGATGTGGAAATTCACGTAATGACATACATGAACCGGATCTCGGCAAAAAATCATTAATAAAAAAAAATCTGCATATGCAACTTTTTCCCCCGTCCGTTTCAGGAGAAAGAGAGAGTAATGAACTAGTTTCAAATACTAAAATATTGATATAAAGAAGGGTAAGATAAAATTATCCAGAAAGAGAAATCATGTGATCTATCCCTTTGATATTAATAATTGTTAATTAATGTAAAAGATCGGGCATATTATAATTTATGAGTAACTGATGGGGGTGTTTTATCATCTTTGAAGGATTTACCCGATAATTGTAGTTATTGCTGGATGGAATATATGAAATTCATCCATCATATAATTTTTAAAAGGAGAAAAAAGAGTGAGTGAGTTATCCTTCTAATTAATTCTAAGAAAAGAGTGTAAGCAGATAAAGATTCAGGAATCCTATATAGACCGACCCTAGTCCATAGTTCCTCACTCAACTCTATAAGTCATGTTATTTGTTCGAAGTGGCTGTGTGTTAGGTGCTGCTGCTACTGTACTGTACTGTGGAATGAGAAGAAAGAGAGGGAAAAAAAGAAGGAGGAGTGAGTGTGCATTGTGACTACTAGATTTAAGCTGCTTAAAGCTTTAAAACAAAGTAGTGAAACGCGCCTGTTAGCTTGAGGTGATATATAAATAGTCGTGGAGTTATCTTTTTTCTCACGCAAGATGTCGCTTTGTATGATACCACAGACGACATCTTATACTATTTTTTGCCATCATTTTCTCTTATGGTATATGTCACTTTTTCTTCCCTGTCTCAGAATTGAACTTGTTAGTTCAATTAGAAGGGTGAATGCATGGAGTTAGTTTAAGTAGTTATGCAGTAAAATTCAAGGACCTAGTGAAGAAAGAAAGTATTACCACGACTACTGCTTTGTCCAAATATTGATCACGTGCTTTTCGTTTGACGACTTCTTTTTGAAGCTGTTAGCTGCTGTGAGTAGTGAATGCTAAGAAGAAGAGTGGAGAGGAGAGCGAGCTAGTCAGAGAATTCAAAGAAGAGAAAAGGAAGAAAAGAGAAAGAAATTAGAAAATCAGATGAAGTAAAATGTCTGATTGAGTTGACTAGGAGTGGATCCTCAATTTCGTACAGGCCGTAATTTGAAGGAGGCTTTTTGAGTGTGTGGAACAACGTTTTGGAAAATTAGATTGAGGCCCATGTCGACCTCGGAGTCTGGGGTTAACCCTGGAGGCAACGAATCCGACGATGGTGGAGGTATTGACATTTATTAGTATTGTGCAGTAAAAAGAGAAAAAAAAGGGTGATCCCATGACGTGAGTCACGAGCTTCTAGAGAGGCCATCCTCGGGATCACTCCCACCTACAATCCTACATGAAATGGGAAATGAGACTTGAGTTGCCACTTGTAATGCCAAGAGTGAATACAGGAGCAAGTGTTTGATTCTTCTCTTTTTTGACCCTCCGCAATTTATTTCCATGACTCTAATGAATAAAGCCCTATTTTGTTTTCTGGTTGCAGGAAAGCACAAGCTTCTCCGACATCGCAAAATTGGACATCGGCGCGTTGGAGGGGATGGAACCGTCTCCTACAAAAAGGTTCAGAGCCAGCAGTTGATGAAAGCGATTCAACTGGGCGTGGAGTACTCTGTTGCAGCCATGACACGCTACGATGAGCGAGATCTCTTAATGCAGGACTTTCTCACGGTAGAAACGTATTATTTCCCCAAAAATGGATCTCCTAGCACTCCTGCTCATCCCTGCACGGATTTTACATTTAAAGCCTTTGCACCTCTTGCTTTCAGACACTTCCTTGATCTCTTTGGCATTCTAAAAAAGTGATTTTTTGGTAAGTTTGCTCTATGTGTGTATGGATTCTATCATTTGTGCCAAAAATGAATCCACATTTTTCTTATCTTCAGTGTACATAGGGTCTTTTTCTTTTATATTCCAAGAATTTCTACTCAAAGCTAAATTTGAGTCATTACGAAAAAAAAATAATAATCATATCTAATATTGCACCCTTTCATTTAATACAATACTTTCATTACATTATGTTAAGTCCTTTGACAAACAAACGAAAGAAGAAGACATTGAAATGACATGGGATTTAAATATAGACTGGAATATATTAGGGAGTTCTCAAATAATTTATCAGCTAGAATATGACTTTTATTTTGCTTTTTGATACTTTAAATTAGAAAAGGTACATTAAATGCCCCAAAGAATGGGTTTTCTTAATCCATTGCGAATTGAAAAATCAACAATTATTGAATATAAATATATTATTATTCCTAAAAATATAATTTACCTCCCTCATGATGCGGGCCATTTCAGGACTTTATTATGCAGATGAGCCATAAGTCTTGCAAAAATATATATAAAATGAGAATTTTAGAAGACAATAAAAGTAATTATGCTGTGTGTTGAGACACGTTTTTTTCCTTATTTATGGAACTCACTCGACAAAGTTTAATATATTATATTTAGTTAATAATTTTATTAATGACTTAAAACTACTGATGTCTTATCTACATATATTTTTTATAGATGTCATTGTGTAATGATCCTCTTCGTGAATTGAGCAATCCTGGAGCCAGTGGAAGTCTCTTTTATCTTACGAATGACGACGAATTTATTCTCAAAACTGTGATGCATAAAGAGGCTGAGTTTCTCCAGAAACTACTTCCAGGATATTATATGAACCTCAATCAAAATCATCATACACTATTACCCAAATTCTTTGGTATGTTTTGCTATCATTCCAATCAAAAGAACATTCGCCTCTCAGTAATGAACAATCTTCTACCTTCCCATGTCAAAATGCATTTAAAATTCGACTTAAAGGGCTCTACGTATAAAAGAAAGGTAATATTTAAGCTTCTTTTTTTTAAAAGAGATATTATTTAAATTTGTACAAAATTGATGAAGGTCATTTAAAAAAAAACAAACACAAAATACAAAAAATATTTAAAACGTAATGATAGCATTCATGTAGTTATATAATGTGAAGCAACAGTATAGAAAAAAAAAAAAAAAAATGGAACTTTGTGCAGTCTTACGAGATAAAATAATTTTTTACATGAATTCAAAATTGTAACGGCAGATGAAACTCTTTTGCAATCAATTTTGACATGTTTTTTATCAAATGATCAATTACTAAGAGTTAAATAAGGGTAATGATATTAATAAACGAGTTTTGAGACGTTTAGGTGTTATTGGCAACTCCTATGTAAATACTTTATAATTTATATTCATTATTCTGGTATTTGATTATTTTGTGTCTTTTCCTACGCAAACAATATATTTTCTAAATTATACTAGTACTTTGTGACATTTAACTTCTTTTTATTTTCGCTTGAACAATTTTTTTCTATTTTTTTTTGGCAACACTAGTATAGATCGTGATCAGTAAGTCATGCAGCAAGTGATTTCGTTAAAATATATCAATAATTTTATTTTTGTTTGTTAGTTTGAAAGTTTTCAAATTTAACAATTGTCATAGAGGAGAGAATCTATGTACCTATATAAATAGTTATATTACAGAAATATATACATCAGAGTGATCTCTACTTTTGTAATGAAATAATATGAAGGTAATCCTTAGGTATGTCACATTCATGCTTTAAATTGACATTTTCCTTCTATTTCATTACAAAAATAGTGATAACTCTAACAAATTAAGATATTTATCTAGGTATAAATATATTTGTAAAAAAAATTCAACGTCAATTATCAATTATTAATGCATCATTTACTTATTCATAATAGGCGAGTAAGCGAGAAAGAGCCAAAGGATCCCCTACATTTAAAGATCTGGATTTTCTAGAATTGCTTCCAGATGGCCTACTTTTGGAACAAGAAACATATAATGCGTTAATTTCTACTATGAAACGAGACTGCCGCGTTTTAGAGAGTTTTCGTATTATGGACTATTCTCTGTTAGTAGGAATTCATAATCTCGACTTGGCAGCTAAGGAGAGAGAAGTAAGTAGAGGGGGGTCTGCTGGTTAGCCTGTGTCTTAATAACATTCTCTTCTTAGGAATTAAAGGGTCAATCTGTTAGTGAATCTAAACGCATAAATCCATCTGACATGAAGAAGGTGTCTACTTCTTCTGGCAAACCTAAAATATTACATTCCACTGCAATGGAATCTATCCAAGCAACAACTGAGCCTATTGACGATCAGGAACATGTTCCGTAAGTATTTTGATGACAAAGATAACATTGAATTAAATAACTTGATATTTTATTTCAATATTGTTAAAGGCCTGGAGGAATACCAGCAAGAAATCACAAAGGGGAGAGGCTACTTCTATTTTTAGGAGTTATAGATATTCTTCAAAGTTATCGCATGCGTAAAAAGCTTGAGCATACTTTCAAGTCCATCATTCATGATGGGGTAAGATTTTTTAAATTATATTTTTTATCTTATGAATCATGCTTCTTCCTCCCAAGATCCTTTCACACTTGAAACAAATCCTACCAAAACCCTTTCACAATTTACACAAATTAATGTGTATATATTCTTGCCACTCCATCTCTTAATTGTTTATTTTATAGGATACAGTCTCAGTTCATCGTCCAAGTTTTTATGCTCGTCGCTTTTTGGATTTTATGGCAGATAAAGTCTTTAAGAAAATTCCTTCACGTAAGTACAACATGAAAAATAATCGACTTAACTCCAACTAAGGTTTCGATTTTACACAACACACTGTTATGCTTATGAAAAATATATATATATATATATATATTTGAACACTTTATATATACTTATATCATACTATTTGTTTATTTATTTATTCTTTGAAACTTATTTATTATTATTGGTGTCAGTTAATGATTTAACAATCATAGTTTTTTAACATTCCTCCAGAATGCCACCATGACCATGTCAATAAATGTATCTTTTTTCCTTTTTTGAAATTGCATATTATTCTCATTCTATTCCATTCTCTCTCTTTGTATCCATGCTTTTTTTAAGAAGAAGAAAAAAGAAGATCTTAAGTTTGTTTAATGAATAAATATTCGTTTATTAAAAAAAAAATCATCATCTTGTTCAAGTTTTTGCAGAGGTAGTCTGTATTTCAAAATACGTACTAGTCATACACTATGTAATCCACAAACATTACATTAGAATAATTATGACGACAATCTTATGTTGTGGAAATAAATAATAATAATACTTTTTATTTTTTATAACAACTTGTTTTGCTTTTGTCGGAAGGATTTGTTTTTAAGGAGACAATGCAATAATTAATTAGTCAATTCCTTGAATTTACATACATTATCATCTATTCTATGAACTATAAACGAAATAATTTAATAACTAAAGTCTCCATTCATTGTTCCGCCGCATGTTCTTCAAATTTTATTAACTTATTTAATTGTTTTAATAATGTTTGTACTACAATTATTTAATAACTAAAATGTAAAATTTATGTGTCAAATGCTGCTGCTGTTGCTCTACAGTCTTGATTCCTCTTATTTTTCAATTGATTTTTTATTAAATGATGAAAATATTTAGTGGTTATATATAATATATGGGCAATTTGATTGTGTGTTTGATTCAACACTCTCTGGATATTTTCATTATTTTGACAATTTTTTTTTTTATAAAAAGATTTCTTAATGTTTGTTGTTGACGATGGAGGATAAAATGTTCAATAACATCGTCATTATCCATTTTAAAAAAATCAAAAAATGTATCCCTCTATGTCTATGTATTATTTCTTTCTTTATTTTTCTTCTTTTATTTTTTTTAAATACACACTCTTCTTAGTGGACCATCCTGATCAATTCAAGGGAAATCGAAAATTTCGGTCTATTGTATCCAGTATTATAGGTAAAATTTTCTTCTTTTTATCAGGATATTGGATGAGTTATCATTGAAATCATTTTTGACGACATTTTAATAATGCTTTTCCTCCCCCTCCTTTCTCTCTCTCTCTCTCTCTCTCCAAGTCTCTCCAAATACAATTTTAATCTTTAAATGCAACTTGGTTGTATGATATTAATATTAAAGACCTACGTATAACATGCTTGAAATTGATTTGAAGATTTGAGTTGGGGAGGAGATCCATCTTTCCTCATTTAGAACTGTGTTTTGAAGAGTTGATTGTTTTATATAATAATTTTTATTTTATTTTGTCATTTTATAGTTTATATCCTTTTTAAAAAAAGCCAAAAACATTTAGCCTAATATATATATGCTGTGTACAAGTTGCTATGTTTGAACGTGGTTCAATTTATAATAACTGATTGTACAAGTTACAATTTGTACAACTTATAATGTCTTTTTTAATTACAACATCATTCATTCATTTTAATTGATGCTATAATTTCATATTGATCTTTCAGAATTACACATTGATCTTAGGTATTTAGACGTAGTATAAAGGTGTACTCTTGAACTTTATAATGTGCCACAGAAACTTTAAAATGAGTAATTTTCAATACTGAAACCATTAATATACCAATCATCTAAAGAATATTCAATTGTTGCATTATCCTTCTCAATAGTGCCCTAAAGTTTTCATTTAAAACTATTTATCTCATTTTTGAACTACGACTTGTACACAACACATAAATATATTTATCATCACCTTTTCAAGCAAGCAATGTCTCTCTTTTGTGTGTGTGTTTGTTTCACCAGCAATGCAATCAATAGGCTAATCAACATAAAGAAAAGATAATTAGTAATACTTATACACATGTGATGCGTTAACACAAAAATAATATTGAATGATTATTAATAAAAGGAAAAATTCCCAATTACTTTCTATCTTGTATCACCAGTTAAACATACAAAACAAAATTTTGGTTAATCGTGGGCTTTATGTTCTCATTTCTGGGATGAAATTAAATATTCAAATAGAATATGTTTTTTTTTAAATCATGGAGGACATTATCAAAACTTTATGTGTCATTTCCGAAGGATGAGCCAAAATATTTTACTAATTATAAATAAAAGATAATTGGGTATAATCCAAACTCAATTTTGGGAAGAATCATTCTAGCTTGTTTTAGTGTTGAAGGGGACCACACATGTTATTTTGTCTTTTTTTCGGACGGGGATACTACATTTAAAAAATATATACCTATATATATTTCATAATAGTGAATAATTGACACTACCTTAAATGAAAATATACCTACGTACACTGTGCCGTTTGTTGTGGCGCTCAAATAACTCATATTATTATTGAAAGTAAAAATTAATTCCCCTAAACATCACACCATCATTATTAGTGCCACATTTATTTATTATTTTATTTTTTAAATTAATTAATTATCTGCATTTTCCTGCATGTTGGTTTTTTAAATTTATATTTTTTTCTGCCTTTTACATTTAAAAAAAAGTAAAGTACTAAGTTAGTTACTTAGGTAGGTATTACAATTATTATTAGCTATATATGAAGTAGTAATAATAATAATTAAATACTTATTAAAAATATCTCCTTTTCTATACAATTTAACTAAATATATATTTAATAGAAAATCGAATACATTTACTAAAAATTTGACAAGTCATTTTTTTATAGAATTTAAAAGTTATACATACATATTCGTAGAGTCAATCCTTGAGTATAATAATTACCATAATAACTTAAATAATTATATATTTGCATTCCATGAAATGTATTTTAATTTCAACATTACATTATATTAATATCACATCTACAATATATGTATTTCGTTTTTCCAGCGTTAAAACATTCACCAAGTAAAAGAAGTTCTAAAAAAGAATCAATTAAAAAGGAAAGAGCTTCATCATCTTCGACTTCTGGAGGAGGTGGGGGAGGTGGAGTAGGATGTTCGAGCTCTTTATCCGTCTTCACCGCCAAAAAGTCAATAGAAAATAACGACGTCGCCAAAGAATCTGCTCGTGCATTAACTCCAGTCAAGAAAAGTACCAGTGATTTACCCATCAGTAACTCTGGTAAGATAATCAGGATTTACATAATCTATTGGTTTATATATTCATATATTTGTAGGTCTTAGGCATCCTTCAAACTATTTTTTGTATATTTAAAATATGAGTTTATAACTATGTTTTCAATTTTAATAACATGACAACACTTTTTATATATTGTAGAACAGGGGTGTCAAACATACTACCCATGGTTCGGATTCAATAGTGGTGCATGATTAAAATATACACATTTTTTATTCTAAATTTACAATTGATGTCTGTCAACACAATAGCATATTAGGATTATTATTTTGCTCAAAAATGAGTCTGGATGGTCCTCAATTCTAATTAACTTTTATTTCGTTTTATAAATTATTATGACATATCATGTATCATAATCGCTTTACACCCTATAACGCCAGAAATATAATATTCAATACATGCGTTTTCGAATCCTCGATTGAATTAGTTTGACAATTTTACTTCATCAATTTAATTGTAAATATATATAATAAATTGATCATCAAACATAACAAAAATCGAATTCCGTAACAATATGACATTCCAGTGTTGCAAACGGATTGCCTTATCGAAAAAGTGCTAAAACCATGTGTTTTGTTCGAAAAATTACAAATATATCCTTAGAGGAATTATATAGATAAAATCATTCCTAGTTATTTACGTTGAATAATTAAACAATTATCAACTTCTAACCAAAAATCCACTCCAGAAGTTTGTGGATTTTAAAAATCATAATTGACCGAAAATTACCTCCTAATAAATATTCAGAGGTTTTTATTTATTAATTAAGATAATAAAATAGGGAATATCCCATTTTCTTGATTTTTGTTCGAGGTTGTTTTTGTGTTGACGTATCACATTTGTAAAATATTTTCTTAAAAAAAATATATTTTTTACTGTGCTGGCCACATTGAGATAAAACAGACGACCAAAATGAGTTTGTCACCCCCAATGTAGACATAATCACATTTTTTGATTACGAGAGAGTAAAATATTTCCGATGAATAGTCATGACTCATGGGTTGCTATTCTTTCTACTCTCGTTTTTATATTTTGTCTTCTTATTTAATTTCTTGATTTTTTATTTCAATTCTGATATAATGTTGATGTTGAATTGAATTTCGTTCTTACTTTATTTACTATAGAGCTTTTCATGTAACGTCAATATTGTTGATGTACCATATTGGGGACGTAGAAAATCAAATTTTATTATAATAAAAACCATTTTTTTAGAAAATAGGGAAATATTGGATGTCAAAAAAGGAGAAACAAATAAAAATACCTTTAAGGTCTATAAGAAAATCATCTCTTTTGATTATACATATATCAGACCCCTAATATGTAATCTTTAATTACATAATTATACACTCTTATGTGCATATTTTAAATAATAAATTAACTATAACATTTGCTAAGATAATATCTTATTAAACTTTAATTATTCTACTTTTTTAATTTTTTAATCGATTATAAAGAAAGAGTTGTAAGAATCTGGACATTTCATTTTTAGTATTTCAGCTATTTGATTTGATTCAAATATCACTGATTTTCTTTGGCATCAAGTATTATTCAATACAGGTGCTTAGTCTTTTTTATTTATTCTTAAAGCCAATTGATTCAGTTTCTTTAAAGTTATTATTGGGGATTTGTCCATTTTATTTTATATTTTATAAATAATTGCCCCCCGCAAATTAAACATTTTTCCCCCGATGCCGATTCCAGAAAAAACTACCGATTCTCCGATTCCTATTAATCGTTCCATCACTATCAGATATATAATGCAACGAGGAATAGAGTGATGCATTTTCGATAGAGGGTAAGGTTTAATTCCTTTTATTTGTTGGTCCCGTCTTGACATCCAATCCTTCACAATTTTCATGAATATTAATAAAAAAAGGGTGGTCATTGCTATAAAAATGATAAATTGTTAGGCCCTCAAAATTGTCGACATTAGCAATGCTGACGTCACATGAAACGCTCCATATTATTATTTATTTTTCAAGCGTTTAATGGTCTTATTGTAAATTGAATACTGCTCTTCAACTGTATATTGGAAAAGCGGTTTGAAAGAATTTAGCATTTAAGCGCTTAAATACACATGCAAATAAGATATTATTAATAATAATGATTAATAGTATAATCTTAAGATCTTTTCGGGTATTAGATTCAATGTCCATTGTCTATGCACTTAATAAACTGTTATGGGATTACATCATTACAACTTAATTTTCTTTCTTTCTCTTTTTTTCCCTTTTCAACTACTCCATTTCACCATTGCTTCTACATACTACTACCCTTTTTCAATCCATTTTATTTTTACATACAACCAAACCATGAATTTTTGCAGCCAAACGAGGAAATAGTCCCGTTGAAATATCTCCCCCACCTTCATTGACGGGTGCTTCAGTTGCTGCAATGGTAGCTGAAGTAGCTGCCAACGAAAATTTCTATAAAAATAATTTGGATGAAAGTGGTGAAGAGACGGTAAATTTACCTGCGGTTCTTTGGGATCGTCCTGCAGGCTCTAAAGTCCGTGTTCCCCCTCCGGTTCCACCGCGTTCTCCTAAAACACCCCTGGAGAGCTGTGGGGGAGGAGGTCTTTCAGGTGTGGATTACCTATTATTAGCTGTGACGCTTTTTGTTTGAAGCTCTGAGTTTTTAGTACCTATTTTTTTTATCTTCTTAAATATTCTTTATTAATTATCTTTTTTTAATTTATTACTACTTTTATTTTAAATTCATACATAGATAAATCCTTCATTATTTTAGTTTATACAAAATTATATTAATACATAAGTTCATAATGTATGTATATAATTTATTTTGAAAGCCCAAGTTGTAGAATCCTTGTGCACCATTCCCTTTGTTATTTATTCATTTGTTTCCTTTAGTTGCTCTCTAATTGTGATTTGTCTCCTTTGTTGCTTCTTTTAGCTTTACATAATACTATCTCTTATATTTAAATGGTTATTATGAAGGTACATTCATAGCTGAGAATTATAAATTCCAAGTACTATTGCTATGTAAAAAAAGAGCCCGAAAATTGACGTGGTGTAACCCTGGCAATTTGAAGAATGTTTGTCAGATGAGCAGCTTAGCTGCCAACTCATGATTTTTTATTTGTAATTAGTAGTATTTCATCGGCCCCAATTTATTCAGTCCAGTCCAGTTTTAGGACCGTTCCTATCCTTCCTTGAATTTCGCAAAAAAATGTATTAATAAATTGATTAAATTAGCTACTAGCAGCACTAAGTATGAGAGGGGTGAAGGAAATATCAGCAATTCCACTCCGTATATAGCAAGACATAAGTAGGAATTACTCCGATGTAGATTCTCAATTCTACTCACAGTCCAACAAGGACTTAATCTTTTAACTCCCCAACAAATCATCCGTGATACTGTATCACTGCCATTCATGAGCACACACAATTTATACTTGGATGCTCTCTCCTCAAGAATGAAAGAATATTAAGAATAGCTTTGGAAATATAAAACACTATTCAGATTGCCAAGCTATTACAAATTTCACGCGGGAGTAAATGCTTAGAATTTATAACTCTATAATCATAAGAAAAAAAGAGAGCTTACTTAATAGCGATGTATTTTATTAATCATTGTCCTGTTCATTCGCACGTTTTTTTCATGAATTAATAATGTCTTTTAAATTAATATTAATATAATTAATTATCATTTTCATTATAGATGTTATATACGTAATATATTAAAAAATAAACGATAATTTTATGGTATTTTTTTTTCCTATTTGTACATACATAGAGGAGTAAAATTATGATTTGTAATACTATAAAGTTATATATTTTTTTAAATTTTTTTCTACTTCTTTGCATTTCGAAGGAGTAATTGTAATAGGGTCAAGTTATAAGGGTGGTGGTCAAAGGCCTGACGTCGTTTGTGGCACCGAAGAAAGTACTCGAAGATCCACAGTCGTGACCTCTGAAAAGAGATCATCCTCTGTGACTCGAATAAGAACCACTAATGGAAGAAGTTATCGCTCTTCTGAAGCATCAAGGTAAATTAAAGCTTTGATCTCAAATAATAAAGGAAAAAATAACCTAAATATACAACATTAATTCATCTTTTTGAAGTATGAATGACATTAGATTGGAGTCAAAATATGCCTTAAATTCTAATCATGGAACCCCAAGTAAGCTTTCAGTTGGAACATCGGGTTGGAACACTCCTACTCCAACATGGACTGAAGGAACACCTTCTTACACGGAATCTTCGTTAAGTGGGGATCTAGCCGCGGGTCAGTCCAAAGATGATTTTCAGTGTGATGTATGTCCCTCCTAATAGCCTCATACCCTTTTTTCAAACACTTTTTTTTTGTAAAACGATTAATATATTTTGCATTCTCATCATGATTCGTGATGAGATACATTTGGGGCGGGGGGAAGGAAGAGGGGTCAAATGAAGGGTTGTTCATTTGCTTTAATTACTTTATTACTTGCTTACAACTTCCACCACCACTACCCACCTGCCCCTCTGGTTGTTGAACTCCAACAGTGGAAATCCCATTATTATAATTACTCTGGCAGATGCAGGCAAAGAGATAAATATAGATATGTAACTCATTCCTCGTTTGGCCTTCCTCAACAATCAATTTCCTTCATGTTCTTTTCTTTATGCTTCATTGTTCATGAATTTCTTTATGTAAGTGTGAATACTAAATATATATCGTCAACTTACACACACATGGATATATATTTATCTATTCAGCTTAGAATGATGACACACTGAATTTTATTTTATTTACTTTATTTATTGTTATTAGTTTTGTGCTTGTTTTAATGTTGTTCTGGTATTTTTTTTTCTTCATTTTGTTTCATAATTATTTTATTCATACCTCACTCACTGTACCCTTTTTTCATACCTATCTTTCTATATTCTAAATTATTTTGCCTTGTCTTTTTTTATCACATAAACTACTTACAATTAACTATTTTTATTATTAATCAGTACAAATCTTGGGCTTACATTATAATGCAATTCAAAGATTGGAAAAGTATGTGATTGCATATAGAGTTAGAAAATCTTGCATATCATGTGATATTTCCTGTCAATACAAAAACAATCCCAAAATGAGTTTGGATTTCTAATGTATATATTCGTAGGAGATTTAGACAAACCTAGCTATATTTGGCCCATTAATTTGGTATATTCCAGAGGTCATCATATAAATGTCTTATAAAAAAAGGTCATAAACAAATTGTTCTAATATTCGGGAGAAATTAGTTGACCCCCCTAAAAAATTATCATTTCCTGCTACAATGCATCTGTATTCTTCAACTAATTATCTTTCATTTCTACTAATTAATAAAAGTTGAAATCTCTTATGCCAGATCTCAAGGAACTAACGAAATATTTCACTTTAATAGAAATTTGCTTTCTTGAATTAATGATAAAATACTAAATATGTTATTAATTCGGGACCTGCATAAATGTCTACCTTGAATGAATATCTGTATAAGCGGGGACACCTTAAAATGAGTTTACTGTGATTATCTTTCAGATAAATCTTCAGCCATAATAATCCTATGGGATCAAGCTTAGTTTGGCAACCTTGGTCTAAAACTGGGCTGTCCAACACGTGGCCTGCATTACGACCATCTTAATGTTTAAGTGATGTCCACTACTCATTCTCAATTATTTTATTTGTTGTATTTTTAAAAAAAATTATCGCTCTTAGAGGAATAAAAGTTATGTGAAAACACATAATATTAAAAAAACAAACAAAGTCATTTGATGAAATTATGTAACAAAAGGATTTTTTTTTTGTATGTAGTTTGACTTTTGAAAAATTAGATTCAACTTCAATTTGAAATGAATATGTATTTAATAGTTTTGTTTTATATAGCTATTTTTTATGAAACTTAATTTAATAGGTTCTGTGTCACATTTAAATATTTCAAGTGACAATACGGCCCATTTATATTAAAAGGTTGGACATCTGTAGTCTAGACCAAGGATATTTAACTAGACAGGATATGATTTTTGTGTAGAAAAAACACAGTTAATAGATAGACAAAGAAAAATGGAGTTTGCTCCTTGGGGTTCAATCAATATGTTTTTTTTTCTTGTGGTTTTTTTTCTATCATAGTACTGGTTTGTAACTGTACATAAGATATTGCTTACTTAAGGTGTATGATTATTATTTTTTGGCCTAGCTTAAGGCATTGATTTAGCACAACGTCATTTGTAATGAGAAATAAATTTTACAAATTTTTATATAGATAATTTGTCTAGATTGTTTTTGTATTGCCCCACCACAAAAGTACTTTATAGTAGTGTACCATGCTTTTCCATAATTTTTTTAGAGAGAGAAAACTTGCAAAATAAAAAAATAAAAACATGCACAAATCTCATCTCTTTTTTTTTTGTGTGTGTATTTGTTATATGAATGATTATTTAAATATATTTATATTTGTTTAGGAAACTCTCCCGTTAGAAATGTAGGAAATTGGAAATCTCGAGACGAGGAAAAATTATTTCGTGAAACAGAAATGGTAATTATTTACTCTTATTATTAATTAATGGTTTAAATTATTTAGTAAATCTCGGGTTTTGTTTTACTTATGTAGATGTACAATATACATAGATATGAACTTTCAAAATTCACATCATCAAAACTATTTTGAAAGTTTTTATATAGGTGTAAACATACAGGCGGAGAGAAAAAGTCACGTTAGCCGTTTATGGAAATACTACATTTTTAGTATACACAGAGTGGGGCTTTTCCAATATAATTCCAAGAAAATTTGACCAAATTAGCAGCATTACAATATTAAAAATCATGAGGGTGAGGGGTTTGAAATAGAAAACACTACTATAATAAAGTTAGAACCTCCATATGCACCAAATGCCAATATAGGGGAGGGGCAAAAAATGCCCAAAGCTAGCGTACTTACTTTGTTCAAGACCCCAAAAATAAAAATATTCGTTTATTTTTAATTAAATAGTACAAAACTATTTCACAAGACTAAAATGCAGTTTTATTTCAAATTATATCTCATTCAACAAAAAAAGAAATCTAGGTTTACTTCAGTGGTGATATGGATTTGTTTTTCATTCAAATGAGGCAATAATCATTAATCACTAGAGGTTAATATAAAAATAATATATAAAAACTATCGTTTGCCTATTTATATTTATTTAATTTATTTTTTGATATAATAATAAATTTATTATCAGGAAATTTTAAAAATTTCAGCACATTAAGCTTGAGAAATTTCTGCAATAAGAAAATTAAAAACGAAATCAATGTTTTTATAGAAATTTTGTTTGTAAAAGACCAATGACAAATGAAAAACGGAGTTGTTTTATTTTCTTAAAAAACTCTTTAGTAATTGTGTTACATTTTACACACATGGAAAATGGTAAACCCATATTAAATTTTCATACAATTTTAAAGATAATGGTTTTTTTCTCATGTAAATTATTTTTTTTCTTTTCAAAAATCAAAAGTGAACTAAAACCTATAAAAAGTATTAAAAAGGAAAACTCTTGCAAACCAAATTTGGTACGAAAAAACGCATTACAGATTCTTGATCTAGACATCAAGTTCTATTATAATATTTCTGTGGAAATAGAAAGATATAATTGAAATTGTTATAATTTGTTGACTTGTGTAATCTTAAAAAGGAATGACATATTTGACGAAAAAGTATCGGCGAGATACGAGCTTTGAATTGTGTTCGATCAGTACTAGGACTGAATTCCCAACGCCCCCTACCAGTCTCTTTTTTATCGTTTTTTTATGTTACCATTCAACGGTTTTAAGAGCCAATTAGTCGGTCCTTCAGTCCTACCTATGTTTTTATATTCTTCTCTCCTAGCTAGAATTGAAGAATGTAAAAAACAAAGAAAATAATTCAGGACAGTACACCTAATTAAAACTTCAAGTATTATATCTCTTTGTTAGAGGTTATGATGGAAATTCAACAACTGAAGGGACCACTTAGTTAAGTAACTACGTCATTTCATTATAGACTACTGTCTTATAAGTTCTTTTTAAACCGATCCAACATTAATTTTGAACAAAATTGTTGATAAGATCAGAGCTAATTTTACCGTGAGGACACCCTGAGGCAAATACAAAATGTGGCGTCTTTTGTGGGTCATGACTAGGATTTCTTTTGGGGAGGAGGGGGATTAACTAGATCAGATTTTTTAAATTACAAATTTGTCATACTTTATAGAATTTATTGTAATTATTTTTGTACTAGTGCAATTTTTTTTGAATATGATGTTAAACATTTTCGTCATCATAGTTTTAAATTTATTAAAAGTTTGACAACAAACAACCACTGTTTTTAACTACAATCTGCGGCCCCCTATTTTTACATGAAAGTGCAGGATGAAGAGCATATGTTCCTTATACTCCCCCTCAAAACCGGCATTGCATAATACCATGAGGTTACATTCTATCTACTAATTATATTTTTTCAATTTTTCCTGTTTATGTTTTGAAAACCCTATGTTTTTATGAAAAAACGCATTATTTTTTCTCCATAGGGGTAAAGTGACGTATTTTTTTTTGCCTTCACTGTATGTATTTAATAATATAATAATATGTAGATTTAACTAACTAATTCACTAACATTATAATTAGTAACTTGCAGATATTGATCTCAACCCTCTATTTATTTTTCATGCCACCTCTTCGGATATTTTCTTATACTAATAATAATTAACTGATATTAATGATATTTATCTACTATATACATAGTAATCTCATCGCGCATCAAATATTTTTTCATAAATATACTTATAACAATTTATTTAAAACATATTACGTTCATGTTTTTTTTATTTAAAAAACAAAACAAACAAAATACAATTAGAAAAACAACCACAAGAACACCACAACACAACAGCAACCCTCAACAATAATTCGTCGTTATATTTATATCCATTGATAAGGATATCAACATGGTGCAGGCACGAAATTTATGAAATATTATTTAGAGAGTGAAAATGACGGATGATGACGATCCGTACTCAATAATTGATCTGCTGCGCGTCTATATTTGTAAAAATATGAACATTCATCATTACTTAATTAGTTATAATAAGTTACTACCCTAGCCCCACGACAATCCAGAACTCCTACAATGTATGACCTTCATTATACAAAGATTAACAGTCGTGTTATAATGTATTGGTGAAAATGTCCCTGGCTATAACTTAAGTACAAGTATACGCGTGATACAAAGTTTATATGTTGTGCACAAGTCGTGATTTTAAAATAGACGGATTCTACAAATTACAAGTTTCACGTGTCGTAATTATTTTAATTCATTATCAATCATTTTGATCTATTAAAACTAACTATGTGTTAACAAATATTTATGACTGTGGGTATTTGTACTTTATAATGTGTCATATAAGCCTTTTTAATGAACAATTTTCACTAATAAGACAAAAACTACACGCTTTAATGTAAGTGTTGGTCCGTTTTTATTTATTCGGTCCAGTCCAGACCGGTCCTTTACTTGGAATGTTCCCTAAAAATGTTAATAGTTTAATAAAATAAAAATATTCATATTTCCATTATAATGGCATATATTGCGAACATATTCTATTTTTGCTAAGATATATATGATTTATTTCCATTATATAACGGAATAATTAAAAAAAAGGAAAAACACCTGTTATGAGGGATATGTTTTACTTTCTGTAAGGACCGAAAAGTGGGACTTTACCGCGGTCCTCGGTCCAAAATAAAGGTCGACATATCACTGTCTAAAGTCGATTATCGAAGGAATATTCAATTTTGTATTAATCCTCACCCACCACAAATATACTGTTTTCAAAATTATCCATCTCACTTTTTTGGTTGCAACTTGCACACAACAAATACATATTATAGGACCTTCATTACATCACCAGGGGACTATGAGCTCCCAATACTACTTTTTTTTAGCAGACGTAATTATCGCCTTATTAATTGTGAGTCATCCATAGTCTCTCTTGTAAGGGCCCCTAATAACAAAACCGTGATTACCAGCAGTGAAATACCCCCCTCATGATGGATGAATATGTATTTGCCCTTTAGTAAACATCATTCATACTTAATATATCTGAAAGATTTTACAGAGGACATAGATTAAGAAAAGATGCTCAAAAGTGCTTCCACTAGACTTTGTACATATTTGCAAATCAGCATTTAAAAAGAGACAATTTTTCTATAATTCTGCCAATGTAGATCAAGGAGGTAGGAATGTATATTAGAGATGTATCAAATACTCTCATTAAATTAAAGTTTGAATTCATATTCGCAATTTTAGATGTTTAATACAGCACTAATGTGCATATGTAGTTTCGTAAATGTAGGTAGTAGTACAATGATTTGAGAGGGCTATTAGGGGCTTCAAAAAAGAGCATGCCCCCCTCTTTCCAACTGGTACTATGAATCATAATAAATCATTTGAATTTGAAGGAATAAATTCTTAATAAGAAGTATAATTAATATCTTTTATCTTTTAATAATATGTATTCAGTAGGAGTGCAGATAGGATTTTTGAGCAGGGGTGGGGTATTTAAAGGGGGATACAATCTGTAAAGCATGTCCCCATTCCAACTTTCACCTGCGATATGCATCCATTACGGAGGGAAATTATTTTCTGAATAACATTTTTATCTGACACTTAATGTTTAGGCTATTTCTATGAAAGAGGGACGCCAATACTTTCAAACACGATTGTCAATCAATTTCGGGCCGTACTTCTATGCAAAAACAGTTTCTTTATATTATATTATTAGTATAATGAATGAATGATAAGTTGATAATAGACGCTGTGTGTCTCCCTAAGATGCTTCTCGTATCTTATTGCATTTAATAAAATCAACATTCATATTTTTACGCTCATATGTAATGTCTCAACAATATTATATATAAATATATTTTTTTTGTAATTATTACGATTCCTACTGTTATAATTAATTATTATTATTTTACTTTTATATCCTTTTAAATTACGATTCCCCTTACTTCTTATTCAAAGTCCAAGTCCATCTTTCATAAACTACAATGCATTTAGGATATTTTTATTATATGTATAATATTGTACATACTGTTATTAATTTATAGCAAGCTTTTTGCAAGTTTTTGGATTAGCTTATAATGAGGGTTTAAAAAATATATTATTTAAATATGTGTAGTGTACCTACGTATCCCTGACCTATCACAATGATTCACTAAATTATTTATCTTCTTTATAGTAATACATATATTATAACTTCAAAGATCCAAATTGATAAAAACCCTCTCCCATATTTAATAAATAATATATTAGTATTATTGAGCATCAATTGTAAAACTCCAAATACTGCATTGTTTTTTTTAATTTTTATTCATTTATACATTTTAAACTTTGGCCAAGTTATACTTATGCAAAAATATATAAATTTGAACAAATAACAGATCAACCACTAAAAAATATGGATTTCAACAAATCTTTTTCTTAATTAATTAATTTACAATGAATAGAGTCCCATCATTATCATATCATGGATTCATGAATGTGGCAGTGCTTCTCAAACTGTTTGACTTGCATCTCCCTTTAGGTAGATCAGCGGTTCTGTAACCCTTTAACTTCTAGTGTCTCATTTTAGAATTTCCATAGAGCTATTCTCCCTCCCGGATTTTTTTATTTCCGGAATTGAATAAAATACAATTTTTTATTCTTTTATTAATATATGCTAGTATGTATGTTGTGTTAAAGTTGTAATTTATCCGTCTTAAAATGTCATATTTAATTATAATTAAAAGCACTATAATTTAAAAACTTACAATCCGATTATAATATTTCATTTTGATCGATCAATATTACTTATTTATTATGTATTTAGGAGTAATATAACGATTAATGGTGTGATATTTAACTTTCTAAATCACAATTATTACTATGTGGCACATTATAAAGTTCAAATGCCCACGGTTGTTACCCGTAAATATATAGTAGTTAACTAATTTTATTAGCTTCAAAGGAAATTATATCATAAATTAATAGTTTGTAATTAAAATGACTGATGTTGTAATTACATATAGTATTATGAGACGAATGAATTGTAACTATTACAATCTGCTTATGCAAGTTACAACTTGTACACACCATATAAAGAGCTTAATGTTGTACTTGCACAAACTGCTCTTTCAAAACGGTACAAGTTCGGTGCTTCATGATGTTAGAAGCTAATTTCATTGTTTTGGAAGGCCTTACGTATATTAAAGCAAGCAGTTTGATTTTCATTTTTTTTTTCGTTTTCGATTACTGCTAGTGAAGAAAAGTTATCATATGGTATGAAAATGATCTATACAAAATTGCATTGTCGTACGTGGTCATTTATAGGTCACACATCTTGATCGTATTATGAAAAAAGGCTAAAACTCTTAACTTCCTCAATAATCAATTCTAGTTATTTTGCATTAAATCATTTTGTATAAAAAGTGTTAAAAAAAAGTTTTTTTCTAAAATGGTACTAAAGAACAAAAAAAGAGAAAAAAGTTCGGAAAATTTGATGATGCCCGTATAGCACACATCTTTTTTTATTTGTTTACATGTTCAGAAAGGAACGATCAAAATTTTCTTTTGTTATTCTCTATTTTTGCTTTATAAAGAAATTTATAACAATAACACTTTATTAATGTTTATCTTAGGTTAGAAAAATGTCTATCATAATTAATTAATGTAAAATGATGATTGCTATATTTTAATCCTTATTGGCGAAATAAAGAACGTTTCTCTCCTTTCAAACTTTGAACAAGATGTGCTACCTAAAGATAATATCGTAGAAAAATAAAATTTGCTTTAGATAATTTTCATACCACGACAACTTTTCCGGACTACTTGTAATCGAAATTCGAAAAAAGTTGAAAACATAACGTCGACCTAATGTATATATATAAACAAGTGATTTTCTTAATATTAAAACAATACCATGAATTTCCTCCCTAGACTATACAAAATTCCCATGTCTTAGATAGTCTAATTTGAGCATTATTATAATAAAATACTTTGTTTCAAAAATTTCCAAGTGCTCTCCTTTCTTATGGCATGCCCCGCATAGTTTGAAAAGACCCATTATAATCACAATAAATAATGCTTTTAATTTTTTTTATCCCCCCTCCAAGTACATATTTATATATTGTCTCCATGAAAAAAAATGCTTGAATTAAAGTAAATTTTTTTCTAATAATTAGTTTATTTTCTTTGATTTATTTCTTTCATGTATATTTTGGAATGTTACCTAATATATAACATTTGCATTCATAATATTATGGTGGTTATCTTGTCTCATGATCCGTTAAAAGTTTACCTACAATACATTAATTAATTATTATCATCATTATTACTGCTTGTTTTAAAGCATTTTGCTTTCAAACTCATTTAACGTTATTATATCTATTACTATTATTAATTAATTAATCAATTATTATTAATAAACTTATATATTGAAATGAAAACTTACTTATAATTAATCAACTAAAACAATAATAATAACCCAAAAAGGTGGGGCTTGACACCTATGAGCCTTGTTTTCACTTATAATTAACTAATTGTATTAGCTTTTTGTTTGCATTTTTTTTGGGGATTACCTATCCTTTTGAACAGGGCCGGTTTTATCTTGAGTGGGACCTAGGGCAAAAATAAATGTCTGTTTACTTTTCTTTCTTTGTTGAATTTACTTTAAGAATTTGTTTATTTAAGAAAATCTTTATATTTTTACCAGAATTATGTGATTTAGTGATTTTATTTTTATTTTTGTAATTACCTTTTTTAAAGAAACACAATAAATTCAATGTAACACATGGGCTGAAAAGATGAACAGATTTACACTTAGATGGCGCTTTTTTACCAACTTTTTACCAGCTGTAAAAAAATGACAATTTTTTCTTTAGTCTGTGAGTTATTGTGCGAAGTGTAGGAGTGTTCGCAGGATTTTATATATATGTGTGCTTGGTTTATGAAATTTTTTGGAAAAAAAATTCAAAATCTAAAGCTGTTAACAAAAAATTTAATTTTTTGAAGAAAAAAAAATTCAAATATTCCATTTCAAATATGAAATTTTTTGTTCTGATACATAATTTACCCAATTCTCTAATCCTGATAAAAAAAAATTTTTTATTAAAAGCAAAAATTTCTTAACTTGGGGGAGGGGGGCACATCCTGCGGATACCCCTGAAGTGTAAGGTAACTTTTTTTATTTCCAAAACAATTTTGTGTTTTGATTTAAAAATACTTCTTGATGGGGAAATATACAGTTTAAGCTAAAAAATGGCTTGTAAAGTGCTATGGAGACTCTTTTCCTTAAAACGAATAAAAAAAATATAATAATAACATTTAGAAAAAACAACAATTTTGACCGTAAAAAAACGTGTTTTCTTCGTTAAGCCCAATACTTTTTATGCCTTATGTTATATTAGAAAAAAAAAAAAACATTTCTTAGTTTCTTTCAAATGACTAATGATTTAGGTAATATAATATCTTTTAGATTTTTTCAAAGACATTTATTTATTATTTAAAAAAAATATGAAGATTTCTTCTTTTATTTAAAATGCAAGGTGCCCACTCTAGAACCCACACTGCTCTGAGGTCATCATTTAAAGGGAATTCTTATATATATTTTGATCTGCATTCCTTTTTTTTTTATAAATATAAATTTGGTTAAAAAATGGTTATCAATTATCAACTTTGGTCTTTTTACAAAAACTCATACTTTGTATTTAAAAAAAGGAAATTGTGGATCAAAATACATATAGAGATAGTACATAAATGAAGCTCCCAAAAAATATCGACACGACGTTGAATGTGGTAGAAATATGTCTAAAAAAATTAGTATTAACATTTATAAAAGTAATTAACACAACACTACTCAGATATTCTGAAACAAACACCTTGTGGACTTTTCTAGGTAGATAAATATTACATACAGGAAATAATGAAGTAAAATAAGAACTCAAATTAATTTTCCATGATTTCTAATACATAATATTTTAGGGTGACCAACCGACCTCTCTTTACATTCATTCAGGGGACTTTTTATAAATTCATAAAATATCCAGTTATATGAAGGACAAATTGTGGTTATGTTGCAAATCGAATTAACCCATTAGTGGTAATAATTTACTGTCGGTAATTTCAATTCTTGCACAATTTAACATTTTTTATTTTGAAAAAGAATAAATATATGTATGTTTTTTTCTTTTTACAACAATATTGGAAATATAGACTGGGAGGATTTCTTGCTAGCCTACACAAAAACAATGTTTTTACATTCATCATTGAGCCGAATTTAAATAAAATAAAATATGATTAATTTACAAAGGAAAAAATCTTTTAGGAAAAATATTCCAAAATTGCAAATTACTTACACTTCCGATTTAAATGTTTTTTGCTGTCATTTCTCCCTTCTAACAAAACGTTTTTTTTAGGTTATAAAAAACATGTTACGATGATTTAAATGCATGTAACCCCTCAAGAGAATATTCATAATCTATTAAAAACCTTTTTTTACCTAATAATTTTGATGAAAAATAAGTAGTTGAATGTGTATCACTAAAGCTTTCCACTCGGCATTAATGGGTTAAATAGAAAATATACATAACTTTCTATTAAAGAAAAATAAAAATCCAATATTTATTTTTTATAAAAAGGGGATTCAAGAAATCCTTTGTTAAGAAACCAAAATTCGTATCACTCATAATCTGTTCATAAATTCCGGGGCGTCTGCTGGATTATATTTGGTGTGTTTGTGGTTTTTTTTTTTTTTTTTTGAATAAAATCCAAAATTTAAATTTTTTGAAAACTTTTTCAAAAATCCATAGCTATTCACTGATAATTTCATTTTTTTGAAAAATAATTCAAAATGAAATTTTAAATATTACATTTAAAAAAGAAGAAAAAAATCTAAAATCTACAGCTATTGTCAAAAATAATTTTTTTTCTAATATATAATTTTTTGAAAAAAGTTCAAATAAATACCTTAAAAATAATTATTAATAATTATTTTTAGTTAAATATTTTCATCCTGACCAAAAAAAAATCAAGTAAAAAACAAAATGCCTTAATTTGGGAAACCCAAATATCCTCTTTTTGGAAATCGAACTATTGTCACTCTATATTATGTACTTGTATACACAACATCACTCAACCTCTCCTTTTATTTTTATTTTCATCTCTTTCTCCCGCCATCTCCTCATCCTTTCACCACTCACTCTGTGATACCTTCATCTCCTCCTACAGACCCATTTATAGAAACATAAATAAGGCCATAGAAAATAAGTCAACACGAAGATTAAGAAGACAAAAGTAAAGACTCCAATCATCTACAACCGTCGTTAACTCTCTTAATAAACCACTACAACCAACATGATTTACATCACATTACAAAGTCACAATTCTCCTCATTAAAATGATCTGGGTTTTTTTTCTCTCATCTTTCAGTGATAATTATTTGAAGGAAATATGATGAAGATGGTGAATCATTATTAATTAGTTAAAGTATTCAACAAAGTTTCAACTTTTTTCCCTTTATTGCTTTATTCCCGATACATATGAAAATTACCTTTATAACCCCAAATTTCTTGCTTTTATGGCCAACAGATTGTTTTTTGTGAAAAATATTTTTTTTTTATCTACATGATTTATTGTTAGTTTTTGCCTTGAAATATTTAAATAATAGATAAAATCATAAAATATAGTTTGTAGAAACTCCTGATTCGAATAATATTGTATTTATATTTATGTATCTTGTTCTGAATCGGATAAAATGCTTTATCAAAGTACAAAAGAAAATAGATACTTTATTTGAAAGTCGAATAAATTCCTCATTTTTGATCACAATGAACAAAATCATAGTTTGTCGTAAAGTGAAGACTTTATATTAAAAATAAAAGAGCACCCTAACAAAAAGTTATTCAAGATTTGTTGCTTGAAAAATTATTTTTGATTATTCATTAAGCTATCAAGGTTTATTCATAGTACATATGTATATAAAATGTAGCTCTCTGTAAGCTACAAAAGCAGAAATCATGACTTATAAACAAAATTTTCATATTATTTTTCTCGTGATGTAAAATTTTTTATTCTAAAGGGATATTACTTCAATTTTTGGTGAAGAAATTGTAAATATAGACCCTTCTACATTGTTTGTATCGTTGTTCTTGGATTTTGTGGAGTATGATTTTATAGTTTTACCTTATCCCTTTGCACAGTACTCCATTAAAAATTGACCTAAAGACTTAACGACGAACGATACAAGCAATTGGGAAGGGTCCATAGGGTAATGAGTCATAGCTCTACTTTGCTTCTTGTTCCACTAAAAATTGACTTATTATTTCGGATCAAACCTATATTCAAATCATAAAGCGAAATTTATATCGTAGACCAACGTTTTCGAAAAAAGGTCTTACATAATCTTTATTTATTATCTTTTAATTAATAAAGAAAAAAAACTTCATTTTTTCGCTGCTCACATGAATTTTCTAAAAAAATGACGTTTTTTTTTGTAGACTGAATTTTACTACAAGACCTAAACCCAACTCTACTAGATAGAACAAACCATTTCAATTCAAGGGTAAAAATTTGTTGTTGACTAGTTTAATTAATTATGAAATAAGCAAGAAAATCATTTTGCTGATGAAGGAAAATAGGATATTTTTATATTACATATATTATACTATCGTTATTGTTCACAAAGTATTAAACTCTATATGAAAACTACCGAAAGATGAAACGAAAAAAACAAACAGAAATTAGCATCAATTCTTACAACTACCATTGTTATTTATTTCTATTTTTATTTTTGATTAAATATACAAATTATTATATAGGGTTTTATTTCACACTTTCTCGCCCGACCTCTATCCGATCTTTGAAAAGGAACAACAAACAGCCATCTGTATTATTATAATTATAATTATCATTTCATATTAATATATCCATTGGCTTCTCTTATGAATAATATTTTGTGCGTACTAATTAATTTGAAAATTACTATTATTATTATTTTGAGAAAATATGAATTATATTTATATATATACAAACAATTTTTTTGTTATCATAACTAAGTACATAAATGCATACATAGGTTATATTCAAATAAACAGTAGATTTCTAACATATAGTAGTGTTCATTTCCTCAACAATTTTTCAATTTGTCTTGCGTTCACCATGTCACGTTTCGTAACATTTCTTCTCGTCTCCGTTTCGTACAAGGATAATAATGATATTATAAAGAACTAGAATGGCAACGCGTCTTCCGAATGAAAGGAGCAAGTAACAGATAAAAAGAAACATTATTAATACGTATGTAAAAATTGTCAGAATCAACGTGAGCATACATTTAATAGTGATGAAAATAGTGTGTATAATGGGCATCTTAAAAAAAAAAAGAAACCGAAAATCAACATGGCTGTTACAAGGGATGAGAGGGAGAAGGAAATAAAATAGGACTTTGGCAAGAATTACTCCGATGTCGATCCTCAATTTTACCCGGAGTCCAACAAGGAAATACAATTATAATCCCCCAACAAATCTTCAATGTTAATCTCTGTCTTTTATGAGCACACAAAAATGTTCCATCAGATCTAGAATACAATTGAATCTATTTAGGAAAGGAAGTTCACTACTCAGGAATTAAGTAATTATGATAGCTGCTATGGAAAAGGAAATTGATTCTTCAGACTACCAATTCCAAAAAACAAAAACAGGCCAGCTTAAAAAATCATACTATTTACATCACTACTTATTAATCGTGTGTACCGATCCTTATTTAGGACCACAGTGCAGTTCAGTCCGATACCATCCAGCCCAGTTCCACTTGAGGGTTCTTAAAAAAATAAAATCGATCCCTCATGACGTCAATGAGTGTGTTTTTCCTCCTTTTAATTATTCTGTTATATAATAGAATATATTATACTCTAAGCAACAATATAATGTGTTCGTATTATAATGAAAAAAATCAAATTTTTTCAAGATATGTGCAATAACCTTGATACATATTTCATATATCTTATTTGGCTCAATAAACCATTGATCCTTTTTATGAAAAATTCCAAGGACCAACAGTCTTGAGGATCGGTCCGAAGGACCGGTCATAAGACTGGACTGGATCGAATAAAGAAGAACCAACATTGCACTAGGTATTTATTATTTCTCCCTATTTTTTATTTGTAATACCTATTTTTTTAGCTTGCCCGTTTTTTATTTAATTAGTAATATTAGGAATTAATTTTCTTTTCCTTAGTTGTTATCATTATAAAGTAAAAAGTTCTGAGCTTTTTTTTACCTTACTTTGACAATAAAACTAAATAAGTTAGGATTATTCAATTTAGATGGTTCCAAACGGATTTCAAGTTAATCTTCAGTTCCTGGGCAATTGAATAAGTGCCGACTCGACGATATCCATTATTTTATCGACATTTCCGACGTCCATATTGCCAGAACGGAGTCGTTGGAACCACCGTTTTTTCTGGCCACCAGTTCCAATTTTTCAACTTGGTCGTAGTGATAATGCATCCAAGTTCCTCTTTTTTTAATTCGATTTTGAAACGCTGTAACACACAAATGCCTTCACCAAACACAAAACTGTAAATATTCTTTTCTTAAGTATACTTTTAACCTTTAAGCATACTTTAAGTTTTTTTATTCCCTCTATTAATTCTGATATATTGCTTACTAAAGACATTGACAAAAAACTCTCCCAACTACTTTTTATTCACCCTAATATTTAACTCCTGAGTATTGTATTTCCTTTTTTACTTCATTCAATTATAATCTAAACCTGATGGAACATTCAATTTGTTCATAAAAGATGGACCTTGTAACCTTGACAATTTGTGGCAGAGTTATATTGTCAGTTTTTGTTTGACTCAGAGTAGAATTGAGGTTCGACGTGGAATTAATTCTTGGCTATAGTTATTTCCTTCTTCTACGGTAGGTACTCCATGAAGGTTAAAAACCCCTTCCGCTGCTTCACAAAGCATATATATCTCTTCCAAAATTTTAAAATCAAGCCCGGCCCTTTGGGTTGATATATAATATGGCAAAGAAACGAAGCAGGTTAAAAACTCACCCCTGTACCTTCACAAATCATTCAGACTCCCACCGAATACTACAATATGAACCTCGAGTCTATGGGCTACGGCAAAGATACTATGCAGGTTAAAAACCATATACCCGGAGTTCATTTTGAAGTATTGGGAGGGGGCTAAATGCTTTCTGAAGTGTCGGCGGTGGTTATTAACCTGTTTGGTGTCTTTGTCGTAGCATCAATCAGCCCATGGACATTTATGGAAAAACTCAAGAGGAAAGACAATTTTTTTAGTAAAAAGTAGTCGATTGAAAAATAGAGCCTGAAACATTTTTTTCCCAAAATGTTAGGATACTCAATGGACTCGATTGTGAGAGAGATATATAAGAGATGCAGAGTTACATTAAAGGCAACTCTTTTTCGTTTGATCTAATTTGGGCCCCATCAAGAAATGATTAATTTTACCCTAATAAAATAGTATTCTTTATAAATTTAAAAGTACAAGGTTTCCTTTATCAGGTGATTTTTTATATTTTGTATACAAGATTTGTGGTGTGTATTAAAGTTACAACTCCAATGTTTTTTATATTGTATAATTAAGAAAAGATGAAAAAGAATAAATTTATACCTAGTTACAAAAAAAAAAAAAAAAAAAAAAAAAAAAAAAAAAAAATATGACGGAAATAGTGAACTATTGGATGTCAAAATGGGACAAACAAATAACAGGACTTGGACCTTAGTTTCGTATTAAAAATCAACAATCTCTCTCTAGTGTGTATGTAAGTGTTTTTTTGGTGGGTATTCCTGATATATATCCATATTGGTTGAAAATAAGAACGACTTAAACCTTACTGCCTATCAAAAATCCATCCTCTATAACAGTGATTTTCAATCTTTTTTTTTAAGTGATGTACAACTTGTAAAATATTAATTTAACCCAAGCACAAAGCATTTTGAACTCCATTGACAGGTGCGTCTGCAGGATTATATTTTGGAGGGGGTCTTGGTTTTTGGAATTTATTAGAAAATATATCCATAAATTAAAATTTTTTTGAAAAAAAAATTCGAAAATCCACAACAACTATTCACAAAATTTATAAAATCCTGAGCGATTCACAAATAAATTAATTTTTGGGGGAAAAAAAATTAAAAATCCATGTCTATTTAAAAAAATAAAGTTTTTTGGAAAAAATTATAAATCCATAGCTGCCACAAAAAATGATATTTTTGGGAAAAAAATTCAATTATTAAATTTTTTGGAGAAAAATTTAATAATTCATAATTATTTGAAGAAAATTTAATTAAATTTCAAATATAAAATTTTGTGGTAAAAAAACAACTCAAATATTACTTTTTCTAGTAAAAAACAAAAATTCTTTAAATTTGGGGGAGGGGGAGCGTCTACAGCTCCAGCGAACGCTCCTGAGTTATGTACTACATGTAAAATATATTTTTAAAATCTCAAGTACCCCCTGGAATGCCTCCAAGAACCCTTATGTGAGAACAACTGCTCTATAATCTGTAGGTAAGTGTTTTCAAGGGGGGTACTTATGATATTTAACCCTATAGATTGAAAAGCACTGTGAAATAAATCTTAAAGAAACATTCAGATCAAAAATAGAGAGCTTACTATTTGTACTAATAAAATGGGGAAAATTCTCTAGGAAGTCGTCATTGTTATGAATTTCTATGACGTGAATACAAAAAAAGGGGAAGAAAACTTGACTTATGCAGATTTTTAACTTGGTGTTTCTTCTATGCGAAGTGTTTCTCTTGCAGTAAATCATTGATGAGTGAACGTTGACGATAAGGGTATTTTTATCAAATCTGAATTTCTTATATCTAGATTTTACTGGTTTGAAAGGGTCATTTAAAAAAAGAAGAAGAAATAATTAAATTATTATGAAAATTGGACACAATTTATTGGGAAGGCCAAAAGAATGCATAGAATACATGTATATAAGTTAAAGTGCATTTACAACTATATTTTAAGAAATGTTGGGCCCTTAGGCTCTCAAAATATTTTTTTAAATCCGAACATAAGATTTTCAAATTTTTAAGCCGTTTTGAAAAAAAAATAAAAATATTTAGAGGTAGCTTAACGCCCTTAAAGTTTAGTCCTAATTTATTACATACTTTTTTTTTCAAATAACAAATTAAGTTAAATAAAATTCCTATTAAATATATTTTATTAATTTGTATTTATTTGTTCAAAAAACTGTATTTAAATTATTTGTAGGTTTTTGCCTAACTATTTGTTTGTTAGCGTATCACAGTCAAACGATTTAACTTATGTACATGTACCAAAATTATTTTCTAAAATTTTTTTTGGGGAAATTTGATATTTATAAAACAAACAAAACATTTTGTCAAAATGGTCGAAAAAGCCCTACACAACGCCCCCCTCCCCTGACATCCTGTATAAGTTTGCTAGCACGTCATACTTTCTCTTTCTATTTCGAAATTGGAGACGGCGACAAAGGATAGTTGAAAGTCAATTCTCGCAACCTTTTAATAATAAGGTAATAAAACTTCCATACGTCAAGGGAAGGAACGCTAATTGAAAAGAAGGAGAAGGATTTTGACTTTTCGAATTATTCGGACAATGTTCCCCCCAACAAAAAAAAAAAATCGAGATCGAAGTAATTCTTGCCAATGTTCGAATTGTCAGAGTTAGCATGTTGATTATTGTTTTCTGCTCTTTTAACATTCCCAAAATACAAAAACTTTTCATCACTCTACAAATACAAATATTGATTCTCTATTAACAAAAACTCGAAAAAGTGCCATTTGATTGAATAATTATTATAACAAACTCTTGGAAGTGTTTCATATTCATGTAAATTTAGAACAATGCTGAGTAAAAAGCGACTAAAGGACTCTACCTATCTACATATACACATGTATACTAAGTAGACGAGCTCCCCTCTCATCTTTTATCATTTCAAACATACACATAATATAAAAATTGCCAAGTGACAATGTTCTCAGATTTACGCTTAAATATTCCCCCTTTTGTGTACTTTAAATGTGTATCTACACATAAAGGAGATTTTAGGATAATTCAAGTGGAACTTTTTATACATTTTCATAATCATGGATGGAGAAAAAGTGAGATGTAGAAAGTTAATCATAATGTCTGATTCTTCAGATGCCTTTTTAACAGGAAGGAAATCATTCAAATCCATTCATACAATATAGAATACTTCGACGTGAATGTTCGTTTTGATAATTTTGGATAGACGTATTATAACTTTGAACAAGGAGGTGGACGTCATTTTTGCCTGAAAGTAGTATTTCAGTCGCTTAAAGTGCCTCAGAAGTCTAAACAAAACTGGAAAAAAATTCTTAAATATGATTGTGCAATACTTCAAACTAGGGGCTTTTGGGATCCAAAACTTATTCTTGGCCAGTACTAGGATTTTTCCCTTGGATATTCAATATATTTTTTTCAAATTTTCCGACTGACATTCCATTTTTTTCGACTGAAATCTAATTTCTTCCGATTCTATAATAATTATTGTCCTTATAAAAAATATGGGCCTCTTTTTTTTTTTTTTGAATGCGCGTATAACCCCATGTATTTTAGGCATTATTCATAATTCAACAATAGATTAATCAGTTTCTTAAGGATTAAAATTAAACTATCTGACAATAATTTTCTTTAATATTATATATATATAAAACACTCTGTATTTTGTTACTAATTAAAGGAATTAATTCATTTTCGGGGGTGGTATAGATAAAACAGAAACTCTTCAATATAAAGAAAAAATATTTTATGTTTACTTGGGTAAAATAATTTCCTATTTTGTTTTTCTTGTTGCATTCATATAAAAATGTTTTGCAGTCTACAGTTCCCTTCCCCAGAAAAAACGGATCCTTTAGTCATAAGTTTTCCCGTGTATACTTCCAAGATAAAGAGCTAATGACCCTGTACTTACTCCAGTATTGAGAGGAATCCATCAAGCCACACCCCTTTTTTGTTTAAAATTTTTCCATATTTCATTTAATTACGTTTTTTTAGAAAGTAATATTTCTGTCTATTCCCGTTTTTTTTTACCTACTCAAATAAGAAAAAAATCTTTTTTATTTAGGATCTGCATTTAAATTATTTCTCAAATTCTCCGATTTTAATCACCCATGGCACAGGTACTGCTAGTCATCTCGTTTGGGTTAACTAGGAATTTTTGTATACATCTAATATGTCTAATTATATGATTACTAGAATCAAGTGACTTCTTTTAAAAAAAATTCCCACTCAGGTTAGCCCTTGAGTAACTTGATATCATTATTTGTGTCTGTGTTTAAAAAAATAGAATATGGCAATGTATATTTTTGTTCGACGCATAAAGAATAATATTATTCTTTTATTTCTTAATTCAACTACTTATCTCTCATATTCTAATAGAGCTTGTAAGTCAAAGTATTTTATTTTTTCCATTTTTTTAGCTTTCTGAAGGACTGTATGTCACTTAGATACTACTTCAGGGCAAAAATGACATCGTTCTCCTTGTTCAAAGTTATAAGACGTGTGTCCTAATTTATCCAAAAGATCTTTTGATTATAATTTGCTCAAACCCCAATATTCAACATCTCAATCATTTGATAGGTGAGTATATTCCAGAAGCTACCAAATTAATATCCAAAAAAGGTATGTGAACATAGATTCGGTGATGGCAAAAAAATAATGGTTGAAAATTTTTCTGAGTAAAAGAGCTAATGACAGATTCAGATCCAATACTTGTGACCGGTAATTTTGCTCCAAAATTTTCATTGGCCGTAATTTTTCCGCTTACATTTTTGCCACTAGTAATTTTGCATTGATGATATTGAATGAGGCTCATGACATATTCGCTACCTTATCATGCTTTATACAGGTGTGCGCGTCTAAAACGGAACACTGAAATTTTTAAAAATAGTTAAATAATTTTGTAATTTTGAAAGTGGTCGACGAATTAATTTATTTAACATGAAAGATGATAGTTTTAGACACATGTCTATTCAATATGGCCGCCCATGTTCTCCACTACCAACTCCAGCCGGGACCGGAACTTGCTGCATGACTTGGCGATGAAGCTCTGGTCGATGTTGGCTCAGGATTCTTGAGGGCAGACTTCGGCTGGTCCTTGGACTTGTATTGGACTCCCTACAGCATCCCCTTTAAACGCCCAAACACTGCGAAATCAAGCGGCGAACAATCAGGCGAGTGAGGCGGCCAAGAATTCCGATCGAAGAATGCTGGAATCTCGATCTGAAGGAACTCTTGGGTAAAGTTGCTAGTGTTGCAGCTGGAACTGTCCTGCTGCCATTACCACCAGTCCCTGTAAGTAGCCCTGGCCCAAGGGAACACTTTGTCCTTCAAGTATTGGCAGTACGTTTCGGAGTTAAGCCTCTCGTGGTCCTCCAAGAAGATGAGATCACATATCTGACCGTCGGACGCAACAACAGCCAGGACCTGGAGGTTGGTGAAGTGCCGTTCCTTACCCACATGCACCACATCATCATCCCTGACACCGAGAGACTCCGACAGATAAAATCCGGTGTCGTTGGGTACCATCTCGCCTTGGCTGAAGGGCATCTCATCACTGAACAAAACGACGACATTGGCTGGCTTTTTCTTAAGCTTGTTGAGAAGAATCTTCGACCTTGCAAGGCGTTTTTCCTTATCTACAGGCTTGAAGGCTTGACGATGGGTTCTCTTGTAGACCTTAAGGCCAAGATCTTTCTTAACTAGCCGGTCCATGGTCCTTCTGCTGACGTTGAACTCCCTGGAGAGGCCGCTGACGGTGACCTTGCCTCTCTTGTCCTCGACATACTTTTTTACGGCAGCAACTATTTCGTCCGACCTTCAAGGCCTTTACTTATATCTTGTGGTCACCTCAGGAGTCCCTTTGGCTACCACGCTGTAAACGGTTGTGTGGCTGCAGTTCAAAACCTTGGCAATTTCAGTGGGAGTTTTTCCCCGCACGGAAAGTTCCAAAATTGCGACTCGACGTCTCTCCATATTATCGGCTGTTGTTTCACTGTTGCTATTTAGATATTGTTGGAGTTTTGTTAATAACTAGTCAAGACCCTTGCCTCCAAGTATAAACCAGTTTCAACTCATTAAAATCACGAATATGTGCATGGCGTAGAATTTAAAGGAGGGGTTATTTTTAAACGCGCACACCTGTATTATCGGTTCGAACTTCATCTCGATCAGATTAATTATATAGTTAGGAGATAAAGAAAAAGGAAAAAATAATTAACAAATAATAATAATAAAAAAGAATACTTAATGAGTTCTAATAATATTTGGGGAGCACAAGCTTCAATCACGCAACCTGCTGTAGTGAAAAACATTATTTCTAAAAATTATAAAATATATAATTATAAAGGCATAATATTTTGTCGTAGTTGTAATTTTATATCAACATCACCTGGTATTTTAAGCAACTCTTCCATTTTGTTCGAGCCGATAATATAAAAACAAGACTTACAACTCTATGATTGAGTATCTTAAAGAGTTAAGTTAAGGGGCCTCTGGCACTGATTAAAGGGTTAATAAGATTCATCATTTATGGACATACGAAAATAATCAAATATTATTTTCGTAACATTGATAGCATGGAAGAGTCTGGATTTACACAGTCTGGTATATCCACAGAAACAGTTACCAGGAATGTACTGGATACAGCTGTTTAAGGAGTTGGGTGGAATTTAAATTTAAGATGAATGATCGTCAAAAGTAATAATTGAAGTGGGAGAGTCGAGTTTATTAAGCAACGTGAAGCAAAGCTTTGTGATGTCTTTTGTAATTTTTTTAATACATACTTTAATTAGCTTATGCATCTCTTTGCCCCACCAGGATATAGAAATAAATATTTGCCTCCAAACTTTACTGTATATATGTATAAATAACATAGTACATAATATATCATAAACTTTTGAAACAAACTTTATTTAATTAAACCTTGTTTAAATTCTCCGATATACATATGTATATATAAAAAAAGTCAACATCTGTGTCAGTACCTAAGGAGAAAGTACAATAAACTAAAAAAACTCAGGCATGTAGATATCCATACTTCAAAATGTAATATAGAGCTTTCCAATCGCAAGCGAAACTTTGTAGTTTCGATATATTCATTTTAAGTCCAAGTGTTTAAATATTTTTTTTCGAGTCTAGTTCAAGTTCTTAGAAATATGAAGATACTTAAAAGAGTACTTTATATCCAGTGAACCAATTGAAATGTGTCATCAAGTCGAGTCGCAAGTCTTCTAGAGTTGGTCTTAGAGTCCAAGTGTAGTCACAAGTCTTGTGTCTCCACATCTGAAGATATATACCGGGTACAGTTTACAATTTTGCTCATCTTTCTATTTCTTTTTATCGATAGTCTTACATTTTGAAAAGTGAAGATTAAACGTCGATGATTGCAATCTTTTGAAATTATTAAGAAATAAGTTAGGTCTATATAGATTGCGATCATATGCAAACATCAAACATTGAATGGAGTAGGAGTGGGATATCGACTATGTCGAAGTTTATATAATAATTTATCTTAAGAGAATCGTGACAGCATACTTAAGTCATTGGGGTTGTCTCTTATGTAGCATCAGAAGGATGCGTCGTGGATTGTACATAAGTCCAAATGAAGATCACTTTTCATTAATTTGTACTCATTATTATATACGAGATTTTTGTAAGAGCCTATGGAGAAGACCGGAGGGAGACATATGGTTTTTATATTAGTTTTATTATGCATTTTTAATACAATATACAAGGAAGATAGCCGAGAATTCTCCCTTCAGATGTAAATGCTAATACCACGTTTTTTCATTACAAATATTTCAATTCTATATATGATACAATCCGAGAGGTGTATGAAACATGCCCGAGAAGGGGAGCGGCATTTCTAGTTGGTTATCTGAACAGAACTTATGGTTTTCCAAAGTGATTATTTTTATTATTTAATTTTAAAAGTCGGAACATCTAAGCATAATGTAATAGTGCATGTGTTCATGAAAAACGTTGATATACGGTAATTTGTGTTTATTTCTTTTTTTTCTCACGGCCTCTAGCAGTTGATCTAATAAAACGTAATGATCGCAAACTTGCTCTCTTCCAATCATATTTCAGTTTATCAGGGTGACGAATTTTATGTCGCTTATATTTTTGACGTAGTGGTGGGAGATATACTTTGGTGTTCGGTACTTGAGCCTTAAACTATATTGCCTCAGGGCATAGTGCCTTAAATGTTTTAAGCTTAAATCCTTTTTGCCTCTAGGCAAGGTTAATAAAGATACAAGGTTAGACCATAATGTAATCGGGCTGGCTAGAATTTTCAATTTGGTGTACCGTATCGACTGCTGGGCAAGACATATAGATTTTGACGTTATAGGGTATAACAACAGTACCCTAACAGTAACAGTCAAGGAAGGTTCCTCCTAGTAACCGTTTTACTCTTTGATGTCCCTTTTATTTAAAAAAAAAGTGTTTTGGTATAAACTTGGCCACTAGAATATTTCACCTTAATTTATAAATAAATGAGATTTATAGGTTATTTTTGGTTGAAATTGATGTTCCTAAGGAATTTTTTAATTAAAATATGTCATATTTGTTATAAAATATATTAAATGTTTGTTTTCTCTTAGAATCATGATGTTATTATGCTCTTTCCTCATATTATACTTGTGTGTCAATCCATGAGTCGAATTTCTAGTATTCCGATTCGTATTTATTACAAAGTGAGATTTCGATAGTGTGTATGCATTGAAATTTTGGGGGGTAATTCTTTCATGTTTCCAACAGAAAACAACTATTTAATGTTTTTACATTAATTTTTTTAGATATTTTGATTAAAAAGTTCATAGGAAACATCAATATAACAAATATTCATTTATTTATATATAAAGGTGAAATAAATATCTGTGATAAAAAATGGCTCAAAGGCGAAATAGTCAATGACAATATAGTTTAAGGCGAAAGTACCTCGGACAATATATTATGTATCACTGTATACTGTGTACATATTAGTGATACATGGCATGCTCGTATTTGCAGTTGCAGATTATCTGCATTTAAAAAAAATTCGAATACGCATGACCACATTTTTAGATAATCCGAACGTGTACATATATTATAAAAATAGCCACTTTTCAGAACTAATAATGGTTCATCCTTTAATCAGAAATGTACATGTACTATATACTACGCATAGGCTTGTTGGTTTTTTTTGTTCAACGTTTAGCGTTCTGCGATTATTTACGTTTAGTTTCGTATTCCGTTCCGTGTTCCTATATAAGGGAGTACCATAAACACTGTACGATAGTAAATCGTGACTTTCTCTTTGTTAAGTTTTCAGCCTCCACGTTGATGCTAGGAATTGTGGCATCAGACAGGAAGACGATCCCCCATATGGGTTCCCGAAAGGCCTGAATATCGTCCCGTAGGAGTCCCAGGACGACCTAAAGGAGTTGTTCTTGCCCCGGCTGAAGTGCAACTACCCACAGGGAAACTATGTGTTCCAGCAGGACTCCACTCTGGGTACAAGACTAGGATCACGCAGCAATGGCTTGAGGAGAATTTTTCCAATTTCTGGAAACTGACATGAATTCTCGCGACTACGGTATCTTGGGCTATTCCGAAAGTCCATCCCCCATCCCAATGTCGACGTGCTAAAGACCTCAACCGAGAGGCAGTTGGAAGCCACGGCCGAGGGACACATCATCAAGTTGTGCGCAGCTTTCCTGCCTCGAATTGAGGCCATGGTGGCAGCGGAGGGCGACCATTTCGAGAAACAACTTTGAAATTAAAGAATTGGGGATTGAGAATCTAGACTGTCAAAAAATTAAGAGGTGTCTTGGTTCTATGGTATCGGATCCGATTCTAAAGATTCCAAAATTTGAATCGCTTAATCACTATAGGTACAACCCTGTTCTAATAGAACGAAAAGTAAGGGGGTCACATTCTCTTTCATTGGACAGAAAAAATCATATTTCTCAATTAGTACAGTTATTCCGCTCCCTTCGATGAAAATAAGCGACATGGCTATTATAAACACTAATTAGTGGGAAACCATAGTGTGGCCTTGGAACATACAAGTATACAATTTATTATTTTTAGTGGCCCATTTGCTTAATGACGAGCCTAGGCCACTTGATTCAGAATGATTGAACTAGAAAAGTTCATATGTTTGAGTTAAGGTAGAGTACTGCGTAGGCTGCTTTATATATTTCTGGCCTAATAATGAAAATGCGAATATTTATCATCAAAAATGGTTTTATTGTTTTTCAAAGTATTCTCCAACATGATTTATACACTTTTTGCTTGCGCTCAAACCAATTGTTGAAGCTCTTTTGCCACTCAATTGAGACACCTCTAAAACAAAGGTTTTAAACGCTTCAACATCATCTTCTGGGAACGAAAATCGTTGACCAGACATTTTTTTCTTGATGCGCGTGCTTAAAAAGAAGTCATTGGGTGCAAAGTTAGGGCTGTACGCCGGATGATTAATCAGTTGGACGTTTTAACCGGTCAAAAAGGTGCTGGTTTGAGCAGATGTGTGGGAGTTCGCATTGTCATGGTGAACAATTATTCGGTCTTCTCTTGTTCGTTTTTTCAAATTTCTCCGGAGACTTCAGGCAAGCAAATTGTGACGTACCACTCAGAATTGACCGTTCTAAGATGTTCAAGTGGAACAGTCTCCACATGACCAGTTTTGCAAAAGAAACAGGTGACTATTTGCTTCGAAGTGCTTCTTCCACGAACAACTTTTGTTGGATTTGGCTCGTCTTCGATGACCCACATGGTCGATTGTTGTTTTGTTTCGGACTACGCATAAATCCATGATTCGTCACCTGTGACGATCTTATAAACGTCTTTTGAAGCACCGCGAGTGGTTTTTTTTCAACATTCCTTTGCACCAATTGACATGAGCCTTCTTTTGAGCGATTGCCAAATTGTGTGGAATCCAACGAGGACAAACCTTTTTTACGGGCAGGTGTACATGCAATATCGAATGTAAGTTTGGACGAAGAAATGCCCAAGGATGCTTCTATCTCACGGCATGTCACATGACGATCTTGCTTTATCACTTCACGCACGGCATCAATGTTCTCTGGCACAACAGCCGTTTTGGGACGACCTTCACGGAATTTGTCTTTGAGCGAGCGTCGCCCACGATTGAATTCAATAAACCAGTTTTTACCAGTGCTGTAGGATGGTACTTCATCGCCATACAAAGATTTAGGTTCATCAATGCACTCTTGTCGTGATAATCCATGGCGAAAGTTGTGAAAAATGATCGCACGAAAATGTTCACGGCTTAATTCCATTTTTTGACCAAATCAATTTTTTCAAGTCACTGTAAACAACACAAATGATGGTCGTACGTCAAAACATTCTGAGTACGATTATGCTATAAAAATGTCAAACGTACCAAAGGAGATGTCAAATTGCACATGGCAACACTTAGTGTAGCCTAGGCCAGAAATATATATAGCAGCCTACGTAGAAAATTTCATCTTCGTTCGTAGCCTTCAAAAAGTGCTCCCTCAACCCCCTCTGTACCACTGACAAAAAATAGGTCTCCAAAGTGTTCGTCTTTCCTTTATCAGCCCTTTAAATCCTATTTCAAAAAATAAAAATAAATATAAACTTTGTTTTCTTGACTTTTTTGTATGTATTATTGGAATGGAACGCTAAAATCTAATTTTTAGCGTTCAGCTAAAAAAAAATAATAAAAAAACCCGTTCCGTTCTCAAGCCTGACTATGCATATACCTAAGGAGGACATAAAAGATTTTAAAGACTACTTATAACAGAATCCAATGAATATTCTTATTATGTATACCATACATTACATTCTTAAATAAAGCCCTGGTTATCATATTATATATTCATATCTATGTACATCAAAAGTTAATAGAGGGGTTTTTGAGAAGAATCAAATGACAAAATATAGATATGTTCATAAAAAATTGTTGAAAGATGGAACCCCTAATCTTTATGCTTCTAAATGGCAAGTTAAGAACATATATACCCATAAATAAGGAACTCCCAAAAAGTAATTTCCCTCTATGTATCACTATTAACTACTACACAAACGAACACTCATTTTGTACAAATGAATTCAACCCAAAAAAGGAATTTATCTTTGAGCCCAGAATCCAAAACTGATCTCAGTTTTCTGAAACATCGAGGATCATAGTTATTCGGAACTATATTTCTTTCTAGATATTCTTTCCTTTCTTCTGATAGGAGAGCTTCTTCACATAAATAATTTTCAGGAATCGAAATGGTTAATTCCTATGCGATTTTTAAAAGCCTTAACGATTTAATGTCTTTACCATTGGACCACTTCCTCATTTTTACAATTCCAGCATGATCAGAGGAGAACATAAATGCGTGATATTTTTTGATTTTTTGATCTTACTAAAGTATTTATATATCAATTTTTCCAATTGAAACATTTAACTCCATCTTGTTTTGAAATTTTTGCAGACAATTTTGCTGACGCATTACTTACTATTTCAATTAAATCATCAATGCAATCTATACTTTTCTGTTTTTTAAAAGGTTTGTACATCCTTCCAAAGCTGCGATCGGTAGAAAACTTGGAATGATTACATACCAAAAGTAAATACAGATTTTTATCCACTTTCCCGAGCGTTACAATGTATGCTGAAAGGCCCATAGTAATGACATTATTGTTCTGACCCCTAAAAAGCATCGTCAAAATGCATGACAAATAAAAATATTATTGAAAAGAATTACCCACTAACAGTAGTCAAATTGAATTTCAAGTCAAGGAGCAAAACTATAATGCATTATTTCAAGGTGATGCTGTACAATTAGAACCTTTTTTTGCAAGTTTCCTGTCATAAGCATAGAGAAAGTAAGAATATTTGATTAAATTACAATGTATAACTTTACCTGCTTTGCTTCATCAAACATGTATGTGTGAGATGTTCCTGCTCCTTTAACTTTAACTGTAAATAAATTGATTTTATATAAAGATAGGAAATGAGTCTTTTTTCTTTGAATTGATGAATATGGAATGGATTTAGCTTCCAAAAAATATACTGTCAAAAATTCAACTTCATCCCTATTATATTTATCATAACTGACTAGAGTGGGGTAGTCTTTTCTTTCTATTATATATATTCTCGAATTTTATTTACTTTTAGTATTAATGACGTAGGGAATAACTTTTAACAATAATCTATGCCTGTACCTTTTATCACGAAGAATTAAACTTGTTTATATGTATTTTATCAGCAATCTATGTACATTCTCTTAAATAAGTAATCCCTTATAAATATAGTTCAGTGTATGATTGTACCCCAAATCTAGTCGTCTCCTTAATAAGCTTTGCCTCCAATCCGTTATTTCCGTCTTTTAAGTAGCGTTCGTGGAATCCTACATTTCCATTTGAACACATTCCAAAAGTTAAAAAAAATTTTTTTATCAATGTTTAATATCCAATCGTCTAATAGGTCTTTTTAGGATGGACTCTATAAACAAGGAAGCTTAAGTTTCTGAATGATTCTAACATATATTGCAAACGTCACTCCGCCTTCCCATGATTCTTACCTGTGGCCTGTCTTCCAATGCTTTATAAATGTATTTTTACAATAACATCTTTCATTACAAAAATCGTGGTATGATTAAACATACTTCTGGTATACCATATAGTTACTCCAATGACTTGGAAAATGAACAACCTTGAAGCCCGAATGACTAGGTAATCTTCCACGAATAAAAACGCCATGCTTATTCATGAGGTTTTCAAGAAATATCTTTTAACTTCCCATCTCTTATGAATTTATCCATTCTAATGGTTGCTTGATGGATTATCAATTGATCTATGTGTCCTCAAAGTAAGGCCAGATAATGAGTATGTAAACGACTAAGAGTACTTTTGGAAATTCTCATTAAAAAGGAAAAAAAGTGATTGGGCACTTCCCTTCAATAAAAAGCTTCATCTTGTCGTCTTTTTCATACATTGAATAAAAATGTCCATAAACATACATTTCGAGATAAACTTTAGAAATGGTCACCGTTTCCAAGGACTGATCACTAGAAATATAACTTCTTGTGAAGAAAACCATTTAGAGCTTGGACCTCTCTTTTCACAGGATTTTTGAAGTACTAATTTACAATTACATCCCATCTTTCAAAAATTACAACCATCTCTTTCTCTTGCTCGACCAAAAAGCAAATAATGTCACGTCATGATGGACAGGTCGAATATCTATTAAGGAGGTGAAAGCAATGTTGTCGGGCATAATTTATAGCTTTTGTAAACTTAATAATAATGGCGTCTATTCGTATAATAGTGTATAATGCAATTATTTAGAACATTGTAAGTGATAAATGATAATATTTAATGATGAAAATCCAATGTAGAATGAGCATGTTAAAAAGAAGAAACTGAAAATCAACATTGTAACCATGACAATTTTTAGAATGTTTTGAAGGAGAGAAAGAATAAGGTTTATGACGTTTCATTAGATCAGCTACAATCAGATGTGATAAGAAAGGAAGGAGAAAAGGATATAAGCAAGGACATTTGCTTGAATGACTCCCACCACGATCCCCAACTCTAATCAGAGTCTAATAAGGACTTATAATTATAAGCCTATTACAATTCCTCAGAGTTACGCTCCGTCTTTTATGAGGACACACGAAGATTCAATCAGGTTTTGATATAACTTAATATATTTAGGAAAGGATGCTCATTAATCAGGAACAGGAATGAAGTAGTTATGACAACTGTTAAGGAAAAGAAAATTCCTTCTTTATATTACCAATTAAAAATCAATGGTCCAGCTAAAAAGCACATCGCATTTACATAATTAATAATATTGTTCCTCTCAATGTAAAGCTAGACCGGATCAATTTGCTTTATTTTTATAACAACTCTGTTTTAATAAATATCTGAGGCTATAAATATGAACAATTATATTTAAAAGGTCATCACGGGGTCAATTACAGTCACATTAATTAATGGAAGGCTTCAAATAATATATAATATTGTTGAATATCTCATCTCTCAAATTTGAACATAAATCCTATTATGGAACAAATAAATTATATAAACTATTTCACCGTTAATATTTATTAAGCGAATAAATGAAAGTGGAATTTCTCAATAATTTGACTTTTACGTAAGCGTCATTTCTAGTAGACTTATCACATTTATCCAGCACTTGCAGTAGCATTTAATTACGATTTTATCCATGTTATTTTTATTGATGATGTTTTATTAAACAACCAAACGACGGCTGAAAAAAACAACTACTAGTTTTGTTTTTATCCCATTGCACCAAGTAAAAAAATCTCAGAGCAACAACAAAAAAGGCGATCTCCACTGCGCCAATATCAGTATCGAGAATGCTGCTGAAACCGTTGCCATCTCAATCTGGACTGCAGAAAACATCAACAAGTCCATTAAGACCCCATACATCCAAGAAAAACCATAACTTTTGCAGCAACAATATGGTTCACTTCTTGCATGCCTCCATGTGTCCCTCCTCCATCCCTGAACTTAACCCTATGGATGTTGAAATTTCTGTTGTCATGAAGATGAATGTCTACTATACCTCTTATACAATCTCGGAATTGCTCCGAGCTGCCATGATGACATCATGGAATCGCTATGGACACGGCATTCATCGTTAAGAGTTACCAATCTGTTTGCCGGCGTGTGTAGGCTATTTGTGCCTGCAAAGGAGGACATATATATATATAGAACAAATATAGTATTCTAACATATCAGAAATTGGTTTTGAATGTTCTTTTCTAGATTCCATAAAAATTACGTTAATTCTTCGGGAGTTAACGATGTTTCGTGAAGCACTTATGGATTGCTCCTTGACCAATAACACATATTTTGTTTATTAAGATAGCCATTGAGCCAAAATTGACAATTATCACTGCAGTTGATTTTGTGATAAAAAATCAGGATCAGCATTGAACGGTTATTTTGATTAGAAAATTTGGATAATTTGCAATCGCTGATCAAGTCTACATCGCTCCATGATGAAATGAAAACTTATGAAGTTTCTAAATGTCAATTGAAGAAAGTAAATATGGCGTTATTTTTCCCTAACTGAATAAACAATTAAAGTGTCCCTAATGGAAAACCTTTAACAATACATATATACTCAATTTCATCTTATTTTGAGGGTATGGGGCTTCAAATTCTTTAGATGATTTGAGGTCGAATTATCCGGAGCTGGATACTCGTACTTGAGAAGTGCTTAATTTTCATAAGACTTTGACTTCAGACAGGAAGTAATAAGACTCAGAAGCTTTAAGTACATTATAATCTAAAGTAAAGACCATATCAAGGAAATATAACTTTCTAATGAGTCTCATTCAGAAAAGCACATATGTTACCCGTCAACACTAAAGCAAGATATAATGATTTTTCTGAAAAGTTAGTGTGGATTATATTTGTATGGTTAAAAAAATTGTCGTTCATTTCTATCAAATAAATTATTTTTATTAACCATTTAAAGGCCCCGCAAGTTGCACTTTAATTAGCAAAAATTGACCGTTATAAATAAAATAATCATAGATTGACAGATTTTATTTGAAGGCCATGTATAAGTCTCTTAAATCAAATAAAATTTAAAAACTATAATTAAAATTCTTGAGTATTTTAATTCATCCTTCAAATTTAAATACAATACTTATAATTGTCACTTAAATGTCTATGAATTATTGGCCTGTATGTACATTTGAAGTAAAGCATAAATTGAGATTTTTTTTTTTTGTGATTTTTGTTCAGGTTTGTTTTTATTTTGACGCATCTCATTAATGAATTATATATTTTTTTAAATATTGAAGATGTAAAAAAAAAGTCAAAATATTATACATATAATATTTATAAGAAAGTAGTAATTTATTTTTAAAAATAATATATTTTTTTCAGCTAACATTTTCTACTTCTTTGTCCTAAATTGCTGTTCTAAACGTTGATTGTTGGCTCACAAATTAGATTTGGTTCAGATGTGAACAATTTCTTACTGTTGAGTGAAGAATAATCAGTTCCAAAGCGGGGAAGAATCGGTGGGATATCAACTGATTTGGATTCGCCTTTCTTCGCCCTTTTAGAACAAAATTTGAAGAATATTGAGCTATGTTACTAAAAGTATTATATTTGAATTTAAAAAAATCACATGAATGACAATATATTTCAATTACGTTTTTTATTGAGGCACAAAAAAGTATATTCCGGCCAACATTGCGAACCGTAGTTTGCCAATTCCTGATCTAAATGGCATATAGGAACGTTGCAAATATCAAGTGATAGAGTTTTTGTTTGTATCTTTACTGACTTTATTAAAAGAACCATTTTTCCATTTTATTCTTCCATCCAGACATTCTCTGCTAGACGAAAAAACATATTGTATCATATTTTATGATAAATATTAAACGAGAGAAGGCTGATATAATAATTCTCATTATACATGCATATATTCTGTATAAAAAATAAGAAGGAGATTAGTAAGATTATGTCTCTTTTGTGGTCTCATCTCATTTCCATTATATATACGAAGACATTGTCTTATTTAAAAAAAAAAAAAAAAAAGTTTTTAATCTTGTTCTCTAGATCACTTCGTTAAGGGAAATGTCCATAAAATGCACTAAGTATAGAGAGTGGGGCCCCAAAAAATGCAATAACATGACTAAATTACCAAAAATGGGATTTTTATGGAGTCAAGAAAATATTACTCAAAACAAATTTGTGATAAATACAATATTTGGCTTAATTTTTTATTGAATATGTATTCGTTTACAGGCAATAATAGCTTAGACCCACTGGCAAAAAGACTCGCAGCCCTTGAGGAGGAAGACAGTATCCATGGTGTACCCCACTGTCATGCCAGCCGCTTGGAGTGAATCCAAATTTGGATGAGAGATGAAGCAGATTTTTTTCTCTCCAAGAGATCTCAAACTGCAAAGTCCATGGAGTTGAAGTCAGGGCTGGAGGAAGGCCTCATAGAGGCAGGTCAGAAGTCAGCCATATTGTTGCTGCAGAAGCTTATGTTCTTCTTGTGTTCATAACTTTTTCGTGTTAAGGGATTTCGGATGGAGATACCAACGGTCTCTGTAGCCTTCTCGACACTGCCACCGGGGTAGAGGAGATCCTACGCTCGTTGAATTTTTGTTTCTGCTTCGTCCTTTTTACACTTAGAGACATGGAATATAAACAAAGCTTGTAGTTTGGTGATGTGATGTAACCTTGCAATCAAAAATAACGGAATAAAATCGATATTTAATGATACTGCAAGTTTTGGGTCTCCACTCTATATGTTAGAATACATATGTATTGATTACATAAGTTTTAAAGGCTTGTGTAAATTTAGCTGGAACTGTCAATCCTATAACACTACGTTATCTTTATTTTATCTCGCAGCCTGTCTTTAGAAAAGAAAAAGTAAATGAAAGGACAAAAAATAAGTTGGGGTTTTTAAATTTCTTTGTGAATTTTCAAACTGTTTCTCGATATAGTATAATTGAATTTGTAGCATAAGGCATAGTAACATTGACAAAAGTTGGAAAAAAATAAGGTTTTGCTAAAGGAAATTTTCCAATTGGCATGGAATAAAATTTAAAAAGCTTTTTACACTGTATCTGCAGAGAAAAAAGTTATTCAAGTCATTTAATCTGCCTCCGAGAATGAAGAAATTACTGAGAAATGGATCTCCAAAGTAAAAATACTATTTTAATTCGAAAAAGTGGAACTTAAATATCGAAAACCGCCAACTATTATAAGATATTAAAGGCTGTTACCTCCAAAAAGTAATAAAAAATGGTCCAAAATCAGTTGGTAGTTTACCCTTTCTTCCTAATTATGGAGTTGGAATTGTTAACAGCTTAACAAGAGCTAATTCAAGTTCAACCATTCCACGTTCAGGATACTAATAAAAAATAAATGAGTAGAAAATACATAGTAAAATATTACATGTATTATTGTATGATAGTGTGATAATACTTTATTTTAAGAAATTCCACACTATTTAATTTTGTTTTTGTGTACGACAATGTTTCTCAAACTTTATAAATCAGATATCATCATTTTATCATCTGAGCGTCCACTCCTTTATTTAAAAATAATTATCTTTCATATTATGTAGTGCACTCAATGTCTGAGACGCACTGATTTCCTTTAAATTTTACATAACGGGTTATTACAATACGACGCCAATCGCATAAACTTATTTTTTTTAAAAAGAATACAATTTTGTGGCTCTTTTTAAATAGTAAAAACAAAAAAACGTGCTCAATAGTACATTTTTAGGTAGCTCGTTGAGCAGGAGTGTAATATATATTAGTATGCCGACAGTACAAATACATATCCCAGGACGTCGGGCTAGGGATTTTTCAAGCCGTATGTTTTGGCCCAATATTTTGATTAATTAATACAATCATTTTTTTTTGAGAAATCCTTGGCTAAATTTTCGTTTCTATAGATCGATTTCAGCGTCGAGTCGTTATATTTGAAAGCTTAATGGTCATTTTATCAGAGGGTTGTTCAAAGTGAGATTAGTAAGCTTGTTTGAAGTTACTAAGTTATTGCTTGCTGAAAATAGGCGCTCGGTTTCTAAAATATTCTTAAACCAAGTATCTTGTAATCCAGGGTATCAAGTAATTTGTAAGGATTCAATAGATTCTGGTATACTAAATTGGGCAAAGAACAATGAGAGGTTTTGTTACTATGAAATTTACCATATACTAAAAATTCCCCACCATATATTAAAATTTCAGGTTAGGTAATACTTCAATGAATAACATCGATTAATTAATTTGAAAAGGATCCAACATTGTATTTATACATGACGAATAATAGTGTCAAGTGATTTAATAATGTGAACATCTATACATAATAATCTTTGACTCTACTGTGTGGTCCATTTAAATCTGAACAAATACTGATTTAATAATTAATTATTGAAGTTTGAGTGATTTAAATTAATTCATATTTGGATATATTAAAGCATAAGCTATTAGTTAGAAAACAAAACAAACTTGAGTTCTCTAGCTTACGTAAAAGTCTATAAAATGTGACTTGAACGTAATCGACGAATTTCAATTTGTGCACTCCAAGCAGTTGGACGTCTCCAGCACCTCCGTCTACACCGTCAACAAGTCTGAAACGTTGGAGAGGAAGAAGGGCTCTATCAAAAAGGCCAAATTGGAAAGAACAAAATTCAGGCTAATCCTCTCAAGTACACAAGGACCCATACAAGAAATCTCTGGGCTCACACCAACTGTACAGAGAACTATCAAAAAAGGGGATGGAGATAACCTAGTGAGGGTAGAGAGCACTTTCGACAACAGCAATGAACGAACCCCATCTCCTCTGTTCCATGACAGTTTCAACGCTTTTTTTAAAACCCCTTTTAGCCCTCTATAGGCCTGATACAAACCCCTTGGACTACACCTTTTGGATGTAAGTCGAAGGGAAGGCCTAAAGTGTCCGTCATCCAATCACAGAGGCCCTCAGAACCACTGTCAGCCAGCATTGGAACGCTATGACAGACGACTACATCCTAAGCGGATTCCAGCCCCTTCCACCAACTACTAAAAGTACTACTATTATTGCCGCTAATTTTTTTTTTTTTGAAATTCTATTTTAATTAATAAATTATATCTTGTTGATGTTTAAAATTAAAGTGTTCAAATTTGAATGGGCCACTCCGTATATGTATTTTTTTGTTTTGATATATAAAACTACCAGTTACATAGACTGCATTTTTTTATCAATGTATTCACACAACTTAAACACTCAAACAGTTTCTATGGTACATATATACCCTTTAAATTTTATATAACAAAAAAGCCAAATATTTTTTTTTCTATTTTTTAGCCTTTTCAAGTTCACCAAAATAGCAAATTCACTTTTGGATCCTTTTTAAACGAGTTAACTGATGTTTATATATTGAAGTATCATCTAACTTGAAAATTTTAATAACCGAAATTTATTGATCCATGGAAAGACATTTCTTGTAAAGAAAGATATTTAAAAAAACAAAACAACGTTATCATCATAATTTTATTACTATCCTAAGGACATGTATGATTTCATAGAGAAATAGCACTTGAACCTTATAAAAATCTCCCATTTTTGAAATATAAAAATGTTAATGTTTGAAGATCATCATAATCTGTTGAGTCATGAAAATAGTTCAAAAATTATAAAATATAGTTGCACTTTGTAATAATCCACCTATTGTATTTATTCAATCCTCTTTCTTTGGCAATTTTCTTTAATCAACAAATGACTGTTAGTGTTACAAACCCTCTTCCAATTTTTGAAAGCAGTGTTAATGTCGTGACCAATTTTTCAATTCATATCTTTTTGTGAGTTTTGTCTTGTCTTGTCTTCGTTTCTCCAGATTTCATCTCGTATTCGTTTTACAACATTTCGTCAAGTTGATAAAATATTTTTTTATTCAGTATGTCTCAATATCGCTTGGACATATTTATTATCAGAACAAAATACTTAATAACTTTTTTAACATTAATCTTACATTAATTTTTATTAATAATATGTTAAGCTATACTTATAAAGGTATTATTATTTCATAAAATATTTCGCTCTATGAAGCAATGTACCTAAATAACTATTGTCTAAAACTTTGGGACATTAATTTTACGGTAGATAGTGCTACTCCATAGACATCATCAGTCTACTGATATTTTGGTGTTAGCTACCTACTTTACACATAGTAGTCAAGGGAATTCATGTTTGATGATGATGGAGGCTAAAGTTCCTATTACCAAAATCCCCCTAACACTAAATTCCCTGTTAAGTAGGAATGAGAATCCTTTGATGTGTGGTATGGAGCATATCTTGAGTACATCCCCAATTCCCAAATCCATATGAGTTGTTGAGAGTAGGACAAACATTGTGGGCCAAAATACTTTTATATTGAATGCAATCCATTTTGCCATTGACCTAACTGTTTTAAACGTTTCAAAGCACTAAACAAACATTTTAAATTTAGAATTATTACAAAATAGGAAACCTGTTGTAAGAGGTCACCTGTACTAAGTTCGTCTTCGAAAATACATATTGCAAAAAAAAAGGTTTTGCATAATATTTTATTCAATTTAACTAATTGCAACTTAGCTCTTGTGTTCTTATTTGTGCAATTGATGAGAATCAGTTAATTGCTCCAATTTCTAATATACAAAAAACAATTTTTTCAATTTATTTTCATACTTTTAAATTTGCAAAATTCTTTAAACTCAAAATATTCCACGTACAATGATACTAGATCTAAAATCAGTGGCATTAATTATGCGATTGGTTTAATTGAATAATTGGAACTGAATTTATTTGGAGGAATCAATATCTTAAGACTATTGCGGAATTGCCAGTAACTAATTATTTAATCAACTTAGCATCCCCAACTCCACATCTAAAACGTCTCAATAAAAATTTATTTAAAGAAAGAAAAAATGAAAATCATCCCCGGGCATTTATATACCAAAGTTCGATTTATTTAGTGTATGGAAAATGGGAGCTTCAACTATTTGATATGGTTTTTAAAACTATGTAAAAAAAACTTTAAATGTAGACCATCATTATAAAACAGAAATAAAACTGTTTTGATTAATAAAACTTGTTGTATTGCCTTTTGTATAAAGGAAGTTATGTTGTACATATTTAGTTAAAAAATACACTACTTTGTTTCTAATGCTTGACAAAATCTTCTCTGCTTCTACAATATATCCTCGGATATTGGGTTAATAATCTCTTGTACAAGAAAATGTTATTATATAATTTTTCTATTAAAAAATCAAAAGTTTATTTTATATGAGCCTTCAATCTCTTACTCCTCACTCAACAAGACAAGACGTAATATTTTCTTTCGTCACATTTCGTCATGAGACTACGTCAAAAAAAAAATCTTTCTTTGACAAATACATTTCGTCCAGTTTTTATTTAAAAAAGTTAGCAATGTTATAAAGGGAAGTGGAATCCTTCAAATGATGTAGCTTTTAGATTATTACTAATTTAGCCTATAGCATAGATTCATAGCCATTTTTACCCTCAATTATCTACCCAGTTACAACCAATTGCCTTTTCTATTCATGCGTATTCGTCTCTAATTGGATATAATAAGTACTACAACAACAAATGGTGTATGAAAGCTCTGAGGATGATTAGATTCCTTAGAAATCTCCATGTACGTATATGTTGTATGTCGGTAGCCTTGACATATTTTATGTCTTTGTATGCATGTATTTGATAACTTTGATTGACATTATTTCTTTAGATATATACATAAATATGAAAATACACATAAAAGAATGTGACAATATCACTATGTACGGAAATTTTATTTGAATTGAGAGCTTCTTCTTTCATTGACAAAATTTCAAATTATTTATAAATTTTTGACACAAAAGACATTGGAGCAATAAAAAATTGGATGAATATTTTTTGTAGGATTTTGAATAAAAAAATATATGTACTCACTTTTCTATTTCCTGCATTGAAATACTCATATGTAACCAGAAGGGTTGGAACTTTTGTAGGGTGCAAAAGGAAAGGCAAGAGTACCATGTGTTCTTCGTTGACCGATCATAAATCCGTAAAAACTATGTTTTTGTATTACAGTCAATTTTTTATGAATTTTGTTTTAAGTTATATCGTTTGAAATATTGATTTTAACTACTATCAGTTGGTATGATATAAATTCAGAAATTACTTATTGAGGAAAAATCTGAAATACTTAAACTATAAATACCAAATCATTAATTCGCTCAAGACTCCTGAGTGCGCTCCCGCTCATTTGAAAAGTAATGAGCACTCTCCCGTTTAATTAAAAATGAGTGGGGCTAATTTTATCGCTCGTATAGATGTATTTAAATTTGACAACTCTTTATGATTGCAATTAAGTTATATATATTGCAAGTTTAAGTGTGCCGTACAATTTATGACAACCATACATTATTTGCAAAAAACTTATAATAATACAAATGATTTATTTATTTACAATGGGTGTGTCAAGAAATATTTATTTATCTTTAGGTGTGCCTTGGAAAAAAAAAGTTTGGGAGCCATTGTCTTTGGGGACATGTATTTACGAGGTTTTTTGAACGAGGATTACAAAATGCTTTGATAGAATATAAAAAATATGAGTATTTTGTGTTCAAACTATAAGTTATTTAAAAATGGATTTTTATGAGTATGTTGTTTTTGAAATAGAGTAAAAACCATTTAGTTTTTCAATTCTCATATATTTTTGAACATTAAAGGAATTGCAGGGCACAATGAATAAGGTTGAGGCAATGTAGTTTCAGTAAAATAGACAATTAGTAACCTTTTGTGTTGATCGGTGGTGATCAAATACTTGCACATAAAAAAAATTATACTATACTAAATATTATGTAATATATGTAACTATTACAAGGAAGTTATGGAGGACAGGACACCATAACTTCCTTTTTTATAATGTGTGGCAATTGGACCGTAGACATAGTAGCGAGTTAGGCCTGGTTTTATTCTAGAGGCAAGACTCTGAAGTTTTTCTTGAAAATCCAATCATTTGCTATAATGAGTTGGAGAAGTGTGGAACTTGCGTTTGCCGTCGAAAATAAATATTGTCAAAAAATGGTTTTTGTAACCGGTTCCTCACCCGAAAAACCTACATTGTTAAAACCTTTTCTGAATCACCAATAACTAATTACTTAATCAATGAATTATGCACAACTATATGTTGGCCATTCAATTTTGCATCTTTTTGTTTAAAATAACTATCCCTCTAAATATCTAATTTAAAATTATTTAAAGAGTGGAAAGAAATGAAAAAAATCACTGCGTATTAAAATTCTAAAGTTCTCTTTATTCAACAGTCTCTTATCTAATATGATTTTCAAAACTATCTAATACAAAACTATGCTATGTTGCTGCACCCTGGCATATAAAAGAATATACAGCGTCTGTAACCTAAATATGAACAGGTTTAAAATGAAGAAACACGAATAGAGATACAAGTTTGAAATTCCACCTGAGATTTTTTAATTTTAGGAAGAAAATTTGCGAGTAAGTCTTCTATATTTTGTTATAATTTAATTCATGGAACAGGTAACGCTTTGATTTTCTTCAGCGCGAGAATAAAGCCCAGGAACATTGCCAACTACTTGGGGTGCTCTCACACCACTATATATCCCGTTAGGGACATATATGAGGCATCTGGCTCAACTTGAAGGCTTTAAATCCAATGTTTGGCCCCCATCATGAGATCTGAATCCATTGGATTACATTATATGAAGCGTTGTAGAGAGAGAAGCCTGTCAAACCTCCCACAGGAATGCAGATGACCAACGTTGTAGCCTGGGGCAAAATGAATAAGGTTTACATCAGGGATACTTGTTCTATTTGTAGGGGCTGTTTTGAGACTGTTGCGGCAGCTAATGGGAATCATATTGAACGAATTACAACTTAATTATATGACAATTTAATAAATAAAATATTAAATTTATATCTCTTATTGTTCAAATATTGTTGTTCAGATTACGTTTATGTGCAGTATATACTGTATTTTATTATAGAAAACGCCATCAATTCTCCACCCTCCCTTTCCCTTCAAGAAGAAATCTGCAAACATCCCTGTTTGTGTCAGAGCAAGTATTTTTCTTCTTAACGACATTTTTGTTATATAATTTATGTACCCGAACCGGTACACAACTATTGTTATCGTGGCAACACTCGTAACGTTCCCAAATTTTATTAGTAAGTATGAAAGAAGCGACGGTCACAAAGTTTGAGAATCACCTTGTTAAGGCAATGACTAAACCCATCATATTGCAAAACTTCCCTAAAAAATCAAGCGTTGTTTTATATTCTTCAATATAAATAAAAGAAAAAAACAAATTAAAATAAATAAATAATAATTCACGATTAAAAAATTATTTATTAGAAAATGTATTTCATGTTTTGACGTATTTTAAAAATGTGTTATATAATTTTTTTCGTACGGGTTATAGAATGCACTTGGAACAAAAAACAATTATAGCAATTATCATAATTATAACTCATTATGTTTGTATTTATATATATATATATTAATAAAATTATATGATGCATTTTTAAATGCAAAAAAAAAAAAAAAAAAGACAAATAAAAATTGCTCTACTATTAATATATAAAAAAATGTGAAGCATGTCTAAATATTAATTATATATACTTTTTTTTTGTTAGAAAGAGGTTTTTATATTTATTTATTTATATCAAAAGTGAATGCATGACTAAAATCTCTATGAAACAACAGTACAATATTTTCTATATCGTAATTAGTATCACATATCCTATGTTTTTTTTTTGTTTAAATATATATTTTGGTATATACCTATCATTTTGTATAAATCAAAAGGAAAGCCCGTCTGTAAAAGACATGTCTTCCCCAGAGGTTGTCATCATTTATACAATTTTTGTTCTATACTTTGGTTTAGGGTTTGGCACATATTTTTTGAGGGAGGGGTAGTTTTTGGTTATATGGATCAACGAAAACTCCATACATGGAACGTGTACTCTTTTCCTCCTTTTTTTTTTGACCAACTAATGGCGATTTTTGTAGAGTAAAATAGTCATTTTGATATTTTACTCTACAAAAATCGCCACTCCCAGACTATCTTGGTGATATGATTTATTTTTAAAATGAATTACATATATATCATAATGTTAAATCCTACATTGTATTTTTTTCGATACCGTATTATAAAGTGCTTAGTAATATTTGTATTAAAAACGTATCTATACATTTGTATATGATAGCTAAAATTTCTTCATAGAAATATTAAAAAGAGCAATATATGTATTATACAAGTTATAACTTGTATTTTCAAATTGTACTAGTTACAACAAGCAAAAATTACAAGAATGATTTCAAATAAAGTATTTACTGTACTTGGGATGAGGAAGATGCAATAATCGAATACACCATGGACATATTATTGATCTAACTTTTCACTATTTTAATAAAAATTACCAAAATTTTCGTATTCTGTAGCACATTATAAAGTGCAAATAATGCCAAGGGGTATATGACTAATAAATCCATAATAACGATGTAATTAGAATAGATCAAAATGAAATGTTCGTATCAATTAATAGTTGATAATTAGAATGGCCATTGTTGTTATTAAATAATCCATTATAAGAAGACAATATTGAAACTTTTACAATATGCTTATACAAGTTGGAACTTGAACACAATATATTTATATACAACGAGGGATCCACAAGGACTTGTATTCTTACCCTTTTGGCAACAGAGCATATGTATATACTTATTACTTCGTTAAATTTATGAAAAATAGATATTGTAATAGCCATGACGTATCAACTGAGAGTAGGGAATTTACAGCGGACAACAAAATACTCAGGGTATTTGCCATGAGCGTTGCTCGCTTATTGGTAGTTTGTTTATATGCTCGAGGATAGTGGCGCCACCTTGCGTTTATTACAAGATGTATACTTATTTGTTTATTATGACAACTTAGTACGTCTGTGCAATTCTGCGGAGATTGATGTTTTTTAAATTTCCTTATACCCTATGGCTTATATTTAATTTTTTTTTTTGAATTATTTCCCTATTTTACTAATTAAAAAAAATGCTTTTAATTGGTAAAAAGAATGGGATGAAAAAAGAGTGCACGTTTCATGTTTGAGTATTTCTCGGATAGATCAAATCCTTTCATATTAAAATATTCATTTGCTATGGGAATAGGGTATTAATAGAATTGATCTAAAGTTTAACAGTTTCATAAATGTTAAATAACAATGCCTCTAAATTTTGAAGTTCACATACTGTATAGATATATATATAGGTATATAAATGAATTAGGCAGTTAACGGATAGAGAATGAAATAATTTAGAATCTAATTAAATGCAAAGTATACAAAAAAAGAACAAAAAATCAAAATCATATCTATGGCACAATTAGTGTAGTTTTAAATAGAGAGGTTTTGTAGAAAAAGAAAAGAATATTTTTTTATATCGTTGGACGAAAAAGAGAGTGAGAAAGAGCACACAGGAAGGAGTAGAATCTAAATCCAAGGGCCATACTCCTTTTCAAGAACTTCTGCGAGATCGTCTCGCCCTGTGTTCCGCAAAAAGTTCATGAGTTTACTCACTTTACCCTCACGACTTACAGCATCATCCTCTAGACACTCCCAAAGACTCAGAACCGTTTCACCAGGTGAAGGGGATCGACTTGAAAAAAATCGATCAAATTTATCAAGGCCCAACTCTTTGGTTAGATTTTTCCATGACTCTGAGGCATCAAGAGCTGAAGAAAGGCGGCGCTTGATCCCAGAAGGAAGACGGAAACTAGGTCTTTGACTCTTGATCGTATTTTCAGTTGAGGAAATAGGACTAGGGTATCGAGAGTCCGCCTCAAAATGAATAGGTATGAGGAGCTCTTCACTCTCTTGTTTTAAAATAATGTTGAAGGAAACGGTTTTGATGAGGGGATCGAGTCGATTGAGAGAGTAGGACATGCAAATTTTATCATCACGACTCATGTTATTGGACCAGAGAGAATCGAATGAGAGCGTTGAACTTGATTTGCACTTAAAGGACCATCCCATGCTCAAATCATTAATATGAAGACGAAGTCCCTTTCCACAGTCATGAAATAAAAATGAATCGGATTTAAGAAGTCCGTAATTTCTTTTGCGGGCCCACTGGAGGCGACTTGCAAGGGAAGCTCGATTCTTATCAACAAAAAATATGACTAGAGAATAGTCCAGATTACTCGACACGGGCTTGCACAGAACAAATACATCAAATTTCTTTGATGCACTTCGTGGGGCGGAAAGTGCTGATTGGCCGACTATACAGAACCTTGTGAGGAAGTCTGTCATGATGTGAACAGTTTCTGACTCCACCACGGTTATAATTGGAGAGGAGATTGACTCTCTTCCAAGAGTAGCTAGTTTCACCCATGGATACTTGGGCTCACCGCTCGAAGAGTCCTCATTATCATCTGAGAAAAGAGAGTCGCAGTGATACACTCCAAGCTCCCATGTGTTAATGTCTTTTCGCCTATTTGCACAATGTCCAAATGAAAGTATAACCGGTTTTTTGAAAGAAAGCCTTGGAGGACCAGTGAGAATGACAGGACTCAGGAGTGTTTGACAGGATGAGAGTCTTGGACGATCCCGCCCTTCACTCATGAGTGTCAAGAATATTTCTTCGTTGTAACCCTTGTCTAGTGCTCCTTCAGGGATAGTGAGGGTTATTCCTAAAGGGACAAAAAAAAAGCATCATAGATCAAAAGTAGAGGAAAAAATATTAATACGTACCTAGATTCTCCAGAGAGATGACACTTCCATTGCTCGTTACTGAGGAGAAAGTAAATAAATCTGGATCCAACATCCCGGAGGAACTAATTGAAGATCGTCCATTTATTGAAAATGACTCTAAATTTCGACTATTGGACAAGGAGCATGGAGATGAACTGGACGAACTTATTATAGGACTCTCATCAAGGGCCTCATCATCCTCAAAACCTTGAACAATACGAGGTTGTAATAAGGATGGATCTTGATTCCAAAGGAGTGATGTATCTCCGGGGGCAGGTGGGGGAGGCATCTCTGGTGGAGGTCTTAAGTTGCTGTTGTTAATGTGCCCAAACGGAATATCATATTGATGTTCATCCTCTAATTGCTGCTGTAAGTGCAGGAATCGCGGATTAACTCTCGTGTTGATGACTGGAGATGCTTTAGGAGTTCCAAGGCTCCCATCTCCAGGAAGGATTTTGTTGTTTCCCTGAAGAAGTAGTTTCTTATCTGAATAGGGTGTACTTTGTATTGAGTCATAGCAGAGTTTTGTTAAATGAGTTGTTTCATCATCCGTGATGGAAAAGGCATTCGATGAGGATCCTCTTGTGGGACAACGAAACTCTGAAAACTTTCCCTTGTCAGATGCCTTAAAAGTAACTACGACATCTGGATCCTCGGAATATGCACAGTCGGAATGATCTTTCTTCATGAACTCACTTTTGACTGTTCCTCCATAGCCTGAAAAAGTGAAGAATTTGTCGTCAATTTTTATCTGAACACCAATGTTCTTAATATACGGAACATCAAAACATAAACAGTCTTGCAGAAAAATCATTAAAACTAATTTGATATAGGAATAAATATAAGCGGCTCAATCTTTTATGGACATATCAATTATAATTATGGTCAATTCAAAATTTATAGGATGGATTTAGGTACCTTAGAATGTTAGTTAGAGTTAGAGTATTTTGATTTATGATACATTAATTAACTTATACATATATGTGATCCGTTAACACAAAAGCAAGCTAGAATATTTTTTCTTAAAATTAAGTTTGGAATACGTTTGTATTCCTCCACAAATTATCCTTTATTTCTATCAACAAATTATTCTGATTTCCCCATAGGAGGCACTGCAAATTAAAGTTAAATATTACAAATTTTATTGACAAATAAATTATTAGAAATAGATGGATTTTACATGAAATTCTAATATTAGTATCATACATCAAATGAAAGGTTAAAACCTCTTAACGAAAAATTATTTAAAGAGAAACAAAATTAATGAAAAAATTAGCGGAAATTTGTCTTATTCAACAATGGAGAACTTCAACTATCTGATATGATTTCCATAACCGTGTAAAACAAAACTTTTTTGATTTATAAAACTTTTTTATTGCCTTTTGATAAAGGAAGTTATGTTGTATTATAAAAATGGCCTTTTAACAGATTTGAGATTGAGGACAGAGCTAGAAGTCAACCATCTTGTTTCTGCTAAAGTTTTGTAATATGTCGAATAGATTCGCAGATTTTGATGATGAAGGCCATTTCCATGGCGTGTCACACTGTCGATATTCTCGAACCGAATCCAAATTTGGAAATTGACATTCCGACATTTTTACACTTAGAGACATGGGATAAATTTGTGATTTGTTTATTTTTGTTTCACCTGTCTTTTCGTTCCGTGATGAAACTTTGTATTTGAAAATATTCAGGATAAAATTGTAATTGAATGCTCATGCAAGTTTTGTGTCCCCACTTGACAACTTGTACAGACCATACATATATCTGATCCTGTTCCAATAATTGGGCTGTTATATTATTACTGAGATATTATAAATACATTATTAATAATAAGATATGTTTGAGGTATCTTATATAAAATGAGTCTCATATTCACAGATGGTTGTGAATGTTCATTCTTAATTCATTTATATTATATTTATACTCCGAAAGAGGCTCAACTCTAACCACTTTATTTAACCAACACTTTATTAAAATACATACATTCACACATGTTCTTATAAACATGAACCACCTTCTTTTCAAATATATTCACAAGTGCTTTCATATTATATATCTTTACTTTTTATTATTGTCTTTGAAGATGGTTTAACAAAGAAAAAAAAAATTCTTTATACCAAATGGTTCTTAATGTTCACACATACATACATATGTACAGTTTATGTGAAAACAAGTAGAAAAGGATAGAAAAAGGTAGGGAAAAAAAAGCAAAAAAAAAACTGGTAAAAGAATAATATAAAGTATATTTTCATATGTTACTGCATAAAGTAAGTTTCTTGATGCCCCGATTCCCCTTGGATCCTGTAATTTAGGGGTAAAACAGTCTTTAATAAACTTATTTCTTCTCAAAACTTACTTTCTATTGGATATTCTTAAACTTTTGATAAGAACTCATTAAGAATGAAGATGAACATGAACTGGTACACAACTGATTTATGATTTGATACGCAGCCTCTTTGGTAAAAATGAGTGACGTAATATGAAATAAAAAATCGTCTTGAATTATGAACACGACGTTAACTTTATTGCATCTATCAACTTTTCATCCATAAGATGAAAGATAGGACACAAAACCTAATAATACTTATTCTTCAATAATTACTAAAGAAATATGAAAATGTGTCCCATTTGATTTTGATTTCTAATCAAAAACTGCAAAATACTATATTGGAATCCTCAAATATTTATCTATTAAAAGTACAACTCTATGTTTTACTTATAATCCTTCTTTCAAAGTGCAAATTAAGCAATGATCTGAGAAATACTTCAATTTTAAGAAGTTGTAAATACTTTAAAAATGCTGGCTAACACAAAAAAACTAAATCAGATTTAAATTCAATGTAAAAATCACTACGTCTTTTTAAAGGCGGTAACTACAGTCAATTCTGATCTTTGAATCATTTTCTGAATTTACAACCTCAGAGTAATTTTTTGGATGGGCATTAATTTTCTTCTAAAACTCAAGTATAAAATTACCTTCTTAAGCACGTTTTATTTTATAAAAGTTTATTTGATTGTGGCTTGCTAGTAGTTAAATTGAGTCCATCGATTCAGGGAGGTAATGGGTATTTGAAGTCAAAGAGTACTTCAAGAGCAACTTGAGACATATTAAGGGCTATGCACAAAGTATTTATGCAAGGTTTTGGCCTTTTTTGCCACCCCTTCTGCCCATGTTTGCATTTGGTACACATTTATTTAACACCCTTTCCTTATAAAATACACAATTTCATACCCCCTTCTTACCTTACGTCATTACATTTATTAAATCACGAACCTTTTCACTAAAAAAAAAGGTAGAAAGGCCCGAAATCATCTGCTAGTTAGCCAAGTAAGTCAATCATACAAACTGTTTTTTACCTCTGATATACTCCCGGAATATCATTGTCATATCATTACTCCAAATTTTTTAGAATGAATTACATTTTTGTATACATATATTTCATAATATTAGAATCGATACTGTATTATAATATCGCTAAGTAATATTTTACTCAAAGCGTATCTATACATTTGTATTTGTATAAGAAATAATAAGATGCTATTTGTAAAGATAGGGTCCACGGAAAATTCTTTTAAATGTTTATTAAAGTACTAATAATATAACTAATTACATAATTTGCATAAAATTAGAAACATAGGTCGAGACAAGTTTCAAAACATGTGAAATAACTTTCGTTTGAAATCGTCACCCTTAGCCTTCACCACAGCCCGAAGTATATCTGGAAAGGGCTTGTATACTGAACGCAACATGCCCACGGGGACGGAGTCCCAGGCAGCCACCAGTCGAGGCCATGAAAACATGCACTTCAGAAACCCCTTTATAAGTAAAAAGGAGAAATGGAGACCTCTTTATTATTCACCAATAAATCTTAGAAAGAGAAATATATGAAAAGTTGATCCCTTTGTGGTGTGAAGGAAGAAACCTCTCTTTATATATTTTATGAATGTCGTCCAAAAGTATGCCACGTGGTATACATGACTATGGGGATATTAGAGCCTTCGTTTCAAAAATTGATCTCCATGACTGATTGGTTGATGATGTCATCCCCTTCTTATAAAAACTTGAACAAAATCGAACTAACGATTTCTTAATTACTTCTTGTCCTCTACTCTGTACGTAAAATAAGTCCATGATTCCTACATGACCCGATAAGTTGGTAGGAAAGGAGATTTATCTTTTGGATAACTTTGGAGAAAAGGGAACCCTTGTTTTTTCTGCAGATGGCCTCAATGATCAACCTGTTGCATAGTCCTCGCTTCTACTTAGGGTAAGAGGTTTTACCTAGTTTTTATGCATTATCTACTATTAATCAAGTTCTCATTCTATGGTATTATTTTTAAAGAAACGATGTTCAGACGTATGTTTTTAAGCTTTCAAGTAATTATTATTGATTAAAAAAAATTAAAAAAATAATAATAATATTTTGGTAAAGTACCATAAAAGTGCATTTTGTTTTGAACTTTGCGAAAGGATAATTCACGTCTCAATATAGACTCTCCAAGCTGATTGATTTGACAAAATGTGATTTTTTATGTCAACTAATTCATTTTTCCTTAGTATACAAAGAATGCCCATAGACATAAATGGCTATGCATATAAATATCTAATTAAATGAAAATATGTACAAAATTTGAATATCAATTAACAGAGAAATAATAAACTTACTCAAATTCGTCATAGAGAACATGGAACTCCCTCCGCGTCCAGTTCCTTTTCGCCGTAGAAACTTGATGGAGATGAGTGTAATCACAAGAAATACAACAATGGCAACCGAAAGTCCAACCAAAAGGGATAAATCCGTCTCTACAATCTCTTGTGCTGTAATATTAAGTAAAGAAACAAAAATTAACCTTTAAATTGAAACTTTATTTGAAAATTGAAATGACATATTAAAATATTCGTTGCAGTAATTAAAAATATGAATGGGCTTGAAAGTTAAATGTTAAGCATGAAGAAAGTTTGATTTACTTTTTATTTAAATCAATGTTTTAATCAATTATATATATTTAAATAATATAACAAAAGTTTATCTTTTCAATCAAAGAATACATACACTCTGATCTTTTTTTATATATTTTTTATAGTGTATATCGAAATTCGATATGCTCAGAGCTAGAACTTCAACGTGTTTGAGTTGAGTCTATTGTTATTGAGTTGTGTGAGTCAAGTCTGATGCGTAAATATGAGTCCTTAGGTTTGATTTAGCCCTCGTCTATATTTAAAATTAATAAGAACTAAAAAAAATGGCAATTAAAATATGATAGTAAATTGAAACAAATAATATTTTAATATTTGTCAGAGTATTACTTCAATAACATAATAATTGGCATTGTATTTTATAATCTGCTGACGATTTATCTCTTTCTTTTCCTCTTATCAATGTTCTAAACGTTTCTTTTTGGACGAAAGGTTGCAAGATACAAGAAAAGTAACAACGTATAGTATGTCTCAAGTCATAATTAACTTTTTTGAATATTTTAATATCGATTTTGAGTCAAGTCCCGAGTTTTTCAGATGGAATCAAATGTCGTAGACTTACAAGTCCGAATCCTCAGTTAGATAAGTAAGATCACCATTCAATTTGTTCATCAAAATCTTATGTAGCATATAATAATTTTCTATTGCTTTATTTTAACGCATTGAATTTGCAAAATTAGTATACATTAATGCAATATGTAGTTATAAAGATAATTAGTAGAGTTTGGAAGTTTACTTTAATGGTGTATACTAAGGAGAGGGGAAAGCCATAATTTTATTATTGTTATAATAATACTGTAGTAGGGAGGCTTTAATTTACTATATATATTGGCTATTACAATATTTATTATTGTTGTCTTTTACAATTGTGAATTACTTCGTAAATATATATTTACAAAAAATACAGAACGAAAATCTTCAAATAATTGCTCCTTTCTAATAGAAAAGGATCTCTTTCAATTCCTTTCCTAAACCATCTCCCTCCCAAACAAAGCTATAAGAAAAAATAATTCTAAGCTAAACATTTTATGGACTAAGACAGACTTAGATTTGAAATATAATGGACTTGTACTTGACTCGAAACCGTAAAAACTCAGGAGTTAGATCTGTATTTGAGTCCACATTTTCTGAGGCCGAGTCCTTTTGGTTGCAAATTTAAATCCTTTAGTTTATTTAGTCTTGAATCTGAGCTCATAAAAAAATTATTTAGTACTAATCCAGACATGAACTACTATGATCTCAGAGAATTATGACTAAGACTCAGAAAAAGTTAGATTAAAATCAGAGGCATAGATATGATACTCAAACTGGGAATGAGGACCTTTATGGAATTATATGTGGGTATAGTCTCATAAATGTACTAAATTTTGGGTGGATACGAAGGGGTATTACAAAAAGTATAAAAGAGACATACCCTCACCCCCCTCCCCCTTTTTTTTCTCACTTCCCCTACAAACTGCGTCTTTGATTCAAATACAGCACTCTCCCAAAGTCAATTATATACCATTAACGAATACGTTTGATTTCAAATAATCCTTCTCAAAACTTTTCTAATTTTGATAATTTTTTGACTTTTCATATGGGCAATGGGATAACGTTTTGCAGATATTCTTAATAGGCGGCCCGCAGGCCAAGTCCAGTCAGCGAAAATTATTTAATAAAAATATTAAAATAAAATTACAAAAGCTGAATAAATGATATTCTTGAGAGACCAGAGAATTTGTTGAAAGATTTCAAAACTTAAAAAATTGTGACGGTGTACATATTTCAACTGCTGAAGTACACATTTCTTACTTGCCCTATGGTTTATGGAATTGACAGGTTCTTTAATTTGTAAAAAGTGCAAGTTGATTGACCTGAAATCAAATCATGAATTGAGTAATGTTTTGAGTACTAAATTTAGTAATGTGTTCAAATAATCACTTTCTTGTTTGGATCAACATTGTTCTAAGAGTCTTTTGTGAAACATAAATACTGTATTAAACTTAGTCATGAATACATAGATAAGATAACGAGGATTGTTACAACCAGTCTTGATGCGAACTTTAAAAAATAGGTCAGAATTCAACAACCAATTAGATTTATAATATGTGTAATAAAAAATATTCAAATGTATATTGATTTTATTATGTTAATATTATTTACTTTCTATTAGAATTAAAGACAAATTTTCATTTATGAAGCCAGCCAGATTATCTATTCATCTCATATTGGCTAACTCACAGAAACTATTGAGAATCCCAGAGATAAAATTTCTTTCAAAGATAACATTTGTCGTCAATAGAGAGAGTCATTTAGTATTGACAGAAAAAAAAACTCTGAGTTTAAGCATCATCATTGATCCGAATTTTTAATCCACCTCCTTATGGTAACTACATACATATAGGGCTGGGCAACAAAATTATTATATAATAACTCTTAGATATTGGATAGTAAAAATCCAGTTAATATGTAGTTAAAAAGTAAAGATTCTTCACTATATAGAGAAATTTAGTCTATTTACAATAGTGTTGTTATATGAGGACCCTAATGAAATTTAATTCAATTAATAAGAACCGACTCTACCGTAATCATAATTTTGGTCACCAAGGAAAACAAAATATCCAACAAGGAGATATCTAATCTCACATATGTAGACTTGAAAACTATACGGAAGCTAAGAAAGGCCTTGGGGAACACCAAATGTCCATACAAATAAATCAAGTGGCTTAATTTGTAACTACATGATTTGGCAGGAGATATGACCACCTATTAGTCAAGATCTAAATTTTATGGCCTATTTTGTGAGGAGATATCTTACAAAGGTATATCTAGTCAACTTCATCAAACAAAATATCACCAAAATGAACAAGATCAACTTGTACTTTCTTCTGATATAAAATTGAGATAATTATTGAGGTTGAAGGAAATTATTTCAACTTAATTGATGTAAGACATCCTTAACTGTTTTTTTAAAATTTTTAATTTAAATTATAAAAAAAAAATCAATATAAAACATAGTTATCTAAAGTTATTTAAAAAAGAATAAGGATTCCAAGGTTATTAAAAGGATGGTATAACAATCCCCTTTAGAAACTAAAATATAAAATTTGTCTTGTTTGAAAGTCCATTGTTTCAATATATCTTGTGAATGTTTTGTTTAAACCTGCAGGAACAGGATACTTTTTTGTTCTACAAGTATAAATAATCGCGAGTGTCTTTGCAACTATTGCTTCGACTTTAAAGTCATTCTTCCCTCTCAATTTATGAGCAATAAGCCAGTCTGACGCCCTTAAAGTTATGTTAAACCTATCGGTAATTATACTCTCCACCATCAACAATAGATAAACGATAAAATGAAAGAAGAGGAGAACAAAAAAATGTAAGTAAATTCACCACGATGTTTTAAAAACAATCTGATGCCATTTTTGAACAAAAAATATAACAGTAAACAAACAAAAAGAGATATAAAAAACTAATCAAACTTCGATTTAGGAGAAAAATATATTAATACATCTCGGTAGTCTGTATATTAAATAAAAAAGTTTTTTCTTCTGCTTAAAGATCTTTGTTCTTTTAGTAAATAATATATATTAGTGATAGCATGTACTATACTTTTTTTTTTTTTTTCGACCAGTGGTGATAAACAAAGTCTATCAAGGTTGACCAATATTTAATGCTTATAAAATACAAAAATTATCATTCCTAATAAAAGTGAACCATTTAAATACAAAAATCAAAACTTTTAAAATAACGTAACAGTGGAAAGAAAAAAACACACACAAAAACAACAACATAATAAAATAAACCACAAAAGTAAATATATATACACAAGTGTTCGGCTACGGTCTGAAAATCCTTGATTGGTCTAAGACCATTATCATTCTAACTAATTCTGGTGTGACTGGATCACGATGTTATTCAGTTGAACAACGCTGCAAAACCATTTTCTTGAACTCAATGTGTGTAGATGCGATTCCCAGTTGCATACAGGGCTCGAACATGAAATCTGCTCCATCTCTCGTATTAAAAAAACCAGCTAAAACTCCTTAATTATTAATATTTTTATTTCAAATAAAAATCAAAGTCAATTTAGGTCATTAATCTTGAGGCTTACTCGATATAATTTCCTTCAGCCTCGATCACAGTCTCAATATGGCCTCTGAAGCATGAACAAGCCTTGATGACGAGGTCCCTGATTAAGGATGTGGAGTGATCCTTAACGGCAGCCACCAGACTTGCCTTAGTTGTGTGGGAACGCCTATAAGTGTGTCCTTCAAGGTAGGGAAGAGACTTGATGGACAACTGTCAGAGTGAAGGGGGCTGCTGCCACACCCATTCCGCTCCATCACTTACAACTTCCATCAATTTTTCATTGAGCTCCGCGTCCTTGACCTTTTCAGAGTCCTTCTATGACCTGTACGACCTCAAAATAGTCCTCCAAGGGTTTTTCAAATCTTCCAGTTTCTTCTTGGTTTCTCTAGATGTAACACATTGTCAGTCCAGTGGTGTTAAAGGCATCACAGTTGCTGATTTGTACTTGATTATTCCTTAGACACAACGATGGAGCATTTCCGTTCCTCCTCTGTGAACCTAATCTCCGGCAGACCCAAGTATTGTTCTTCCGTTGAGACGAAATTAGATTGAATGAATGTATTTTGTCTGCATATTAGGCGGGATTAAAAAATGAATATACAGGGTTCGAAAACAAAACGTGGACTGTTAAGAAATGCTAATTATGTAATTAAAATAGGGAGGTTTTTTAAATTTTTCTTGCATATTCCGAATCTCCTGTCCTTTTCTGCATAAGTAAACAATAATAAACATTTCTCATTCTTTTCATCATTAGTGAGCAAGAAGCAAGAAGGCAAAGGATCTCATACCTTCTTGACGCTAAAATTGAGATGATTATGGACATTGTGAAGTGGTCCAGGAGCCTCATTTTCAAGATGGCCTAGTGCCCAAAATGAAAAAGGATGGAAAGAACCTCTCAAGGAAAGAAGGAAGTGGGGGAAACTTCTTGAAATAGGATTCTGAGTTTCTAGCGGCCCTGAAGAAGAAGATCAAGGAGGACCCCAAAAAATCAATGAATCGGCACTCAAACTAGTTTGACGTGGACGAGAGGACGATCAGGAGGCTGTGAAGGAGGACTCGGGGTTGTCCTCTTACACAAGGATCCCACGCCACCTTTTTACGGATACTCCAGAGTTACAAGAAAGTTCGTGCGTGGATCAAGCCAAATGGATCCACGGTAAAAAATTTCTCTGACAAGAAGTTTTTCACTTCTTACACCCGTCGGAACGACTGTTGGCTTGGAAGATCACCAGAGGAGGTCAGGGAGGTGTTCCGTACAAAATATCTGGCCAAAACAATGTTCCTGGGGGTTGTGGCGTCCGAAAGCAAGAATATGCCTCCCTTCTTTTTTTAGGCTTGGGAGAAAATCGGCCAGGAGGCCTACTACAAGTTGCTGAGGTTCATCGTACTGCCATGGCTATAGGCCACCTATCTAGAAGAATATGTGTGTACCCAAGATGGTGCACCCTCATACAGATCGGCCAAATACCAGATGTTTTGCGGCGACAACATGACTGATTTTTGGCACAAGGACATGGGTCCATCATCTTCGCCGGGTTTGGACCCGTTGTACTTTGGGGTGTGGGGCACTTTGGAGAGGGATACCAACTGGACATCTCATCCGAACGTGGACTCCCTGAAGGCTGCCATTGTGAAGGAGTGGAACAACTTCTCCGAGAAGTTCATCATCAACTCCGGCAAAGATTTTCCCCACCGTGTGGAGGCTGTAATTGCTGCTGAGGGTGGCCATATTGAGTAACCATTTTCACAAAGGTCGTGTCTCGAAATTTTGTAAAAAAAAATTCAAAATTATTTATAAAAAAATAAAATTATTGACATTTTTCTAAAATCAGTCATTCAGTCCACATTTTGCTTCCGAACCCTGTAGATGACTATGGTATTGGGTTCCAGGGCGCCACAAAGAGGGCGTGGATATAGATATCGACCAGATACATATAATATATATATTGATTTCAATTTCTTAGATAAGCTGTATTTCTCTGTGTACTAACATGTCTACGTGTACTTAATCGGTACAACCGAAACGCCCCAACAATATAAATTTAAATTTACAGTTTGAATTTTAGTCAGTACTGAAATATCCGCCCAGGTCAATCAAGAAAGCAATCACTTAAGACCGAAGCAGAAAAAGACTCGGTCTCGGACCAAGTCTCAACACCAATGTATATGTAGACAAGCTTATATATTATTTATTTAACTCTTGCGTTGGAGAGACAGCGTCAAAAGTTTTTTGATATTACACGCTGATGGCTTATTCTCTCTCTTCCCCCTCTAAATAACCATCTCGTATTTTAAAATCCATTGTTCGTGTATCCAAAGATGTGTATATCTCATCTACATATGGATGGAAGTAGGGGGGGGGATAAAAGAGAAAGCAATTTGGGAAAAAACACCTGCTATATGATTATGTATTGAGTAGGAAATTCAATACTGCGTATATACATACATGTGTCTTAGGGCGGCTTGTTTGTAAATTTTTCGAATTTCAATTATGGGTAGTGCAAAAAAGTTGTCATGCGGTATGAAAACAACCTATGCAAAAATTTGATTGTTATAGGATGTCATCTACAAGGTTGCACATCTTGGCATAATTTGAAAAAAAGGGAAAAGCTATTTATTTAGTCAATTAAAATCAAACATTATTCTTTATTTTGAGTTATGTACATTTTCTAACCAATAAAAATATTAAAAAGTACCGAACTGCATATATCTACCTGAAAAAATTAAAAATAATTTTAGTTTTGTTACATTTATAGAGATTTTTTTTTATGCTAAAGAGCCTTATCTTCTATTACAGATCCTGAAAAATTAACTCCATCAATACTCATTCAATCCAAAGAGGAGAAGAGATTGGGACCTCTTCAAAGTTGCCGCATCAACTATCGGGTTCAACATCTCTTGGAGCGACCACATATATAAATTTCAGAAGGCTGTGAGGGAGACAGATAGAGTACAATACTTTCTCAAGCCTGTTTGGGATCCCAACATCACACCAAAACAGATGTGCTCGAAATATGGTATCTCATCTAGAGTCTTTTTAAAAGTGGGGGTTTTCAAGGTCGAGATGGCAATCTGCAAAGGATGTTATGAAAAAACGAAAAGAAACGGCAACATCTCCCTGAAGTGTATACCACAATAAATGATCGTGGGTGTGGATTCCAAATTGGGTAGGAAGCCATTGCAGGAGCTAGTGATCTCGAGCGAGGGGGTTCAAAAGTTAAAATAAACCATCGTGTTTACAATCAAGAGCACAAAATGAAAATGTTAATGTCACGAGGAATTTTGGATGTCCTCCTCTAAATGAGTTTGTATCTCCACAAAGTGGGTCGAGGAGGGAGATCAAAATAAAATAAATAATCTTTACAGGTGTAAACACTTAATTATTATATTCAAGAAATGTGAGAAATGAGTAGCTTATTGTTAGTTAATGTTTTTCACATGATCCTTTCATGTTTATTACAAATTCTAAATATACATATATAAAAAATGTTTGAATATATATTCGGACCTCTGCTTTCTAAAAATGAAAAGCTCTATATGTGGTTTTAGCCTTTATTTTAATCTAAATTGACTTCTTTTTTTTTCAAACATACAACGAGAAGTGCGACCTAAAGATGAAATTTGCATAGGCTATATTTTTACCAGATGACAACTTGTAGTTATCGAAATTCAAGAAAAGTAAAAAAAAAAAAAAACCTAAAATGTATGCCTTATTCATAATATTCTCCATTATTAATATTATATCATGATGATTAAATTGACAGGGAATTTATCACATTTATGAAGGGTGTCCTTAATGCATCATGTAACTTGATCCAAACAGGGGAGGAGGATGTCAAAAATATTGATGGTTGTCCTTTTAAGAGTGAGAAAATATAAGATAGAAGAAGTGGTTCTTTAAGTAGGTACTATATATAAATATGGAAATATGATTAGATTATGGATATACGACGTTGGTTTGAGGATTTGTAATCTAATTTTGCTATAAGAAGGCATTATTTGAAAGGTAAACATTTGATTGATTCAGTATCCATTCCTTTTGACAATAAATATTTTGTATTTTTTTTCTTAAAAGTACTTTTTAAAAAAGGAAGAAAAATGTATATAGCTTGTCAAAAAGTGTCGTTTGCAGCCTCCGTTTTTGTTTTGAGTCCCTCTGTCTCGAACAATGATCGAAGGAGGGGGGTTCTATCAACTTTCTGTATGTCTAGTTGTCCAATAAATAATGATAATAACAATAACAAAAGGCAAATGGGATGATTCCACATGAGTAATCCTATCATGTCAATCTTCTTCCTTATATTTTTCGGACCTTCATATATCAGTATTTATTCGCTTGGCTTCATATCGAAATGGAATTATAATCTATTTTAGCTTGAATAGTTATGTGTACAACCCTTTTTTTTCAAACATACAAAATGAAAAAAATTGAAATGAGACTGTCACTCAAGGAGATAGCTTTTTAAGAAGGGGAAAAGATAGGAGGCCAAATTTGTCAGCTGGTAAGAAAAGGCATAGCTATTTCAGTGCTCAAAACTTTATTTAATCTAAATAATATTTTTATTAAACATCTTCTGAATTTTATTCCTACTGGGCAAAATTGTAAGTAAATTTACATAATATGTAGACATGATCCTTTCTTGGGTTAACTGTGAAATTCATGGCCCTAGTTGTTATATAAACCTAGGGATAAAAGTGGTGTGATTTCCAAAGGGAATGGGCTCATCGAAATATGCACGGCTCATCTCTTTCATGTTTCGTGCATTTACAAAAACAAGATAGCCTCTTTGATGATCCCGAGAATTAGTGACGCAGGAAATAATAATTCCCTCATCTTCACTGGAACGGCTGGGATTAGGGACAAAAATAATCTCGGAGGGATGCTCAAACTCATCCCCAGTTCTCCACATAGATTTCATCCCTGTTTCCATGTCCACTTTTGTGATAGAGTTGGCATAAGGATTACGTTGATCGAGTCCATGGATCCAGCTTACGACATAGGTGAAGTTGTATTTTCGATAGCTGAAAAATGGGTTGATTTTTGGACACTCCATTCCTGTTTCTTGTGTAATGAATTTGGGGTAGATACTGATGATGTCTTTATTACGTAAAGCAGTGGCCTCTTGCCATTGTCCATGATTAAGGTCCATATCTTCATCAACAAAGACCAAAGGTAGAACAAAGCGTATGACTCTTGAATTGGAACAGTTTTTGTAAAAGTCCTGAGATGACTTTAATCGTTCTATCCACATGGAATCCAGGACTTCAGGGCCGTCGTAGGTCAGCATATCAACCACAATGTGATCTCCATCCTCATAGCAGTTTACAAAGTTGAAGAAGAAGTAGGAGCGATCAGTGATGTAGTTGATCTCAATATTACGACCTGTGTTCTTGTCCACGATGTAGAAATGGTTACGCTCTCCAGGCATCCACTCCAAACAATCCTTGAACGAATTTCCTTGGCTACGATGATGTTTAAGTTTATTTACATCATAGGCCATGGGCTGTTCACAAAATATCAAATAGTTGTCTGTCATGCCAAAGGAATGGAAGTATCCAATGTGATGGGGGAATCGAGAAGGAATTGTAGCCACAAACTTTATTTCGGTGGGGAAATTGTCTCGTCTATATGTCATATCATTTGAAGGTTTCTTGAACCTGATGAAATGATATTTGTTTCCAGTCACAAAAGAGGCTGCCAAATTGAAATAATCGCCATTATGGTCCTTGAGAGGACGTCCACTCTTCATTTTGAAAAGATGAGACATATCAATGAGATCTCCTGTCTCAAGGGAATCAGGATCAACAATGCGATCATAGGCCGTTTCGTTGGTGGCCATAATCAAATTACCAAATTGATAAAACGAACAGTTGCAGTTATCAGTTGCCTCAAAGTTTCTCACATTTTCCCTGCTCATGGAACGATGTTTCATCAATGAAAAAGACCCTTCATTATGGAATCGACCGTATCTTCTTCTTGGAGCATTTGATCTGCTAACAGAATAGTAATCTACCATTTCACCAGGAGTTCCAAATTCTGTTCGTATGGGACGTCCCTGCTCCATGGCATCTTGAAAGGCATCGGATTTGAGATACTTCTTTGTGAAGGAAATATAACGCCCCTTGTCCTCAATTTTAAAGGAACTCATCACAGAGAGTCCGTCCATCCAATGATTAACAGTTTTATGCTTATAGTCGAATATTCCTGCAGGACTATTATATAGAACAATTCCTTGGAGCCAACCAGGCAACTGCTGTCCCGTTAAACGACCTTGGACATCATTGCATGTTGAGGAATTGTGGAAAATAGTTCTATTGAAATCAATGGACATGTTGACAGAAGACAAAGAGGTAAACGGAACAAGAAAGACTCTTTAACTTGATTAAAATAAAGGGTCTGATACTTCTTTACACCTTTGTCATTCTTTATATATGTGGAAATGTCTCTTTTTGATTTCCTGTCTCCTCTCTTTCTTTCTATCAGGGTCTTCGTATTATTTTGCTCCAATTCATTTCAGAATTTGTAAAAATTCATTAGATGATACTTATTCAAACTTCGACAAGGCGTGAAAAGGGCTTCCACTCAACTCATACTCTGTTTTTTCCCCCTACATATATGTAAAGTCCATAATCATTTATGACTTATTTACACTTTACACATTCATAAATCATATTTTTCATCATCGATGATTGCATACCCAATCCAAATTTTATATTTATAAGTGATTTATATATGGGGCAACTGTTGGTTGTCTATGACATCCCCAAAAATGATTTACTGTTTATTTTCATTGATAATCCTATATTTTAATACAAATCAACCTCAATATTTGCACAACCTTTTTCATTTGTTATATACATATATCAATTCCATTCGATCTTGCACGTGACGCGCAAATTAAATTAATGTGTTGACAAACAAAAATATTTTACATAAGTTTAAAACATTGTCATTATTTGCAAACAAAAATACACAATTTAAATGCAAATAGTTAAAACATCCCTGCTTACACAAATACATGTTGACAAAAGTTGAATGGATACAAATTGAGTTTCTATTTCAGAGTAATAAATTATGATTAAACTATTTTGAGCAAAGAAAAAATAATTTAAAAATTGGCTTTTCTTTTTTTGATTGTGGAGATGTACTCAAAAAATAATTTCATCTATTAATGGCTGCCCAGGTACCTACTATTAGGTTAAATGGCAGGGCCTTGGCCAAAACATCTGAACTTCTCTCTTAAAGCTTGCAGTCCATGATCTCCAAAGAACATTAAGGACCAGGTACACCTATTCGACTCATATTTACGTCGAAGTTTAAGTCAATTCAAAAACAGTGATATCACAAGTTCCTAGTTTAAATTTAAGTAAAGTTTGTGTAAATGGGCCTTTGTTATTTATGATTAAAGTATTACATATATCTTTACATGTAATTTTATGATTCCGGATCAAGTCTCTGAGTTTGATTCCAAGTCAAGGAGAGAGTCTTTTAGCTTCGAGTCAAAGTCAAGCACGAAGTCACATTTCAATAATACAATTGTATAACTCGAGCCCGATTTGTAAGTAAGAGACATCATCTTTACATACGGCTCATTCTCTGAGAATTGGATAAAAATTAACGATCATTTTATTTTTGTCCCAGCGAACTTCAAACCTTAAGTATCTTTGAAATACGGTGTTTTCTGTTCAAAACTATAAGCCAAATTGTGAAACAATGACTACGTGATTAATTTATTCTTAATTAGCCTGTCTACGAGAGTACTTTTTTCATCCACTAGGAGTACTGATGTTGCCGTGAATGCATAGATTAGTATATGTATATTGTTTGAGGGCGCTGGTGTCGTGTAAGATCAGTGCACTGTTGTATGCCCCTGTAGTATGATGTACGAGTACTTATATATATTTTTTAAATTGATGAAAAAACGAATGAGAAATACATATAAATATAGCATGAATATCCCGACAACAGCTGACGTCAACTTCAGTTGATAAGATCCTTCTCAAGAAAAACTTCGTTGCTTTATATATTTTCTATGCATGAATATTAATTTATTAATAACTACACGGTCTCCATGAAATATACCTTTTAAGTGAATAGAAATTATACCAAGGAAAAAATAACTTGCGTACGTTACGAGGAAACGCAATAAAGCAGCACGGTATCTCCAAAACGACATCTAGCGAATGAAAAAGTTTTCACACAGGCAAGGAAATCTCTTCAAGCATCCATAGATGACAAAAATTTGTGTACTACTTATTAGTATAGAATAACGAAAATAAGTGGATGAAATTTTTTCTCCAGTAAAAGAATAACATTACAATTAAACTTTGTGTAAAGAATTCATATTGTTTCATATTTAACATAGCGATTCAATTAAATAATCATTACATAATTATACTCCATTGACATAATAATTTCAATCTTTGCTGTTAATATTTGAAGTACGGGTTGATCTTTCAGTTGTATACATTTGATAAATATAAAGTCAAAATTACAAATTCCTGAACTGTTGCTGATAATATTGTGTCGGGCCTTATTTAGAATCGATGACTGTGCCCCAGTCTCACTTGATGTCCTTTAAAGAATGTAAACCCGATCCCCGTGCAAAATAAAGTAAAATAGAATACGTGGTCGTTCACTACAATTAGAACAAAATTTAATCTCATGTAGATCCCGTATGATTGCATCTCGTCCGAGTTGTTCCTGCTCATACAAAAGGTTATTTGAATAATAAATAAAATTCCGTATCTATTCATTTTGAGTCAGATGTTGAGATGGATCTGTTTACAAGAAGCACGACCACTGATGTATTCAACTAGGGCCAGGAGTAAAGAACTTCCGGCAAAATTCATTGTCTACCCCAGAAACACACCCTGGAGGGTCGTTAAGAAGCTGGAGACCTCGTACAACATCACCAAGGAAGTGCAGGACAGGTCTTAGGTAAAAAAAACAAAACAAAATCTTTTCTTCAAGACAGAATAAATCCATCAAGGTCAATCAGGGACACCAAGTCTTCACTGGCGAAAAAGTGATCCTTGCATTGCTCCACTATCAGTAAGGCTGTCAAAAGTATGGCGCTGTACTCATATAAGAGGGACAATGTCCACCTATTGGTATCGGCTATGAAGGAGGTAAGGTTGTAGCTGTGCACTAATATCTGAAAAAGCTTGACGTTGATGTCAACGCTGTTGGCTGGACAACAAGGAGACAAACGTTCCAGCCGCCTTCATATGTTCGTGTTTTATAGTATTATAATGAAAACAGCTATTTTTTTTTTTGCAAGAGATGTACGTGCAATTCTCAATTATTTATTTTAGTAAAATCTGTTCATCTTGATAAATTCTTCAGATAAATGTCAAATGGGTAAAAAACTGATTTTATGACTATATGTTATCATATTATCATAAGAGATTAAATTCTGCATACTTTTTGTAATGCCTTTATTGTTCGTCTTTTACTAGTGTCAGTAGTAATTGATTTCCCTATTTATACTTAATATGTGCATTGTGCAGTTATCTTAATATGTATCTGATATATCTTTCTTGACTTCATAAACCAATGATATTTCTTTGAAAAGTTTAAGGACCGATAGGACAGGTCATAATACTAGATTGGACCGAATAAATAAGTACTCACACAACACTAGTTTCTTTGTACTGAAATACAGAACCTTAAAATGATGGATAAAACAGTGCAACTATACCAGAAAATGATACATAATAATTCTTCTACACCTGTATTTGCAGACAATCTAAATATGTCGAAATAAAATAAATAGTGTTCATTGTATCATTCCGATCTATTTCATACTTGTGTTAAGAAGTCAGGCAATGCCAATAGAAAAAGTGACCGCCTAGTGGTGGTGACCTCTTACATCAACCAAGTTTCTATGTTGTAACTCTTCTAGATTTGGAAACTGGATATGGTCACTTAGTGCAATGACAAAACTAAAGCAAGTAGCCGTTAAACCAGGTTTCACTGTATACATAAACATAAAAACAAGGCAAAAATTTTTTTTCCCAAAAATAAGTTGTATTTCATTTGTATTCGGTCACGAATTATTAATAATTTATGTCAACATATTGTTACTGATTAATCCTTAAAAATATATTTAAAGTAGATAAAATTAATGGTCGTAATTACTAACTTAGGCATTTATAAATATTATTTAAAAAACTATATTGAAGCCTAAATAAACTTTTAATAAATTAATGGAAGGCTCTAAGCTATAGTTAAGACTCTTGGGTATCGTAAATCATGCCAAAAATTTGAATACAATGCCTACAACTGACTGAGATATGTCTAAGAAATATGAGGCCGTATGTAGAATATGATATAAAAAACAAATTGGACATTTGCTCTTTTTCTTGATTTCTGCTTATTTTTGTGTTAGTTCATATGTACATATGTAGCAACAATTATGTTTATCAGTAGCCCTAGTAGAAATGTATCAATATTTATGATAGTTGCTTGCAGGTAATTTATATTTCATACTAAGTTTATGACATTAACATTACATTAAAATGAGAGTTAAAAGTATCTTTGAACAAAGTGAGTATGAGAGCCAAATGGAATGGGCTCATCAAAATTGGCTCTAGCAATTTCGCGCATATTGCGTGCATTGAGGAAGACCAAGTAGCTTCCTTGGCGATCTCCAGAGTTGCTCACACATGAAATAATGACACCATCATCTTCAGAGGATCCAGAGGGATTGGGAAGAAAGACAATCTCACTTGGATGCTCAAACTCATTCCCAGTTTTCCAGATGGTAGTCATTCCGGTCTCCATATCAATTTTGGTGATGGAATTGGCGTAAGTGTTTCTTGGGTTGAGTCCATGCATCCATCCGACAACATAGGTGAAGTTGTATTTACGGAAGTTAAAAAAAGGATTGATCTTTGGGTTCTCCATTCCTGTTTCACGGGTAATGATTTTTGGACGGATATTAATAATATCATTTTTACGAATAGCAGTGGCTTCATTCCAATGCCCAAAGTTCAAGTCAATTCCTTGTTCCATGTAATGAAGAGGCAAGACAAAGCGCATGAGGCGAGAGTTGGAATTGTCACTATAAAAGCCAGAGCAAGATTTTAACTTTTCAACCCACATAGAATCCATGATCTCAGGGCCGTCATAGGTAAGCATGTCCACAATGATGTGTTTACCAGATTCGTAGCAGTTCACAAAGTTGAAAAAGAAATAGGATCGGTCAGTGACGTAGTTGATTTCAATGTTGCGCCCCGTCTTTTTGTCTACAATGTAAAAATGATTACGCTCTCCGGCCATCCACTCCAAACAGTCTCTGTAGGACTTTCCTTGATTTTTATTATGCTTGAGTTTGTTTACGTCATAGGCCATAGGTTGTTCGCAGAAGATCAAGTAGTTGTCTGTCATACCAAAGGTGTGAAAGTATCCGATGTGATGTGGGAATCGAGATGGAATAGTGGAGACAAAATTCGTTTCAGTGGGGAAGTTATCGCCTTTATAATTGACTTCAGGAGATGGTCTCTTGAATTTGATGAAATGATACTTGTTGCCTGTCACAACAGAGGCTGCCAAATTATAGTAATCACCATTGTGGTCCTTGAGAGGACGAACACTCTTCATGTTAAAAAGGTGAGACATGTCAATGAGATCCCCAGTCGCAAGGGAGTCAGGATCAACAATGCGTTCAAATGATGTTTCATTGGTGGCCAAGACAAGATCACCGAATTGATAGAATGAGGAATTGCAATTATCATTTTGTTCATTTTCAAAGTTGATTCTTTCCGTGTTGGAGGACCTATAATTTTCCATAGAGGATCCTTCTCTATGGGAATTTTCAAATCTTCTTCTAGAAATTTGTGTTTTATAAATAGAGAGTTGATAGTTGTTGGACTCATTCATTTGAGGACCATATTCCATATTGGTAGTAGATCTTCCTTGTATTTCGGCATTGTAGGTTTCAGATCGCAGATGTCTCTTAGTGAAAGATATTTGTCGGCCTCTCTCTTGGATTTTGAATGAGCTCATCATAGAGAGTCCATCCATCCAATGCTGTTTGGAGGATGAAGGAATGGAGTAATCCTTACTTTTATGAAGATCACCAGATGGACCATTGTAAAGAAGTACTCCTTGGACCCATGGAGGGAGTTGTTGACCACTCAAATGACCACGAACATCAGAACAGGTAGTGGCGTTATTAAATAGATTTTTATTGAATTCCTTGTTCATGGTTGATATTTTGTTGTTGAAGTGTGTTGTTTCGTTAACTGTGAAGGTATAAATTGATGAATCCTCTCGGTGTGGAGAGTGTTTTTATAGTCAAAATAAGATTCAAGTAAGTAATTGACATACGCACTTAATTTATTCAATTGTCACGTCCCTAAAGGAAGTAGTAGGTTCATAAAACCGTGAAAGGGGCTTCTCAATAATATAAGGCCATATATTTCTTATTTAATATGATAGTGTATAAAATTGCAAAAGAACGTTTTTAATGTACTGAGATTTTTTTCTAATGACAATAAATTTAATTGGGAATATTTTTATCTTATAATCATTATATCACCTTATGAGCGATTGTAAGACCTTCCTGAATGATTTGCCCCCCCAAGACAACAATAATGTGTGTACTCACACAGTAAAAAAATCTTTTTAAAAGTAAAACCAATTTCTTTGGATTCAAAATATATTTAACTGTTGAACAAGTCTAAAAAAACAATTTTACATTTATTTCTTAACTTTTTTTTGCAATATTTTCATTACTATAAAATTTAGAAAAAGAGTCTCAATATTCTTTGTCTAAATACCTAAATTTTTATATAACTCTTAATGCAATCTTTCATTTATTCCTAAAATATCGACTCATCCAATTCACAAATGTTTATTCGAAATAGAAATTACATTCATATTCGTGTCATATTTTTTTTATTTTTTACTGTCCTAAATAACCCTATGTACAGCGTATTTATGAACATGGACGTCAAAAATTTAGCTTAAGGTGAGATGAAAAGAAAAATCGTAGATACATCAAACTTAATTAGTAAAAACAAAGAAAATATTATAAAACATGTGACTCTCAGAACAATAAGGCCGTTGACAGTTGAGTAGTTCTGTACAAAAATCACGTATTTAATAACGTCATACCGTCAAAAAAAATCCTGGATTATACAGAATGGGTTCCCAAAACATGCAGCCTAAATGACAAAAAGCTTGATTTTTATGGAATCAAGAAAATACAACTCAAAATCAATTTGGAATATTTAGCTATATATGTATATATTTTTTATACGTCCTCTTTTACAAGCTATAACAGGCTCGACACCCTCGCTAACAAATTGACAGTTCTTGCAGACCATACTTGGAGCGAATACAAATATGCATGAGAAGTGCGGAAGATTTTATTCTCTAAGATATCATTTATATATATTTTTGGAGAGCCCCCCGGCTCTTTTTTTGGATTTCTTTAGGAAATATTTCAATGATTTTTTGTCTTTTTGATTTTTGTCTGATAGCACAAGTGATGTGTCTATCCTCAGTGGATGTGATAGTGGGGGTGGGGGGGTGCATTTGACGCCAAATGGAATATATGTGTCGCAATAAATGGGATGTCATTAAAAAAAATTTGGTTATTTATGAAGTAACTAGTAATTGAAATGTCTAGTTTATCTTAAAAAAAATGAGTTGGTTGTGAACCATAAAAATTGAAAAAATGACATTGGCCTTTACTTATAAAAGACCATTTTAGAAATATAAAGAAATAATACTTGAAAAACAAAACAAAAAAAACACCATAATTTATTGAAATCTGTACACAATGTATTAAAAAAAGCCATAAGATGGCTAGCTTTTTTTCTAAAAAAGGTAAGTTTAAAAACGAAACAGTATTGTCTTTAAAAAAACGACATTTGATAAATTTTACAAAACATTTTATGAAGAAAGGCTGAAACATATAATTACATTATTTCCATGTTTACAAACATAATCTATTCCGTACTGTTAAATAATTTGATGATCATAGTGTGTTTTAAAGAAAAAAAGACTGAGGGTAACACATGGTAGTGATGTACTACTTGCCTTTGTGTTAAATCATTTGAATTAAATAGTAATAATACTGATGGAAATTAATGTACTTTTTCATGAAATAAAATTTTTACCGGCATGTTATCTGGAATTGGAAATAATTATACGTAGTTTATTCCAAAATTAATAAAAAAAAACAATTTAAGAAAAGAAAAAAAGGCCTCCAAAATATATTTTTTTTTCCTTTAATATCAGAGTCATTTCATGAAGACGGAAAAAGTGAGATTTCGGACAGGAAATCTGAGACAATTAATCCCCTCTCCCCCAAAAAAAAAATTATAGCTTTGATCCTTATCTAGTAATGTAGTTCAGACGTATCTGTCGGTCCTTAAAAAAAAAGGTAAAATCTATCCTTCGTGACGTCGTTAAAAGATATTTTTTTAATTTTTTATAGGGAAAAAGACCGATCCAATGTCTGGACTAAATAAATTGGAATCAACACAATACTAGATATAAGACATAAATATTTTCATAGTTTCTCACAACTTTACCTACTAATGGAAGGAAGGAAAATCCCACAAATTATACAACCGCTCACTAATGGTACTTAAGTCATTCTATCAAACGTTTGGACGATTCTTTACTGAGCGGGAGCCGTTATGATATTTACAAGATAATATAGTTGTATTACATTTCAACAAATCAACGTATCGATCCCTCATAAGAAGCATGGGTATATACTTCAACAGATGAAGAAAAAAATTTATAGTTTTTTTTTTTAAATATAAATAAATATATTTCATACTTTTAATGATTATGAACATTACATGTTACACCATAATTATTCTGATATTGTGAATCATTTTAACTAATCTATAATAATAATAAGAAAAACATCTTTTAGCACTTAAATAATTAATTGCAATAAAATACGATCAACAATCTAGTTCCACAACTTCTAAATAATTGTTTTTCTTTTCCTGCCCCTCAAAGGGGATCACAAACAAGAAAATCTCCCATTAAAAATTATCAGAGATAGAGAAGCAGTTCAAGACATAACAAACACCACTCCTTGGTTAGACGCTATTCGTCAACAGTGTGATTAACAAAAACTATTATGTGGTTAGATGTGTGGCTCCATCTTAGAAGGAGTCCATGATTTTAATTAAGGAAGATATGCAGTTGTTGAAGTTTTGGATACACTAATATGATATGGGGGAAATGAAAGAAAAACAATTAAGAATCATTGGAAAAAATGTTATGTAAAATATTATTTTTTGGCTTGCCGTGTTTTAGGCCTCTAAATCCCTGCTCTAATAATAAATAACCTGTTTCAATTCTCGACAGTCTTGTAATAGACTTTGATTCAATTGGTATTTCTCAAAGTTATATAACAAAATGGTGAAATGCGCCTGTTAGCTTCTAAATGGTTCCGTGGCTGCAAGAATACATTTCCTCTCCAAGATGTTATTCTTGGCATTACTTAATCTTTTTCCCTCTTATGCATGTTATTTTTACTGTCCTTTGCAGAATTTAGTTCAACTAAAAGGCTGAACTCTGGGAGCTTGTAATTCCTTAAACTTAACACTAGAACGACGGTTGTATAGTACCTCGTTTCCTTTCAAGGGCTGCTGATAATATATATAACCCAGTTTTAAAAAATGCAAATTTGCATTTAAAAACTATTTTAAAATAAAAAATAAGTAATGAACCTTCTAAATTTCTTATTAGCAAATAATAGTAGATAAACACTAGAACAAAAGACTAGAGTATGAATATTCGCTGATGATCTATGGCAAAGTAAAAATGATAAATACTATCGTCGTTTTAATGCTAGCAGACAAAAAGCATTAAGTCTTCTGATCATTAACCCTTGTGTATCCTAATTTTGAAGGATAGGGAATGAATGACGCTTCTACATAAATTCCCTTTAAAGCTCTTTCTTCTGTGTTTCTTTGAGTGTTTATGTCGTAAAGTTTTAAATGAAAAATGTTAATGTATAGAATATGCATTTACCATGATCAAAACACTGTATTCAATAGTTAGGTTTTATTACTTTGTTGATTAATGATCCTCTGTTTTAGAGCAACACTTAACTCTAGGTCAAGTGAAGTATATAGGAATAACGAATGAAATAGGCATAAATAAAAGCATGTATTTTAATGGGACGTATAAACGTATTTATTTCAGTATTAATAGAATTAATAGTCATAATGATTTCACTGATATAACTAATAAAAAGTAATTCCAAAGCATTCCAGTTAAATTAGGAAACTTTTATGCTTTGGAGTCAAGTGCAAACACTACCTACTACAATGTTAATTTTTATTGTTTTGTTTATTTAAATTTATGTTAGCTTACAATGGGAACATCAATAAAATGACGCGTGCTCGGGTAAAAAGCGGCTGGGATACTAATGAATAACCATTAACCAATAAGGATGGTTCTTAGGCATCTAAAAAAATTTCTGGATAAAGGTTGTGTGAGATCCAAAGGGAATGGGTGTGTCAAAGTAAGCACGAGAAATCTCTTGCATGTTTCTTGCATTGATGAAAACAATGTATCCTCTGTTTTGATCGCGTGAATTACTCACACATGAAACTAGGACTCCATCATCCTCTGAGATTCCAGCTGGGTTTGGAACAAAAACAGCCTCAGAAGGATGAGCACAGTCATCTCCAGCTCTCCAGGTGCAGGTTTCTCCGTTTTGCATGTCGACTTTAGTAATGGCATTGGCATAGCTGTTACTGGAGTTCAATCCGTGAAACCATCCTACAACATAGGTAAAGTTGTATTTGCGGAACTTGAAGTTGGGGTTAACGACGGGGAGTTCACTCCCAGTCTCTTTTGAAATGAATCGTGGAGTCAATTTTATTTTTTCCCCTTCTTTACAGGCTGTGGCGCCATTCCAGACACCATGGTTTAAGTCTATTCCTTGTTCCTTAGCTTCCAAGGGAAGAACAAAACGAAGAATCCTGGAGTCGGATTCGTTCAGAGTGACCTCGACGTTGGAGTCACGAAGTTTATTCATGTACATGGAGTTCATGACATCAGGGCTATCATAGGTGAGAATATCAATGACGATATGGTTACCATACTCGTAACAGTTGACAAAGTTTAGGAAGAAGTAAGCTTTGTCAGTGATGTAGTTGAACTGGATTTGCTGTCCATTGACCTTATCCACGATGTAAAAACGGTTCAACTCTCCAGGCATCCAGTCCAAACAGTCCTTGTAGCATTTGCCGTCTGTTTTACAGGATTTGTATTTGTTTATGTCGTAAGCAATAGGCTGTTCACAAAGGATCAAGTAGTTGTCGGTCATGCCAAAGGAGTGGTTGTAGGCCAAATGGTTGGGGAATCTTGATGGAATGGTGGCAATTATCTTTGATTCCTTCATGAAGCTATCCCGGGAGAAGTGAGAGTTCTCAGCGGGTCTAGGGATCTTCATAAAGTGATAATTGTTGCTGTTGGTATAAGAAGAAGTCAAATTGTAGGTATCTCCATTGTGATCTCTCAATGGACGACCAGTCTTGAAATTGACCATACTGGACATATCAATTGTATCGCGGGTTTCGAGGGAGTCAAGATCCACAATTCTGTCAAAAGCTCCTTCGTTGGTTGCCATGAGCAAATTTCCGTATTGATAGAAGGAAATATTACAGTTGTCAGAAGCATTCGAAGGAGTGGATGGTGAAGAAGAGGACCGATAGGAGGAGCAAGAGGAAACATTGGTGTTTGATACGTTTTCTGTCATTCCAGGAGTACCAAACTCCGTACGAACAAGCTTTCCTTGATCTGTTCCTTCATTGAAAGCATCGGATCGGAGGAATTTCTTAGTGAGAGAAATGTACTTTCCACGTTCCTCAATCCTGAATGCACTCAACATGGCAAGACCATCTCTCCAGTGATTGACAGACATGTTCTTCAAGTCAAAAATACCGGAGGGACCATTGTAGAGGATCACTCCTTGGAGCCATACGGGTAGGAGTTTTCCAGAAAGGTAGCCCTTGACTTCAGAGCAGGGAGATGAGTTCTTAAAGAGGTTCTTATTTTGTTCTCTTGCCATTTTGGGAGTATTATAGTGGATGAAGTGTTGTAGTTGGATGTAAGCTGTGAATTGCAGATGAAGAACTGATGATTTGACTTGGAGATATTCTTGCTATTTATATGTCTTAACGTTGTATCTCTGGGTGGATTATTAAATTAGAAGAAGGTTCATTGAGCATATTGAGGGCAGAAGAAGAGGGGCTTCTTCTTCTTCATAATGATTTTTTTCATGCCTTAAATGACTTATCTTTACGTTGTCCTTGAATGAACTTTTCATTCATTTTCTTTTAAATCCCTGAGTATTGATCTCGTTTTTTTAACAACTTTTTTTATTAATAATATACTTTATCTTTTTTACATTTCTATGAAATTGATGATATAAATCTACTTGAAGAAAATACACACACTATAAGAAATAAAGTTTTTTTTTCAAAGAAATTACTTTTCTTTCAGCCCCCCTTTTACCTTCTTATTTATTTTTATCATTATTATTTGCCTTTCATCACATTGTTTTCTAGGACGAAAACTCTTTTCGAAAAGTAACAAATACTATAAGGTGAATATAAATTATTGTTTGTTAGTTTTTAGTTTCTCTTTAAAATATAGGAACTGTGAGTCTTAAAAATATGCCTATCATAGAAGATCCATTTTTAAAATCAAAAAATCAAAAATCAACATGGTAACCTTGGGAATTTGAAGAGTGCTTGGAGGAGGAGAGCTATCAATACGTTTCATTAGATCCAGGACAATCAGTTGTGACGAGGAGGGAATAAACAAAGACACACATAAGAATTACTCTGATGTGGATCCTCTATTCTACTCTGAGTCTAACAAGGATGAACTATTCTAGCTCTGGAACAAATCTTCAAGGAAACTCTCCGTCTTATATGAGCACACATGAATGGTCAATCAGGTTTGGAATATAATTGAATATAGTAGAAAAAGTGTTAAAATTAATTTAGCTATTACCAACTCAAACCAGAAAAAAACCCCCAAAAAAAACCAAAAAAAAAAACCAGGCATGCTAAAAAACACACCGAATTTTTATCACTACTTATATCTACTTATATAGCATAATATGTAATTTCTTGAACTATTTCAAACCTGTGATCCTTGAAATATAATATATAACTATATAATAGTTAAAATGATTTTTCTCAAAATTAAGTCTGGGTTTTATTTGTATTTTTGAACGAATTATGGCGTACTTCTATGAGCAAATTATTGTGAAATGGCACTTAGAGTAGTACAAATGAATGATCCTAATAAAATAAATTGGAAATTGATTTTTTTTTTAAATATAAAATTTCTTTAATTATAGAGATTTAGAGATTTCCATTCACGTATTCTATTCACAAAATAGTTTATATAATATAATAATAATTTTTTCTTCCAGAAAAAAGGATTTTAAAAAATTAGGAGAGACTAAGTATCGCGAGGTTAAAAGCATGAAGTTTATATTAGTATAGGGTACAATGGACTAAATTTTATCTTTTTATCATATGATATAACTCACAGCCAGAATAAATTAGTAATATCTTTCACAACCATTATTGGTACATATTCATATTGAATCTTAATTTATCCAAGATCCTCCTTTTCTTCGAATAGGGGAAATAAAGACGTTGGAGACTGGCTTGAGCTTCTTTTCCCTGAATACTTCTTACGAAGTAGAAATCCATTAAATGATTTTGAATGAGTTAAAGGAGAAGATCCCTTTGAAGGAGGATCCATTTGAGATTTTTACATTTTTGTCGACTACCCGATGAGTTGTTGTTGCTTTTGGCTAAGACAAAGAGCTCCCTTGTACGCTTAGGCTGTGGTTAAGACTTGGATCAAATCCTTCTCTCTTCCTTTGCCGACGTTTTTTAAATAGGTCCTTAGAGTTCTAAGTATTTCTACAACACACGTGAATTAAGGATCATGCTCTTAGTAGTGGGTGTGGCTATTAATTTATTTTTACGCCATTTAGATCTGGCAAACTAATTCGGTGATGACTCCCTCCTTTAAAGTCCCATAAACAAACACGGGAAGTTGATAGATTTTTGTATGAAAGGTAACAAATCAGAGTCGAATAATATCTCATAAATCAAATATAGGTTTTAAACTATACTATTACAATCCACACCGGACAAGACTATACAAAGATTGCAAATTTCTTAAACCTAGACAAGTTCTTTCTCTGGAGAGTCATGAAGGAATTGGAAGAGTCTGGGGTTGGTTATTAAGTAAAGTGTGCTGATCACAAGATGATGCACGACTTCCAAAGGGACGGTTTGTTGGACACTGTGTCTTGTCCTCCAAGGTTACCGGTCCTCCATCCTGTTTACTTTTTTTCTGTAGAGCACAGTTCAGAAACATAGCAATAGATCCTCTTAAAATACAAAATCTGAGCTGTTGAACGAATTCTGCAATCTGCCAAAGGAGACAGTCATGAAGACCTACTCGATTTTATTGAATATTAATATAAAAAAAACACACTAAAAAAAGAACAAATGCCATAAAATAGACATTTGTTTGATATAAATTGAATTACTCGTGTATATGGACAGCTTTCTACAAACCCCAATAACATTACTCGTAAGTTGAAAAAAACAACTCTTGCTATTAATGCAAGGGATCTATACAAGCAAATACATAATATATACTTAAAAGATACATTCCCCAAAGTAAGAAAAGACAAAAAAACAGGGGAGGGAAAGCAATCAAAGGGGAGACGAATGCTGAGGATGAAAATTAATTATCTTATAGAATTGATAAAACCATTTAAAAGAAGTAGAAAAAAATAGTAGATGACACAAACTCCTTAATAAATTGATAAAATTATCTGCCAAAAAAAAAAAAAAATAATAATAACCTAAGAATGGGTTCCCATATAAATGAACAAATAACAATAATTTTATCGTCTAATTCCAAGTTAGAGATAATTTATGCCATCCAATAAAAGAATGTTATTTTTTTTTTCCTTTCTTTACTTAACTCAGTCCATTTATAGATTTATATTGGTTACATCCAATTAAATTCCCCCTACTTTTAATATAGTATATATTTATGTTGTCCCTATCATTATTTGTAAGTAATTAGAAAGGATAAAGTAGGTAGATTAAATAATACTCATAGTAATAACTCAATCGGTACACTTTAACGAAATATAAATTGAATTACAAATTAAGGAAATGATTATAATACATTATTTATTTTAAATCTTTGAATCCACTAATCATTATGGAAAATGACATATAATCGTCTTCAAAACAGAGCATTCTTCTTAATGGACCACCATTATATATATAAAAAAAACCCTAAGTTTTACAAACCAGAACACTCATTATGAAGGATATAATGGGTGCTATTTTTGGTGGATCTGTTTTGCTTATTTTTATACTTTTACAAATGAAAGCTCTTCATTATTAATGTGCCGTAGTTGATCATTTGTTTTTATTTCAAATGTTCATTTTTCATTATGTACTTCTGTTTTGTGTTTGGATTCTAAACAAAAGTTTTTTTAGGATGACATACGTGGCAGCTTTGAAAAAAAGTGGTCCAAAACTTTAGTTATAGAAGAAAGATAATGAAGCAAAAAAGAGAAAATGTCCAGAGTATTAAGTGAAGCTGTGCAAAATATTGTCATGTTGGTTAATCAATAATTTTAGTTAAAAAAAAAAAAAGAATTACAAAAGCAAATCAATGTTCAAATCAACTGTTTCTTGTATTTAAATGTGTATGTAATAAAAAAAAGAACGATAAATAAAATTATGTGAAATTAATCCTCAGACGTTACTTTCCATTCAAATCCTAACGTGATTTTTTTTCCTTTTCCAACACAAAAAATTAAATAATGATAATTTTAGGAAAAAACTTAAAATGTATTCCAGATCAAAATACTGCATGCTACGTTCAAATCAAATATATTTAAATTGTCACCAAGGCCTCATTTTTTCGCAGATTTATTTGAAAATTGGTTTGAATTGTAATTATGAATGTTGATCTATCCGCCTTCAACATCATTCAAGGCCTGGATCTAGGCTAGGAAGAAGAAACAAGAGTTGACAAGGTAGATCCTTGGAATGTTGCCATTATCTTCTTGATGGTGGCAATCAAATAGTCTTTTGTTCGATTCAAAGTAGCCCCAGACAAAATAATGTAGGTTGTGCCCGGTTCTGGTTCAGCAGTTCTATCGGTCCCGGTCTCAGTTCTCTCATTTCAACGGTTGTGGCCTCGGTTCAGCTTTATCGCTCTCGGTTCTTTTTTATACAGGGTCAGTTTGGTTAAAAGCACTTAAAACAAGGGGCGTCGATAGAAAATTCGTGCCCCGGAAATGATATTGGATACAAACAGGGCCTTAGCTACCTTATAAACAGTGTGTGTAGTGCCCAGGTTCCAACAGGGGTGCCGAAAGTTAAGGCTACTTAAGGCAATGGTTTTCAAAGTGGGGGCTGTGAGGGGAGGGGGTGCAGGAAAATGGAGAATTGAGGATTGCTTTCAGTCTACACATCCATGATACAAATGTTTCGTATAAAGGGATCCTTGACAAAAATATATTAGTTTAGGGGCATTGGTATAATAAAGTTTGGGAAAACATGGCTTAAGAAATATTATATTTATCATATTATAGGCCCAAATAAGCTAAGTAACGTACCTGGATTTTTTTAGTTTCTTTTTGGAGAAAAGATTGCGTTATACAATAAAATTAATAACATATCTCATTTACATAAAATTATGCAGATGGAATATTAAATGCATTTTAAATATATCAAAAATACATCAAACGGAAATAAATACTAGAACCGAGACCGATAAGCAATATTTTGTGGTCTCGGTTCGACTTTGTTGGTTCCGGTTCTAGCGGTTCAAGAACCTGGAATCGCTTGAAATGCTAGAACTGCTTGACTGATGAGGGCACAACCTTGAAAGTAATCCATCAGAATAAGATCCGGACTGATACTGATGGGAGGGGGGTCATTTTTTCTTCACAATAAAGTAATTGGGAATGGTCACTTAGCCATCTCAGCGACCTGTCTGAAATGACAAGTTGCTGAGTCTTTTTTTAAGGTCTGGCGTAAGAGGACTGTCTGATTTTAGGACTCTCGATTTAAAATCTCCATGTTGGTGTGGACAAAAATTATCATTAAGGTGCATCACCATTCCATCTTTGTAAATTCAATCATCTTTATATCTGAAGCAGCTGTCGCCATGGTGCACAAAACTTGCTTATTGTTTATGCCTGCAATAAAGAGTTGCCACCAGAAAGCTGCTTCAGATATAAAGATGAGACGGTTGGAAAGAGCATAGAAGATACTAAATTTTCTACAGTCCAACAAAAATTTGGTATAAAGTTTTAATTTATTCTGATGAAAATTTTTTCCCAATTTTTCACTTCGGTGAGAAATGTCTTCAGAACAAAAAAATCCAGCAGGAAACATAATCTTAGGGGTTGTGGAGTCTGCATTCCCATATTTGTGGACAGGAAGGAGGGGCTTCTGGATAAGAAATTGCTACCTTTGGCAAGAGAAAAGTTGGGAGACAACTTTGTTTTCACTCACGAGGGATCTCCATGTCATGAACACTCTAAGACCCAGGCCTTTCTAAGAGACAACTTTCCTGATTTTTGGGACCTCAGCATGTGTGACGCTAACCCTTTGGACTACTCTATCTAGGCACATCTGGAGGAGAGGGTGTGTGCTACTCATCATAGGAGTGGAACAAGCTTGAGTCTGGCTACATAGTCAAGGTCTGACAGGGATTTGTACCTCTTATTGAGATAGTTATTACAGCTGAGGGCTTACATTTTGTATAAAAAGTTTTGTGGACCACTTTTTTCAAATGACTTTGTAAAAAAGTGTCCTCACAAAACCTCTCATTTTAATTTTACACCGCGTGATCAGATAAAACCCTCTAAATGACGTAAAACAAAGGTATTTTTTCATTTACTTGATTTTTGTTCAAGATTGTTTTTATGTCGACGCAACACATATAAGTTGTTGGTCTTTGTTTGACAAAATAAAATATGATAAGTGAAGATGCAAAAAAATCCAGGATTTCCAGGGACAGGTATACAAATTTAGGGAAATTTGCCACACTAAAAAACATCCAAACCCTGATTCTTTTTAAATCCGTAAAAATAGGGCAAAATCCATGTAAAAAGCCTTAAGAAGGGAAACTGACACTTTTACTTTCTCCCAAACAATGCCTACCTTCTACTCACCTATTCATAGCATCTCCTTTTCAATTGTTACTCACAATAGATTTTATATTTTTCCCTGATGGAGGGTAAAGGATAAACGAGGGAAAGTGTTTAAGTTTCTTTCCTTTTCTTGAAAGACATTCAGTTTATATCTTTTATATTATATGTATATATAGATACATTGAGAAGGGATGATGTGAAATGAGGTCAAAAAATATTTCATTGAGAAAAGACATCAAGCTATCTATCATTGATTTGATTTATTTTCATAGGAATGTATCACAAATCCTGAAATTTTATCCATTGAAATTATGTACTTTATATATTCAATGACAATAAATCTACATATATAGCATACTTATGAGTGAATATTCTTATTTTCTCATATATATTTTTCAACAGGCTCTCTCCTACCCGCCCCATAAATCAAGCAATCTCTCGAAAAATTATATATATTCTACTCTCAAAATTTATATACTTCATACATAGTAGATGACTCTATATTTTCATACATTTTTTCACTTGCTTTCTAGAGTCCCATCATAAATTATGAATCTCAATATATGTATATAACAACTGCTGAAGGGCCCTTCCTATGAAAACCATGTGTAAATATGTACATGTGCCATATAAAGCGTATTTTTTATTATTTTTTTCCCTTACATAAAAAAAAGAGCAATAACGGAATTAAAAAATGGTTAAATAATGAGTCTGAATATCTGTGACATAAATTTTCCAGTGCTTCTCAAATTTTTTCTTATTATCTCTGGGCGAGTTATCAGGAATGGGAAATAGTTCCTTGAATATTTTTACCAATGTCTTAGACTTTTTTTTGTGTTCATTTAAGTTCATTATTATAATACAGTGTCCTCCATAGCAAGTGGAACAAAATTTGAGCTTATATAGATCCTGAAGAATAGCATTATGACAAATTGCATTTAATAGGGTATATACTAACAGCATATTAATTTTCAATATGACCCCCATGGACCTCAATAATTACCTTAACAAAAATATTTATCTTGCATAAGCGGTGCACGAGTGGATAATATTGATTTAATAGTACAATTATGGTTATAACATAAGGAGATATTTTAAATATACACAGTTTTGAATTTAAAAAAAAATAAATCATTTGGCCCAGCTTTCCATTTGCTGTGTTTTTTTCTTCAGGGAATGAAAGATTAATAGAAAGCTTTAAGAGTTTCAAAAGATCAAAACTGTATTACGCCGTATGGTGCTCTTTGAAATTGTTGGTATTTTTAACATTTTAACCTGTTTCAACTCTTACATATTCATATTTGCCGTTATATTTATTAAAGGAGTACACACAGCCTTAAAGTTTTCTTTTTATGGAAGAAAATTTTGAATCTTCCATCAACGGTCTCACAATTGGTTTCAATTAATGGATCTGGAATAACTGGACGAATTTTGAATTCTTGAACAGCGAAGGATTACATGACACTAATTATAGCACTAGCATAATTAACTATGGAAATATTCGCAATTAAATAATTTTTAACATTTCAAATTGCAAAACACTACTTGATGAGTGATTGTGTTTCTCCATCTCGATAATAAACATGAAAGAAAATTCATTATATTAGTTACTTAACCTCGGGCATGACCAGGAAAAACTCAGCCGTGATGAACTCATACAGGATCTGGATGAGGTCACAGTTTTTTCCTATTGTAGTACACGGCCCTGTATATGGTCCACAGTGTTAAGGCTTTTGTGGAGTTCAATATAAATTAGCTTTCGACTCTAAGTCGAGTCTCGAAATATAGCTATCGAGTTCAAGCCCTGTCGCGACTCTTTGACTATGAGATCAAGTCGAGTCGCAATTTTTTATGAAAAAGTTTTGCCAAACATTTTTTTAAATTTCATTATTCGGATATAGATTATCATCTCACGTGTTTGGCACGTATCCAAAAGTTGTGGTCTGTAACTTTAAACTTTTCATAAAAAGTTAAAAGATACAGTTGAAAAATGTCCTAGTCCAAATTTGAGTAAAAAATTCCAACACATCTTAAAGATAAATGCTTTTAAACTTACAAAAACCTACTATTAAAAAAACCGTGCTGGTCCTCACATGTTTATAATCAGGAAACAACATCGTCTACTTATTAATCCTTAATTTTCCTTACTCTTAATATCTACACCAGGAGGGGTGAATTCTTAATTGTACGAATGCATTGACATATTAAAGGTTGCATGTCTGCTTTTGTTAAAACCCTCATGTTGCAATTCCTTTGGCTTTCACAAATTACATATTTTTGTCAAATATTATACAGAAACACACACAAAAAAACAAACAACATTCTAATAAAAATTACATTTTTTTTAATGAACAGATACAATGGCTTCAGATCAACACTCTTTTGATCGAATAAGCAATTTTTGATTTAATAGTTCTTAACACACAAACTACTTGAATGGATATACATTTTTTAAATATAAAATATATTTTACATATTTTAGCCTTGTTATTCTAATGATATTTTTTAAGCAAAAATTTAATATAGGAATAACTCTCAAATTTTGAACATATATCCCTTGACTACGCTAATATAAAATGTAATAAGATATAAAAAAGTATCTCAAAAAATTTACGGTTTTATGTGCACCATATTTTTTAATTAAATCCTATGAATAGAGCTACATGTATGAACGTTAAAAATACTTTATATCTAAGTAAGAATAAAGTACAATACTATCTAGATTATCATGAGCGTCGTTAGCAAAAAAAAATATATATATTCATAGAGGTATTTTATGCTTGAACTAGTTTGATTACTGTTTTGGCTTTAATTAAAAATAATGGGATCGATCAACAAACTATTTTTTACACAATCGTAGAAAAGGTAGAGTGTCCTTGTTGTAAACTGCCCATAGGACACGGTGTTGAGATTTCAAATTTTTTAAATCTGCACTGGTTCTTTGTCTGGAGAGTCAGGAAGGAATTGATAGAGTCTGGAGGATTAGAAATTCACAGCAAATCATGCTGATCAAAAGTCAAGATGAGACTGCCGGAGGGATCAGGATTCCATTGCAAATTTGCAAAAATCATTTATCATGAGCCATCCATATTTGCTAGGGATCTAAACAGTTCTGAAAGGCTGATTAGGAAGTATGTGGCATATGATTTTGTGATACAAATCATACAAGATGCAAAGAGCTCAACTTCTGACAGAAAAGACAAAAGGTTGTTTGAATTTTTTTACTTTGAGAAACTCACCAGAACTCAGCCCCATGGACTTCTTTGTGTGGGGCACCAACATATCCTCCTACAGTAAATAAATCCTGGCGGATTTACATGATTCTAGGAGGAATTCCGGAATCTTCCAAAGGAGACTGTCGTAAAGACCCTGCTCCTGTTTTCGAGGCACTTATTGATGCCAAAAGCCATGATATTGAATAATAATATTTTTTTGTGAGATTCAGCTTTCATTTGGGATTAGTTTTTATTAAAATCGGCTTATTAGTTTAGGTGGAAATACATTTATCACATAATGTGTTGCTTGTTAAATAAAGATCCTACTCGGTACGTATATGTAGGATTTGAGAGGATTTCAATTTTATTAATTAACTTTATGTCTATAACTATGAAGCCCCCCTATGCAAATTGGGTATTTCTCCCTACCTTATAAAAAGGGCTCATTAAGCCCTTTAATCCCCTTTCACCCCCCCCTTTCCCGACACCCTCCTTGAGAAGGGCTAAAGTCATCATAATTTATAACTCTATTACCTATATTTTCTTCTCATTTCTTTAATATTTATTTTCCATTGATGAAGTATACTCAGGCAGTACTATATATAAAGGTAAAAAAATGAAATTATAATAACCCTATATTAGAGGGGAAAAAAATATATTGTATTTTTGAAAAGTATAATCCCTTGAGGGTAAAATTTTCCTTTTCTATATATCTCTCTCAATCAGTGAAGACCCGGTGGGCTTACTCAGTAAAAAATAAAAACCAAACAAGAACGATTAATCAGCCATTGATTTTCATCACTCATTTTTGTTTTCTTGTTCCCTTCATATTTCATTTATATTATTTGTAAGTGGATGTTTTGAACAGCTCTTGAATGGCTTTCTAATGAGTGTTTTTCGTTTTGGCCCCCCTCCTTTTTTCTCTTTAAAGGGTGGAAAACGGTCATTAAAATTAAAACTTGAAAACTGTTTTTTTATTCCTTACTTAAACGTATTTTGTACAATGTTCCTTTAATTTGTCATATAGAGTTGCTTTAATTCAGTATAAGCAAACAGTATAGTAAGTAAAGTAAATCAGATTTGTTTTTTTTATGTGCCCCACTTTTTTTTTGGAATTGGTAATCTGAAGAATAATTTTTCTCCTGAGTAGTTAATTTTTCCTTTTCTGCTATTTTCAATTACATTCCAAACCTAATTGAACATTCATATGTGCTCATGTTGCCATGTTGATTTTCGGTTTCTTTTTTGTAATATGCCCAAAATACACAATATTTTTATCACTAATTATAATTACTCCATCAGACATAAAATTGTCTTTGAAGTCCATATAAATAATGCATAAATTATTTCTCTAGGAACGACTGTGAATCGAACTTACACACATTCAATTCAAGTTTTTTTTTTCTGAGCACGTTGCCTATTTATCCACGTTGCCCCATCACCTAATTATAAGAAATTTCGTCTCTGTTTTCGAAAATCAGACAAAATCGAAGATTTTTTATTGTTAAGCAATAAATATTGAGCTAATGGTTATCAATTGAGATTAGTTTTTCAAAGTAACTGACTGATTATTTTTGATGATGTTTACTTAAAAAAAATCCATGTAGAACCTCAAAAACTATATTTGTAATTGAGCAAAACAAATGGTTTTAGCACTTTTTTGAGCACTGGCTCAACATTGGTAGATAATAAGACAGAAATTCCCATTTCTTCAGTTTAATGATCCATTTAAATATAGTTCGCAATCACATTCAATAAGATTTTGAGGCAAAAAAAAAAAAAAAAAAAAAAATAGACAAACTGCTCAAATGGATGACTCGAAAATTCACGTATCAAATATAATCAGGAGATAAAATACTCAAGGTTGCGTGACTTATTCCATAAAATACCTGAGTTGATCCTCCTCCTATATTGAATATCGAAATTTTAAATGTGGATCCCTTTCGAGCCACCCTCATTTATCCATATATTAAAGGATTAACATATATTCTATGATATGCTCAGTCCCCTTTTGGTTCTTGTTATATTTGCCCCCTCCCCCCCAGATTCCCCTCCTTAAAAGATAATATTAATTAATAATTCAACATACACAGAAATATTAAAAGAAAAGGAATCAAATTTTTTGTCTAGGTACTCTGCATGTGACTGTCCCCGTTTTCGGGTTATTACTTTCCTCTTCCTGAAAAAGTTCGAGGTTTCAGGTCCTTATTGACTTTGTACATGCCATTTCAATTTGAAAAATAGTCTTTTTGGGTCAAAATAGGCAATATTTAGTTCTCATGTACTGGTCCCAAATGCGTTGTTATAATTAAAAAATTGTAATTTAAAAAAAAAAATCAAACATAACATCTCCGAGCTTATGTGATAGGTGTTGAAGAACAAGGAGAAATATTATCTTGTATTAAGGTGGGTTACCACATTCATTGTACGTGTACGTATATATCTTGTTAGCTTATTAAAATAAGTCTCCGTGAGAGCAACTCTTCTCCCCAATATCAAATATTCATATGCAGTGATGGCAATGGGGAGCATTTTAGGAATGTTAAAAAAGAGATAGTTGAAAATCAAAATGGTAAAACTTATGTTTGGAAGAGAGTAATTTAGCTGTCATGACATTTCATTAATTCAGGAACAAGCAGTTGTGACGAGGGGCAATACACAAAGACATAGGCATGAATTATACCCATGTCGATTCTTAATTATACTCTGAGCCCATCAGGGAGTAACAATTATAATTCTATAACAAATCCTCATGGTTACTGTTGTTACCAAATTAGGGCTTTATTCAACTATATCTACAATCTATAATGATTTAATAATATTAACAATTAATTAAAAACAAACATAATTAATATGAACAAGTTCAATCTCTATCTTATAACTAGTGCATGGTCCCCCTATCTTTAATACTCTTCTTCTATCTAGGTAATATTATAAATAACAAACAAAACAATTCCAATATTTATCATAGTTACTTTCCGGCTTTTATTAGCCGGAGACAAATGTTGAATTCCGTTTCATATAGATCAATGGTATGTTGTATGTAGTAGATAAAAAAGTTCATTCCTCAGGAATGAAATAATTATGACAGTAGTTTAGAGAAAGAAAATTAATTCTTCAGTTTGCCTATTCCAAAAAAAGGGCAAGCTAAAAAATACAGCCGGGGTACAGGGGGGTCTGCGAGATTATATATGTATTTTTTTAAAGGGGCTTGGTTTTTTAATCTTTTTTTTTGAAAATAATTTAAATATTACATTCTTTGGACAAAAACTTAAAAAATCCACACCTGTGTACAAAAAATTAAATTTTCTGTAAAAGTTTTCAAAATTATAATTTATATATAAAAATTTTTGGAGACAAATTTCAATAATTCATATCTATTGTTATAAATTTAAAAAAAAAAAAAAGCATAAATTCTTTTTTCTTTTTTTTTGGATGGGCTGGATACCGCCTGAGAAGCTTTAAACTTTGGCAAAGTCAGTTACTTGATGATCCCCGGTAGAATATGTCTTTGTGCAGGGGGAGATGTATATTATCCCGAAAACGGAGCAGTCTAGTACACAATGTACACCCATATTTAAACATCCTGGAAAGGCCATTTATTGAAGGATACTTTCATTGTTTGATATAACATACATAATATATAAGTACAAGATAAGTGTAAAGGAAGAAAATTCAAACTGAATGAGTCAGCAAAAAAGTTGTCTTATATAAGATTTGAAAAATCTTGTGTTCTTATATAATTTTTTTCGTATAAATCATCAAAAAATTTTTGCTTTAAAAAAAGAAAATAAATGTTTGTTTCAGCAAAAGTCTTTTTCCATGTTTACTTATTTTTATACTTTTAAAGCACTTTAAAGTTAAACGGATTTGTTATAACAAGGCTCTACTTGGATATATTTTTTGTCCTCGTCAAGTCAAACAAACAAAAAACAGACAGAATACTTGAATATTTGGAACTTCTTCTTGTTACCTAATACGTTTTTTTTTTATTTGTATAATCCTTTTATTTTTATCTCAAGTGTTTGACTAAAACAAACCAACAAAGAATGAAATAAAAATAGCAGATGGCTTAAATAAATATTTGCTCCCACATACATGCGTACATATGTAGGTACTTGAAAATTTATCTTCAAGTCATGTGGATATTTTATTATTAATGTAAATTATTCATTAATTACCTGAGTCATTGGCAGTGGAAGAAGCTCCAAAAAACGTTCGTTTATCTATATACAAATAAAAAAATGAATTATCAAAAAATATGATAAAATTAAGTGTGTATGAAAAGTTCACACCACTCCTTTAATTGTAAGAAAATATAAAAGTGAAAGAACCCATATCGAGTGATTAAAATCGCGTGTATTTCGCTATGTTAAAAAAACCGAAAAACAACATGGTAACCCTGACAATATACATAATTTTTTGAAGGAGAGCAGCTTAGCTGTTATGACGTTTCATTAGATCAGGAAGGAAGGACATACACAATCAAATGGGCAAGAATTTGAATATGTTTGAAAATAGTAGAAAATGAAATTAATTACTCAGGAGTGAAATAATAACGACAACCTTTGAGGAAAAGAAATTTCATTATTATGAATCACAGTATATATGTTTCAAACATATTTTCCAAATATTACTTTTTTCAATATAAACTTTCCACTAATCAAAAGTATGTGGTGAAATTGCTTTTACTCAATCCTTTGACTGGTTGGAATCCCAGCAAACTAAATTTAAGTTTATTTTAAATTTGGATTAATAACTATTTTTGAAAATATAAAAAATATGTTTGCAACTTTTTAGTATTTGAGTTTGGGACACATTTCTATAACTTAAAATCCTTATGCAGCACCCCATTCAAAACGCCCTTCCCCCTCCTACCTGCACACATAAATAGATCCTAAGAACATATATTTGTCCAATCATGAATTCATACGTTTTTTTTTAATGAAAAATCTTTGCTCAACTTTTACAAATTATCTCTCAAGTAATTAACACAATACTACTTAAAATATAAATAACCTGTTTTTGTAAAATATGGGCTAAAAAAATTTCAGGCCGGAAGAAAGTGAAAGCCCCTACCTCGACATTTCCCCTCGTTACATCCCACAAAGACACGATCCTTTCCACCACGACAGCTTTCCTCTGAACCAGAACATTTTCTTGTACGTACACGAATACAATCTGGACTACAGGCACTCCAAATGCTCCAAGAGCCCCAACTTGGCTCTATGACTACATTAAAGAAAAAGAGGGAAATTATTAGAATTATTATAAAAACACAAAACCTTTCATTGTCTAATTAATATATTAAAATATATATATCTATATATAAAACCAATTAAGAGAAAGGATTTATCCATCCTTTCCCCACCTTGTTTTTGTAAGACCTTCAGAATAAGAAATAAATATTTTATTATATAGAGCATACACAATAATATTTTTTCATTATTTTTCTCTTTTTCACAGATTTTTTTTTGATTAAAATACCCAAATATATATATATGTTACGGCGTTACCTCACAAACACAAAACTGTACACTGTACTTATGTTTGCCAGATGCCATTTTTTTTTGCTTTTCCCTCCCATTTTTAGTGTTTTGAAAGCTGATTGGTTGAATTTGGATAGACTCTTATTAAGGTTTGTGAACAATTAATAACCATTTATGTACAATAATTCCATAGGTAGGAAAAATGGCTAGATAAAAAATACTAGAGTTTGTCATCTCCCTGGAAATCGTCTATAAATGGGATTCCCGAAAATAATTTCTAAATAAAGAGATAACAAGAAATAAATGAATCCCGTTATTAAATAATAAATGCTGGGAAATGTGACATTTTTTTATATTTAGGAAGAAATATTAAACTTTAAGCTAGTATTATTTATTAATATTAGTGTACAGGACATGTTTTTAGAGACTTTTTTTAAAATTTCGTAACTTAATCCAACCCGTAAAAAAAGTTAAATAGATAGCTGATTGTTCTAAATGATTAAATGTCTAGGTAATTAGTTATTGGAGATTTCGTAAAGGTTTTAAAAATGTTGGGTTTTCCAGCATAAATCAGGTTTAAATTACTAGATTTGAAGAAAATGCATCAATGTATAGTTTTTGCATGACACCGTATTTGATGGATCCAATTTTAGCATTTCTAGCATCATTATCATTGGAGTTATTTGCGTACAACAAATTTTTCAAATTTCAAATTATGAAAACCATTTTTGTCTATTAGAAATGGAATAAATTAATTGATTTTCATATATCGACTAATGAAAACTCAATAGTTAAATTGCAGTAAGTTTTATGAAATATTATCTCAAATAATTTTTTGTCAATATTTATTTTCGTCAGCAGACGCACGTTCTTCACTACTACAGCGTATGATGGCACCCTATTATATTTTTAAGAAAACTTTAGAAGAATCCCACCCAATTTATTTTTGAAATTTTTTTCCAAAAATTTAATATTTGATATTTTTCTACAAAAATTTACAGTTTGAAATTTAATTTTTTTCTTAATTTTGAAATCTAAAAAAAAAAAAAAGTTCCGAGAAATTAAATTTTCTGTAAATAGCTATGATTTTTTTTAATTTTCTCCAAAAATTTAAAATTTGAAATTTAATTTTTCAAAATTTTTCTCAAAAATAGCTTTGAATTGTTGATATTTAAAAAAAAAAAAAATTGTTATTGTACTTTAAAAAAAAAAAACCCACAACAATCCCCTCTCCCCCCCCCACAAAAAAAAAACAACAAAAAACCATACCCTTTAGACTCCCCCTCCCCGAGTGCTATAGTATAAAACATCGTCAATCCCAATATTACTTTTACAGCGTGATTCCTACTCATTACACAAACGGAAGCATTGATGCGGCCCCCTGAAATATATACTTTGGAACTTTCCATCGGTGTAAAACCCCAGAATCCCGAGAAAGAAACACTTATTACTAATACATACTGATTTTCACTCATTTTTTCTGTTTTTTATGGGTGAAAAGTCTGCAAGAGACAATACAGAGAACAACATGATAAATATAGAACAAAAAAATTCCAATTATTTTGATTTATTTTACATCTATACTTATTAATGATATATCATAAAAAAAAAAGTGCATTATAAACCATAGAAATCTTTCATTATAGAGGGAAATTTATAAAAGTTTGAAATACAAAACTTTGAAGTTGCACACTTTGTACTAATAAGAATATCTTCTATGTAGGGCAGCTTTGTTATTGAATTATCTACAACTTGATTATATAAGGAGTGAGGCCCGAAATAGACAAAAAATAATAATAAAGTTACTAATAACAAATAAAATTTGTAAAATAAAAATATATTCTTTTGAAAGTAGGTAAAAAATGTAGATTGAGAGAAAGGAAGAAAAAGCAACTCCCGAATTTATTATTGTAACTAAATGCAAAATTTGAATTAATTTATGATCACTGCTTTTTCTCCTGCAGCCTTTTCCAAAGATTTTTGAAGACATTTATATGTATGTAGTTTAAATAACACATTCCTTATAATATTTGAGCTTATTTCTATATTTGATTTTAAAGACTTCCGTTCCCTTCTTTTTATTTATTTTTTTCCCCTCCAAGGAAAGATATATAATAATAATAATAAAAATGAGAAAAGATAAAAAAGAAGAAAAAAACAGCTTCATCCATGTATGAACTAAAGAAAAACTTTTAATTGGATCCTGTCTAGTGAATACATACAGATGTATTCTCATTTCTAAGACAGGACGTCGCAGTTAAATGATACCCCTTCCCCCCTCATTCATTCTGCTGAAATGTCTTCTGAGTCATAAATTACCAAATATTATCTATATATACGTTACTTGACGTATAATAATTTGAGATATATATTTATTGTTTTCTTAAACATAAATAAAAAATAGTTATTTGTAATTTTGCTTTTCAATAATCCAATCTCTTAATTTCTTTTATGTATGAGTCATCATTTCATCGAATAATCGATGTTAAATATCATGGAGCTTTTGTTAAGTATTATATTTGTGTATTGTACAAATAAGGCCTTAAAATATATAGTTTAGTACAAAATCCTTGCAAAAGAAGGATTGACCTGTCTTGGTTAAATATTGTTCCAAGAAGTGTTAAATGAAATTGAAAAATTCCACGTAAATTAATTTAAATAGTAAATGCGAATGTCAGTGTATTTGGGTGTGTTTATCCAGGAATCACGCAAAAACCAAAAAATGGATTTTGCTAAAATATTTATTGTAGGTTTTAAGGCTCAAGGGGTGGTAATGATAATTTTTTGGGCCTTCAAAGCCATGTCACCTTTTAAATAGCATTTTTCTAAAAATGATTTTTGACTAACAAACGACTATTACATTTATTAAAAAAAGTAACGAACGTTAAATTTAAAGAAATATTTTCCCTGCATGATGGTATAGGTCTTTGCAATGAGTTCCCAATTTATTTTAATTTTTTAATTTCTTGGGCACCGCGGGGAAAACCTACTCATGGGAACTACAAATTTCTAAGCAACATATACAGATCTGATCCCTTGTCCAATACTTAGTTTGACTTTTGTTTGGTTCAATTAAAATTTGAGCAGAGTAGTTTGATTTTAACAAAGTTTCATTTCAGTTTTTACATTAATAGAAAAAGGCTTTTCAAGATGATTCTTGATCCTGGGGATCTAGGAGGCCAAATATCCCTGGATACCCAGTCATAGCAGTTGTCTTGGAGACAATCCCGAGTCGTTTTGGAGGAGTAGTAGCTTGCAAAGTCCTTCTTCTGTCTACTGTAGATCCCTGTCATCTTTGAGGCATCATCATTGCCATTATTTAGATCCATGTTCCGCCAAATCTTCACAACAACCCACCAGTGTTCTACTCCTGAAGGTGTAATTGGCTATAAGTCTTCTGTTGTTGACTCCGGAATGTTTTTTTGGTTCTGGCCAATAAATCAATATAATAATACTTTTTAAAATGTTACCTTCCAACGACCTGCAAGGCAGCTATTTCTGTGAGTAATATGAACTTATATTTTACATTGATCAAATGTAAAAGGCCCACAGGTAGAAGTGCTACTTTGAATAATCCCAACTATTGTTTAGCCAAGTCAAAGTAATTACCTACAAGTCCCCTCATTATTCTTCAAATTGAAAATGGACAGTATCTGTAGTATGCTACTTAGCCCTCTACAAACATAGTGTCTCGTAATTGGAAGAATTACTGTACTATATTGGCCCATCATTCCTTATTGTTCATAGTTACTAATAACGGGTATTTTTTGTCCTAGTCTTTTACATAAACGGTTATGGGAGAGCATAAAAATTCTTAGATTCATTGAATGACAAGGCTTTTATATATATACAAAGAAAAAAAAGATATGAAAACACTTCTATTTTTCTTTCTTGGCTCAAGACTCTCCCTTTATTTTCACTTCTTATTCCTTCATTCTAACATTCAATAAGATTAAATAGAAAAAAATTAAATAAAACAGAAAATCGGGAAACGGTTTTTATCTTTTTTTTTTTTGTTAAAGCACTACTACCTACGCTATACATACATGTGTATTATATATATAGCATACACACCAAGCATCACACAATTTTAAGTATGGAATAATCATTGTATTAGCATATTATATATGCTAATATTCAAAAAAATGGGGCCACCCTGTACCTATTCCTGTTATTATTTTTTTACATCTATGTACCTACATATTGTACATTAAAAAAAAACTAGCTACAATCTAATATTGAAATTCGATAATTATCCGTTATTTGGTGGAACATTATTATTTGGTTTTTTTTTTCTTGCTTTAATACATACATTGAAACAAGAAGCCCTTTGTTTTACATACAGTGTTGGTAAGCACAGTTTTGGTTAGTATGATTAATATTTCTCAAAAATGTCCTTCTTTTGCACCCACCATGGCCTCCATGGATGGCCAAAAGGTCTTACACTAGTGTTCTGTCGATCTTTATTTATTCAATCCAGTCCAATCTTAGGACCGGTGCTTAGGACTGTTGGTCCTTGGAACCAATCCTTAACTAATTGATAATTGCACATATCTGGCTAAAAAAATAAATATCTACTTCATTATATTACGAAGATAATATATTAATAGTTAATTATATAATTTAGCGTATTATATAACATAGTTATTAAAAAAGGAAAACACACTTATTGAGGTAACGAGAGACCGATTTAACCATCTGTAAGGATTGACAAATAGACTTAATTTACTAGATGGTACCAGACTGGAGTGGACCGCGGTCTTTCATCCTAAAAAGGACCGACACAACACTATCTTACACACCTTGATGACGTTGTGACTGGACATATCAGCCCAATACTCCTCAAAGGAATCATTCAGGGAATCACTATTACGGTAGTGGGTACCTTACAGTCCTTCCTCTTCACGGAGACCCATATTCCATAGATGAAGCCTTGTAGCTGACATGAATCTCCTGATGGATAAGTGGCATAAAACCCTGGCTTCATAATCCTTTTATCACCTCCGAGCTGTCCAGACTTGAATTTGAAAGGCCAAAATTGTCAAGAAGTCTTCATTGACAATCCTTTTGTGTCCTCCACTTCCTGGACAAGCTGCTGTTAATGAACCTCCAGACCTTGCAAACCAGCTCAAAAGAACAGTTCACAATATTTACAACATCCTGTTGTAGAGTGATTGTCAGGGAGAAGATCTGTAATCTGTTGTCTTTATGTCTCCATTGTCATTGTTTGTTGACGTATTGTAACCAATAATACAGCATATGAAATCCGATAAATTGCAAAACAATTTTTTTTAATAAACCAATATCAATTAGGAGTAATAATGGCTTTATGGAGCTATAGCTGACCCGGTATGATATACTTATACACTCTGTTCATATGTTTTGCTTTCACTTTTAGAAAGCTACCTCGTGTGTATTTGTGCGTTATTTGGAGGTAACCCTCATATTTTTAAATAGAAAAAAACAAATTTTTTAAAGAATATCGTATTTTTCGGCATTAAAAAATACTATGAATAAATTATGGTTCCACGAAAGAGACGCAACGATTAATAGACAGGTAACAGAGAAACACCTGTTACTAACGTCTTTTTTATGGGAGCATGCACATAATTAAATATTAAATATGCATAAAAATGTAAATTACTTGAGAAATCATTACCTGGACAGAGGACATGATGCGTACATTTATTTTTTTGAATGTAGAGGCCGTTACACTCTGGGCCTCCCCAACGAGGAGATGGATTGTCACATTTCCGTGTTCGACCGATGAAACTAGAGCCACATTTTCCACTACAAGAGCTCCATGAGGACCAGTCCGACCAGCCTCCCGATACTGCAAATTAAAATTATTCATTTGTTATAAAAATAAGTGTATATATATTTTTTTTTTGTGCAAATTTGCAAATATATTAGTTATATGTACATACTTATTATATCTATTTCCGATACATTTTTTATTTTTGTACTCATATTACAAAATATTTATTTTTCCCTTAAGGTGTAGATTGAAAGATTTTCATTCATATTGATTAGAAATTCAATCAGTAAATCTTTTTATGAAAAAAATTATATCATTTTCTTACAGAAGGAGATTCTTTTTATTTCGAAATCTCCGCAAAAATTTGGGGAAAAAATTGCATGTTTAGTCAATATCCGATATAGCTCATATTAGTTTTTTTTAAAGACTAAGAACATGTACAACAATCTTGAAGTACTTTTCGCAAAATACTTATAACGTTTTCAAAAGTCCAAGAAGAAATCAATTAGCATGATCTGATTGACTAAAAGCCATTGAGAATAGTTAACAAATTGCTGTTCTGAGATGTTCAATAAATAAATATATATATATTTAAATGACAAATTACACAATTATTTCTTCTGTCCAATTATAGAACAAATAGATAAACGTATTCATAGGAATTATAAATAATAAAAATCGTTTTTGCAATTAGTTGCATTTCTATGAGGGAATTAAGTTTTGCAGAGTATTATTAAACCTATAATTAGGTAAATACATGATTATAACTTTTCTGGTGTTTTGAAATTATAATCCTTGCTCCTTTCTTAACGCAAAAATGTTTTTGTTTTTTGAAAATCGGTCAAATTCAATTATTTCTGATTTTTTTTAAATCGAGATTTTGAGTTACTTGTAAGAAATTGAGATTTAAAAAAATTCAAATTAACAAAGTGACGGTTTTTTCACATAACATCTATAAAATAAGATTTGTAATTCGTCAAATAAACACATATTTTATGTTCATAAAACTGAAACGTCATAAGTAAAGATTTGGCACAATTTCTCTTTACGAATCCATTAATTATATATTTTAAATTGAAAACATGACGTCCTTTTCAAATTGTTCAAAGTAAGGATGTCAAAACTCATGTATCAAATGAGATACGTCTGGCGTGCACAAATATTTTAGGATATTACCTAATAGGGACCAATTAACATAACTAAATTATGAAAAACATGATTTTTATTGAATTAAGACAAAACAACACCAAACCAATTTATGATATGTTTCAATACTATATTTAGCTATATTTTTCATTCAAATGTTCTGCTTCATAAGGAATACCAGCCTTGACACGTTGGTGAATAGATTCACATTTCTTGACAATCAAGGTAGTGTCTACCTCTTACCACGCTGCCATGATAGCAACGAATGCAAATTTATATGGCGAGGCCGACATTTTTCTTCAAGATGCCCCAAACTGCAAATCCCAAGGGATTGAAGTAAGGGATTGAGGGGGGTGGGGGAACATGGATGCCATATTTTTGTTCAGAAGTTTTATTTCTCCTTGTTTGTATAGGGGAGTAATGAACTCCTTGATGTTCTAAACAATCAGGGGGGGGGGGAGATGCCAACGGTATCTGCAGCCTTCTCGGGACAGACCCTGGACATTGCTCACACTTAGCCTTTTTGGTTCTCACTCCAACATTCTACACTTTGAGACATGGGATATAGACAAAACTTTTGTATTTTTCTTGCAGCTATCGTTTCTTTGACCATTGTAACCTTGTACTAAAAAATAATGGGGACATAATCAAAGTTAAATGTATTGCATGTTTTGGCTCGAAAAAGTGTAAACCTTCACAACCCATTTGCAATGTATATGAATATTATTCCATTTGTAATAGAGGTACAGCAGAGAATACAATTACAAAACAATGGGGGATAATCTATGCAAATGTCCAAGACAAAAAATATGGAGTAATATTATAATGATTTTTGCATATATGTATGTCTGCAAACAGATTTGAGCGTAAAAAAATGTAAAAACCTTCAAACCCTCTGAAATGTGCTGTGCAAAAAATATTAATGAAGTAGAAAAAATATATTTATTTTCACATACATATGTAGACATAAAAACCCAATCTGGGTTTTTTTTTTTTGGGTTATCGAAATTTTTTTTTTTTTTTTTGTATCATTTTGTGGTTTCAATTTTTTTCCTCTAATATTTAAAATAGAAATGCTATTAACTGGAATTCAACAAAACCTAATCTTTAATGAAGCAGTGCGTCTCAAACGGTGGCAGTAGTGTGTGAATAAGAGATTTGAAAATATATTTATCAATTAATTAATTAAGAACAATGAAATTTTAAAAATAATGTAATAATACAAAAAAGAAGTAACAAGATAAAATAATCCTAAAATATAAAATATGTCTCACAACAAAAGAATTTATTAAAAATTACATGATGTTGGTCTTGTTTTCCTGATGAAAGTATCATTGGTGTTGAATTCCAATCACCAGCCGATCTATAATAAAAACTATGCTTAAAAATGTCTATATTTTTTTTTGGGAGGTAGATCGTGTTTGATCAAAGAGTCTCGTTTGGTGGAAGATATGTCCTTTATATAATATACAGGATGGGGAGGATAAACAAAAAACAACGGCACAAACCTGGCTTGTAACTTTTCCAACGACTTAATCAGGTAGTTTCTTGAAGGATTCTAAATCTAAGATCCGTACATTAAGATCAGGGGGCCATAAAATTGATAAAGTTTCACCATGACCGAAGGGTTACGATCAACAATAAAAAAATTAAAATTTTTATTTAGAAATATTTAAATAATTTTTTTTTTCAACTAAAGAAGGAAAAGGCATATATATCCCCAGATATTTTATCAGTTAACTAAAAAACTCCATAACTAATTTGGAAAAAGACTATAATGTTAGATTTTTTTGGGAGATTAGACCTTGTTATCAGTTCGACAAATCTAACATGTTTATACAAAAAAATAAAATAATGCTTAACTACGACATAAATACTAGTTTTACTTTATACTTTATTTAGAATAATTTAAATTAAACTTTAGTAATGTTTCAATTTGTAACCCTCACAACAATAAAAAAAATACAAGTTAGATGCTATGTCAATATTTTTTAAGCATATTTTATTTGTTATAAATCAACTTTAACTTAATCTTCATATGAGTACAATTGAAAATTAAAGTGGCATGTCTTTCCCTAATTATTGGTCTTTTTTATAGAGTAGACATAATAGATAATTTACAAACTTATATAAAAGTCTATATAATTATAAAATTGCAAAGAAAGGGGATACATTTGCTCAAAGGATTTGTGAGTCGTAATAAAAAGGGCCTAGAAGAAAAAGGCTCAGATAAACACTGCATGGGAATCGTTTTTATTTGACCTTGGGGTTACTGGTGCTGATTTCACTACCAAAGTAGTGAACTTCGCAATTTGAAACACTAAATTGTCAAATTAATCACAAAGTATGCCCCTATCTAGTTGTTGGAATTAAAAACGGTACACCTGTCGGCAGCAGCAAGATATGCTGCCTTAACCCCAAAAATATATTCTCTAAAGGAATATATCAAGGACAAATACGGCCAATGGAATAAAATGTTCTCAATTTACCGTTTGTAATGGGATATTTTAAATTACATATTGGCATATTTCAGATTGACATTTTAGGTTATTGCACTTTCTTTGAGTTCTACTCAAAGCTGAAATTTTAAACTCGAACGTTTATATATGTATTTGATTGACGCGCATTGGATTTGTTTTATATTTATGTGAATGAAAAAAAATATACTAGGTGAAGACTCAAAAACTAGAATCCTGCAATTTTGTACTTTCGACATTCAAAAGAGCTGACAAAAAGCTACAATTTGATGTTTTGATGTGGACACACTCGTCCAAGAAGGTGCAGCATTATACAGAGAGAACATGGCTGCCTTCTGGCCTTCAGCATCCCCTGACGTGAACCCCACGGACTTCGCTGTTTGGTGTGTCTTGGAGGGAAACACAAATAGGATTTCTTACCCAAATATCTATGCTCTGAAGGCCGTGATCACAGAGGAGTGGAACAACCTGTCTTTGGACCTTATCAACGCCATTTTTTTTTCTGTTTGTCTCCGTATGTACGCCATCATTCAGAATGAAGGCGGACATTGTTGAATTAACAGCTTTTGATTTTAAAAATTTCACATAAAAATGGCACAAAATAAAAATCTGTAGAAATGAAAACGGGTTTTTAATTTTTGAGTCCTCACTCTGTACATCCTAATAAACACCAAAATCTAATAAAGGTGAGAATTTTTTGAAAAGCAAGGAATTATCTAACAATAACAAGCTATAAATATTGATAAATATTCATCAAGACAACATTTGCTTACTTTTATTTGCCGACACACCTTGGAACAATGGTAATAGTGCGAAAAAAAGAATACAAGAAGGAAGGAAGAGGGAATCAAAATGCACATTTTCATAGCCATCTAACATTACTTTTTTTTGCACTTTTTCTTCGCTAATGGCTTCTTTGTGCATACAATATGCCGTATAAATGAGGGTAGAAAACTTGGGTGCTTTTTAATATATCATCAATATATTTAAACAAAATCTGGAAATATGTTCCATATTTCCACACATTTACTTATGACTATATTTTTTCTTATCGATATAAGACCTCTTCTACAGATATTCGCTCAACCTCTATTAAATTTTTGTTTGAATTTGTTTCGAATGACAAATTTATTTCAGTTATCTACAAAAATAGTGGAGCTTCCACATTCGAATTTTTCTAAATCAAAAACTAAAGTCGAACCAAATAGTTCGATTTGGAATTCGTAAAAAGACCAAATAGTCGAATCCACTGTTAATACCTATTGGGTCGTAAACAAAATTAATTCACCAGTTAACTGCAGATCTTTTTTTAACAAATACAAATGATCTACATGCATAGTTAAAGTTGTAAAAAGATGTATTCCCAGCCAGCACTCAAAAATCTTGATATTTTGTAACTTGTAATATTTCATGCAAATATATATTTTGAAAAACAGGCATATTTTCCCCTTCTTGTTTTAATGTTGTGAAGCCATATTGGCACAATTTTTATGACTGTATTGTGTATAATAAAATCACTTAGGGGCAATTTCCTTACACTTCTAACGCATATTCTAAAGCAAAAGTTAATCTCCCAGTCTAACTGTAGAGCTTATTTTCACAAAAACTAGAAATCTACAATGTAACATCAAATCATGTGCAATTTTGGTTTTGTTGATTCCGTTCTTTTAATTTTGATTTCAAAGATGCAACAATTCTGTGAAAGGCTAACTGTCGGAAATGTGGATTAAATTATGCATGTCTAAGTGTAACTGTTATATAAGTCCTTGATTAATTTAAAAAAAAAAATCCCTACAAAAATAATGGATTTCTTTTTACTATACCTATGGTAATCAAAAAAACAATTTTTTTACAAGCCAGTTTGGTTTATATTTATAGTCAAAATGTATTAAAATACAGACACGAAAATATCGGTACCGTGACAAAATTATTAGATACAATTTTCGAATAAACTTTTAATAAGTAAATGTAATAATATAAAATTGGCATATATTTTTTTCGGTATTTCAAAATTGATGCATTTTGGTAGAAACAAAAACAAACTATATATTCTTTTTTCTCTTTGTTCCTAACATTTTCCTATATATATATTTATGTATATAGTACAAACATTAAAAATAAAACTTCTTCATTCAAATAAGTAAATAAAATAATAATATTGCAGAACGAGCTAAAATTAGAGACTAAAGGGGAAAACTATCCATGGGATTATTCTGCATCACAACCCAATTAAACTCTGAGTGAGAACAGATAGTATAAGTATCCTTTTCTTTGCATCACCCATTAAGTTTGAACATAATGCTAAATGTTTTGCCGAGACAAATAGTCTTTGTTTGGTCATGTACACACGCATTAAGCGAGGAAGGGATTGCAAATTTTTTGTTTTTGGAAAAAAAAAAAGTTAAGAAAATATTAGTCAAAAGTGCATCCTTTTTATACTTAGTGTCTAATTAGACATTTTGTAATTTCTCAAAAAGGCGGGAGGGGGAACCAAAGGAGAGACAGTAAGTAATTTTATTGTACTTTTTTTGCTCTGTAGTTATTAGTTATGCGAATGGCATCGAGACTGAACTTATTTTCGGGTTCTGTATATATTAATAGAGAATATTTTGTCTGTCTGTCTGCCTGAATATATGGAAAAGAGTCAGCGGGTGCACTGTATATAGTACTCCATTATGTATATGTGCTCCCTGATGTTAATCAAATACTTATTTATCAGAATTTACATAAAAAAAAGTTACACTGTTTATGGACCCAATACAGCATCGAATGCTCAAGTGTATCGTGGTAATATGGACGTCTAATATTTCGATAGAATAATGGAAATCACCAAGTTGGACCGGCATATGAACACTTAATCTATTGCCCAGGAACAAAAGATTAGCCAGAAAACCTTTTGGAATCATCTAAATTGGATAATCCTAACTATGTTAGTTTTATTGTCAAAATAAAGAGAGAAAACTCTGAGAACTTTGTACTTTACCTATTCAAATGAATATTGATTAATAATTTACGAATTGAACGAACTAGACCATTATCATCTGACTATGGGGCTTTTTCTGTTGCTTTTTTGAGGAGAGATTGTTTGACACAATTAATGTAATGATGTGTCAAATGTTACTATAATAATAAATAATCATCATGTTCTAATAATATTGGGTTATTTATTGTATGGGCATCAGTAATGAGTAAACATTTTTACAAGTCCTGGATATATTTTAGTTTAATTACAAACTTTGGATAAAATGTTTCTAAAATTTGAGATAATTATCTGTTTAATTTTAGTTTCGGATCTGGATGTTAAAGTTTAGGTATCCAAAATTTACTCAAATATTTACGTCTACAGATCCGAACTGACTCAGATCCGAGAAAATGTAGATCCATCCTATATTTACTCAAGATCCGATACCAATACTTTGGACTCTACTTTGAATTGCAATAAAAAGACTTTCTACCGCGTGTTCTGTATACTATTATGTGTGTTCTTGGTTGGAATATCTGGAATTCCTTCTTTCGTGGAAGGTATAAACATAATATAACACATACCTTGCTATATCATGAAGTATCACTCGTTCAAAACTATGTAGAGGGACGTCTATTTCACACTCCCTCCCTATCTTCACGTTAAAAAAAAATAAGGAATTCGTTTTCTGAATATAAATGACTTATTCATAAAATATTGCACTTCTTTCCCAAAGTAATAATGCTATCCTGTCCTTATTCTTCCCTTTTGCTCCTCTCAAGGACCCTTCTCAGAAGAGGGTAAGGGGGAGTGATCAAGATTATGGTACACTTTTTTTTTCCACATTCTTGTATGTAAATCTATATATTTTAAATCAAAGGAATTTGAAATCTACGTTTGAAAGATTTAACAAAAAAAGAAAGAAAAAAAGCTATAAATAAAACCATCAAGGATTTATGACCTTTTTGTTATTTGCTGTCGTCCATGGCTTACATATATATCAACATATTCATGTTTGATTTTTCTAACAAAGAGAGAGGAGGATTGGAGAAGAAGTGATGTGAATCTGTAATATACTTAGGTTGGAAAATTAGATAAAGGACGTTGCATTCATCTTGAGAAATCTATGATTTTGCTAAGGTTAAATATTTGTAAGGGTAATTCCATGATAAATTTTTACAATCAAACCTATTTGATTTTGAGTAGCCTTACTTGGAAAGATAATGTTGAATCAATAACTCAATCCACCTTTAGCATTTAATGATATTTTATTTATGATTTAATGACATTTATATTAATTTTGAGAGATATATCGTCAGCAAAAGTAAAGAAAGATAAGTATTAATCATAATTAAAAGTCTATTATATAGTGAATAAAAATTTATTTGACAAATTTGTCTTTGGTTTAAGTTATGCAAAAAATGTTAACCATGAGGTAAAATGATACAGTCATGGAATTAGCAGGAATAATGGTTCTATATGGAAAATTTAATAATTTCTCCAAATGATTGCCTTTATATTTTGACATACTTTTTTCTATAATAACTTAAATCTAATTTCAATTTGTTTATGCAACTTGTAATAAGTGTATTATCAGAAAAATGAATATTTAAGTGTATAAATTATAATTTCACTTTTTAATACTTGATTATTAAATGACGTTGAGAAAAATAATACAAAAAAAAAATTACTCAACTAAAATTATTCAAAAATACTTTTTTATCTGTAGACTACGTATGACAAGTAAAGTAGTCAAGCCTATTGAGTGGGGACACAAAACTGCAAGAAGCTTGACTAAATTATGAAAAACGTTATTTTTATGGATTCAAGAAAAGACAGCGTAATAACAATTTTTGATATGTTTCAATACTATATTTAGCAGCTACATTTTTTATTCAATAAGTCCTACTTCACAAGCAAAACCCGCTGTGACACGCTGGGTAATAGATTGACATCTCTTAATGATGAAGCCCTTGTCTATGGTGTACCATACTGTCATGATGGAAACTTTAAGTGAATTCAAATTTTGATGAAAGTTGAGGCAGATATTCTTTGACATGCCACCCTAAGCTGCATGGTCCAGGGGGTTGAGATCAAAGCTGAATTATGTCCACATGAAGGCATGCCAGAAGTAAGTCATATTCTTGCTGCATCATTTTTGGTTCTTATTGCCTCGTTGGACCTGTAATAGAGTTCTTGATGTTGTAAACAATCTGGATGGTGATGCCAACGGTCTCTACGGTCTTCTCAGCACTGACAACGCTGCTGAGGAGATTGTACACTCATTCCTTTTTTTGTTGTTGCACCGACATTTGTAAACTTTGAGACATGGGATAAAAACAGAACTTGTTTATTTTTGCTTCAGCTGTCATTTAGTTGCTTAATAAAACATCACAATTAAAAATAATGAGGACAAGGTCGTAATTAACTATTCGAGAAATACCTATTACGATTATTCTTGTGACAATTATTGTGTGGAATTTTTTTTGAGCTAGCTAGCTTCACCCATGGGGAAAGTTTGGTTTTATAGTAAATAGTGAATAGTTGTGTTTTTTTTTCCACCCTACCATTATCCGTGATGAAACAACTTGTCCCCCCCCCCCTCCACCAGCTGTTCTTTGGCTTAAACAAATAATATTTATACTTAATAGATAATAGATTTTTTGATTATTATTTAAAAATTTATCCCAGCACTTGAGCTTTGAAAAATAACTCCATTGGTTTCCTTTATAAATACTGATAGCAAATGGAACATTTTCTATATCAGGAACAATTTATTTAGAGCGTCTGTAGAGATTCTTCACCTCAATTTCCTAGATGTAGTCAGTCTACTTATACATCACTACCAACATGTCAATATGATGATGAGTGGATTACCATGCGTCTCCAATTTAAAAGTAATTAAGAACTTTTTTTGAATTTTAAACAGGGGAGAAGAAAAATAAAATTATACATAACAAATTTTTTTTTTTTAAATTGAGGAATAGTTTTTTTTACATAAATAATGTTATAAAAAAAAGTAGGTATAATTAAAAAATATGCAAATGTGGTGAGCATCATCACTCATTATCATAAAAGAATGTTCTCTTAAAGTATTAGTCAGGTAAAATAAATAAACAAAAGGTAATGAAAGCAGTTGAAGTTAAAAATGAAGAAAGGAAAATAAACTTTACAAAGCTTCATAATGAGGCTTTCAAAAAATATATACATATAAAAATTGTAAATATAATCCTGGCAATATGTTTAGTTGTATTTGGACTTGATTTAAGCTTTACAGATCCCTCTCCATTTCGTTTCAGTCGTTAAGAGGGAAAGTAGATTAAGCTACCGGGTGTAAATTTTATTTTGACACAAAGAAGAAATTGAATTTTGCTTATGCTGTAAATCAACATAAGAACAATTTTGAAAAAAAAGTTGTGAAAATTAGAAAATCCCTTTTAATTTTTTTTACTTTATAAGGTACATACATCCCAATATTCCATAAACATACTTAAAGTCAGTAATTGACCTTGTAATCAAATTTGAAGGATGAGTTAAAGTACTCCAGAATGTTATGTGATGATGGTTTTTGAATACATTAAATTCAATTTGCGTCGCGTCCAAAGGGTTAAGAAGAATAATTAGTGCTAAAAATGGAAGATAATTTGTCAGAAAATAAAAATGTAATCCGCACGCAATTTTGACAAAATTCATTATGGCTTACTTGTGCATGGACGGGCTGCATATTGAATGCTCAAAATTAGGAAGAGTTTACAATTTTTAGACAATCATAAAGATGTAAAAAAATGTATATTCCTCCGTTAATAATCATTTCCACTCTTTCTCTAGAGTATTTTGCATTAATCCACATAAAGTGGTTCATAATTAAACTGACACCAAGAGAACAGATATTGAGTATATCAGGGCACTAATAAATATGCTCAAAATGGCGAATAATCTCAGTCGACTATTTTAAACCAATCAAATAGGAGAAAAAAATAATGACTCATTGGTTGATACTCATGTACACTCTTTCCCTAGAGTAATTTACATACAGTGTGTCATAATTAAACTGACACTCAGAGAACAGATATTGGTTATCTCAGGGTAAGTATTGAATATACTCAAAATGGCGAATAATCTACAGAAGACAATTTTAAACCAATCAAAGAAGAGAGAAAAGGATGACTCATTGGTTGATAATCATGGTCAATCTTTCCTCAGAGTCCTTTACATTAATCTATATAAAGTGTGTCATAATTAAACTTACACCCGGTACAGATATTTTGTATCTTAAGGATGCTTTCAAATTGTTTTGTACTTTGTACTTATATGGATGGTGATTACGAATGAGTGAGCGAAGGAAGGAAAGAAATGAGAAAGGTACGTCGGTATAACTATCATCATGATTTATGTGTTTTCCTACTTTATGTTATGTACGCATTTATGGATATGGAAGAAAGGATCATGTAATGTACGCAATTTGTTTTATATGTACCTATATACATATATATTTATTTATTTAGATTATTATTAATAACAACTACATAATACAAAACTCATAACTCTGCATCCATTCATTCCATAATGGTAAGGAATGAATGGATACAATCCGCTTTACTTGGGTCACTTTATATATATATACTGTATCCCATCATTATTCCAAGGTATATTCTGTAGTGTCTGTAAAAGTAAATCTAATAAGGCTTAAAATAATTATTGGTAAATGCTTTCTTCTACAATATAAAACCTTCCTTCATTTTCGTACATTTATTTGAAATTAAAAGATCAACACAAATGAGCTTCTTACAATAATATAGAAAAACTCGGGGTTTAATCATGCTTAAAAAAAAAGTATATTAGAAAAAAAAAAAATATATAGAATACCCAGAACTGGATAATATTGATTTTTGGTTCAGTAGGTAATAGTAGGGAGGGATGTGATTCTATGAAAGTAAGGAAATTCAATTTTAGTCCTACTTTTCTAATGACTACATATCTTAATCATTAATTTAGCTGCTCTAAGCGGCACTGATGGCTTCCAGGCTACAATGGAAGGACTGACACCCACGGTGGATGTTGTCCTACGTCATGGCGTGGCAGTGGTGGCTGACAGTAGCTTTGAGGGCCTCGGTGTTTGGATGAAGGACACAGCAAGCTTTCCCCAAAGGTGTAGTTAAGGGGGTTCTCATGGACTTAAAAGGATTAGTCTGTGCTGTTTTCTTTAACTCCTCCAGACCCAGTTTGACCCTTTTGACAGAGCCATTCTTCCTCTCCTACGTTTTGGACTTGCTGACAGCCTAGACGGTGGTCCTCGATACGTCCAACTTCATAGAGTGGTCGAATGAAAATTCTTTGATCAAGTTCAAGTGTTATTTTCTCTTCTTATTCGTAAGCTAGAGAGTTCCGGTTTCGTTTATTTTTTAACTAATTGTCTATACTTTAATATCTCGAAATATAGATTAATTTCAATCTTAATTAATGATTGAATTAGTAAGTTTTCAAATTTCAATGAATCCCCCGGTAGAGTGTGAATACAACTTGGTGAATTTCTGGGTTTGGTCAGTGTGACTCCCGTCCTCATTATACTGCAGCTCACTTGACTATAGGATCTGTGATGCCTTCGAAGAGAGAGCCTTTGTTACCCATCATATGAATATGGATACTGGCTGCTCAGAAAGAAGTGGGCTGCCATATCGAAGGAATACGTGAAAAATACCTGTAAGGTTTCAGGTCTAGGATCTAGTCCATGGTAGAGACCAAGGGTAGCCACTTTGAGATTTATGTAAAATAAAATAAATATTTAAAGTATAATTGTCTTACTATTTATACTTTTTATGAATCTTAATAAATTTGAGCTTGAGAAAAATTCGTACATTAATTATACTCATACGAAATATTCTCGAGGGTATTTGTTAACTAGAAACGGGAAGGAACAATTATCACTGCCATATTTTTATTAATAAATATACAAATTGTTTATAATTAATGTGTTTTTACCTAACTTTTTTGGCGTTTTGATTCCCGAGTTTGAAAAACCCAACTATAGCACTGCTCTCAAACTAATAAAATCTCATAAAGTTTGTCAAAAATTACGAACAATATTTAGAAAAAACTCTTATTAAAATACCCATTAGTATTTAAGACATTTAAAAACTTAAGATATGTCTGCCAGTTATATCAATGTCGCATTATAAGTATTGGTAAGCGCTCTTAAACACCTACTGAACTAATTTTTATATATACTCAAGATTAGAGAAGTAAAAAAATAAAATTTTTTGTTGAGTTTCAACCATTATGAAATCATGTCAATTTAGAGGCTCTCATATTTTGATATCTACATAAATTCACATCTAATGAAGCTGTCATCATTCTTTTATGATTACCTTGAGGAAATATCTGATATAATAGATATACCAAAATGTTGTGACATCTGAAATGTCTGAATTATATTCTTTTTCATTGAACAAAAAAAACAAACAAACACACACATTTATAGGAAATGACTTCGTATTTCCTTGACGATATGAATGTGCCTAAACTTCCTTCTTTTGACGTCTATACTCAAACGTCATTATATTATGTGTTGTCACACAATTTTTTCATTATAAAATTTCTTACAAGAACATTGCTTTTTCTATTCATAGTATCATTTGGTAGTTTTCTTTGTGGTACACATTGAAAACTACTCTTTATAATTTTGTAATGAAGTTTACAACTGTTTATTTCTATTAATAAATACATTAGACTGGTTCTCATATGATTTATTTTGAAATCTTAGGTGGGCATAGCCCAAAGAGAAGAAATATAAAGTTTGAGACGTATTCATCAATGCTTGGAGTTTTCTCTCAGCCTAGGAAACTGTAGATATCACAAATATACATAAAAGTAGAATTCAAGCCTTCAAAAAGATGAACATTAGTGAAAATAGAGCATTTATATAAAATAAGTATTTTGGATTAATTTACAATTTTACAAAAGTTTTAATATAGTTTCTCTCAAACATGATTATTTTAGCTAAATACCGTGTATAGCGCGCACTTTTTTTTTGTTCTGTATCTTTAGCAGAATTTTTTTTTTTTTTTTTTTAAAGTGTTTTTCAAAGCGAAAGAATGCGAATTTTACCAAAAGAAACATTCTGAGACTTGTGAACGCTCAACATTTCGAAAAAGAAAAAAATAAGAGCCAGTCTTATAAGTATATTTATTCACTGTTAATGTTTCTTGGCGTACAAATAGTTGAGAAGGGGAGAAGGATAACCTTTCTAATCGGATTAGTGGCCCCTTTCTTAAGATAAGTTGTTGTTTTTCATTAGTCTGAGACGTCAAGCATCACACAAAACGTGTGTTTTTCTTTTTTTTTTATACAAAGATTTTGAAATATACTTAAACTACTTAAAACAAATTGAATAGTTTTAATGATTTTTTTTTTTGTTCTAATCTCTCCCTCCCCAATTTTCTAATTCTTTTTTTTCTAATTTTCTTCCACACTTTTTGAGGGTCTGATGTAATATTTCTTTTGTATATTCTTATACAATTTCATAAATATGGAAATATATGAAGTTACATAAAAATAAAATCCGTATGTCTCTAAGTGTGACAATTGAATTTGGTCGATATAATAGTTTTCCATGCAAACAAAATACAAACAGAATATCTTTTGTATGAAGCTATGAATGAAATATTTTCAATCAAAGAATTGAAAAATAATACTTATAGTTAGAAATGCAAAAATCTGCATGATTTTCATAAGAGCAAATTAAAAAAAAAAGAGTGTGTTGGTAACTTTCTAAACAACTCATCTAACTACGGAAATCACATCTTAGTGAGGACTCCCAATTTGCAGTAGTATGAATAAATTACAAATAATGTATTTTTTTTGCAATATTGAAAAGAACACTCGAAATCCGTAAGTGTATCCGTATGAATACTATTTTTAGCTATATTTTTTATTTAATCTGCCTTCCTTCAAAAGTAATATCAGTATCGAAATGCCTTTCAATAAATTGAAATCTCTTGATGATGGAGGCCGTGTTTACAATCTAGAACCGCTCTTGATGATAAAGGATACCATGGCGTACTACCCTGTCATGATGGCAGCTCGGAGTAAATCGAATTTGTACGATATGTACGGTAGACAATCTTCTCCATGACAACCAAAACTACAAAGTAAGGAAGGTTGAGGTAAGGGCTGGTAGAGGGCAACATTGAGGGTTGCAAGAAGTCAGCCATATTGTTGTTGCAGAAGTTTTAATTCTTCTTGGCTGTATGGGGCTGTAATGGCCTTCTTGATGTTGTAGGCAGTCGAGAACATCAAGTGTCAACAGTCACTGGAGCTTTCTGGCACATCAGGTACACTTAGTAACACGGGATAAAGAGAAAAGTCGTTTATTTTTGGTTCAGCTGTCGTTTGAGTGCATAAGGAAATCTTGTAATGAAAAAATACTGCGATAAAATTACAATTACTTGATGCTGCAAGTTTTGGATCCCCACTCTCTATATAAACTATAATTTTCTCCTTTTTGTCTAATACATTTAAATATACAAAATAGGGATGAATGGTTAATAAAATCACTAATGTCTTGCAGAATACCAATATACACTTTAAAAAAAATCTAAAATCGCAATAATTTTGGCAGTTACAAGTCCAACGAAGACTTATAGCTCAAAAAGTACTCCTTATTGTTACTCTCCGTCATTCATGATCATACAGACTAGTGATTAATTTATACTAAGATGTTCTCTCTTCTAGATTTAAAGAACAGGGAACAGTGTCAGATAATGTAAAGCACTGCTCATGTTAAAACACTAAAAAGTATCACAATCTTTTTGGTCATATTTTCTTCAACTCTAAAGATAGAATTATCATCTCAAGGCGTCCTTAAGGCCATTAATATATATACAAATATAAAAGGAAGGCAATGAAATGAAGATGCTTTGTTTGGTAAATAAAAAAAATCGAGTGAGAATGAAATTGGCATCATTCCACATCTTGGTATGTAGTAACCATGTTCATAATAACAATTTGATAAAAGCCCCCATTTTTGATACCTTTCCAATAATAAAAGAAAGAGAGAAAAAAGGGAGCCCCCCCTCTCTCTTCCTCACTGATATTTTGATCATAATATTTATATATAAAAACACTTAGCTTTAACAGACAGAGTACAATATGTAGATTAGAGTTGTTTTATATTCTACTTTTTTCGAATTTCGATTATGACTAGGGTAGAAAAGTTGTTTTATGTTATGCAAATTATATATGCAAGATGGTGTTGTTCTATCAGGTCATCATTAGGTCGCATATCCCCATCAAATTACGAAAAAGGGCAAACACCTTTTACTTAGTAAATAAATATACTAAAAAAGACATTTTTAGTCATTTCGTATAATATAATTTTGATAAACATTTCTAAAAAAATTAATTTATTGGAACAAAAAAATTTCGTAGAAAAGTAACGAAAAATTTATGATATACATATAATGCACATCCTTTTTTTACATTTTCAGAAAGGAAAGATTAAAACTTCCTTCTGTTATTTTTTTCTCTTTTTGCTCTATAGCGTAGCTTTAAAAAAAATATATTAATGTTTTTTATAGGTTAGAATAATACTTATCATAATTAATATAGTATTAAAACTATTTTGTTTCTAAGTTGACGAAATAAACAACTTGAGTCCCCTTTCAAAAATTGGACTAGATGTGCTACCTAAATATTAGATCGGTGTTTTTTTTTGTTTTTTTTTTTGCATAGATTATTTCCATACGATATCACAACTTTTTCAAACTATTCATAATCGAAATTTAAAAAAATTGGAAAAAAAACCCGCCCTAATGTACACACATTAGACAGTTCCGTTTTCAGTAAAATATGTTAGTTAAAAAAAAAAAAAACAGACATTGCAAAAGTTTGAGACCTCCAAACTATTTTTGGAATGGTACATACAATTTTACTTATTAGTATGAGTAGATATCTATTTATTAAATGCAAATGTCTGTGTGTATGTGAGACCTGGAATAACGGCCCAACCAATGAATGGATTTTCCAAAAAAAAAAAAAAAAAAAAATGTAGGTTCTTAAGGCTCAAAAATGGTTCTATTAACAATATTTTTGGACTTCAAGGCCATAGTGCCCTTAAAATAGCATTTTTCTAAATACTATTTTTTTTAAAATAACGAACAACTTTTAATATATCAACGAAGAAGAAGAAAAAAAAAGACTTTAAAATTTAAAAAATATTTCTTGCTGCATGGTAAACAGTACTCTAGCACATTTTAAAAAAAAAGAAGAAAATTATAAGATTTAGAGAAGGAAAAAAAAGGAGAGAATAAGACAGATGATTTTTGACAATAATATGAAAAATGAACCAACAAAAGTTGAGCTTGAATATTTTTTCATCCCGAAACCTTATCTTCCCCTTTAAAAAAACTGAACAGCTCATAATTAATTTTAATCTTTTATCATCCCAGAAAATGTCGGCCAAACCCATTCTATCTCGTTGTAAAAAAAGGGTGCAATGATACATACCAACACCAACATACATCGAGAATCATTTAAAATTTTAAGGGCTTTATTTTTTGTTTTTTATTAAGCAAAAGAGTTCATAATTAATTTTAATTTCTATATGTACCAGGTAACGCCGGGCAAACCTACTTTAGTTAGTATGATTTGACATTGTAAAACACACTAAGTTTGTAATTATCAAATAGTATTTAAAAAAAAAAAACCAACAAACAAATACTTTTTCGCTAAATTTGCTTGATAAAATTATTAAACAGTAAAAAAGATTAAGAGTATCACAAAGTTTTTGCAGTTTTTTATGAAAAATAATTTTGCTCCTGTATGTTTAACAACTATTACTTCAACTAAGATTGATTTTTGCACCGTTTTATTTGATGTAACAGGAAACTCACACATCATTGAACATATATTAAACCCCGTAAATGGTACAAAAACAAATTTTATAATCATTTTACTTATGAACCACATGCTCAACAGCTTTAAAAAGTACTTTTTTTTACTCATATAGATTTGAAACGGTACAAAAACCCTTTAAATGACCATCTTCGACACAAAAAAATCATTTTTTTTACATTAAAATGGCCTGTACCATGCTAAAAGTCTTAAAAGGCCTCAAACTTTATATATATGTTAGTTTTTTGATTGACTTATTACCTCGAAAACGGGACAGTCTAACGTACATTAAATAAAATAATTGAATTTTGAATTCGTTAAATACTCGTGTTTGTAAATTTACATACATAGATACAAATATCCATGTAATATCATGTAGAATTAAAACTTGGTAAATGAAAATAAACAACCCATTAATGTTTTTCTTTTTTATACATGTACGTATTTTCCTGTTTTTTCTTCCTGTGTTGTCTCTAAAAAAAGGGAATCCTTTTTTCTTTTCTGTTCTACATATAATAGTATTTTTGAAATATAAGAAAATAAAATTTGGAAAATTTATAGCAGTTTTTTGTTCTTCTGTTATTTCTTTTAATGTCTTTTTTCCCTTCTTGCCATATATATGAGGATAAGAAAAGGAAAGAAGAAAATACATTAAGAAAAGAGAAAAATATAACATTTTATTCCAATTAATTCTGCTGCTATAATTGACTTATTGACAAATTACATTTGTTGTTTATTTTCTCTTTCCTCCAAATTAATTGTGTTGTTCTTCTAATTTTTGGGGAAGAGAGTTGTTTTCTTAAATAAATAAAAACTAGTTTGCATTTTGATCAATTCCCATTCTAATGAAAGTTTTTATATGACTTTAAGCAAGAATACACTTTGAAAACTACGCTATTTGACACTTCATTTTAAGCAAACAATCTGTTATGTCAGCTACAGACATATAATGTTTGGGATCCTTTTCTGGGCAGTTTTGTGTTGTATACATTACATACGACTTAGTAAAAGGAAATCAATTATTTTATATTGATTGTTTTTGGTATATTAATCAAAATTCATCTCCTTGGCAATCAAAACAGTACTTGTATGACGGTCAGACAATTTCCATTATTTCTTCCACATTTTCGACCATCAGCCTTACAATTCGTGCCGTAGATCAAAATTACTCTAATAGAATCGATTAAAGCAATATTGAAAAGAATGGACCGTGACAGTATCAGCAAAATCAATCCTGTTCACATGTTTAGCTGCCTGGCTTGCGTTTTCGCCTCTATTGAAGAAAAACTTTAAGATATGACGTTTTTTCATTTTGATGTACCATCAAACAATACTGAATCAAACAATCAGAGGACTGTCTAAAATGTTTTTTATTAAGTAATCTTATCTTTCTTATGTCATCTAGTGTAAACCCATCACACTTCAAGTGTGCCTGTTAGTTACAAAATTTAAGGAAAATTTAGAAATTTAATTCTTTTAGTATTTACACAATCTGCTGGGCTTCGTTGGGAAATATTTCGTTTTTTTAAATAATTTTGGAAGGGCAGAAGAGAAGGAGTTTTGGAAGAGTTCCTTAGGAAGGCCGTTGAAATTCATGAAATTCTCAACTTGAAAGACACAATTGGTCTTGGGAGATTCACATAAAAGCCGAAGATCGAAGATAGGCGGTTAGAGATTGATCAAGCACTTAGCTGATATGATATCCCCTAAGGTATTTGAGCATATGGTTGTTATGTTAATTTTACCTTATTGGCATCTCCCATTTAAATGACAGTTCATTTTTCACCAGAATGCTTCTAGATCCTCCACAAAAACTTTTTATTCGAGCTGAAAATCTTGACAATATTGATAATATTTTTGAGAAACCATACTAAACTGGTTATCTAAAAAACCACTACTTTTCCCTAATCCTAAAATATGATTAAGATGTTCCTGCCAAAAATATTCCTTGTGCCATAGTTTATGAATCCAGACACTATTGAGAGACTTCCAAAAATCAAATTTAGAATGCATAGGCCTCCATAATCTAAATGGTTATAGATTCATTTCCACGATGCTGTCTCCAATCCAAGAGCCCAAAATTATGTCTTCTAGAGCAATTTCGAGTCTGGCCACTGTTTTTTTCAATTAAGCCGTGATAGGGACTTATCAGTTCTGTTTTTTCATGATTTATTGATAGTCCTTTTTTTTGTGGAAAATAAACTTAACGCATCCAAGGTATTCTTAATCGATTTAGGAGTTTTAAAAGCTGTTTTGGAATAGAGCATTATTAAGTCGTCGGCATAGCACAAGCTCTTCAGTTGGCAATGGTTCAAGTTGAAACCTTTGATTAGGTTTAATTATGCAGTAGCTCATCAATTCATATAATTTAAGCAATGATGACACAGGATCACCTTAACAAACTCTCCTCCTAGTATAAAAATATTCGTGGCTATTCCTTTACTGAATTAAGGTTCGTGATTTTGATAAGATAATACCAACCATGTAAACCATTTAATCACAAAACCATTTTCTGTTGAGGGTTCGTATTATATGTTGATGCGATACAGTTGCAAAAGCCTTAGTGAAATCGAGGGTCATAACTGAAGTGTGGGCGTCCGATTCTAAAAAAGTGTGCAGTGTAACAAGAACATAATCCATAAATTTTGTTTCTACAAAGAAACCACATGGTGAAGAATGTATGATTGTATTTTACACTTTTTAATACGATTTTCGAGGATATATGAATAAATTTTATAAGCGGAATTTTGCATCACAAAGGGACGTAAATTCTTAGGATACCTTGGATCTTATTGGAATTAAAAAAATTTTGTTTTTTGAAAACGAAGTCGGGAAAAATCCTAGAGCCATTACTTTTTCATAAAAAAGTAGTAAAATTGGAGCCAAATAAATTGCAAACTTTTAATAAAATTCAAACGTAAGCCCAAATTGACCAGGTGCCTTGTTCATTTTAGCATCCTTGATAGCTGACTTGATTTTTTCAATCGATATACGAGTTTCAATTTGATTGTTGTTCTCATGACCGATCACACGCTCGTTGTCCAATTCACATCTCGATTTCTCGCAAAAATTAGTATTGTATATTTTACATCTTATGGACAGAGTAGAGTTTTTACGGTCAAAACATCTGTAGATTTTCGAATAAATGGATAAAATTTAATAAGATACATATGTAAGATCACTGGATGTCACACAAGATTCCCTTGTTAAGGACCAATCAATGTTTGAGTTTCTTTTAATCTCTTGTTTTAAACAATGCAACCTGTATCTATATCCTATTTTGAGTTTGACACAATGAAGAGGATAAGCTTTGCAGTACATTTGATTTATTTTAGAATTTTTTTCTTTAGGAGATATTTCATCCTCATTGATATTGTCAATTTGATTAAGACTTTTCCGTCTAATTTCGGCTTTTTTTTTTTTTTATCCAGCGCTACGCCAAACATTTTTGATTAACTTAAGCATCTTCTTTGCACAATCGTCATCACCATTTTTTACATCAGATTTGCCTGTTTCAATTATTGAAATAGTCCTATTATAAACCTCAGGATCGTCAATTCAGGTAGGGGTGAGTTTCTAAGATGATTCATATGTTGGTATAGTTGAATTGGATTTCAAGCCTCAGTGGTATGATACCCTAGTGTCTATTACTTTATATAGCTCAAATGCATCTTTACAAAATCCATTCAAAAGAACCAGATCGATCCTAGAAGATACAGGTCTCATTTGTATGTCAACAAAAAAGAATGTATGATAAAATTTTCCTGCTACTTCCCGAGCATCAACAATTTGAAGGAAGAGATAATAAACAAGATAACTTTTGTAGCTCGAGGCATGGAAATAGCTGAGTTATTTTTATAATGGCGGCTTGATTTTAACTTGATGTTTAAATCTCCTCCTCGAACAAACACTCTGTGAGATAATATTGAGACAAGCTTGGTATTTACAAACTTTGGATCATCAATATTAGGGCCATACAGCCCGATTACATCAAAATTATCTTAAACTACTTCACATCGTGTTTTTATAAGATTTCCTTGTGAAGATTCAAACTCAAGTTTGGGATTTAGTGATTTTTTAATACACGTCTTTTAGGATTTAAAAGGTTTTTATTTGATTTTCTAGGTGAAAAGGGCCTGCCAATTTATTATTCTTCCCGCAATTCATTCTCAATATAACTGTTTTTTTTTTTCAATTGCATGTTTCTTGATCATCCTTTGATGCAAGTTTTTCTGTATACCCTTTTTTACATGTGAGTATTTAGTCGTTTCAGTCGCTTTAACGACGAGTGGGGAATCAAATTATGATCCCGGCAAACTTTATATTTCTTTCTTTTTTTTTACCAAGAGGAAATTTTTTGGACTATCCCCCCCCCTAAACATTTGCAAATAAAAACTAATTCAAGAAACATATCTATTATACAATAAAAACTCTTCTTACGAGTGCTTCGAAATACGGGTTGTGAAACAAGCCTAATTTTACCTCTAGATACAAGAAAATATTTGACATTTGGGTATAGTAGCGTCCTGACGCTATTGCCACTACTCCTGTTTCTATGTAGGTCTGTCTTAGTATACGTGTACCTAAACAAGAGATACGAGTACAGCTCTGGAAGGAACTAAACTCTCAAGTGGAGGTACGACCGTATATATTTGTATATCTAGTATTTATTTATGAAGAAGGAGTTATATATTTTTATATATGTTGTATGTTTTCTTGTCAAGAAAATAAGTGGAATCAATTGAGAAAAACCATCAAGAGGAAAGGAAGAACTCATTCCCTCATATTTGACTACTATGTACTTGACCTTCTTGTTCTATGGTATATCGAGAAAAATGTTTGTACATACATTGATAGTGACACGTCAACAAACTATTTATGTGGAAAGTTGAAGAAAAGTGAAATTGCTTTTGTTCTTAGTATCCCCTTGACTATAGCTGTTCCATATAGTATTATAAAGTATTTCTCAATATCGCTTGGACCCTTTTTGAGGTAACAATAACTTCTTTATCCTTTCACTTATTTACAATCAAACATTTGAAGATATTTGTTGGTCTCAAAAGCTTTAATAATTTACTTTAGTTATTATTCTATGACAATAAACGTCAAAGTTCTTTTATAATTTCTGAATTACAGAAGGAAGTGTACGCGTAGAATATTTACTGCTTATTGTATATATATTTATATAATTACTGTCGACTGTATGGACAATTCCACGATCATCAGATACAAAGGGTGTGTTCTCAAATGTTAAATATATCCTAAGATCAAAATACCCTCAATTTACCATGATGTTGGTAGTAATAGCCACTTATAACTGATGTAAAACAGTCTAATGCCAATGACAAAATGGATCCCATACAATCAAAAAGTATTTTGCCCTACAATGTTTTTCCACTCTTAACAGTTCCTATTTGGTTGGAAATTGGATATGGAATCAATCTTGCTTAAAAAGAAAATTTTGGATAAAAGTATATTGGTCAAAGAAACTTCGGCCTCCGACATCACCAAACTGAATCCACTTGAGTACTATGTGTAGAGCATAATTTAGAAAAAGGTCTGCACTACCTACCACGAAAGTATTACTAGCCTAAAAACCTCTGTGGAGGATCCCTTGGACAAAACGTCAACGTGGACCGTAAAGTTATGGAATCAAAAGTCTAGAAAAAGGGTGGATAGGTGTATTGCTGGTGAGGGCAAAATTTTGGAATTAATAATATCTCTCACATATAGCTTAACTAATTACAGTTAAAAAAATTGAGTATAGTTAGCATTAAAAAAGTTATTTAATTTTCTTTACGCAATACAAGTGTCCAAGAAATATTGAGGCATATTGTACGTATCATATTTATTGGCAGAAAATGCTTGAAGAACCCATCAAATATGGTTGTAGTCTTATGGTTTTGATTTACGCACTCTCAAAATGTAAAGAAAAAAAGAAAAATCTCATATGAATCAATTTTTTCCTATTTATGTTTAATTTATATTAAAAACTGTTAACACAATACGAAATTTTGAAAATTATTGCAATCAAGGGTGTCCATTTCATATATAACTTGCTATGTTTATTTGTATAATTTCAAAGTTAAAAAAAAAAGATTTCTTATACTAGAAGACGAAGAATGCTTACTTAAAAACATCACATCAAGTTTTTACTTGTTATTGAATATATAATAAGTGATATGTAATAAAAACGGTAAAATTTTAGTTTGGTAGTTACTAGATAAAGTTTATTTAATGTTTGTTACTTATTATCCTTTGACATATTATTTATAAAAGCATTATTTCTAAAACATAATGACTTGATTTTAGATAAAAATATATATTAGTACTTACAAGTATTTGCAGAATAAACTATGAAAAAAAAGTGTTGTTAGTAGCTTAAAATTAGCAAGTCAGTTTTGTTACACTTGTATTAAAAATAGGCAAAAGCACAAAGTTAAATCACTCATAAAAAAACCATTTTTCAAATTACTCAAGGATAATCAAAATATAAAATTGAGGGACTATATATTTCTGTATTAGTGTACAAGAATCATCTAAATAATATACATTTTTAGCTAGAACTGTTTGATTTATAAATGTATATCTTTAAATTAATTTAATTTTATTCATAACTTTTACAGCAGGATTTTTCGATGATTGTGAATTATGGGACATCGGAGGGTGAAAAGTAACTATAATAAATCATAAAAGTGAGGAAATTAATTACAGGTATAATTCAATTTATATTGCTACATAATTGGGGAGGGGGACAAGTGGGTTGTCTTAAGTGAAAGGGTGAACAGAGGTAGGAAGAAAAATGGAGAATTTCCTTTTTCTTAATCAAAAATAAAAAACAAAACGATGGAAATGTTGAAGAATAACGAAAAAGTGAGATTTGGTGGAAATCCTCTATAGGTACATACATAACCCCGAACAATATTTTGTTGATATATATAGCTATGTGGAAACATGTAGGCAGCTATATGCAAGCATTATTTAGACATTAGTTGACTTTTATTTCTACTATAATTATATATATGATCGACACTCATTCTCAGCAAATACAAGTAGTTTGTAGTTTTTTGATCAGCGTTTTAGCATTAACAAGGTACATGTCAGTAAATTAATTTTGAAAAGCTCAGTATATTTACAATTGCTGTGTGTCAGCGTTGAAATGTTTGTATTGTTATAAAAAATAAAGTAGATCTAACATCGCAATACTATTTTAAAGATTGAAAATGTTTAGTTTTTACGACGATAGATAAAAAAATCAGGTCAAAGTCATTGATACTTCCCCCTCTTCTCTGCTTCCTGCTTTTCCTTTCACCATATATGAAAATAATACAAGGAAATAAAAGTAAAAACATCAATAATATTTATCTGTGCAGTCAAACTTGATTAAGTCTGTTTCAACTTGTTGGTCTCTCAGTCATCATAAATAATAATCGAGTCCAAATCTGATATGTTCAACCAATAAGTTTACCAGATTTGTATCATACAAGCCTTATTCTGAGAAATACACATTTGTCTATATAGAACATTGGTATTCTTTAATTGAAAATAAAACTTGTAAATTCACAAAATTTATCAAGGAAATTTATTTCTGTAGTTAAGATTCAACACGAACTTCGGTGGAAAAGGCTTATCGATGAGCTTATTATTTTCTTTTATTTTGCTTGTTTAACTATAGAACCATAGTAAAAAAATAGATTTCATTGAGTTTATTTCAACTTCTTGGTCTCTGAGCTATCAGTGATAATTGAGCTATGTTTCTCAATGGGTATAAACAACATTAGTGATCCATTAATAGAAGGCAAAAACAATTACAGAAAAGTGTACCTAGATTGTTAAGATACCAATCTTGTTCTTAGACATATTGTTTGTATATAACATAATCTGAGATATATTAGATAATTTGGGAGAAAGCAGTTTTATGCCCTCGATCATAAAGCATTAAAAAAATATTACCACAAAATTGGGGCACTCTAGTACACACGTAACTGGTATTCTAGTGCTCATTTAATGTTCATTTAAATGAACAGATTGAGTAGACCTGATTAAGTATTAGTAAAATTTGTAGTTTTACAATGACTCTATCTGACCGAGTAATTGTCTTTGAAACCCATATACAATACGTATATGTCCTTCTCAAGGAACAACCGAGACGCAAACCTAGACACATTGAGCACAAGAAAATATCTTTATCTGAGCACATTGAGCTACGTCGTTCCACAATGTTTGAAAAATTGAGGTGGAAATGTTTTACTCGCGTCACTAGGAAAAAATGAGATATTAGTCGGAAAAGTTGATGCAATGAAATTTTTCATATTTTGTGCATAAGACAGCAATTATTCTTAAAATGTAGAATATTTAATGACATATTTTTTTAAATATTTAAAATGATGGAAAATATGAAGTTAATGTTACAACCATGCCTTTTATAAAAAAGGTCATACAACTGTTTTTTGTTTTTTTTGCATAAGATAAATTAAAAAAAAAAAAAAAAATTCCGTTCTACGAAGGAAAAATCGTAGACACAACCCTGAGTCCATACTTTTATCAAGTGTTCCGAACGAAAGCTTTTACCTCTAAACGTGAAAGCCTTACATAATTTGTAATTGAAAATAAGATGAAAATTTATTATATCTTACTTACAAGCACTAGAATAATATATTTCCCAGGACCGGAAGCATACAAATATATATCATTTATATACAAGTCTACTGCCCCTAATTTTCACTACCTTTCTCCCTAAAACTCTGTAAAGTGTAATTAATTACATTGTTTTTATTAATTACATTACCTAGGAAATTCTAACCCATAACTTTTTTCCTTCTCAAAACAAATAAATTATATACAAACAGAGGAAACGATGAACTACAATGGCACACATAATAATTAGAGCTTAAGCAGTTACACTTATTGGATCTCTCTATGTAAATTAAACTCTCCATTTTCAAAAACTGTACTTTTATATTCTTTAGTATGTGGTATATCAGTTCAAAATGTTGCGTTCCTTGTGTCTGATAATATAAGGGCTTTAAAATGTACTCAATGATTTGTAGTTGTCCTGATTTATCAAAAATAATCTTCCTCCTTTTTGTTCAACAGCTATCATTCCAACTAGTATAGGGCAAGGAGTACTAGACAGAAGGAGAATGCACATAAATAGCGAGTATACACACTAAAGATAAACCATATAAATCTATCATTTTTTATAAGATAGTTTTAAAAAATTAAAACAGTTTCATGTATCATATTGGCTGACTGGGCAACATAATTTCATTTGTAAGTATGAAGTAAATAAAAGGGCAGAATGCAATACAATAAATATTTTTTGTTTGACAGCCTGGAACCTACAAAGATTTCCGAACCTGAATGTACTGAACTGATATAACCCCATTTTCATATTAAATTATTAAATCACGTGCCTCCCTGAATAGTGAACTAATTTCGCTGTTATAAATATATTATAATTGGGAGTGCAATGCCATGCCCCTCCACGTAGAAATGTCTGATTCCGGCTGAGCCAAGGTGTTAGGAGTAAAACTTCATATTTTAAATCCTTTTTTTAGATTCACGACTATGAATAAGTTCCCATCGGCCATTTGATGTAGGAAAATCAAACATTATAAAAAAAGGAATAAACAAAAAAAAAGTGATAAATGATAATTTACTTTAAGCCTGAGTTCGTATAAATGAAAATAAAAAATGAAGAACTGCAATATCCTCCTGATAGATGTTCTTACATAGGCTTATATTTGGTATAGTAAAAATAAATGCAATATTTTAATAGATTTTTTTTATCTATATTAATTTTTCCCCCATTAATATTCATCTCCATGCCATTCAAAACCTTACTTACATGACAGTCGGACTCGACAATTTCCATCATTTTATCCACATTTTGGACAAATTGCCGTCCAAGGCATGGTGCATCTTTGACATAAGAATCACGGGAACGGAATTAACGAAACCAAAATTGTGCTTGATTGGCTGTTACAGTATCAGTACCATAAACACTATTCACATTTTCAGCCACCTGGCCTACCTTTTACCCTCCCTTGATGAAAAACCTGTAAAATATTGTGTATTTTCTGTTTGAACGGGTATATATTTGACATCCCCTCAAACAATACTGAGCCAAATAATAACAAAACTATCAAAAAAAGTTTTTTTAGTACGAAATCTTATATTTCTAACACCATCTATTTAAAATCGATGGCACTATTATAATATGAAATACACATTACTGATGCCATCTAGTGGAATGATAATAAATTTCTTTTTACTACACCCATTATTTTGGTTTGTATTTGTTTTATAAAACAAAGAAACTGGAAATCTTTTAGTTCACCGTGGATAAATATAAACAGTACAACTTTTAACTAATGGCATTATTTTTGGACGATGGCAACAAAATTAAAATGCTTAAAAGTCCTCAGAATTTGACATAGTGATTTTTTGTATGTTCACCAGCAGATAGGTCTTAGTGCAAGGTTAGCTTAAAAAAGGGGAAATCTAATTTACAATTATAAAAGCCCCAAAGAAAGTACACATTTTTATATTTTAAGCATTTCCTCAAAGAAAATCATAATAAATGGTATAAATAGAAAAGTAATAAATAAATAACTCCATAGGGCGGGAGTTTTTTTGTCTCACTTCCTTATTGTAAATACGAACAAGGCACACACATTGCTGTAGTGTATACGAAATGCGTTCATAATAAACAAACAAATAGCTTCAAGCACTTGAAAATAAATAAATAAAAAGCTATGTAGGACTTCGCTTCCATGTATGTTTCTACGTACGTATAATTTATGCCTTTTACAAAACTGGGCGGGCATATTACACAGCCGTACTAAGTATAAATATTTCAAAGCATTTTATGCAAAAACCTTATTTGAAAAAATATTTATTTATACATAAATACTCTATACAAAGTTAATAAGTAAAAAAGTTTGGTTTATTTCTGCAATCATTGTATCTAAAGTAAGGCCAATAAACAATTAAAATGTATCAGCTGACGTTGGTTTGAGGTCATTTGATCGAGAAGGGTCGGAGAGAGAATGCAAAAGGCAATAAATATTAAGTTTACTTTGCGCTGAAATTCGCCTTTCTGAAATAGCTATGATTATTGGCATATTGGACTGGTAAATTCAGGGAATCCAAACAAGCTAATTAATATCCAAATTGTATAATCACAACACAAGAGGGGTCAGGAGAATAAAAAAAAAGGATTATCTCGACCAAATCTTCACTGAATGGGTGGAATACGATCAAACATCCTCAATGACCAAATAGATTAGAATTATGCCGTCTCAAAAGTTTCGGCTGAGGTCCTATGATCACTCTCCTATTCCGTATTTAACTGTAAAGATGAAAGCCAAGCACATGGATAGGTCAAAGATGTTGTTATCAAGAATAAAAAATCGTCGATTTTCAAGATCTTCCTTGATAAGGATATATTCAGAGTCGACCTTGCCCACAATCCAAAGGATAACCGTTTTATTATTTGATTACATAACTATTCTACTAATAGAAAAAATAGCCTTTAGTTGGTCTAGAAAAAAGCGAAAAAAAAGAAAGAGTGCGTGTTCCCAGTGTAGAATATTTCTGGATGAATACTATATATAGCAGCTTTCTAATTCTCTAAATAAGAGTTGTTATTTTCTACAAAGTACGCTTGGAAATGAGTGATTCCCACTTAATTGCCCAAAGCCTACTTACCATGAACCCCTAACCGCGCAGGTGGACTCAATCTCCGATTAGCCACATTTTCAGCCACGCACGTATAATTTGCTCGATCCTTTTCTCGTGCTTGTATAATGATGAGATGCCCATCCGCAGCTTGGATGTAATTTGAGTCTCTCTCCGGTTGAACTTCGACCCTGTCCTTTAGCCAGTATATCTATAATATAAGTAAATAAATTAAATCAATTGGAGGGTTTGATAATAGTTATAAAATACTTTCTTACTCGAGGTGTTGGGATCCCTTTAGGTGGATGGCAATTGAGTTGAATTTGAGATCCTAGCTCTACGTTTTGAGAGTATGGAGGAACTTCGAATTCCTTGCGGAGATCTGTAAAGAGAGGAGATAATTAGTTATTTATTCAAGAACGACTTTAATGGCTTCAAAAATTAGAAACCAGCTCGCAGAAATGTTTAAAAATTGCATAAATAATATAAATTTTCTTTGTAATTCAAGAACTTTTTCAAGTCCCTCTTCAAAAATGTATGGTATAGAACTACGCCTGGATTTATTTCGTTTAAAGATTTGGGAAAAGCTTCTTATATATTTATATCAAATATATTTTGAACAATAAAGTGCGTGATGACAGAGCAGGAAACCTTTCTTTTTCTTTTTGGGGAAACTTAGAAGACTTAAGCATCTATGTCACGAAACAAATATATACATAGAACAGGGTGCCTATGTCATCTCACATGCCACTAAAAAGTGCATCAATAGCTTTACATCACATTTTATGTTCAATAAAATATACTCACGCCATTTAGATTAATAGCATACAAATCATTGTATACAACTAATATAATGGCTCTCAATCATTGAAACCAGTTTTTATCCTACATACAAGTACTTATATTGGTGTTATTTAAGGAGATATTTTTTTCTGAGTACCATGTGGTTAAAAACTCATTATATGTAATGATTATGTCCTTAATATTTTTTTATTATGACAATTTAGAGCACAAAATAGTTCATTTCTCAGCTTGAGTTTTTGACGTGTTCCCAAACTGCGGTTTGTCTTATGTACATATTTCAATTAAATAGCGTCTTTTTTGTTTGTGTTTCTCAGAAGGAGCCACAAAATATATAAATACTAAGCTTAATTGAAAGGATCCCTCTCTAGCCTTAGGGTTAGAAGGCCGGAATGGAAACATGTTTGTCGTAATTAAATTTGATAAGGGAAGAAAGTTCTAAGATAAAGAATGAAATAGTATTATTCTTAAATAATTCCAGGCAGGAAAAACTTTAAAGTTGAAATTGTCATATTAATTACATGAATAATTACATTTATGGCTTGTCAAATATAGATTTTTTCTACTCATACTATGTTGAACTCGAAAATTTATTTTTAGGCATGAAAAAAGTCTCTTATAATATAGTTTTAATTTGTAGGACATTTGTCCAACTACAAAATAATTTTAGCCCATCTTCCGTCCTATTTTTAATGAAACGATTGCAAGATACCATTGAATCCATTTGTATATCTACCAATACAGTGCTCGTAAGCAAATTGTATCGGTTTTGATAGTATATTTAAATTAACCTAGTCAAGAACAAATGAACATACTATCAGGAGTATTTTTTAATTATAATACACCTTAAATATCAATAATTATGTCTAAAAAGGCCCTCCCTCTGGAGCCACCATGACCTTTATTCTGGGACTGAAAGCCTTGATGGTAGGGTCATTGGACATATTTGCCCACCCCATCATAATGTTGATTCTCTGAAGACTTTACAGGCCTCAATCTCGTCGAACCATTATATTCCATAAGCCTACCAGAGCTTTGATATTTAGGGACGTCATAGTCTATTTTAAACGCAACGACCGGGTGATTAAAAACTTGTTTTTAATCACCAGATATATATTGTGTGAGTGTATGTGTTCAAATTATAAGGGAACAACTCAGTTAAATATGAATCTGTTCAATGTTGAAAAAAACCACAAACAAAATTTTTATTATCTTTTACATATTTTTCATGCAACACGAATGATAAGAAGCAAATGCTCGTGGGCTTCATTTTGTTTCGGAAATTCGTTGATTATCTCCTCTCGCTATGTTTTCCTACTTTTTCCCCCTTCTTTCCCTTTTGAAAATGAGATCGAAGCCATTTTAAGACCAACGCCAGGAAGAGGTCCCTAACGTCTATGTTATATTCCATTGTCAAGGGCGGAGCAATCCGGTTGTAAGGGAGGGGGGACAATTTTGCAGGCCAGAACTCGTTAAGATTTTCCCTATACTAAGCTTGAGTGGTTATGGCTTTATGGCCAGGTTCTGAGGAGTCTGGTTGACAACAAGTTAGTAGAGAGGCTTCAATTTTTAAGGGCACACTTGTCAAGAAGTCTTCAGTGACAATCTTATTGTGGCCTTCACTTTCTGTCTTCCTAAAGAGGCTCTCCCCGCTAATGAACCTCTTGACCTATGGGCAATTTATAATTCGAAAACCTTATCAAAGTGATACGCCGGAGAAGATATGCAATCAATTACCTTTGTGCCCCATTATCACATGTTTGTGAAAAACGGATAGAAACACTCAGGATTTTTTTAAGAATATATTATTCAGGCAAAATTTATCTTGTAGCCGACGCTTAAATACTGTCTCAATATCAGTTACTACAAATATTATCTTAATACAATATTATTTTAATACAATTGGCATACTTGGGCGATTTTTTGCGTAAAATGATTAGGTTGATCAATATATGATTCAGGTTCTTTCTACAGTATATAATTCTATTTTCTTTCCGTATATTATATTGTATTCAAATGTTTGACAAAGAATATAGACACTTTGATATTTTCCCTCTCATGGGAATCTAAGAATGGGGATCTTATCTTCCCAATAAGTAGATAAATACAAAAGGAAAGCATAACTTTTCACCGTGATCCAATATTCTCAATGAAGATCCTGCTCACAACAAGAGAGAGTCAAAAACCACAGGGTTGATTACGATGATTACTCCCCCTTACAATATATATATATTGTATACATTCACTAAACCATCTTAATCCCATTGTTTTCAGTAGATGATGTCCTCAAGGAATTCTCTTAAAAAGTGATGGGGACACGCTTTTCAAATGTAGTATTTAATCCAATAATATGGAACTTTTCTTTCTAAAAACCACAAAATGTATATTTTCTTTGAATATCAAGAGGAACGAAGGGAGTCTTTTTTCTATTTTTTTTTTAATTATTCATGACAAGGTTGATGAGTAAGGTAAGGTTAAGTTTCATTTTTTTCCATCTTCTTTTCCTTCATTCGATGAATTAATATATCATCTACATACTTACACAGAACTTACATTCCCTTCAATGCCTCAAGGCTCAAGTTTCATCTTTCATTTATTTTTTTATGTTGGTATCTTTATTTTTCGTTTTACTTTTTACTCTATTTGTAGTTGATTCTACATTCATTTTTATGATTATCTTATGTCAATGTATGCCGGGTTATGTATACATATAATATGTATACATAACATATGTAAATATCCAAAATATTTATGCATATCTCTGCTCTTTGTTTGATGGGTGCACATTTATATCTTTCTTTGCCCTTTCTTACTCCTAAAAAGTACATACGTGGGTGATCTGTAAAGTGTCCGACCTCAATGTGAATATGGCAGTACTCATAAATTAAAGGTAATCTCAATTATTTTTTTTACAATATGAACGTAGACGTCTGTTATGGTGGAAATATCAAATTACCTTGAAAATGGACTAAAGTTATTCAACAAGACGGTGCATATTTGATGTAAATAGGAGAATCCTAAGTATCTTGATTTTATTGTCAAAATAAAGCGGGAAAAAAACTCGGAACTTTTTACTTCATATGTTATCCCGTTGAGTGCAAGGTGACACACCTGTGATTCCCTGTCACTTCAAATAGAGTGAGGTTGACCCACCGGCCAGTCATTTCAAAAATTTAAGTAACTTTAAAAACATTATATAAAGTATGGAATATTAATTTTTTCACCTTTACTTTAAAAAAAAAAAATTGAGTATATATTTGATTGAAAATAATCGGTATGAATCAAAATTCCATCAATAGGGCACTCACTACCTTGAATAATTTCAATATATACGACCACTGACATTGTGGAACCTATAAACTCCAACAACGCAGGATATACCTATCTATCGACCCTTGCATGGAGCATATATAGGTAGTATATAGCAAGAACATAGGCATTAGACAAGAATGACTTCGATGTCGATTCTCAATTCTATTTTGGGTCCAACAAGGACTTACAATAATAACTCTGCTACAAATTCTCAAGTTTACTCTTCCTCTTTAATGAGCACAAAAAAATGTTCAATAGGGTTTGGAATGTAGTAGAAAAGGAGATTCACTTCTCAGGAGTTAAATAATAATGACAACAGCTGTGGAAATGAAAATTCATTCCCTAGATTACCAATTCCAAAAAACCGGGTAAGCTTCAAAATACAACCGATTTTCATCACTACTAATATCTATAGATGAAAATAATATTATTTCGGAAAGGGGCTGCTTTTTTGTATTTGGTACCTCAAGATCTGTTATTATTATTCTTATGGTCTTGAAAAGAGAATAAATAAGCATAAAGTAATCATTTGTGCGTCAGAGACGCATAAAGACCTTGAGGATTTCTTGACACCGTATATGTGAAAGTCCTAGTCATACTTGGAGTAATTCCTGCAAATATCATTTAAAGATTCGGAGTGGGGTGTGGATTTATTTCCTTAATCTCATAGCTACTCGCAGTTAATTTAATGAAACGTCATGACACCTAAGTGGCTCTCCTCCCAAACATTTTTTTCCAATTACCATGATGATCACGTTCATTAAAAAAATAACATTCTGGCTATAGTATTATTTTCAAGGCAAATATTTCATCGTAAGCTTGCGTCCAAATTAGGAGATCTCAGTTAATATCCCTTTAGCTAGTTCTCCAAAAATGAAATTCCAAGCGTTATCTCAGTTTATTTTCAAAAGATAGTAAAATAAAGTAAAAAAGTAAAGAGTATGTAATCAATTTATTGAATGATTAAAAAAAGTTTCATTCCAAGTGAATACAAATAATGAAAGCTGATATTATGGATAATTTACTTGAAGCTCGATATTAAATGCCTTTTGTCAAAAAAGTACAGGGAAATGTTTTTTTTAAATTGCCCGCACTGAAGGGATTTAAATGCATTTTTTTCTAGTTGGGCAGCACTGTCTTTCATTACGATGTCAAGTTTGACTGCGATGTGGTGACCAGTTTGCTTGCAATAATAATTGGATAAGTCAGTCTATCTCACAAGTGCTCCACGATTTTTACAATGAATGAAATTATTGAACAAAGAAAGCTTTTGCTGAATCAGTTTCATCAAAAACTCGTGCATATTAAAAAATACTTTGTGCTGGTAAGGGGGTTAGATAAATATTTTACAAGTGATACATTACTAAAAAAGATTGAGAATCCCAGCACTTGAACGCAGTTGCCTGATAATTATGTCCAATTTATTGGTAGATGTATAAAAAGCTTTTTATAGGAGTGTGATTTCTTTTTTGTTTTGTTATGTTTTAGGTTTAATGTACGAGTTCAAGTCCACATTGTATGCGAGATTCATGATATAAACGCCATTATTTGTACAGGGTACAAAAAATGGTCTTTTAAAAAATGAAACTTATTTTAAAGACAAAAGCAATACCAACCGTTTTTCCTTTTTTTATAATATAGCCATAACTTTATTCTATAAAATGTCAATCCCTAATTATATACAAATATAACTTTATTTTGAAGGCTCTAAGTCCAAGGACATGCTGAAATATATTAAAAAAATAATAATAACAAAATGATCCTAATCTATATTGGATATTAGACATGTACTATGTACAGAAAAAGGAAAAAGAAGTCAATCATTTATTGATTGACAGAAATCATTTCTTAAACCAGGGGAAAAATGTGACTTGGATTTCTTAAAGGATTATTTATGTGAAATGCATAGATAATTTAATTAACTGAGTAAGAAGAAAAAAAAGTCGAATCATTCCACTTATTTTAGCTAATGGATTCTTTATTATAGTTTGAGTTGTAAATTCTAAGCATAATTTAATCTAAGTTACAGTCCAAAAAGTCCGTACGTCATTTGAACTACCGGCTGGTCCATTTAAATCTGAACACTTATTAATTCAATAATGAATAAAAGTTGAGTGATTGAAATTAATTCATGTTTCGATATATTAAATTATGAACAATTATTTACAAAATAAATAAACCTGAGCTCTCTAGGTTACGTACTCGTCGAGAAAATGACACTTGAATGTGATGGATGATTTTCCATTGGCGGACTGCAAGCAGTTGTACAATTCTAGACTCACTATCTACGCCCTTAGCACGTCTGTGACATTAGAGAGGAAGAAGGGCTCTATCAAAAGGGTAAACTTGACCTGGAGGAGTTAAAGAAAACAGCCTAGGCTAATCTCTTCAATTCTATAATTGCCCAAGTAAGAGATCTTGGGATTTCACTCCAGACGGTCCAGAGAGCTATATAAAAAGTGGGTGGAAAAAGCCTTGTGAGGGTAGTGAGGGGCCACTTTTGACACCAGCAATGAAAGAAACACATCTCCCCTTTTGCAGGACTCTTTTGAATGAGGCTTTAGGGTGATTTGGAACACTTTTTTAGCAATTTTGGCTTGTACAGCCCTGATACCAACTCCCTCTACTACACCTTTTGGGGGCATGTTGAGAAGAAGAATTTAGTGTCCGTCATATAAACACAGAAGCCTCCTAAGCCACTATGACAGGAAACTACATCTGCAGTCGATGCAAGGCTTCTGCCGCCGACTGGAAACCATCATTGCTGCTAAGAGCGCCTACATTAATGATAAATAGAGCATAGATACATATCCATTTATAATATTAATTTTGTTGAAACTATATCCTTGATTAGTAAATTTTATCTCCTTGAAGTTTAAAATTCAATGTGTTCACAATTTATTTTTTGGAGAGTAACACATTTCGTCATATTTAAAAATTGTCCAACTAGACCAAATCAATGTTATATACATTGCTAAACTATTTTCATTACAATTGTCTCGAAAAATATAGTACTTTACCCACACCTCGACCATTTGTTAGATCTTAATATTCCAGAAGACACCATATCCATATCGAAAAAGAAAAGAATTATGTGTAAAGCTTTAAAAAATATGACATGAAATACATGTGATATTTTTTGTAGTTGCATTGTATTTTATTTTTCAATTCTAAAGAAAGAACATCTAAATATTTAGTAATCACTAGTGCGCATGCTCAGAAAAGACGAAAAGTAATACTGAGGAATAGTTAGGGAGTTCTAACAAGTGTAAGTATTCGTTGGACTCAGAGTGAAATTGAGGATCGAGATCAGAATAATTCCTAGTCACTGAGAGGGATTTGTGTCTTTATTTATTTTCTCTTATGACTTCTTTCAACTAGTTAAATAGTAATTCATGAGAACTAAGATGCTCTCCTTCCAAGCAATCTACAATTTGGCAGTTTGATCTGATTAACTTTAGGTTTCTCTTTTCTTTTTATATACCAAAAGTGCTTAGGATTTACAGCTATAATTATAGAAAGAATATGGAAATACCCACATACCATTTCAAAAGCTCTTTCAAATGCAATGAAATGCCCTAAGTAATAAAAATACCTCTTATTCAAAAAATATTTATTTGATTATACGTATTTTTTTCTCTTTTACAAAAAAGAATAAAAAAAAGCAATTTAATTTATTTTTAAACGTCAATTTTAGTACAATTTTATGTATTCGTACTCTTCACCTGTCAAGTACCACAATAACAAAAATAATTATTATACATTCAAAAAATATATATTTATGTATGTATGCCAAAGAAATAATTTATGAATGTATTTATACTGACAACTCTGTCACAGCTCAAAAAATAAATCCTATTAACAAGTAGTAAGTTATCAAATGCTTACAAAACACCATTTGAGGTTATATAAAAAAAAATGTTGTTCATTTGTTTATTTAAACATTAATTAGAAGAAAAAAAGAATTTTGTTGATTATTTTTGACAAAATTAAAGACACATTGATATATTCATTAAAAGGGAATGACTTTTTTTTCTCAATTTATTACTCATAATTAAATATGTCAAAAAAGAGGGATTCCCAGCGTGTACGAAATATTTTTCTTCAGATGACGTACAAAAAGAAACCAAAAATTAACTGAGTAACCCAAACAATTTGAAGAATATTTGGGAAGACGACAGCTTAGCCGTAATGTCTGCTTATTTGATTAGCTGGAAGCAGCTATGATGAAAGGGAATATACATAAATCATACTCCCTGATCTGTAGGAAGTACATAGGCAGGAATTATCCTGCCTTATATTGTTGCGATTCTCAATTATTCTCTGAGTCCAAGAGGAACTGAGACCTAACACTACACTACAATTTGTAAGCGGTATTCTCCCTCATTCAGGGGAAATGATACTATCTTTGGAAAATTAAAAAAAAAAATCTAAAAAAAGCAACCAAGGTTAATAGAAATACAAGATAATACCATACTACTGATGTTTGACATCCTCCGCACTTCTTAATTTTGATGTCAGAGAATATTGTGCGTAGAATAGAATGTTCTGTATTTTGCGAAAATATGTATGTCTTGCCCAACAGTCGGTACGATACATCAAATTAAAAATTCTAGCCCTCCCAATTTTTATAATGGTCAAACCTTTTATTTTTAATAATCTTGGTAGTGACTACAAAAAGCCGGACCCTCTCCATTATCATGCTACCAATAGTTTTCAGTCTGCTCCGTTAATTAGATTAGCTTCAAGGAGCTATAAGCAAAAGTGAATAAATGTAAGTACCAGTCAATAATATCTAGAAAATACATCGGCTTATATCTATATTCAATTCTACTCTGAGTCCAGTGGAAAATGACACCCATAGCTCATCTACAAATAAAATGACCAGCGTTATTCTCCGTCATTCATGAACACACAAACCCTTGGTGTCACTTTATAATCATATGTTCCCTCCTCAATTATGAAATAACAATCTTAACAGCATTAGAGAGACAAAAACTCAGACTGTTAGGTTGCCGACTCCATCAAAAACTTGCTCACTAAAGTATATTTGGAATTTACAATCCTACTAATGACTAGGGATGCCACTTTTTGAAAACTTTTAGCTGACAATAGCAGCAGCCAATTACTTCAGTTCCAATATCAGTATCAAATACTGATTTGTTACTTTAAGGCAATATTGTGGTTACGCCGATATCGAAATTCGTCCCAATTTGAGTTTGTTATCATTTTAAATGTATCCCTATCACAATAACACTGTATTACCACTATTTGGAGCAACACTAGTTTGCACATAAAATTTATGAATTTATAAATGAATCATAATTTATTAAGGAATATTTTAGTAATTATTTCTTTAGTGTATATTATTATTAGATAAGTTATTATGCGCTTATTTTTAAGCGTCCAAGGATACAATTATATAATTGACTTGCATGTTGCTTGAAAAATTGTATGCTTCTATTTTCACTTCTGTAATAATTAAAATTCTTCTTTCGCTTCATTTATATTAATTTTAACATCCAAAGTTTATATGACGCTTCATTTATATTAATTTTAACATCCAAAGTTTATATGAACTGTGCCTATATTTTCTACCACAAAACTTTGACCAAAAAGAGATAAAACATAACATAAAGGATAATAACTAATAGAATATTCAAGAATGAAATGAAGCAGACTATGAATAGAATTATGAAGATAAATCAGAAACTATTACTGAAATAAGATAAAAAAATATAAAATACATATCTTTCGAAAAATAGTGGGGGTAATAAAGACCCCAAGAAAATAACAGATAATTGATAAACCGAGTATCCAATGGATATTCATTAATTGTATAATACATATCAAAAGTAACATTATAACATTTGCTATTGAAAATGTTTCATCTCATTTGCTGGTTCAATCTGTACAACTTTCTGGTAAAGTTGTAATTAGTATAAAATCCCAACTTGTACAAATGAAATATAAAATATGATCCTCATCAGTTTGCCTTTAAGCCCTTTTTAAGTACATTTTCTTATTCAAATTGTGTAAATTTAATAAAAAGGCAGGAGAACATTATTACACATATATACAGATCATTTATCATTTAAAATGAGCTGTTAAATGAAAAAAATGTATTATACTCCTTCCTTCGGCACAATTTCCGCTTTTTCTCTACTTGACAAGATTATTTATTCATTTTTTATAATGTCATATCATTAGTTAAATGAATAATTCATATCAGAGTTCAAAGGTTAATGACATATACTGTTGGAGTTGCCTTTTCTAGCGAGGTAGTTTTTTGTTTTTTTCCAGATTTTTTTAGTTTTAAATCCGAACAGTGTTTTTTGTTTTCCAAAGCTGCTATCATTCTCAGAGGAGTCAGCAGATGATGGGTTGGAGGGTCTGTAGCCCCCGGCCCCAAAAATAAATTTTGCTATTTACTAAAAAGTTTAATATTTGATTTTTTTTCCATAAAATTAATATTTGAATCGAAATTACTTTCAAAAAATTTAATTGCTGTAAACAGCCGTGGATTTTTGGACATTTTTTTCCTAAAAATTTAATTTTTGAAATTTTTTGCAAACAGCTTTGGATTTTTTGAAATTTTTTAAGAATAGCAATGGAATTTGTATCTTTTTTCAAATTTCATTACTTTTAATTTTGGAAAAATAAAAAGATATAGATTTTTTAAATTTTTTCCAAAAAATTTTATATTTCAACTTAGAATTAAATTTTTAATTTTTGTCACAAAAATTAAAGCCACTACAAACCACTTCTTGCCGACGACCCTGTATTATTATCGTTATGGAACTTCTAATTTTTCTGAAAAAAAAAATCAACTAAAATGCAATTATAATAACATAAATATAGAGAAAATCTGTACGTTAGGAAGTAAATGACCCCATTTTCAGTCCTTATTAGACTGGGAATAGAATTTAGGGTCTACATTGGAGTAATTTTTTACTCCTACCTTGTTAAATTCCCACTGGGATTTGTGATTATCAAAGCCCCAATAACTAATTTAATAAAAGCCATGACAACCAAGCAACACTTCCCCAAACATTCTTTAAATTTGAAGAATTACAATGTGTGTTTTTTAAGTTTTATTTGTTTAACATATCAAAAGTGCTGATAATTTACAACTTTCTCTAGTATATGTATTACTAACTAAAGCAAGTTAATACTAATCATTTATTTACAGAGAGAGAAACAGTTGCCAAGATTCTTGGAAGGAGAAATGTATGTTGTGTACATACTGCTTAGTTATAAACATAATAATAAATTTAAGGTGCTTACATTTTATGGCTGTTGAAATGAGCTCTAATGGGCTTCGACTACAGTACTAATTAGCACTAATAACACTCCGATGATAAGTATTATTGTGTTCTTGCTATTTTTTTCTTCATTGGTTGTTTTAAGAGAGAGAAAGAATAAATAAAAAATATGGTAACTATAAATTACTTTGAAATATTCTCTAATAGTTAGCAATGACTTAGCAAAAAATAATACCCTCAAAAGTTGAACTATTAAAGGATTTAGAATAGATACTTCAAAGATTTTTTTTTTTTTTTGCAAGGATCAGTATTAGCCATTTACATATTATATCCTCAAAAGTTTACATCCTTTTTTACGCATAAAATATTGTGTAGAAGTTGCATTTCTTAATGTATTAAACATTAATTCATCTCCAACTTTAATGATGGCTCCATAAAGTCCTTATTAATTGTTATTTTATTAGATATAAATTGTTTTTAAATTCATCAGCTTCCATACGCAGATTTATTGGTTGCAGTACCAACAAAAAATGGCAATTGAGGAAAAAGGCAACGGATTGGAAATCTTCTCCGCACCCATCACTCTATAAAGGAGGTTGCAGACATTGTAAATTACTCTGTTGAGGTTGTCCGTAAGGTCAGGAGACTCATTAAAAGTAGCAAGAGATATTACAGGAAGTGGAAGACTCAACAAGATTGTCACTATAGACTTCTTGACCAGTGTGGCCTTTGAAATTGAAGCTAGTATCTGGAGTCCAGGAGAGGATGAAAGAGGTTGTGAAGCCTTGGTTAAGTACCAAATACACAGAAGTGTGTTATTGTTAGCAACAAGCCTCAGCATCTGGTCATTAGGACATAAAAACTCCAGTTTAGTTCAAGTAAAACGTAATTGCTTTCTGACCTCCAAACATTTGGTCCACTTCATCACCAGGTCTAGACTGGAGGCCACAGTGGCCGTAGAAGGAAGATATCTTAAGAAATATTTGATGATTTAAATTTTACTATCCAAAACAGTATGATTTGCTTTCGCACACTGTACTCGTATATATTTAAATTATTTTATATAAATATTGTTAAACTCATGCGTAAGGGTATGCACATTCTGCCCATTGAATTTCATATGTAAATAAAACAGGGCTGTAATCACCGAAGGCAAGCGAGGCACAGGCTTCCAATAATTTTTGCATTAGAAGTATTGATCATCACTATTAATGGTGAGTCATCTTTATCCAATGAAATCCGTGACCCTAATAACCAATCGTGATTACAACACTGTATAATGCTATATAAAAACATTATACATATATGAAACATGGTACTTTTCAATTAAGCCCTACTTTTTTAAGACAATAGTATTCCTCGCACTATCCGAAAATAAATTTTTATTGGTAATCAACAAGTAAAGTCAAATGCTTTTCCTTTAGATGTTAGTTATCCATTACGTCATACTCTACAAATATTTTTTTGTTCACACCCAATCTTTCCATTCAAACAGTAAAAGAAAAATTAAAAGAAAAACAAATTACCAAAATTTTGTTGATATATAGATATAATATAATATATTTAAGGTACCTTCGAAAAAGGGAAGATGTATAAATATCCTTTTCAGTTCATAAATACGTAGAATAAGCTACACTGCATAAGAAAAAGTCTACTAACAAAAACAGCTGAAGTGAAACTACACAGTGCATATCTTTGCTAATCCTGAAAAATTAATAAATATATCAAATGTTTTTAGAGTATCTAAAGTTATGAAACAAAGTGACAAAACGCGCCTTGAGTAGATTCTTTGTCCTACTAATATATTTTTCTACGCCAGATGTCATTTTTTATGATACCACATGTGACGTAACTGGATCATTATTCGTCCTTTTCCCTTTTGTTTCATGCAACTTATTTTCTTACCTTCCCAGAATTTACTTTGTAAATTCAGTTAATAGATTGAATTTATGGAGGCTCCATTGTTAGTTATACAGTAATATCCAACGTTCCTAGCGGTAAAAAAAGAATGTGATCACTACCTCGTACAAGTATTTTTCATGTGTTTTCCACTTTGTTTATAGCTTGAAGGGTTCCATTTCCAAGAAATTACTTCTAACTTGTACAAATTACATAAATGAATTATACATTTTCAACATGTATAGAACATATAAACATTGCACAGAGCCAATTGTTTTAATGTTAGAATCCAAGAACTCTACATGAATTACAATTTATGAAAAAAGTTCCTCTACGAACTGATAGTTGACTCACACTTCATAAAAGGTGTCAAAAACTTATATAAATTGTATAGGAAGGAGTCTGTATGTATTCCGTGATGAAAACGATACCAATGGTGGTACACCATTAAATTATTAATCCCTTTCTGTAGAGTTTATTTTTTCTTTCCTTGTGGATTAGGATATATGTTATATATATAACCATTTTCATAAATGAACCATTATGATATTTTTTCTGGTTTTATGTATAGTATATACATATATACCATATATTTATTTAACAGTACCAAGGAAAATAAAGAAAAAAGAGGAATTAAGTAGTCAAAAAAGCAGATGTGAAATAAAATTATATATATGTATGTATAACAGAAGGGGGGAGAGGAGAATATGGTTCTTTGGTTGGTTGAGATGGTGAAGAGGAGGGGGGGGGGAGCAATTAGTCAAAATTGCCCCAATTCCATTTTTGTGTATTTTTACTTTTCAATAATGATTTTTTTGTAAGTTATAGTGGTTCTTAAATCATTTTGCTTCGAAATGTTAAGGGAACAGAGACCAAAAATCTTCCTTAAAAAAAAATAAAGAAACATAATATTAGATCCATATTAATCAATGTTTAGAAGTTGCACAGAGCCCCTGAAGTTGTTCCTTTAATTAGTCTGATGGAATTGTACTGATTAAGTATAAGTACACATTTTAATTATTACAACTACTCCATCTGGGCTAGGAATCGTCCTTGAAGTCCTTAGATATTAAGTATAATTCCTTTTCTAGGAATGGCTAGGGTTCAAACCTACGAGCATCGAGTTCAAGAGATTAATTTTCTTCCAAGAGAGTTCTCTTTTGAGCTATGCCGATTTTTTCTCCCTATCTACAGGGTGAGTTACACCGGTTCCTTTATTTTTAATGATAAATATCACCACTAGTATAAAAATTGACGCTTGGCAAAATAACAATGATTAAGTGTTTCAGTTTCAACAAAGTTTGTCCCATTTTTTTCCATCGAATTGACAAAAGAAATAATATTGAAGCTGAAAGATTAGAAAATAAAGTCTTGATCCTTCCCAAACTTTAGATTTCAAACAGTAAGCAAATCAAGCAGGAGGTCTATTTGGCCAAGGCTATGGAGTCCATTTTACATAACTTTTGTAAATTCTTGTTTTGCATACTTTAATCTTTAAAACTAATTTGTTAACTATGTAAATTAGCTTTTCTAGATTTGGCTACTATTACATTTACTATAAGGTCATCCTGTAGGTATAGGAGATTGAAAAAAGGATTTCCTTTTTTTAGGGTATTGCTATAAGAGAAAGGTAAAACCATTAAAAATGGTTATTTATTCTTTACAAAACGATGATTCCATCATCACTGCTTAGTAACTTGCTCAGCAAGGAATGCTTTCTCGAGAGTATATTTCTACAAATATCAAATTAAATACAAGGTTTTAAAGTCATGTCCACATCATAAATCTCTCAAGAAAGTTTTTTCTTCTTATTTATATACCTCTCTTTGTATATTGTACCTTTTCAATAAACAGCTGGAGAAATAAGAGAGTGAAAGAAAGGTGCAAACAAAAAACAAAAAAATCATAATATATTTGTTTTTGCAAAAATGCAATCTCCAGACAACAAATTCGAAATTAAAATAATGAACCAAACTTATTTATGGGTAAGTGATTTACGAAGGAGTTGGAGAGATTTTTTTGTTTTTCAAGCATATATTACATCAGAAGTATACATTAAAAATACACACTCATTCCTGTATTAAACGGTCATGCCAGGGAAATTGAAAAAAAAACCGACCGTTTTCTGCAGTTGAACTTTTTACAACCTGGTTTCCTTTTTTGTAACAATTCTAAATTTGAAAAATGGATATGGGTGGCTAGTACATAAAAGAGGTGGCCTTAGACCAAATTGACTTTATTATATAGACTTAAGTGCTGAAAAAATTGTACGATTTATATTATAAAAGATGAATTTTGAACATATTAAAAGTTTAAAAATATTCATAAGGGGGGAGTCAAATCCAAAGAAGATATAAAATTTATTTTTAAAGAATATAAAAAGTTCCAAATAACCAATATTTTTTATATATATACTGGGGGATATACTTATGGAGTCCCAAGTGAAAATCGTGTCATTGTACAACTCTTGTCAACTCATACGCTTTATAAATACTCCAAGGACTATATCAACAGAGTAATTATTTTTGAGATACGTATTTATGCTAATCAAATTTTTTAGTTAATGTTACATTATTTGATTATATTCATATTTTTTTCAATTGCACAAAACAGTATTTACCTTATGATTTTCTCTGTAATCAAAATGGGGATTGATGTAAGAATTGAAGGAAGGAGACTTTCACTCCTATGTATGTAGTTATATTCAAAATACTCTTTGAGTCCCATGAGTGCATATACAACATATGTACGTACAATTGAACTCTACAAAATTGAAAGCATTCGATTTCTATGTAAATTTTGTGAAATAATTTATACATACATTATATATCAATTTAATTCATTTTAGAGAGAAAAAATTGCTGTTTCGACTATGAAATCAAATGTTATTATATTGAAAATAAACGTAAAGAGTGAACTAACTCTAAAAGAATGTGACAAAGTATATTTGCATTTGCTTTCTCTTCCATTGAGTGATTATAGGTTTTTGTTGTTGGACATATTAAAACTTTGAAACCTATTCTGAATCCTATAACGTCCATTTGCTTAATCGGAGGTCATAATTTTCCGACTTCTCTAAAATAAGAATCTTTGTCCATTTTTAGGAACAAAAATATTTTCTATTTTTTTATATCTGTGAAAATCCCAGATTTTTGATTTTTTTAAATGGAAATTTTGAGTATCTCGCTAGAAATGGAGATTTTTTAATATTAAAAATAATTGATCGACTGTTCTTGATGATGCTTATATGAATTATTTTCTATATATATTGCATCCATAAAATTCGATCTGTAATGAATAAAAAAATAAGAGATTTGAGTGCTTTTTCGATGACACAATGCGTTGGTATCATTAGAGGAAATAAGGATTTTTTTTTTTGTTTATTGATCTTTGATTCTTTATTCATAATTGTACCCATCAAGTTTTTGAGAAAAAAAAATACTCAATACGATTATTTGAAAAATCGAGTATCAAATATAATACCTTGGACGTTATAGAACGAGTAAAATATATATTTTCAAAAGCTAGTGTTAAATATAATTGACTTTATGACCTAATGTATTACAACTCGAGATGTCTCAATATTCAAGCACTGGAAAGGTCGATTTAAGTCAACACATAATTGACTAGCGTCCTCTAACTTGGGTTTACTTGTAATTATAAAAGTGATTCAAGTCATGAATTAAACGTATCCAATAAGTATGTTATTATAATGTTTGTAATCGACTTAAAGAGGATCTAACATGGTCTAACAAATTGGCATTTATAGATGTATTTGATGTACATTGCTCCACTGAGTATTTTTAAATTACAAATCTAAATCTTTGCATTCAAAGCCAGACTTTTTTTATTTTAAGTTTGTTGATTCAAGACATCATGCTTCCATCTTCAATTTTTTAATTCTGGTGACGTCATACACTGCTAATGTTTCACTAATTTATAGGCGGAATAGAGTAAACAAATACGACATGGGTAAAGAATTATTGAAGAAATAATTCTCTTTTTTTATCTAATCTAGATAAATGTAGGTAAGTGCTTGACCTCCTAAACTACTTCTCATCAAGCACAACCTTCTCAAATTAACGATATATAGAATAGGTATAATAATTTTTAGCTTTGATATTGAGCTAATTTAATACCAAGTAACTTGTAGGAAACCACGTTCATAGAAAATATTCTACATACTATTTGACTAATGTAGGATTATATATCCCTACTTAGGCCGGTTTTTGTTTTTTGTAGACTTATCTAACCCAAATCACAAGGTAAAAGTAGTCTAATTCACAGAAAATCAAAAATTTTGTGACATTTTAAAATGAATTGCAATGATATTATCAATATTCCTATTCAACATAAATGTCTACCTCATGCTTACCCGAATCTTTTTAAATCCGAATGAAAGAAATACAAATTGTTATAGAAACGTTGACTTGTGGACCCCTGAGCCTAAGATTTCAAGTAATACTATTCGTAAAACAATTGAAGATTTTTAATTTCAGTCTCCACCACACAATGTTAATAAAACCAAATTATAATGGGGAATTTTTTGCTTAAGCAATAAGGTGGTATCTTAAGTACAACACTTCAAATGAAATTTTTCCCATTTTGGTCTGTGATTAATAAAATATGCTACCAATTATTGTATCTATGCGTATGTTTATTTATAGATAGATATACGTGTGTATCAATGTACATAAAACTGCACTGTTATGGAGTTAATGTTTATTCCTCCTGCACAAAAACTTTCTTTGTTGGGACAATCAAACTTTCGCCATGCTTGAGGCTTCTTTTTGTGTGGTACAGACCAGCTAGTTGTCGAAATATGAGAATTTTGGATCAAAATCGGTCATTTTTTGGCCTCTTGTAACAGTCATATATGATGCTTAGAGATGAAATTTGTGTAAAGCGCGAGCAAAAGGTGTGAGTGCAACATACAGTATTACTGAATTAATACCTTTGTTAGTATCAGCTGCCTATTATATGATTTTGGAAGTAGAAAGTGAATTACTGTAATGAAAAACCAGAAACTTCTGCGTTTAATTAGCATTAGTGCAAAGAAAATATTAGAGTTATATTTTAATTCATATATTATGCATTTTTAAATTAATTTACATCATAGAGGGTAAAGGAATCTTCTTTTAGAGGGAGATGTTAGCAACCCATGACTTCTTCAATAATAAGCAAGAGAAAGAGCAACGCTCTTCGTATCTAATTGATTATTTTTTTATATTTATACAGATCCCTTCATTAATGATGTTTGAGTTCGTGTTGGGACAATTAATTGGGACAAATTGGAAAATCGGGATCGGTATCCGTCTAATAATTTTTAATTTTGATCATTCACGTAAAGGGCATCTACAATACCTTGATGGCTACCTTGTGAGGTATAAAATCCCAACCCTGAGCCAAGGTACACAAGTCTGATCATGTAGAAGACGGTACAAAGTGACAAGGGTATGGAAATAAAAGAATATGATATAGTTGGATATACTGACGTATCAAGAATAAATAGTCACATAGCTACTGGATGTGCCTTAAAACAACATTACTCCGTTATTGGGGAATGTTCATTAATGCTTGATGATACAAACACGGTATTCAAGATGAATTTGAAGCTATAAGAAATCTAGCGAGTAATCTGCTGTTTCAAAAAACGAATGATAAGGGAATATTAATATTATCTAATAGCCTGTCCGCTATAGACAGTTTAAATATAAAATCAAGGTGCATATTGAGAGAAGAATTTTTTTGGCTATAAAAATGCCCTCAAGAATTCCGAGATCAAGGTCATAATAATAGCACAGGGAACGAGTTAGAAGATGCTTTTGCTAAGGAGGGTGCAGAAGGGGGAACGCCAGTCTTTGTCCCAATTCTGTGTGCCAGGTTAAGAAAGCTCTTTGAAAAGCCATTTTGAATGATTGGCAAACTATCTGGCAACCGTTGGATAGCTGCCGCTGATCTAAGCAGAGTATTGTCAAGCCATACATTGGAACAAAAGTTGAAAAATACAAGAGACATCAAATCTCAAGTATAGTTGGTATGGTTTGTGGCCACATACAACTTAACATACATATTTTTAAAATGGAAAAATGCTGACCTCGATTTGTCGACTCTGTGAAGAAGATAAGGAAACACCATTTCATCTTATCTATGACTGTGGCCGTATCTTGCAGGAAATGACTGAACTTACTATGGAGTCTGTGGAAAAGAAAATATCAATGGAGGAGGGACTTTTGAGGATTTTTAATATCATGTGTAATTATGATTTATTTTATAATAATAAAGTTAGAAACTCATGGATGAACATTTATCGGATGATACCGGATTGAGTTCCGGTATGGTGGGGTGAATCTAAGAGCTAAAGATAAATTTTTAATTTGCGATTCTGATTTTTATTTATTATTTTTATAAGTTATGAAACAAAAAAAAAAAAAAGAAAGGTCATCTACCCACCACAAAATTAAGAAATTTTTAATTTTTACTAGAAAATTAAATTTTTGAAACTATGTTCCAAAAAAAATTTCAAATTTTTTTTCAAATAAATTCTAAAACCCTGCCCAAAAACAACAACAACTAAATAATTATGTGGATGCCCCTGATAGCAAAATGGTATGTTTTAACTATTATTTAAAATATTAAATAATCGGAATCAGCATAGGGAATTTTCACTAGAATCGTATCGCAATCGGTATCAGGAGTTTTTTTTTGAAATTGTCCCATGATTACTATAAGTACAAACTTGGTACTTTATATCCTTCTTAGTTATTGGTATATCCTTAAAAAATATGGCTTACCTTGTTTTTAATGATTCAAGTGTTGTTCAAAGATGTGCAGAAGGATTTGTGGTTTATATGTTTTATCTAACGTAAAATAGCCAAATTGAAGACTAATAGAAGTTATTTTCGATAAACCCAGTCCTAGTGGTCCCAAACTTTGGCAAAATCAGTTGTTTTATTATCCCCAGCAAAAAATATTCGGCGCAGAGGGAGAAAACGAACCCAAAAAAGGACTAGTGTAATGTTCATTAGGGTGAGGCTGGTACAAAATTAATGCTTAAATTTTAAGAGATAGTGTTTAACTTTTTGTTGGTACTACCTAATAAACATATCTGTGCAATTTGATTGAAATATATTTACATTTTTCTTAAGAACAAAGCCGATGCAGTATTGGAAAATTGACACAAAACGTTAAACAGCACTTTTTTAATGTTTTAGATGAAAATGCACTAATTAGGAAACATTTGTCAGGAAATATTTGTATAATTTTTTGAAAGCATAATATTAATCGCCAAAAAAAGGATGATCAAAAATGTAAATATTTATGTGCTTCATTGACTTTGCATAATCAAAATACAGACATCACATTTATTACCGTAATTGATCATAAAGGAAAAAATATCAATGTATAAATACAGTTTCAACGAGCGTAACGTAATTTTTTTTTTGTCCTTTCCAACAATAAGGGCGGTCCTATCTGACATTGGGACCGGTACTTAAGACGATCGGACTCTCATTACTAGAACTGATTTAAAATTGAATAAATGAAATTGTCTGACGTCAATAATGAACGAACTTTATAAGTTAAATCCGTGCCAGGTGCGATAACATAGGTAATAATTGCTCAAAGTCTGGAACACAGTAAGAAGTTCGTTTGCAAGGGAATTTGAGGCTTTTAAAGGTGACTCATCTCCCTGTCACTCCTCGAAAATAAGTTTCAAATGGCAAGACAATTTTGACAACTTTATATCACCAGACATTTAGCTTTCAAACTCACCGAATCTGAAGGGTTTTTTGTGTAGCGTGCGATCGAACGATAAAATAACCGAACTCTCTGCAATACAATATGCAATATGAAAGACAAACTAATCAGTCAAAACAAGAAGGAATTTCAAAATTTGGAAGAAACTAAGTGTCAAAGGCCTGCTCGTCCACACAGACTTTAATTGATGCTGGATTTGAATTTATACAATAAAAGAAAACAAAATCCATCTAGCTTTCAGAATCTGGTTTCATTCTTTTAAGCTAAAAGAGATAAAATTGCATGGTCTGTATTTATGACTGAAGACTGTAGCTCCATCCAACTTAGTGTAGGTCCAATCCAGTTCAGCTTCGATCTGGTCCAGTTTAACCATGCATATCAGACTTTTCTTAATATTGGGAAGTGCCAATTTGTCAAATGATTCCATTGTTTTTTCAACCGCCTGATGTTTGAACAGGCTATCTAAAAAACAGATGCGAAAGTGCCCGTTTTATGCCCAAGAGAGCACATCAAAGTGGAACCATAGATAGCTTGTGCACCCTCTACATATTCAGTGCATTCATGTTCCAACATTCTAAGTAGACATACAATCGCATCAGAAACAAAATGGGTAATTGAAACAATAAAATAAAATTAGTTTAAATAGTCAGCGTCTAGCTATAAAAATAAGTATGTACATGTTTGTTTGCTCATACAAACATGAATAGAGAGGGGATTCAAACGTACATACATTTATATGGATATGAATGTGGAAAGGGATTCTAAATATTTGATCCACACAGAAGAAGAGAAGCATTTGTACAAAAAAAAAAATTGTTTGTGTAGGGGGATGCTGTCGTTTCATTTCCATCTTCTCTTTATGTCATATCAATTATTATATTTTCTCCAAGACGAAAAAGAAGAAAAAAACATTTATAAATATATATATATGTACACACAATGTGACAATGAGATAAATAAAAAAATAATCGGTTAGATTTGCTTTTTCCCGAAAAATTAATTCTATATGAACCCACAAAAGGGACGTTTTCTCTCTCTTTCTCCTATCTATTGAATGGACTGTCCTTCAATTGCAGATATACATGAGAGAGAAACCCATGTAAGGAAATAAAAGTAATAAAACCTAGATATTGATGCAATTGAATGTAACTGCTACCAATAAAGGTGGCTATATATATTTTTTGGCATCCCTTAATCAATAAATGGTATAATAATACTAGTAATAAAATATGACCACTAACGCCCTCTATCCCTTAATCTTTCAACTACTTACATGCCATCTCCACTGTTGCATTCCTGGACGATACCTTTCCTCTCTCATACCAAGCATCGCAATGACAAATATAAGTCCCAAAGAACTCCTCTACCGAAATGCGGTTCACAATCAAACTTAGCGTCTTTTCGTTTTCATTCCATTCGTTGAGTCGATCCTTTTCAGAGTGAAACTCTGATACGCCCATGGCTTCTCCATTGCACACAAAGTAAGCCTTTACAGAGCGAATGACGGAGCAAGTGAGTTTGACATTTTTGTTACGGATAATGAATGAATCGTTGGGATGGATAATGAATTCCGGAGGGGCGGAGGAAGTCGTTTCTGGAGTAGGGGAAGAGGTGCGGAGCACGGAGTTGGGGTGTTGATGTTGTAGGAAGGATGTATTGCTGGTATTTTGTAGAACTTCCTTGCTTATTATCATACCTGAAAGAAGGATAAAAAATGACATTAAATCTAATTAAGTGACACTTTAAGCACAAATAATTAAATTTTGAGGTTAACCATTCATGTAGAAAATCTCATCATCAAACATTCTCAGCAGCTTTAGCAGTATGATTGAGAGCTTGTTACTAAAAAATAAACGTACTACCATTCCATTGATGAAAAATATTAAATGACTAGACACAAAAAGCAGAATGAATCTCTTCTCAGTATATTGGATAGGCATTTTTAGCTCATCTAACAAGGAATCTCTCATAACAATTCTAGACATCAACTGTTATAATCCAAAATAAGCACTCAAAGTCCTTACCACGTTCTAAAAAGTTCCTTACAACACCATTTATTATTGTGCAAAACCAACTAGAAAACTGAGTGTAATTTTAATGCAAGGGCCATTCGAACATTTTTTTCAAATTTCTGGCACAAACATAAATTAAATCATACGATTGAAGTTTGGTTTCCCATTTAGCTTTTTACTGGAGAGCAATGTACTTCAGATGTATAAACCCTGTTTAATGACTGAAATCCTTGTCAACCCTTTTCTTTTGGGTGCCTACGAAATAAGCCCCCTATTAGCTAAAAAAAATATTTAAATAATAAATTTAATATTATACATTTGAAAAGTATTGACAAAGTAACTATCAATCTCTAATGAAACCCCTAATGGAGGTAGGTAATGATGTTTTGGAGAGGTTTAAAAACTTTATCGTCCCTCTTATTATGAAATAAAGGTGTTGTTTGCCATTACAGAGGTAACTGCCATTGATAGATTACGAAATAAAAGTATTGACCCTGAACTCCTTCCTTCTTTTCAATACTATGAAGGAAAAAAAATGTAAATTGTGTTTTATCAAAAGTCATCAATTTTTTTATCCATTGTAAGTGAATGAGAATTAACATTTGCAAAAGCTTTGTTTATTTTTAAGGGTAAAAAGTAGCAAAGTACCATTACTAATTTTGGTAACGTATGGAGTACACAATATTAGGCTCCCTTTTTTATTTTTGCAATGAAAGTTATTTTCCAACATCATTTAAAACCACCACTGGATTAAGAACATATTTTGTGCCTCTTAGGCAGTATAGTTTTATTAACAGTTTTTTCTGATTGATGTAATATGAATTTTTTGACAAGTTTTGTATTTATGCTAAGAATACACTATAGGTAGATTATTAGCAGAGCAATTTGTAAAGCCGAAACATGAACAATTCCCATTTTCTCCCACATACCCCCCTCCCATTACAAAATCCACAAAAAAAAAAAGGATAATGGTGAAGGATAAATAAGGCAATGAGGCATAATTCTTCTTTGCCCTTTACTCCACCAAAAATTGACCTAAAGTGTTTCCTTTGGTTAAAAGCAAACCTGTTAAAAATTAGACATATCTTAATTTTTGCGTATGTTTGAACAAATACTTTGTTTCCTTTCTGACAAAAAATATTTTTGTTGGCTTGACGACAGGATCAGACTATCCTTTTTATTACTAATTTTTTAGCAATGTCTCTGATTGACTTTCATATCAATACATGATACTATTTAGAAACACTTTTTTAGTTTGTATTCCATTGTTCAGAAAGCAAATATCATGCTTTTCAATAATGTTAGCCAAATCGGCAACAATGTAACAAATTAGGCATTCTTAATCCTTCATACTACTTCTGTTTTTCTAAGCCAAGTCATTTATATATATTCATTTAAAAGAAACACTTTTGTACATAGTGATGGATGTTAGTCCCTTTACATGTATATAATTAAAATTTAGCTTAAGTTTTGCGCACAGCAAAGTTGTGACAGTCAAAAGCTCTCTTTTCTGATTGTAACATCCCATAAATCTACAATTTCTTTTTCCTTCTGCAAACACTTCCAACCCCCCTTCCCCTCAAGAAAATGTTTTGCTTTTTACATGAATATATATATATATATATATGTATACTTAAAGACATTCCTCTCTTTTTTCCTATAAAAATGGTTTATGAGAGCCTATAAAACGCTCATTTATGACGTCATTATGATTCACTTATGACCCCATCATGATTACTTGAATGAGTAAGAAGAATTATTTATATCCACATATTATAAGCATTTATTTGTGTTGTACTCAAATATACTCTAACTCGGAAAAGCTCGAATTGATTTGATAATTTTCTCAAAAATACTCGCCTTAAATATTTTTTTTCCCCTACCAATTCGACTTCTTTGAACTTGAATCGAATCGAACAAATCAAAAGATTCAAGTAATGATGGTTAATCTAATTTATAGTATAAGTACTAACATGGATGATGGTACATGCTACAGACAAGCAGAGTTAATATTATATTAAAAAGTAAAAACCACAATACTTAATATGTAGAAATTTGTACAAGCTCTAACTTGACCAAACTCAAATTTTTGAATACGTATCCAACACTAGTGTTTATGCAATACCTCTTTTAAGATTTTTTTTTTTTTTTTTTTCATTTTATAAAATATTTTCCCAAATATTCAGTACATTTAAACTTATAAGCCACTCCAGCAATCTATATAACACATGGACTGAAAGGTCCCTTCCTTCACAAAGAAAACACGTTCCGTTTCGTTCAAAATCGGATTTTTTTAAATTATTATTTGCATTATGGAGCGGAGTCCCCAAAACACTTTTTAAAAGGTTGCTTAGCTCAAATAGTATTTTTTCCAACAAAAAACAGTCTCAAAATTAAAACAGTAAATTTTTTTTGATCCATTGTTTTGGAATTAACAAAAGTAGCGTCACAATTATCACAATAAGTGTGACGAGTTAAAGAACAATTAGTCATGAAATTTTGAAAGCTGTCTCTTGAAGGCTGGCACTAACTGAAAATGAGGTGACTTTAAAATAAAATAGTGTGTGAAGCCCTGGACTTTTCCATCCACATCTTACAAAATTTATTCGTCTCTTTCCATAAATTTAACAAAGTAAATAAGTTGAAATTTTTTTTACAACAATTATACCTGTTTGTTGTCTATATGCTTTTAAAAAAATGATTAATTTGAGATACTGGAATATAAAAATCTATCTCTTTTTCCGATGTTTGAACGTACAATGACATTTTTTATTAAATCTTGAATAAGTGCCCAACAGGTTAACTCCCCAACTGATTTTTTACCATAGTGTAGCTGATGGTATATTAATTTACGAAATGGTAACTTTTTTCTGCATGAACTGATTTTACAAGCATACATTTGTTTTTTAGGAATTAATATACTTTATTTAATCCATACTCATATTTGGAACATCATTGGGATAAAAATTAAATAAGATAATGATATTGAAGTGAGAGTCAAATCATATGTCGGTGCCTATTTTGAGAAATATATATATATATTTTTTTTTACTAACTTGATACTTTTATATCTTGGAAACTAATGATTCAATTGATTTCAAATTTTTAGGATTGTCGTGTCTAAATGTGAATTATCACATCTATTGTGCGTATACGGGTATACACACATGCATGATATCGGGAGAAGTGTTGCTCTAAAGGAGGGTTACCATATCTATCGTGCATGTACACGTAAAAGGGTATATATATTTATATATATGACTGATATCAGGAGATGAGTTGCTCTCACAAAAAAATTCCTTTGATCATTCATAAATATATAACTAAATATACACTGAGAGGAGTACACGCACGATAGAGGTGGTAACTCGCCTTTAGAGGAACTCTTCATACATGTGTATGTATGTATACTCACAATAGATGTGGTAACTTACATTTATACACGGCAATCTTAACTTCTGTGGTCTTCTATTTGGCGAGGAATGACACTAATAGAAATGAAATATTTTTTCTTTAAAATGTTTACCCAAATTTTTAATACATTTAATTTTATAGACCACTTGAGCAACCTGAGAAAGGTAATAAAAAAGGCACAGTATTTGTCCCCTCCCATCATTTTTCCAATGACACTCAATCTTTATGATCGTGTCTTTTAGATTCTAGATTTTACGTAGTGCTATGGACATACATACATTTATATATATATATATATATGGCCTATCTTAATGGGTTTGTCCTTGAATTGAAAGCTTTAGGTTATTGTTATAGTTCTCCCCCCTTTACTTATACTTTTTCTTTTCCTTACATCAGATATAGAGGCTCAAATAGGCAATACATCTTAGTTATTGCTTTGTATATATGTGTTATAAGTAGTTAGAGTGTAGGAGAATTGAGGAAATGGATTTAGTAGAAGTGTTAATTTATTTTAATGTCTCCCTTGTCAGAAATGGTCGTCAAAAGGATTGGAAATGAAAATAATACATAAATAAGATTTATATTAAAGCACATAGATAGGTTTGTTCCCTTGTGAAGAGATGATCACTCCGAGTATAAACTATCTCAGTCAATCGTATGTGAAATCCTGTCAAACACCTGTAGTACATTAATGTATACATATATATGTGTTGTTGTTTTTTTTACACAAAAACATTCATGAGCAAAAATTAAGAAGGAAGAAATGTCTAATATATATTTTTACATCATATTTCCAGGGAGGGGCTCATAAAATGATTGTAAATTTATAGCCTTTATCATAAATTATCTATTGGGCACGCATAGAAAATTAGAGATAATTGGAGCGTACTTTCTAGAGCTTTTCATAGAAGTGTTACATATGTCGATTTAAGACGATTAAAGAGGTCGTTGGCGTCTTGGAAAATATGCTTTTTCGAATCCAACGGGATTTCTGGGATAGAAAATGGAAAGATGGAATTGTTAAACGATCCTGGGGCATATTGGGAAATGGATTTTCATCCAACATTTTCCATAGGAAGAATTGATTAAGAACTTGGGGTTGATGAGAAAACAAAAGTCCGTCATGTTACCAATCTTAGCCTAAAGTTGAATGTACAAAGACATGAGCCCCTTTTACAACTCCAATGACTCCCAAACATAATGTTCAAGGACCTTTTGAAAAACAGATCCTTGGATAAGGAGAAACTTTTCCATCATTAACAGAATTAATGTTTTTTTCTCGAGTTTTTGATAGGAAGGTAGAACACGTCATCCAAATGTTGACACTCTGAAGGCCCCCATTTTATAGGAATGGGCCTTAATTGATCTATAAAAAATAATCTGTGTCCCCCAGATTTCAGTCTCATTTGGAGAAACAAGTGACAACAAAAGACCAAGAATTTAATTATTCATTAATAATTATTTATGTATATTTACAATTTATGTTTCTAATATTTTCAATAACTATTATTAATTAATTAATTACAGTACGAGTATGTCATTTTTTAATTTAATTTATTAACATTTTATGAGCCGTACTCTGTACATACATATTTTTGCCGTGCATTCAAATTTATGGGATTATTTTAGATACATAAGAATATCAACTATAGTTTAAAACCTTCATTTGATTTATATGAAGTTAAATAAAGTCAATACATCATTCAACTTAAATTCTACTGATAAAAATGTGTGCATAGGTCTGAGTATACACATATATATACTTAATATTATACTCGAGTTTTTGCAATATATGTATATGGTTGGTTATTAGTATGTAGTAATTAAATAGGAATCGAATGCATCTATAGAAACTTATTGTGGATGTTTAATATTTATTACAAATTAACATATAAAAATTTGAATGAAATTGAAAATTGACTTTTTGATTTTTGTTTTTAGATCAAATATTGACCTTGTGGGTAAAAACTCATTTTGTTGGCTTATACAATAAAATACAACAAAAGAATAAAACAATTATGTATGAAGTGGTTTTTAAAGTAGATCAATATCTTCAAAAAAATTCCATAGCAATTTAAAAATAGGGTAGGTGGTGTCGAGCCCGAAAATTTAGAAGCCTTTAAATCTTGAACCGGGAACAAAATGGCTGAAATATTTGAGTTCTTAACAAATATTAAATTATCGTCCAAATTTAAAAAAAATCAAGGATGGGGCGGTGAAAAATGTACTTAATTTAATTGCTTTTACTTGGAATCACCCAGATAAATCATTTTTTTTTATTCTATTAAGTTCATCTACTAATAATTATTAATAAAAATTTCCTTATACTATTTATAAACATGTCAGAAGTGGAGGTTGCTTAGAATTTATCCTTGAAATTAATATTATCATGGACAACGCACTCAGGAGAAATTTTTCTCTTGAACTTAACATGTGTAGGTTCGCGCCCGGCTGATTCCTAAAGAAAAAATTATACCTTATGTAACTGAACTTAACAGAAGATTCCTAGGTTAGATGGAGCAAATCTATACTATAATGTTTACTTATACTTAATCAGTGCAACTCCATCGAACCAATTAAAAGAACATTAAAAAAAATAATATTAAAACTATCAAGTTGTTTTCTTTTGCAATTCATGTCTCTCGAGGATGGATGAAGCTGCAAATTATTTTTTAATTACAATCCAAGTAACTAATAATATTATATTATAATTATGATAAGTTCGGGAAATATCATAAAATATCAAAATACACAGCTTTCTTGTTTATTCATGACATAAATTTGTACTTTAAATGATAAGCTAATACATGAGCTTAATTTGTTTAACAATGAATTTGATTATGTAATTTGTCTAAGCAATGCAGAGATCAAACATATGCAATCAATGTGTGCTAATATTTCATTTTAGGTAATTGACAAAGTTTTATTAGTAATCGAAAAATAATCTGTAATTGCAAGGGAGTCGAAATAACAAAAAAAAAAATAAAAAAAAAAAAATGGAGAGACAAAAAATATTTCGGAAGGGGAATGAAGGTATAGTATAAAATATTAACAACCTTTGACCTGAAATAATAGTATATTTGGAGAGGTGTAAATCCTTCTGATTTAAAAGCTCATTTCTGTCTGTCCTCGATTATTCCTTCTACAAATAGGTAGCTGGTGTTAAATAGAATCTTAAGCATATTTAAGATATTTGCAATAACTTATTTGATATTGCAATTAATGTAAGATCGCGGATATTTGGGGCTTCAGAGAATGGAACAACGTAAATATAAGTAATATTATTAAAATTATGTCTAAACTCTTACCTAGGTCATGCAATGAAAGGGGATGAACAGAGCAAACAAGGCAAAATTAAGAATCATTGTGGTTTCAACAGGAAATGTGGTTTTATGGACTAAAACTTTTGCGGTAGGTAGAAGAAGGACCGTGATTTTGGGTAGTCATAAGGTGATTAAAAAAATTGTAATTATAGTGGCACATAGTTATTTGGATATTTTTTCAAGCCTGCATGGAAAATTGCCTTACAGGAAATTAAAATTGAGAAAATTGTCATTGGGGAAAATTGCCGCGGAGATAATTGTCATTCGGAAAACTTCCAGTCAAGTACAAATAATAACCTAAAGCCTTGCCCCAAAACTTATTTTGTGCCATGGGACGGGCACCAAGCAGGTTAAAAACCACCGCCACCACTTCACAATGTATTTAAACTCCCTCAAAATCCAATCCTATGGGTTTTTAAAACAACGACAGGGACACCATTAAGGATAAAAACCAACGCCACTACCTTATAAAACTTTTAGGCTCCTCCAAATGCTTCAAAATAAACCATAGGTCCATGGGTTGATAAAAGCTACGGCAAAGACATCAAGCAGGTTAAAAATCATTGCCAACACTTGGCAAAGCATTTTATATACCTTTTAAATACTTCAAAATGAATCCCAGGTCCATTGGCTGATTAAGACTCCAGCAATAGGGGGACTAAATAATTTGAGACATGTTAGCAGTGGTTTTAACCTGGTGAGTGTCTTGGCCGTAGCCTTAGTCAGCCCATGCGGGAATCCTTTCCGTAGAATCTTCGAATTTTTTTGGAGAGGGATTGAAGTCCTCTATACAAAGCCATCCAAGTAAAAAATTACATGATTCATTTGCTTTTATTTCAAAAGCTTATTTAATTACCAGGCATTGACTTATATGATTATTTTTGGAATATTTTTATATTAAAAGCTATGGAAAAACAATATAAATAGTGAACAGAATGATAGCTCAAAGCCCTGATTCCATTCGTGACTGACCTAATTTGAATATTTTTCATCTAAAAGGAATGTAATGGGATTTCTTATTTTATTTGAGTGTAAACTTTATCAATAATATGTTACATAATAAAAGAATGATTGAAACTTTTTGTTATTTTTTAATTAGAGATTTTGAAGTTACAGCCCCTATTGTTACTATATCTACTTTCTCTTTCTAGATAGTTACCACCCTACAGTATAAACATATATATTTATATAGAGCGAGAACCATTCTTTTGTTCCATTCGGCATAAATATGTAAGCATGAACGTATGTATGTATATATAGAAAAAAAACTTTTAAAAATTGATAATAAAACTTTTTTTGATATGTTTCAAATATATTTGAAACAATTGATAACGAAATGAACAAAAAAAACTCATTTATTTGAAACAAAAGAGATCTAAAAAAACATTCATCATAAAATGGAGACTCTAATGTCCTTCCCCCATTTCAAATGATTGTACAATGTATTGAAGAAGAGCAGCATACCAAACTAGACCCAGTGAATAATCTTTATATTTTTTTAAGTCTCCACATTTGGTGGTGTAAAGAAAAAAAGAACCAACTTTTTTAAGATTTAGTTTTTTTTTTCTTCTTCACATAACTGTTTATTCTTTTATTTCTACAGAACATATTCTTAAGGGAATGTCTTGTAAAAAAGGGAAAAACTACAATACAAAAATTATAAAAACACGCAAAGATACATAAATATGAAAAAGTTTTGTTTTTCAAACGATTTTCTTGTTCTATTCCCTTGTCTTTCTTTTTGAAGAAAATTGATAGGAAAAGGTTTTGTATGTATACATACTTGAAATTTGTACAGATATATGATTCAAGACGGCTCGTACCATTAAAAATTTACAATGATATTGGCACTTATCCTTGAGTGTTTTACGTTTCATATTATTGCTTGTATGTAAATAGATATTGCTGCTTAAAGTTACCCCTTGGATGTATTTATTTTAAATTAAATTATAAAAATGTCCAACTCTTCAAATTGGTTTTTCTGTAAAATACGATCTTCACAAAAAAAAATTCCTATTAATTTGTAATATACAAACAATCACTTTTTTTAAGAAAAAAACAAACAATTTAAGATTTTATTTTAGAGAAAGGAAATTTCAGTTTTAGATCGGGGTTTGGAACGAAATTATAGGGCGAGTTTTAAGACTAGCTATAATTATCCGTAAAAATGTAACAGCTTAAACTGTTTGTCCACAATCCCAGCTTTTAATGGCCAAATATGTAAGGAGTACATATCATAAGCCCCAGCAAAGAAACTTACAACTTGAGAGACCTAAAATATAACGAGTTCTGCTGACAGAATATGTTAATTTAAGTTTCAGCTGCTGTTCTTGATTGGCATGGAAATCAAGCCACTTGTATCAATACAAAGTTAATTGGTTTTGCCAATATATTGTTCTTTTTGGATGTAGGTAAATTGTGAATTTAATTGATATAATGATAATAAAAAGAAAAAATGAAGGATCAAAATGCAACCTCAACAAAATATTGATGGATATACAAAGTATTAAGTGTCTTATATAGTGTTTTCTTGTTAACTGACACTCAGGAGCAATGGACCGTAATAAAGGTACAATCTGCAATTTAGAAATGTTTGTACTTACATCTGCATATTTCGAATTTTGATACTTTTGATCCATAATTGCAACTGCTGGATTTTTAGATATTTAATACGTCACTAATACACATATCCTCAGTGTCGTACTTGTGTGTTTTTATTGAGGAAGGAGTGTTTTATTTGAGTGATTATGGATGACTCAACAGTAGCTGAGCCGATAAATATTACAAGTGGTCAAATTATTGGGGGTGGTTTGTCCTTTCTTTGCCCCCGGGATTACAGCCTTGGTAGTATACACATTTTCAATTTAAAATTTAACGTTTCCTCCTCTTCAAAATTGACGAACACTCTACACCCATTAAGACTAATGAGCCAGTAATCAAATTAACATGTAATTTTGTACATGCCAGATAGTTTTTTGGGAGCACTTTATGGATAATAATCATGCTAAAAAAAAGCGAAAAACATTGCGTTGCCCGACTCCTAGTTCTTGCTGACAGTTTCATATTTAGGCCAATTTATATCCAGATGGAGCAACGTATCTCAATGAACAACGTGCACAAGAGAAATGCTTATCTAGAACTGAATGTGCGTAGGTTTGCATCTTGGTCGCTCTTTAACACTGTATTATTTATTTGTACTTTATCTGTGCATCTCCATCGGACCAATTCAAATAACATTTAAAATAAATAAAAACAAATTTTCAATTTAATTAAATGACCTATTTGTGTTGATAGATTTTAATCACCTTTTGTTCTTTCGAAATCCTTATTTACTGGAATGTTTTTCCGTTTAAAAGATCAATGTATGTAATATTCGTGACATTGTGGGATCGATATTTGATCCCTAGAAAGACTATGAAAAATAAATAATCTTAATGACAAAAAGGGTTAAGAGGTCTGAGAGCAAATCCTGAAAGCTCCCTTCTTTATTCTTTTTATGCATATATTTATGGATATATGCACATATAGATTTATCAATACTCACTTCGTAATTTCACGAAATTTATGTCTAATTTATGCAATTTCAACTATGTCATTTACTTTTATATGTATATGGTTGGTTGTATTTATATATACTAGTTTTTATAGCTGGAAATGAAGAAAAAAAAAAGGAGTAACAGATCCACCCACCTTTGATTGAGGCACTATACAACATTGTATGTACATTAAACTGGTTCTTAAAGTTGTATTTTTTACTTAAAATATTGAAGGGACATGGTCTAAAAATGTTGTTGATGTTAAAAAAGAAGAAAACTTTGAAAAACCCTCTTCGAAAAAGTGTATATGCTATTCTTATCATTAACGGTAAAAAAAGTATGCGATATACGCAGTACAATAATACATTATTCGTCATTTTTGTATATTAATAATCATATTAGGGGAAATCTATTAAATAGTTTATGAATAACTGCATATTAATCTAAAATAGTTATTTCTCGTATGTTGCTCTACTTTGACTTTTATAGAAATTTAAGAGGTAAAAAATATCTTTTTTTTTTTGGATAAAATAATTAAATTTAAAAGCTATAAGTTCCATGCTAGTGATGGGACGATTAAAAAAAGATATCGATTCTTTAATATTTTTAATAATAGTTTCAAAAAGATATTTCATAGGATTATATGTTTTTTTTGGAGGGGATTGGGGTATTGGTATTTAGAATTTTTTGAAAAAAATGCAAAAACAATAAAAAAATTTTGGGAAAAAAGTTTGAAAAATTAACTTTCAAATATTAAATTTTTAGGAAAAAAAATTTCAAATATACAATTTGATATTTAAATTTAATTTTTTTTCAAAAATCTGGCACTAATAAAAAAAATCAAACTTTTTTGGAATTTTTTTTTTTAAAATCAATGATTATTGTCAAAAAATTTCAGAAAATCCACAGGTGCTAAAAAAATTAATTATTTTTGAAAGAATTTCCAAATCTAATTCTAATGTACATGTGTATATACCAATTACAAAAGGCAATCCTTCTAGATTGTGAGGAAGGTAATTACAGTATGTAAAACTATTTCTACTCTTTTTTTTATGTGCTCCCTCCTTTATTCAATAAAAAAGCCAATAAATCTAACGAACAATATTTAATTGAGAGCTTTGGAGAGTAACAGATGAAAAAAGGATAACTATGTTTTCTGAATTGTTAACCTACTTTATATAATAAATAACACAAGTTAACAAAAAAATACCTTTCAGGCTCTATATTTATAATTACATTACACGCTAATTACGGATTTATGAGAGAGTTTCCTCCCTAGCAAATCTGAGTTGTAGATTATTAATCAGAGATTGAGCCTTCTGCCCATATTTTGAATACTTACGACTCAACATAATCTCCCAATCAAAGACTCGTGACTTGACATGGAGTCTATGGGAAGTTCACCGTGAAATAAAAAAGAGTCCGAACAGTATGGACTCATTATTTTAACTATGGAAGTGAAATAAACTCAAAATGGGACACGATAAAAATATTCAAGGGCTAAAACAGAACTCGATTTAAGGGCTCGGACTTGTGAGATTCAGGTTTGAGACTCAACCTCAGCTTGTAATATAGGGACTTTTTTCTACGTCTGGTTTTGAGGTTAGATTTTGGAACTATTTTAAATTATATGTTAAAATAACAAATAAATAAATGCAAGACAAATAAAGTAATCTACAAAAGTATTATAAATTGTTATTGCATCAACATTGATTAATTTTGGTATCAATCAAATTAAAGTTAAATGATTAATTATGTTGAACTAAGAAAAAATATCCTCCATAAGGAATTCCATATTCGAACTCACATAAGCTGGATCTAAAAAGGCCGACAAAATTTGTTCCTATTTTTTTTAGAAATCCGATGTAATACAGAGATGGTGTGAGAAAAACAATACGCAAGTTGTAACAAGAGAATTAGGTATTTCTTTCTATTTTAACAACTATCATTTCATGTTCATGTATAAAAAAAAAATTAAAACATTACTTTGTGAATAGTTTTTAATTTTTGTTCGAATTGAATGTTTTGTATCAACCAAATAAACATCCTACACCTTGGATAAATATACTGAGACTTTAAATAATGTGGCAATATGCATTTTAAAATAATATTAAATAAATCACATATAACTAAAAGTACGTTCACTCATTCACACACCCTCGATCAAAAAATGAAAAGGGATGGGACAGTAGTAAAATCCAAGGATATAAACCGTAACATTTATCTACAATAACCCCATCACTATCAATAAGATAAGAAAGTAGATGAATATAGCACACTTTATATATTTTAAAACTATCAGAATTCTTAGTTAGAAGTTTTTTTTTCTTTGATAAGTCTGTCGCCTCTTTCTTTAGAGTCTCTTAAGACAAGTATAGATTATATGCGTTCATGGTATGAAGTCCTCAAGTATTAAGATAGTCGATGTGTTAGTATTATATAAACAAGTTAATACTGATATTTTTTAAATTTTAGTATTATTTAAATCAGCTGTAAAAAGTTACTTTTGATAGGAAAAATAATACAAAAGGAAAAAAACTTTATTTGCTATAGCGAAAATCAGTTTTAAATTGATCTACCCAAACGAAGATTATCATTATATACTACCTATTCAGAATTAATTTGTGACTTTCAAAATGTCTACTATAAACCACTATGTGCCTAGAAACGCAGCGGCGGTAGAGTTTAAACTGTATTTCGGTCCATTACTTTACATGTACAACCTGAGAGCCGGAGTGATTTGAGTATAACAGAAGGTTTGTTTGGTGCTCAGGGAAGCAACTGCGGAACTGCAAGTTTGGCATCTGACACAGAATAAAGCAACTACTTCCTAATTGCGTTAAAAAAAGGATATGCCTACTCATACTCATAAAAACAACATGAAAATAACTCTTATAATTTTACCGTTTTTATTTTATTTGAAGCAAAAGAGCTCAGAATTAATTAATGTTCCGGGCAACGCGGGGAAAAGCTACTCTAACTCCTTTAAAAAAAGGGTGCCAAGATACAGCGATAATCATTCTTAAAAATTTTCAGTCTTTATTTTTTCTTTTATATTAAACAGAGGAATACTTAATAATTTTCTTAATACCCCGCGCAAAGCAGGGCAAATCTACTTTATTAATATAGAGAATCAATGAATAATAAGACAAAATTAAAATCAATTAAATATTTTCGCAGAACTAAAGACCTTTTAAAAGTAAATTCTCTTTTGTAAATGAAATACTACTTTAAAAAAAGCCCAATAGGCATACTTTTATTTATAATACTGACAAAAACAAATATTCTAACTTAAATGGACTATATTTATTTAATAAAAAAAAGTAAATAAAACAAATACTTCTACACGTCAATGCCCATAACATTCAGTACCCGTGTTTGGGGAAAAAATGCAAATCTATTTTCATTTTCATTATTTATTGACTGATTCTTAAAATTATAAATCGATTAAAGGCTTTCTATTGAGAAATGAAGAAGGCTTTTTTTATACCAAAAAGTGATTATAAAATTCATTATCACTATCGTTTTTAAGATCAAAATGAGAATGTATTCATTTTTTTTATATTGGAGATACGTTGCTTAATGGACAACACACTTGAATGAAATTATTTTCTTGAACTCAATGAACATAGGTTCGATGCTTAGTCGCTCTTATGTAAAGAATATATATGAATATTATGTACATGGATTTAAAATCAAATCCGGATGTAATGCAAATACTCTTAATGCTCATCCTTCTCTCGACCGATTTGTATTACATAAAATACTTCACATAGAAGAAAAACTGAATAAAAATCCGCATATAACCCACTTTTCCCCCTTCTTAAAAATAATTCTTTGGTGCCAACATTTTTTATGGGCTTAAAATTTTGAAAAATATTAAATAGCACTTTCTTTTTTTAAATTAATTGAACATTGCTTTTTAATCCATACAGATTCATATCACGAGTTGCCCAAAAAAAAAAAAAACACTTACCCTGAAAGATAAGCAAAAAAATATCAATGATCTGTCAATTGAAGGATTTAATCAAACATTAGTTACTTCGAATTGGAGAGTTTCAAAATTACTATAATCATAAGTAACCAAAAATTATGGCTTGTTTACTTCAGATATAAGAAAAATCACGTTATAGTCAACTTTGCATCTAGAAAATGTTCCTTTATCCACATTTGACTATAAATATATAATAAATATAGTATGTTAGTCTTAGATATTAATAAAGAGAAATGACAATAATATCTTAATTAATTTTCAAAAATCAATTATATTATATGAATACAGAAGAAAAAATAATTCCAACAAAATTAAATTGGTCAGAGCAAAATGGCGTCCAATATTGTATTTTTATTCAATCTTTGTTATACTTAAGTCTATTTAATACATGTTTTTTCTTGACAGTTTTCACATATTATATGAATATCAAATATTACTTAACATGATATGACCTCAGAAAAAAAGACAAAGTTTGTCCAACAGTCCTTGGTTTACATATATGTATGTATTATTTATATATTATAAAGCTTTCAAATTGCGTAACACTCAATTTAGTACGACTACCCTTCATTTCACTCCGAAGAAATGAAAAGATTATTTTCCCATTAAATTTCAAGAGCTTTTAAATTGCTTTCCAATATCCTTCTCACTATATTTTTTTTATGTAAGGAAATTGCATAAATAATTTTGAATCTGAGAGGATTTTAATTACCTCATTACACTTTCAATTTGTTTATTAAAAACGCCTACAGAAACCTTAAGCCTTCCCTCCTCCTATACCTTACCACCTCATTAAAGTCATCATCATACTTACATACAGCCACGTAATTTGTGAATTAATTCTGTCTTAGAGTTGTTAATATATGACTCGAGGTAGGTAAGTATATTTATGACTATATGAGAATTAATATGTCTCTCAAGAGACACATTTTTTTTCTACAAGTTTCTACCTTCGTATTATATCCTAAGAAAAGGAGGAGGGGGGCAGGGTATATTATCCCCATATTTCTTCTTATAATACAAAGATGCATATTGAATTGTATTCCCTTCAAACATACCTCAGATTGAATTTTTTTAAATTGTTATATTTTAACATTTTTTCCTTTCTAATTAAGATTGTTTCGAATATAAGACCTTCATTTAACAACAAAAACGAATTAAAATAAATGGATTTTCTTTCTAAACTAATCATCTGATTTTATTATTATTTAATATAATCTCCTTTGACGTTATTAACGGGTTTCAATCGAGCTCCGAAACAGTACAAGGCCTTAATGACAGTCTCCTTAGGCATATCATGGAATTCCTACGTAATCCTAGAACTCAGTTCGGATTTTGTGTTGCAGGAGGACATATTCTTGTGTCACTCAACTGCGCTCCACATAAAAAAGTTCATCAGTTTGAGGTCCGGTGAGCTTGAAGGCCAAACACTGGTTCAAATAAAGTGAAAAAAAAAAATAAATCAGATATTTACTTCCACTGTTTCTTATTACTGTTTCTTAATAATCTCCTCCAGACTTTTCCAGTTTCTTCTTGACTCTCTAGATGAAGGATTTGTCCACGTTAAAGAAGATTGCAATCTCAACATTGTCTCGTCTGGCGTGGTTTGCAACAAAGACACTCTACCTTTTCCATGATTAAAGAATAAATACAACCTTGTTCAATGCCCTTTTTATTAACTTACTCCAAATCTTTCCAGCTAACCGCCTAAACAACAAACAATGTCCCACCTGCTCATGTGCTTGAAGTTCTTTCTACATAACGGCTGCACACACTATATACAGTAAAATCTGCTCGAACCATTTGTTATTTTAAGTATTTTACAGCACTGAGCGGCATTATCCATTTTTCAAATTTTGAAATGTTACAAAATAAAAAATCTGGTTTCAGAGGTTTCCGGCACTAAGTGGTCACTTTTCCTGTTCCCTTGCTTGACCGTTTAATATAGGTTAGACTTTATACACAATAAAATCAGGTATAAGGGCCATCTGATTTAAGGATGTCTCCCTGTCCTGTAATCCTTGGTCAGCTGCCACACCTATTATAACATAGCTACTGTATATATTTATAGATACCCCTGATTTTAAGGATCACTTTGTTAAATATAAATATGTTTTTGAGTTAAAAACAAAGAAAGAGTGAACAGCCATACACAGTCTCCTCACGAGTAAATAAAAAAAATATTCATACATCCACATAAATCAATGTTTTCCAATATTTTTGTCTTTCCCTCTTTCTCTATTTAAGAATGAATGTTATCTCATTACTGCCTAGACGTAAATTTTATCCTTTAAATATCCTTTGGTTTTAGCCACTATTTTCAACTTTAGAATTGTTTCAAAATATGAAACCTGGGATACACATAGCAGTCACTTTTTTAGTTTCACTTGCATGACTGCTTAATGCAGTTTTGGACGCGTATCTAATCATCCGTGAAATTATTATGTGGGGCCAATGAAATATATATATTTTTATAGATAATTTAACCATTAGTTATAGATACAACTCAATATATTATTTACCTATTTCACTCAATTATAGTTTTTGTATTCAAAATTATAGAATTGGTTGAAATATTGAAGAATGTTATATGTATATAATTACATTAGAGCCATTCTTTGATTTATGTGACTTAAGATAGGCTTAATACGGCATTTCAAATTAAATATATCAATTTATAATTTTTTATTGTAAAAATGAACTACGTACTAATTTGTTGATTTAAATTGACATTAATTTGTCCAAAGAATACAAATATAATCGAGACACCACTTTCAGGAAGATCGTTATAGCTTGATTTCGTATTGGAATACTACAAATATTATTGCCTGAATTTCAAAGAAAAGATTAAGGGATGTCTTAAGCAGTTGTTGATTGATCTATGACATGTTCTATTTTTAAAGATTGTTTAAATATGTGTATCAACAAAAACCAAAAAGAAAGTTGTTGTGGTAATAAAATGAAAAATAGATTCTATTGTTTCGTTCTCACGTAGATGACAATTAGGGAAATTGGATCAGTGAATGATGTAGAGCTTTTTAACTGTTTCAAATGATACAAAAACCATCAGGATATAGTTGAACTATACTTTTGGGTAGGAAAGTCTACTGTGGTACAATGGAAATGATCCAAGTTTTTACTAAAAATAGCAAAGCCGGACTCATCCAATATACGGTTATCGAAATCAGTACATATTTTGATTATATATATATCAACAAAAACAAATCTTACCTGGATCAGCTGAGAAGGATGAGGCAATCCAGGATGTGAACAAAAGAAAAGTCACATGCATGGGCTTAACAAGTTCCCACATGCCGGGAGATCAAACTGCTTAGCCCCTATACTTATTTAAACAATAGTGAATGTATGGTTCCTTTTTGTCTATATTTAAATATAAAACTATAGTATATATTTTGATGTTATGACGTCATCTTGGATCATGTAGATTTGACCTTCATTTTGATAAATGGATAATTGAATCACTTCTTTACAAGCACAATAACTCATATGGAAATATAATAGAGACACAGATAGAAGAGAAAGGGGGAAAAATGACTCAGAGTTTCCCTGAGAAAATCTCGTCGTAAACTGGTTTTGATATTTGGAAATTGTAGAAGTAAAAAAAAGAAGAACAGCGCGGAAATTGGGGGGGGGGGGCTATGTTAGTAAGAGAGGGGAAGCGTTTTCTCTTTCTTTTTCTTTCTACCCCCTCTTTTTTTATGTATCGTTATTGAAAATATATGAACGCTCTAACAACGACCCCATTTTTATGTACCATGCACGTTTTAGCTCGTTTTTTGTAGTGGTGCCTAATAATAAACATAAAAGGTATTTTGTTTCTCTTAGAAAGTCGTTTTAAAGCAGTTGTTTTGACGTAGGATTAATGATATATTCATATCATTAATAATGGAGTTGAGATGATTTAAAGAAATTAATTTGATTTCATTTTTTTACATCCACATGCAATTAAATTTATTAGTAAGTCTCTTTTTTATTTAAAACATAAATACTTAATGCCTTAATTTATATATCTTTTCATCAGCTATATTCTCATGTATATATATTAAATAATATAACTCTTAATTTAATTAGTAGATCATCAATTCTTTTTCTAACATTTAAAGTTCACAAAATTTAAATGGAATATTAAAAAAAAGACGGAAAATTAAATAACAAACTTTATGCAAAGATAATGAAAGGAAATGTGAAAGTCAATAAACTAATTAATGCATATACAGAATATAATATATTTCAAAATACAAGTGACATCCATTTACTGATTATTAAGAATTTTTCTGCCTCTTTTGAAGATATTTAATTACTAGAAAGCAGTGAATGGATAGTTATTTTCATTACAATTTGTTTTTCTCTCTGATTGCATTAAAATTGTCGACACTAGATTTTCAATATGTAACCGTCAACAAAACATCAAGCTAGAATGATTTTTCTAAAAATAGAATGTGAATTAAATTTGGTTTCTTCGACAAATTATCACAAATTCATACAAATTTTTTAAATTAATCCTTTGGATGCACTACGAATTGTATTGAAAGTAGCCATAATTGATTGTCTCAATAAAGCAATAATACATTGGCTTATTCTATTTGGAGCACCATATCGAAGCCACTATAATTCTTTAAAATCAAATAATGGTTCTAAACTTTAGCTACCATTCTTCGGTACTATTACTGATCCCACAAATTTTAATACATAGCAAATAATTGACGCAAATATGCATATGAAGTATTAGGCTGTACTTATATATAAAGTAAAATATTATACTTGAATTTTCTCTATTTTGTTCAAAAATGGTTTTTATGTTTATGCATAAAGATTATAACAACAGGAAGACAAGATTACATTTATTTTGTAAGATTTGTTTGACTAAAACTAAATCTTTTTATGAGGAAATCAAAACGTAACTTTATATAATTCAAACCCCGACCAAATTTAATAAAAAGAACAATTTCGGCTGACTTTGGCCCAAACAAATGAATTTAAAGTTTAAAGTATGTGTAAGGATAGTTAACTGTATTCCATATATATTTCTAGATTACACTTTATTCTAATTTGCTATCACTTCAAGAATGAAACAAAAATGATTTTAAATAAAAAACAATGTTATATTTGCCATCATATCCAAACTTGCACGCTAAAAAATGCTTCATACTTACACCCCCACTCATAATTCCATAATAAATCCTCAAGGCCGTCATTTATGAGGAAAGGGACTAGGGTATTCATTATACCATGGTGATCTCTCTTTATGAATAAAAGAATAAACCAAAAAGCATTCCACTCGTCTAAGGTAATATTTTTTACAACACTATCTATAACATCTGTTGGTCGGATTTTCCTTCAAATTTAAAATACAAACTGTAATAAAGGCAATACAATGGAACCTAATGGTTTGAATATTATCTGTGAGGGTAGTAGTATTTATTTGTTTGTAAACAAAACATTATTTAATTTTGTCAAATGGAGAATAGGAGGGATATCTGAGTTCCTAAGGCTTCAATCCTGCATTTATGTATATATTAATACTTAATATGTATGAATAAGTATAAACGTCAATTTAAAAAGATTTAGAACGAAAAAATAAATACTTTTAAGGAGGGATTTCTTTCAAAAAACTACATAACACTTTCGTTTTTCGAAAAAGAAGAACAATACTGAATATAACAAGCGATAATTGACAGTTTCATCATGATTGCAAAAAAGATCATAATTTAATAACACCACAGAGTCTTGCAAAAATAATATATCTATCTTATATTTGATAAGGAAAGGAAAAACATATTGAAATTTGCATATGAAAGGAATTATATTTATAACTAAAAAAGAGAAAGATCACTTCTTGATGAGATTGCAGCAATTTTGAAGCTGAGCTTTCAAATTATTGTACATATATTTATTATAAATATATGTACATATAACCCATAATGCAAGGAAAGTTAGACAAAAATTAATTAAACAAATTAAATACCACTATCTTAAAATTCGATGAAATTATAGATATTAGTTTTAATCTTAAAAAAAAAACAATGTAGGCAGAAGGATTTTTTGGTTAGAAACACAATCAATAAATCAAAAGAAACCTGTTAAACAGATTTGGAAATCTTTTTGTAATTTGAAATAATTGTGACTGTGAAACCCAATTGTTGTTTTGTTCGATGATTTGTATTATTAATAGACAGATTTATTTATACAAAATACTTTTTGATGTTTAAACTTTTTCATTATAAAGGAACTGTGCAAATATGACGAGCAGAAAATGCAATAACATGACATTATCTTACCGAACCCAAGACAAATTTGGATGCACGGATATAAATATGATCCCTAATTTATTAATTACTAATCTGGCAGAGTGTTAGGCATGAGGAAGTTTTCTCTTTTATGCACCGTGCGTCATTTCCTCCCTCTATTCTTCCCCATTTACAGCTATTTGAATCTTTTTATCTTCTGTATCTAGCTATTTATTTGGATATTTAGCAAGCTATTTGTTATTTAATTCAATTTCAGACACTATCCGATAATATGAATTTGTCAATTATTCAGTTCATATAATCAGATTGCGAATATTTTGAAAAGTATGCAGCAAATAAATAAAATACTTATGTCAAGCCTTCTATGTAACTCAAATATAAAAATTTGGTTTGAATATAACCGAATGGAGACGAAATGTCTTCTCATTTTCACAAACTAATCTAATCAATACTAAAGTATCGAATTTTAACTACTAATTATTAGATCCTTGAACTTTAAAGTTTTGTTTCTCAAAAATTCCACCATTAATCAATTAGTAATTTTACAGGATTATTTAGAAGTGTGAAAAAATTGCATAACAATCACTTTTTTTTTTTGAAGTACTAAAATATGGTTACGGCGTAACCGTTACGTGTCCGACAATTTGGATCATCCGTCGATACGTACTTACTCTATAATTAATTTACTCACATTAATTGCTCATTTGTGATATTTTAGTATCAAATAGACTCAAGAATTATGGGGCAACTAATCTAGTTATAAAGTGAATAAGTTTATATATTTAGAACTCATAACCTATATCAATGACGTCATAATAATTCTGGATGTACGCGGAGGGATTATTCTTCAGGTTGTTCATGGGCTTTTTAATTTGTGATACTTTATTTTTCTTCTGAATTTTCCTAATTTATTGATGAAAAATAAAAAATATTATAAATAGCATTCAGATTTATGGAGATAAATATACTTTTATTTTTTTTAGTGAATATCCTTTTTCTTTCTTGAAAGCCTTCATCGTTGTTATTTGAAAATAAATTGGATAACATTTGTGTTTGCTTATTGTTTAAAAGAAAGGGATAAATTCAAAACATAAAAAAGGAACAGAGAGAGGAAAATAATAAAAGATGTTATGTTCGACTTACGACTTTCTAGGCGGGGCAAGGGACGAAGTTGATGATTCATAAATATGCGTACATAATAAAAAAATCATTTTGCAAACTGTATAAATAACGTTGGCAACGAAGTTCTGGAGTATATATATATATTTAATAGATGAATAATAAACTCATAAAATTCTCTAAATATTATAATAAAGTTTTACTAACTGAGTCTTTTTCTATTTCTTTGAGGAATTATGACACCTCATACGAAATTCACCCCTTTCAAAACATGAATTTGTCTTCTTAATAGCTTTTGACTTTGAGTAAAAATAAAAGTATAATTTATTTTGTACCATCATTAAGGTTTTCACACCTTTTTTTATAAGTTGTATACAAAGTCCTGAGGGTGGGATTTGACTCAAATTTGATAAGTGATATTATTGACAAAAAGAATAGAATACATAAAAATGAAATTTTATTTCTTTATCTCAATCCAACTCTAAGTTTTGAGTTTAATTGAGTTTGATGAAAATTAGCATTTTGATGAATATTTGAAGAGTGATATATTGTAAACTAAAACAATGATTGAATTGTATGTAAACCTGTATTCAATTGTGGGGAAAAAAGAAGGAAATGATCAGTAGTCTCCAATATACCACAAAAAGGGCATTCTCCAAGTTTGTCTTCAGGAAATTTACTTCAAATTCCAGGGTACCGGATAATTGAGGATAAGTTAACCAACTTCTTGCTAAAGTTAGAAGTTTACTACTAAAAGCTACGATAACTTTATGTATGTTTTCTAAAAAAGTACATTGATTTGTGTTTAGTTATTGAGATCTTAATTTGGCATATTTGTGAACGAGCAGGATTCGTCTTTTGAAGGATGAATTATTCTTTTTTTAAATCTCAAAATGGTGTTAAATGAATCTTAAAAATTAAAATATATATTTTATTTTATTTTGAATATTTGAAATTGTATTTACTTCAAAAATGAAATTAAATAAAAAAATTCTAGTAAGCATTGCTAACATAAAGGTCTTTTAATTATATTCACTTTCAAATATGATTCCCTTTGTTTTAATAGGTCATAAGATAAATTCATGGATTGAAAACCATTGAAACAGTGCCACAGTAATAAATAGAAAAAAGTATACGACATTGTTGTTTTTTATAGATATTTTATTTGGATGGTTCTTTGATTCAGAAGATATAATAGACGTTTAAAAATTCCACTCCAAATAGTAGAAGCATCTCTCCATATTTCGGTAACAACTCATGAGAATGTAGTTTCATTTTTTATTACAAGTTTATATATCTCATAACTGCCTAAATATACCTATTTTTATCGTTAAAAATAGTTTTTATCATTATAATTTATTGAAATGCCTTAGTTACTGCTAAAATTTTTATTAATATTATAAGGCTATAAAACAAAATTCTGGTATTGGCGAGCGTAATGGCTGAAATTCACATTTATTTTTGTTCAGTAAGCCGTTAAATACGAAAATGACCATTAAAGCCTTTTTTTTTTTTTTTAAATCCAGTTTGTAGGATATACCAACGATTCATTACATAAATGAAAATAATATTTAAAGAGGGCCAGTTCTTGTTAGTTTCTACCCAAATATTTTTTTCAATTCGGGAAAAGCTGTTTTCCTTGTTTATTCATTCTTGAGGAAAGAACATACACTAAAAATATATTTTTTGTTATATATTATCAAGTGTTACCACAAAACTTGAAGTAGTTCTAGACTAAATCAGCTTTTTAATATAAATATATAATCAGGAAAGTCTTATACAAAAGGAGATAAAATAAAGCATCAATCATCCGCCATGAACAGCTGACATGAATCAAGTAAAACTTTGTAACTCAATATATTCTGTATGAGATGGACCAAACGAATGGACTAAAAATAAATGATAAATGTAATTTGGGAGATTGATAAATACCATTTATTTTGATGATAAAATATAATGTAAAATATCATTCTACATATAAACGTTTAAAACAAAATTGAAACACAAGAGGACGCACAAATTAGAAGGATAAAAAACAAAAACAATTTATGTACCTACTTCAAAACTCGATTTATCTCCTTTTTTTCAATTAATTTTCTTTTCGATCCAAATTTAAATCGTATTATTGATCATTTAATGTCATAAAAAGTATTTTCATTTATTTGATGATGCATTTAACGACGACAACAAAATGAAATGAAAAAAACTCTATTAAATAAATGCAAATATACTTTTAATTTATTGTAGATGTATGTACATATATTAGGATGTCCCGTTCTTTGAATTAATATTATTTTCCATTGTAAAAATAGATTTTTATCTGAAGGGAATGAAAAACTTACTTTAGCAAAGTCTGAAGCCTCTCCCACGTCGTTTGGACTATAAATTTTGAAATATATGAGGTTTTTTGTATATAAATTGGTCGTTCTATATCTCTTCTTAACAAGAGACCAGGTTATAGAAATGATAACCGATGGTCCTAATACTCCAGATACATATATTTTTTCTTGTTATTTCAGCACCCAATGAGGAAACATTCATGAATTGCTGGAGCATTTTATAAAGAGCCATTCTGATCAAAATATGAACGTAAAAAAAAGAAACTTAGAAATTATTTTTCTTTTTTTTTTTGGAATGCCAGATATATGGATATTTAACTCCTGGCTTCGATTGCAAAAAGAACACTATCACGATGAACATCCTTTAGAAGGGAATATTGTTGCGCACAAATACATTCAAAATAGGAAAAATGAACCTGAATTAGGAGGCAGTACTCTTGGAGAAGTCAATGATAAAAAATTTGAGCTCAATACATTTATTGGAGGGACGATCAAGTGTCCCAAAACAAACTGGGATTTTGATAGCAAAAGTGCACCTGAAATTACGGCACACTGAAGGAAACACACGCAAACTTGCAAATGATGTCATTGTCGAACACTCTTACTCAAACCTCTGCGTTCATTAATCATACCTCAATGGTGCATAGAGATAAAAGCCCCTGAGTTGGGGAAATATATGGAAGCAGAAGCTTAATTTGAGGCATTGAAAGGACTTTTAAAGGTATCTTTACGTAAATTTAGTCAATATTAAAAAGTTGTTTTACAAGTTAAAATTTATTATTAGATACTTCTTTTTATTAATATAACTAAATATAGATTACAACTAATCTAAAATAATAATAAAAAAAACATCTTTTAGCACTTAAATAATTAATTACAATAAAATGAGATCACTAATCTAGTTCTACAACTTAAATATATATATTTTTTCCTTTTCTTGCCCTTCAAAGAGGATCAGAAACAAAAAAATATCCCATTAAAAATTTTCTGAGAGAGAGAAGCAGGTCAAGACGAAACAAGCAACGCTTCTCGATTGAACACTATTCGTCAACAGTGCTATTACAAGAAATATTATGTGACTAGTGGTGAGCCTCCACCTGAGAAGGAGTCCATGATATTAATTAAGATGGACACGCAGCTTCGGATTTCGAGTGGGGTAATTCAATTCGTATGTTTCGTCCCGTAGAGTACTTCCTGGACCTCAAAACAATGTTCTCTTTTTCGAGGTATTTCTCATTTAAAGGAGACGTGACAACAAGCCAATCCAGCTGGGTGAGTCTCTCCGTTGTGCTGCCATACTATAATAAGTGAAGAAGTTCCTTGGATATAACGATCTGCGTCAAAAATCGTACAGTTTTGTATATTAATTAGGATTTAGCTTTTTTAAATGTTGTGCACCTTGTTCTTAATAATTTAAGGGGTCTAAAATGTGCTCAATGATTTGTAGTTTCTCTGTTGTATCAAAGATAAAGAACAGTAATATCGCAAAATTTGAGACTATATAAAAAAGTGTTGGATCGGTCCTTAGTCTTTTTTTTCTTCCCATTCATTCTTTTTTTTTATCGGTAGGATCTTTTTTACTACTCAACAGTCCTAAGGACAGATACGTCAGTCCTTTTGTCTCTCGAAAGAAGTTATATTGAGCAGCTGAAAGGATATTGTACATAGTTAGTAACTAGTTCATTTGAGCTGTTATAGTTACAATAAAAGACTGATAAAGACTATGCCAATCCCAAGTACTTGAATTCTGATTTTTTTTCATATAATTATGAATCAACTAAAACATAACAAAAACTTTATACTTTAAAATTGTCTGAGATACCTCAAACTTTGACAAAAAAAAACGTTCGATTTTTTTGATATGGTAGAAAATATCAGTTTGATATTTAGCAAGAACACATATCAAATGGCCGTGCATGTTCCTCTGATATTTTTTGTGGCTTTTTGAATATCGTTAGCAGCCTTTTTTTAACTGGATTAAACTTCATTGTCCTTTTCCTTTTTTCTATCTAAACAAACTTTTAAATTAATTTTTACCCTATCAAGAATCTATAATATAGTTGATTTTACCCCATTCGGAGCCACTGTGCCCTAAAACTTGGTTGACTCTGGTTTTTGTACTTTGTAGGCAAATTTTTGTCTGGAATTAATGTCATTTTACTTGTTGAATTTACGGATTACAGTAAAAAACTTTTCATCAAAATAAATCATATTAACGTTCTTATGTACTCCATGTCAGTAGTGTAAGACTTTGCTTGTATCCTTCTCCTTGTAATGGCACCCTTTGACAAGAGATGACGATACTGAATTTTGTAAGGTCTGACCACAAAGTCATCTTTATCAATCTTGATCATAGTGGTTCTGCTTACATTGTGATCCTGGCCAGCTTTTGTATGGATCTTTGTTGATTTTTCCGAATTTTTTCACGGACAGCCTTGTCCATCTTTGGAGTTCTCACAGTTTTGGTTGTTCCAAAACCCTGACCTTCTATCAGACTCAAATTGACTCTTTAATCGTTTACTGCACCTGCAAACAATTTTCCGATTGACTTTGGCAATCTTCTTGATTGACTTGGAAGTGTACCCAGCTTTTAATAGAGTTATAATCTGTTTTTTTTTTTTTTTTTTTTTTGGGGGGGGGAGGGGATTTTTCCTTTTTTTTCTTTTTTTTCAATATAAGTCTATAAAATATCAGACAATTTTAAAAAAAAGCATCCCTGTAATTATATTATGGTTTGTTAACTTTTGGGCCCCCCCCAAAAAAAAAAAAAGCAAGCAACATTCCTGATTCCCACCAGAAAAGGTGTTTGTGCAGTGAAAAAAATATTATCCCAAAGACAGGACAGCAAATCGTATATAGATATAGTCGGGCCAAAATAAATATATAAAGCTATACATATATTTACTGAGAAAGAGATCTCCTTGATTGAAAACTAACTACACAGCATGTAAAAATTAAAAAAGGAACCCAAAGGCAGAAGACACATCATTATTTTTTATTATAAAAGTTACCTAATTAATAAGAAAAAGATTACAAAATTTTAATAAATATTAAATGCTGTTAAAGTAACTTTTTACTTAATTAATGTTTTTTTACTCTCTCTGAGTTTTCTTCTTATATATAAAAAGGTGTTGAAGTTTACACCATTTTTGCTTCTTCAGCTTCTTCAAAGTATTCTAATTATTTTATCATATGGGATTTTTTTTTATCTTAGACCTATAAAAACTACTACAAAATCATTCATTCGAAAATTGGTGATACTCGAAAGTTTTAGATTTTTCTTTTTATTAGAGGCTTTTGAATTTTTGCATAGAATTTGAAAATATTTTTTTTCCATAGTGACCAACTTTTTTTGCCTATGTTTAAAAAAATGAATCTTTTAAATTTATAAAACACCCATAAATTTGCTTTGTAATTTTACTTTAAATACATTGTTTTAGAATTTTCGGTAATAAGACAGTAATTCACTATTTTCTGTTTATGATTATATAATGGAATTGTACCTAGAAAGTTGAGAGCGAAAAATGTCGAAGTGCTCAAATCGAGAATTGCAAATGTCATGTATTAATTAGGATGCATATATCGATTTAGAATTAAAAATCAATATAAAAATGGTTTTCTCACGTAAAAAAATAAAGATACCCCACAAAAACTATGCCTACAAAGGTTATTTTTTTCAAACACAAAAAAGTGTCTTAAGGTACATATTTATTATTGGTATTTTTCTTAGTAGTTAATAAATATGTTTTATATGTATATATTGCAAAATTAGACTTTATAATTCATATAATTGATTATTACTTTAGAACCAAATAAAAACTTCCTGGAGGCCCATGTAAAATAAAAATAAACATTTCCGTAGGAACCCTGCATAGCTCGTTCTTTTTTTCTTTTTCTCCCTTCTTAAATTGCACCAATCAGTAATCAGTTATACAGTGTGTTTTGTCATTCCTTATTTATTCATTCCAGTCTTAAAGCCGGCCCTATTAGTTCTTAAGATCGTCGGCCCTTCTGACTTACAGTACAAGAACCGATTAAAAAAATGATGTTGATGGACGTAATCAAGGAATAAATTCTAAAAGTCTCAGGACAGATATAGAGAACTTAACTAGACCTGACTATGACTGAAATAGACAGCACTGAGATTGAACTAGACAGTCTTCAGTCCTAAATAAGGACCGACTCAACATTAGTTATAGATAGTAAAAAATGGAAATATTCGTAAAAATGATAGTAAAAATACCCCACCATATTTAAAATATGAAAAAATACTGTTGCTATTAAGAATAAAATTGTGGATAAGAGTCCATGGAAGCGATTGCATCGGGGGCTACGACAAAGATCCATTTCATCAGTAAGTTCATCTAATACAAATGGCTCAGGTTGTGAAACACGTAGAAATCCGTCGTCATGTTATCGATCTTAATTTTTTAGATAAATGACATTTAATCAATGACAACATAGCATCAAAATTTTGTAATAGTACCTTTAATTTGAATTGTAAATGATGCCCCGCCATAATTTAGGCATGATTATAAATAACACAGAAACACAAATTTTTAGAAATGAATGATAGGCAATGATAAATTTATCTTTAAGCACAAAATCGGTTTTTCTTTCAAAGAAAGATTTTTCTTACCATTCACTCAAAATATAGTTTGCTTAGAAGGATTCGCATAATAAAAAAATGTGCATCTATAAATTTCTGATAGAATGGAACGGTTGAATAGGTTAATGTCAACTTACACGTCCTCTTCCAGACATTATAATTGAGTAAAATAAGAGACGGATAGTTATTTAAATGTAATAAGGTAAAATATGTACTACTCACGACTATCGTAGCAATGAATATATTTTATCATAAAACTTAACGTAACAGAGAAAATATTTGCTTAGATGTATCCATTATTTATCAAAGACGGTAAAACTTTCATTTTCTTATGAATTAACACAAAATAATATCTACCAAGAAATACTCAAATTTCGATATCCACTGGGAGTAAAGTCTACTCCTTCTTTTGGTAGAAACGTATCAATCCATACATAAAAATGAATTAATTATAAGGTTGAAACAATGAAGAGATCCATCCACTTTCTGTTTTTAATAAAAGTTACTGGATGTGAAATATATAAAATAAATGTGCTATTGGGTCGAAATACAATATGAAGCTAAAATCATAAAACACAAATATATATAAAAACAACACGTTTAAACTGAACCAAATTTAAAAAGTTTTCAGTTAGATTTCTAGTTATTTTATTCATTTCATTACACATATCAAAAGTATGAGTTAAAGATAAAGGAATTATTTATCACACCCATAAAAGTTTCAACGAAAAGAAAGAGCAATTTTGTACAATTAAAATTATGTTAATATTTTCTTCTAAATAAATTACTGCTATTAAAATTATCTACTACGCCCAAAACAAAAATTATATTTTAAGTACGAGAAATATTCCTTATGTTTTTAAGTATAAATATACTCAGTTTAGGTGCCTCAAGGTTCCAGGAATATAATGTTTTTAGTCATTTTTTGGCCAAAAAAAATAATAATAGGAAACTCAAAGTTTTTATAGACTAAAAAACCTTGTCTAAGGCAATATTGACTTTTTTCATTTTATAGTTTCTACTCATACAACGATATTTGAGTGTAAATAAAAAGGCAAACTAATATATGAAAATGGATGTTTATATTATACCTATAAAAATATGAGGACTTTCTAATACTAGCGAAGCTTTATCAAATAACTGAAATAAAAAAGACTTAATAAATGGAAATATTTTCAATCCATTACTTTTGTTTACAATACATTAATTTAATTCATCGGGTCAATGCACTGCGTAATTGAATAATTTATCAAATTAATGGATTTAAATATCAAGTTATTTATTTAACAAATAAAATTCATGTTTTCATTAAGTATGTTATTAGTAAATAACTCAAATAATAGTCACATGACATCAATAACATGCATTGTCATCCATAGGTTTGGATGCACTTAAACCAATATTTATTTTGCGCACTTACAGGCAAAATACTAGTTATAGTTTTGTTATTCCTACCTTTCTAATAGGTATTAAACATTCTTTCACTTCTGACGTTATAGACAAATAAAAAATCACATATTTTGTAATAAATCATCTTTAGAAATAAAATTAATCCATCTTTCTTCACTTACTTTTTTTTTGACTAACTATTGCAATTTCTTAGAATAGAATAGTTCTAAAATGAAATAGATAATTTAATTAAGCATTCAATGAATCATTATTGTCTCTTGGAATTTAAATATTTGTTAGGGGTTAAATTTGAAGGGGTTAGGGGTTGAATTATTCATTTTATGTTATCAGTATAATCATTGATAAAAAAGTTACTTTAATTCATTAAGAAATTCAATACAGGATTTCATTAATCTTTCATTATACAAATAAAAAGTAGCCTTTAGGCGGTCAAAAAAAAGAAGGAAGTGAAAAAATATGTCTATGTATCATGTATAGAGTATTCTGTGCTTCACTATAGTCTTTTGACAAAATTTTGTAATTGTAGAATAACCTTATAGTTATCACAAATAATAACATCCTTTATCACGTTCAGGCCTAAAAAAGCTAAATATCCACTAACTAGTGTCATCTTTACTGAGTTATCTTAAATTGATTCAGGGCTATACAAAATCAACCCAATCCTGGGCATGGGTTACTATCTTGCCCATACGTCATAGTTTATTTCTCTATCTCGACTTTATGTATAGTACAAAAATGTACTCCAGTAAAGAAAAAATGCGCTATATTTTACAGTTCTACTTCGATAAAGGCGAAAAAAAAGGTTAGGTGGCAGAAATTGTCAATAGTATTTATGTTTATGTTACTGCAAACACAAATCACGTACAATTTTGGTTTCGTGATTTCGGTTACGGCAATCTTGATGTCAAAGATACACTTCGTTCTGGAAGGCCAATTATCGAAAATATTACTAAAATAATGGAAATCTTCTTGTGGGACAATCATGTAAGCACTGTTTTGATTGCCAAGGAGATAAATATTATTGGATTTTTTTTTTCATACATTAAAAATAACGGATTTTTATGGACTACTGCTAATATTATGTTTAATGAGATGTGATTCTCCTCTGGAATTATCTTTCAGTTCCCAGATCAACTTGTCTATAGTTTGCCTATAGTAGAGATACCACCATTGCTACTTCAAAACATGATGACATATTCATAAAACTGGTCTATCACAATCTTTCTATCTTTATTACTCAGATCTTTGAGTTACATTTTCCATATTGAAATTTTATCATTGTCAACAATATTAAGAAAGAGAAATTATAATGTATGGGCAAGATTGTAAATCGTACCTCATAACTTCCATGTTAGAGTGGACGTTTCTTTAATATTCATTAAAATTAGTTCATATAAATTGTGACCCAAAAAAACAAGTTTTTAGGGTTAGAGTGGGAGGGGAGAGTAAGATATACTCATCAATTACTTACAGACTTTGAAGTAGGCAAGAGAGGTCAGAAACAGGACATATATATGTATGTACAAAAACCCTTTGTCTATTTAAGACATTTTTCTCTTTTGCTTCATGTAAGTGACATGATTTTTTTTTGTTAAGAAATTGAGTAATAGTAGCAATCAAATACATTGTGAAGGGTACCCAAACGTAAGAATCTCTTTCTAAAGGTCAAATAAAAGCTAGGTAGATAACTACTTTATAAAATGTCCTTTTGATATAAAAAAAAAAGCTATTTTATAAATGTTTTTAAAAGATGGGAGATTATTTTATATATATTTTTATCAAAAATAAAAGATAGGACATATCGTTAATTAAAAAGGCAGAAAATACCTAGAAATTTCAAATAAAAACTTGTCAAGAAATATTGACAAAAGTACTATACATATTTAAATACATATAAGGTACTTATGACTTTAAAACAAGGACTTAACCTATTATGAGAAAGTTATTAAATATTCGTACACATTGAATGTATCGACAATTTGATTTGTTTTTTGGTTTTTAATTCACTCAGTGTTTTTTATAATTCGGTTTTTCTTTTTACTAATAAATGACATTAACATTTCATTAAAAATCATTGTTCCCAACTCCAATTATTTTATTTATGATATTTCATGTTTTCGTGATAGTTTTCCTCACACAATGTATATTAATATTTAATACGCTAGGCGTATGTAGAAATTTGGTTTAGTTTTATGTATGTATTTAGGTAAACTCAAAATTGTTTCTCATAGTGTAAAAACTGAATTGGAGCCCATATGTATTATTCCAACCGCCCCCCCCTCATATATCTAAAGGAAAAGAAAGGAAAAAATAAAGAAGAAAAACTTTATCAAAGATTTGGCAGAATTCATTAAAAATTAAAAAAGTATTTTAAGCTTTTCTTATACATACAATATCTAGACGTTTCTTTCAACGCCATCATATTTCTCCAACTCTCACTCTATCTTAATGAAGCAACATTTATATCTTAACTAAGTATTTATGTACTCAAATGATATTTAAATCAATCTTTTATAACAAATATGAGTGTTCACAAAGTTTATCGTTCTTAAGGGATGAAAAGCCGAGTATCAAATACGCAAATGAACAAAATGTTAATTTTCATATATATATCTTTTAAATTCTTTGTATAATTTGAGAATTAATAAGAGCACTTTTACGAATCTGCAATTATTTTTTTCATATCAAATCTGGTTTGTGATAATATTTGATTTTGTTTTTTTCTACTATTCTTTTATATACAAGGTTGAGAAGCAAAACGTGGACTGTTAATAAATGCTAATTATGTAATTTAAATAGAGAGGTTTTGTGATTTTATTATTCATATTCCGAATCTCCTGTCTTTTCTGCAAAAGTAAACAATAATAAACATTTCTCAAATCTTTCCATGAGTGAGCAAGAAGCTATAAGGGAGATGATCTCAGACCTTCTGGATTCCAACATTGAAGTGAAAGATATTATGCACGTTGTGAAGTGCTCCAGGAGCCTCATTTTCAAGGTGGCCAAGATGAAAAAGGCTGGAAAAGACCTGTTAAGGAAAGAAGGAAGTAGGAGACACAACTTGAAAAGGGATTCTGAGTTTCTGGGGGACCTGAAGAAGAAGATCAAGGAGGACCCACCAAATCTATGAATCGCCTCTCTAACGAGTTTGACGTGGACGAAGGAACAACCAGGAGGGCTGTGAAGGAGGACTTGGGGTTGTCCTCTTAGAAAAAGACTCCATGCCACATGTTGACGGACACTCTGATGGAAAGGAGACTGTTCGTACGTGGATCAAGGCAAATGGATCCACTGTAAAAAAATTCTCTGACGAGAAGATTTTCACCGTGGGCCAGGTCTACAACCGTTGGAACGACTGTTGGCTTGGAGGATCACCAAGGAGGTAAAGGGGGTGTTCTGTACAAAAAATCCGGCCCAAACAATGGTCCTGGCGGTCGTGGCGTCCGACAGGAAGAAGATGCCTCCCTTTTTTCTTAAGGCCGGGAGAAAATCGGCCAAAAGGCCTACTACAAGGTGCTGAGGTCCACCATACTGCAATGACTCAAGGCCATCTACCCAGAGGACAACTATGTGTGGACCCAAGATGGTGCACCCACACACACATCGGCCAAATGCCAGAAGATCTACGCCATCAAAATTGCTGATTTTGCACAAGGTCATATGGCCATCATCTTCGCCGGATTGGAACCCGTTGGACTTTGCTGTGTAAGGCACTTTGGAGAGGGAGACTAACCCGACATTTCACCCGAACGTAGACTCACTGAAGGCCACCATTGTGAAGGAGTGGAACAACTTGTCCAAAAAGTTCGTCATCGACTCTTGCAAGGCTTTCCGCCTCCGTGTGGAGGCTGTGATTGCTGCTAAAGGACTATATTGAGAGAACATGTTCAAAAAATTCGTTTCTCAAATTTTTGTTAAAAAATTTCAAATTATTTATCGAAAAATAAAATTATTGACATTTTTCTAAAATCAGTCATTCAGTCCTCGTTTTGTTTCCTGACCCCTGTATGTCTATATTTTACAATATTAGTTTAAAAAATACATCATCAGAAATTGAGTAATTACATTTATTAAAAAATTTAGATAAATAAAAAATAACTTTACAAATAAAAATACAAAGTTCTATAAGTTTGTTTGTCTATAAGATTAATAAAAAATAACAAAAACGAATTGGAAAATAAAATAACCAAAAAGTCAGAAATAGGCACCTAGGATTCATCTAGGCTTTTTCAAATCAAATTTGGCGGTTGATCATTTAATGAGTATCTTTTTTCGAATTCAATGTATTATATGGATTTAGCTTGAAAAAGAATAACCCCTGGGGTTTTCCCATGGTTCTTACGTCAAAAGAGTTAAAACTTAGAGTTTCATTTACAAAAGATAATTGAATTTAAAATGATTTTTTTTTCTTGTATTGTACTATCTACAAATTGCCCATTAAATTCACTACTTTAAAATGTTCTTTATTGTCCTTAGAGTCAGATATCTATTAGTTATGTCCTTATTTCTTCAAATATTGATGCATACGATATATTCAATCTATTTAACAACTATATTATGGTGCATCAATTCAAAAACAATCTTGAATAATAATAATTAAGCTGAACGTACCAAGAAGACTCTTGAGTGAATTTTTTTAATTTATGGATAAGATATTAAATTTCTTAATTTAAAAAAAGTATATTTGAATTTTTTTATGTAATATAATTAATTGATATAAATAAGAAGAGGAATGGACTTATAATCAAATATTCATTGACATATTTGCGTAGTTGTTGTATAATTTAAAACCTAAGTTTGATTTATAAGACTTTATAAAGCTTCAATATATAAATTTCATCCATCATAAAACCCATGTCCCATCTCCTACTTGCCTATAAAGAAGAGCCTCCAAACTTGCAGTAGCATTAATACATGCTGAAAAACGTATTTTTACTGGAATCAAACAAAGACAACTCTAAATCAATTTGTGATATACTAAAATACTACATTCAACTATACTTTTTATTCAAAATGTCTTTTTTCACAGCCTCTACAAACCAGCTAACAAATTTGCAGCTCTTGGCGGTCGTGCCTATGGGGGTACCGCACTATCATTGAAAAAAAATTCAATGAGAGGTACGATATTCTCCAGACACCACCCTAAAATCGGGGGGGTGAGGTCGGTGCTGGTGGTGGGCTAATGGAGGCAGACAAGAAGTAAAACATATTGTTCCTACGGAAGTTTTTGATATACTTGCCGCCTGTATAGGACTGTAATGCACTTTTTGATGCCGTAGGTAGTCCAGATAGACATGCCAACGTTCTATTTAGCCTTCTTGACATAACACACGCGTTACTTTTTTGTTGTTACTCAAATATCTTTACACTTGTTTTTCTTTTGGTTTCAGCTATCATTTGGTTCAGTAATGAAACTTTGTCATTAAAAATAACAGGGATAAAATCGAAAACTAAATTCTGCTGCAATTTTGGCTTTCTACTTTGTATTTACATTCTACACAGTTCTTAACTATGCAACAAATTCTAGATTCTAAGATAAACCATTTTTAAAATAATATCTTATCAGCAGTTTGATATAATAAGTAGCGATGGAAACATGTGTCTCAATGTCTTTTATTAGCACTCGGAGCCATATTTAGTAAAGTTTAAAAAAAAATGTAAAAAAAGCATTTATTCTTACAAATCTCTATTTGAATCTAGAAATTTCTTCTAAATCCCTTGCATAACGAAGTATTATGATGAACTTTCTAAAGATACATTATATTCAGTGATGCTAATCAGGACCATTTTGACAACTCTGTTACAGCTCAAAAATCATTCCTATTAACGGGTTGTAATACATCATATGATAACGTAACAACAAGTGAGCTCAATTTAAAAATTGTTTTATTCAAATAAACATAAATTAGAAAAAAAAGAAAGCTTCTTAGTCATCAAACTCTGTTTTGTCAAAAATAGAGATATATAAATATAATTTTCTTTTTTTTAATAAATAGGAATGCCTTCTTTCACCTTATATTACTCATAATTAATGATGCCAAAAAAAGGGATTCCAAGCGTGTAAAGAAATTTTTCTCAGGATGATGAAAAATAGACCCATAATTAATGGAGCAACCCTGACAACTGGAAGAATGCTTTGGATGAGAGTAGCTTAGTTGTCATCTCATTTCAATAGATCATCTAAAATCTGCTATGGCATGGGGGGGGGGAAATAAACAAAACAAGGAAACGGTAAAGAATTAATCCAATGTTATTCCTCAATTATACTCGGAGACATGTAAGTTTAATTCTGTAAAAAATTCACAAAGTTACTCACCGGCTTTTATGAGCTCAAACAAATGTTCAATCAGGTTATGAATATAATTGAATGTAGTAGAAAAGGAAGTTAACTGCTTAGGAATTAAATAATAATGACAACAGCAGAGGAAAAGTTGCATACGTCATGAGGAAAAATGACGAAGTGACGTCAATAAAGGAACATTTAACGACATCAAAGGAATACAAAATAAATATTTTACATTTTCTGAAAAGTGTTTTAAATGTTGCTTACTCTTAGGAACATTGGAGGTTGGTACCAAATTCTTCATTGACCAGAAGAGTATTTGCCCGCTTCGCAATTTGGCGGGCGACATTAACAACCCTATATTCTGGAGTTGTGGGCTTTTGAAAGAGTTTTATGAGTAAATCTCACTAATTCTGCTCACTAGTTTTGGGCTGTCACTGATCAAGTTAAATTTTTAGGACAATATTGTGGGAGGAAGGAAAGCAAGATTAACTCCACATAATATATGCAGGAAAAAAAACAAGATGAAAAAAGCCCCCAACCATAATGTGAATCATCCTCGCTATAAAATAATATAGTCAAGTTATTAAAGAAATTTCACTTCTTCACTAAACAGAAGACTCTTTTTCTGGTTACGTTATTTTATTTTTAATTATTTTTCGGTTATTTTTATCTTTAATTTATTTTTTGCTTTTTCTTATTTGTATCATTGTTTTTAACCTATGATCTTTTATATTTCGATTATTATTCATGTTTTACATGTATAAAAATTTGTTTGCTTGGTTGCTAAACTTTTTGATTTGAAGTATGTATACCAGATGGTCCATTGAAATCTGAGCACTTACTAATACAATAATTAAGGCTGAGTGATTGAAATTAATTCATATTTTGATAAATTAAAGTATAAATAATTAATTGCATAAAAATAACAAATCTGAGCTCTTTAGCTTAAGTAATTTAGTCAACAAAATGACTCTTGAACGTGATCAACGAATTTCCATTTGCGCACTCCAAGCAGTTGGGTGTCTGAAGGACCCCGTCTACGCCGACAGTAAGTCCTCGACGTTAGAGGCCTCTGTCAAAAATGCCAAACGTGACTTGGAGGAGTTTTAAAAAAAACCTAGACCAATTTGCTCAAGTCCACGATGGCCTTGTAAGATATTTCATGATTTCACACTAGTCTGTTCAGGGAGCGATTAAAAAGGTGGGTGGAAAGTGTCTTGTGAGGGTAGAGAGGTTACTTTTGACTCCAGCAATGAAAGAACCCCACCTACTCATCTTTTTAATCAGTCTTTTAAGTTCTTTTGAACTCTTTTCTAACACTTTTGCACCCCCCCAGCCCTTACTCCCTCGACTACACATGTTGGGTGCATGTCGAGGGGAATGCCTAAAGTGTCCGTTATCCAAGCACCGATGCCCTGAAAGCCACTGTCAGTCAGCTCTGGAACGCCATGACAGAGGACTACATCTGAAGCAGGTGCCCGAGCTTTTACCGCTAAGGGAGTATACATAAATGTTGAAGAGAGCTTAAACACATGTCTATTTATAGTATAATTTTGTTGGAAAAGTAATGGACGGTAGATGTTTATATTTGTTTGAATTAAAGTTATGCTACCTCCGAAAAAAACAACAACAGATGATGAGACGTGATATGTGGTATCATTAAAAACAGCATCTTGCGTGGGAAAAAGAATTTCACATAGAAGATGAATCAACTTAAGCTAACAGGTGTGTTGCTCCACTTGGTTTTTAGCTTTGAACCATGTATTCTCTTATTTTGGATATTGATTACTCATAAAAGTTATATTTATCACTCAAACAAGTACACGAACATGTCCAAGGAGAGAAAAGTGTATTAGTTTATCTTATTAAACTTTTTGAAAAGAAAAGAGCAGGTGTTTGGTAAAATATTGATACAAAATGATTCTACGTATTACATTATACATATTAAATTCGTACTTTTAACATAATAAATTATACTAAATGTGTAGTCATACATAACCTTACCTCATAAAGAACAAAGGTTCAAAGAAAACTCCTTACGATTAGTATCTTTTTTTAAATTGACAAAAACAAGAGCAAACTAATAATTATTAATATAATACCTAAAAATGCTATAAAGAAAGAAAATATAAAATAAAGTTTTAACTGACAAAGTTAATTAATTATTTTTATTTAATTTTCGTGAAACCTTGTTAATGTTTAGTTTCTTCTTACACATGTCAGTTTAAAAGTTTGGGTTCTTTATTTTTACCTTACTCTTTTTTTTTTTTTTTTAAATGTCTTCCTTTTATTTAAATTACTTTGTTAGTAGTTAAAGGGAACTACTGGTGAATAATGGTTTGTACAAATGGGGAATGCAAAGAATTTATTTAAGACAAAATAAGTATATCTACATGGTTTAATTTGTGGCTTTAAATATTTTTTTGACTATCTTGTTTCATACATAAATATTGGTTGCTGTTTGTGACATACATGAACAACTGATCTAGGCTCGATATTGTATTAAAAAAAGAGCCAATCTTTTGTAAAGTTCTTACATAAAGTTAATTAAATATACTATGTTCATATTCGATATTTATTAAATTATACAAACCAAAAATAAATTAATGAGTTGATCAAAAATAATGCTTTATATCATAGCCATAAAGGATACAGTCCTATGGATAGACAGTATCAAATCTTCACGGAGTAGCTGATTTCTTAAAAAAGGATGCAAAGTGTAAATTTTAAAACTAATTTTTTTAGGGGGAATTTCGTATCATGTTTTTATTATTTTTGAAAACTAACTTTCAGATCATCTTTCAATTATGTGCCCTCTGAATTATGATAACCCTTTGAAATATATTTGACGGTCCCTCAAAATATAGAACTTTTTACGGATATTGAATCTTTTTTTTTTCTTTTTTTTTTAAAAACAATTTCAGTTCTTTTTATCTTCCTGCATCGCCATAAATTTGGTAGCCCTTTGAAATTTTGCCACCTTTTTCATTGCGAGGGAGATGGGTCACAAACCTCTCCCTTCCAATCCTCCAATGATCCCGAGGACCATTAGAAATAATCATTAGTTAGGGGACACTTTTTATAGTTTGCCCAAACGTCATATTTTATCTGTCTATTTAATTATCCGAATTACCGTAAATGTCGAAGTCCCCCTCTTTTTCTCTCTGCTTTGTGTACTTGTTTCCTTATTATTAAAAGGTTGCGATAATTAAATTTCAACTTTCCGCTGTTAATGTCTCCAATTTTGAGATCTAAAGAGAAAGTATGACATACGAGTAAAGTTATATATTTAGTGTGCCTATTACTGATACCAATATTTTATTAACTTCAACAAAAGTGGATTGAAGACTTTCTGACATTAATTAGAATGCATGAAAATACTTTTTACATAACCACATATGTGGGTTTCGACTTGATATAAAATCATACCTGTCAAAGTATAAGTAACCAATAAAAATATATTTATTATTTTTCATAAATAATTAAATTTTAAGGTGAGCTTCTACATCTATTAGACGTGAACACCTATTTGGGAATGTAGAATAAAAGTTGTAATTTATGCTCGTATTTTCAAAATTAAATTTATCGTGACATTTTCAATTCTACAAACAAGACATATTTAAATAAAATAGCCCTTTCATTTATTAAAAAAAAAAAAAAAACATAATTGTTGAAGTTTGAGGAAAATAATATGCAGATTCCTTGGAAATAACCTATTGATTTCCATACACGTGGCATAGGCGTACACATCTGTTGGATGTTAAAATTCACATGTATTTTTTAGAATCGATTTTTCCACAGATCTTTGTTTTTGTTCTAGACTGGACTGGATCGAAAAGTTAGGGATTCACGCAAGATTACTTAAGTATATTGATACTACTACATACATTTGTTGCTATAAATGAAATAAATCTTCTGCCCTTTTCTTAAATATAAAAATATTACTATTTGTGTCTAGTAGATCAAGGAGTACTACTGAAAAAGAGAGTGCATATAAATTGGATTAAACAACCTCATTTCTTTTTTTTCTTTTTTGAAGAGTTAATATCTTATAAATAAAGAATAATAATTTCATACCTAAGCAAAAAATAAAGAAAATGCCAAATTTCAATTAAATAAATATGTGGAATACAACTTGGGGCTTACGAACATTTCAGACACTAGATTTACTAAGTTCATATAACTATATATTTATATTACATTATTAAATCACGTCTCTTCCAGAATGGTTGACTAATTTCACTATTAAAATCATTTGTGATATATTATAATTGGGTGTATTATGACATATTTCTCTGGACGCCGGACTAATGATATTAAGATAATAAAATTATCTATTTTCAATCGTTTTTTCAAGTGACGATTCTGAATTAGATTCCTATATGACTAAATGATGGAAGAATGAAACATTTTGACACACGAAGAAAGGCTATTTCTCAATGGAATCCCAAAGTTAATCCCTAGAAATTGGTATAATATAATGGATACAAATTATTAATTGATCCTCCAGAATGGATTCATCTCCCAATTTTGCAAGAAATAATAATTAATAATGATAACTGTACACTTGTTACATAATAATACAAAGAAACCAAAAAAAAACCCAATGAACCATCAAGTACTTTAGGCCTGATTTCGTAGAAATGAAAAGAAAAAAGGAGGAAATGATTTGTCCTTCATTTTGATGTTCTTAAGTAGGTAAAGGTAGATTTGAGAAAGGGGAGTCAAAGTAGTTGGATTGAAATGCTCAGAACTATGTATAAGTATATTCACAGAGCAGGTTTAATTGAATATTTCATTAGGCAATGAAAGAAATTTTTCATCAATATGTACATATATATGTGCTTGTCAAAAGAAAATTGATGGATGTATCTCTCTATATATTTTTAAATATATATAACATATATACAGATGGATAAGAGATATTTGAAGAAAATATTGTGTTTCGTGGGGATAAGAATATGTACATTTATTTATGAAAGCAATTGAATTCATTTGAATTGAAACATTTTCCGCTCTGAACACATGTTTTCTATAAATATAATTACTTTTTGTACAAATCTATTTGTATACACTCAAGCAATTAAATGATAATTGCTTTTTAATGAGTGTAAATGAAGAGGAACTTAATAAAGGGTCATGCATTTGACATAACTATATTTTTTGCTCTTAGACTTATAGACAAAACCAAACTCGGAGAAAAAGTATTTCATATCTAACATATATGTGGTGCCTTATTGACTAAAAGTTCTACATCTTTTGAATCTTTACAATTTCAATCTAGAACTTTATCAAGATGTATTTCAGCAACCAGTTGTAATAGGGTATGCCAATAAAATAAAAATAACTATTTTGATGTCTTGGCTACCTTAATCATCGATGTAGCCCCTTGATAGCAATTATGGCTTCCAAGCGGCCACAGAAGCAAGTCTTGAACTCAACATACACCCAAAAAGTAAAGTCTAATGGGTTGGCATCTGGTGGGTAGGGGGGCATATTTTTTTGGCCAGAAAGGAAGTTGTCCTCCAACAAGTTCTAGGACCTTTTGGACCTGTGTGCAGGCGCACCCTCCCGCAAAAACACCACATTCATGTCTGGGTAGTTGGTCTGGACTCATTGTAACAACTTATTCTCCGTTGGTTTCTTGTCAGCTACCAAAAGTACATGGTCCGAAATTCGTTGGTCACGTTCAAATGACATTTTCTCGGCTTCTAAGACACATAGAAAGATCTAGTTTTTTTGTTTATTTCATTTTTTTATTCTTAGCATTTGAACTGAACAATTTTAACGCATTTACAAAATTTAGATTTTTGTAGCAAAATGAAGCATAAAGATTTTTTCACCCCACCCAGTATGTAACCCGGCACGACACGTCTTCCAATTACTTTGAGAACAATAGAAAATTTGACAAAAACATATAATACTTCATAATTTATACCCTCATATCAAATATATATTAATTTAATTAAGGTTTTTAAAGTTTCTTTGCCAATAAACATTTTCCCTCATAATGAAATTCGTTTCTAAATTATTTTTTTAATGTGATAAAACATTTTTAAATATTATCTTCTTGAAACTTTACAATCGTTTAAAACAAAACTTAATAGCAAAGAAAAGAAAAAAAATACTCAGGTCTGCGATAATTACGTGATGTTCTTCATCGAATGTTGCAAATATTTTATGAAGACGGCCAAAGTTTTTTCAAAGTAACACACAGGTAAAGGGAATGTTTGTTGATAAACATTAAACATGGGGATTTTATTTAGTTTTGTAATCTGGAACTCCATTCTAAAAATAATCAGTTTATTTATAAAGTACTTAGCCACTTATATGTTAGATTTTTGTTAAATTGTAACATCAATATGTGTTTGATATTTTTTAATACTGATTGAATTATAGTAAATATATTACGAACGGAAATAATAATGAAAAATGTTATATATGAGAATTATCAATCTGATTTGAAGTTTTTTATGGTTTTATTGCTTTTAAGTCTTAGTAATGGGAGATTATTTTAAACTGTATTTTTGCTCATTTTGTTCCATAGGGTAGCTTTAGGAAAAAACTAATTTTTTATAGGTTAGACCAGGGGTTACCAACTTATTTAAAACTTATATCTACTTTACGAATCCCGAAAGACTTGATGGCTACCATCTCATGAAATATGTAAAAGCGAATCAAGATATCAAAAGCATACAATATTTTTAAAACAAGTCCAGTGTGCAACTAATAAGAAGCCAACAGACTACCAGGTACCCACCAGAATAGGATTGGTGACCCCCTGTTCATCATAATTAATTTAAGCGAAATAATAGTTATTGCTGTATTTTAATCCTTATTGACGAAAATAAGAACTTTTGTCTTTTTTTCAAACTTTGAACGGGATGTGCAACCTAAAGATGACCTCATAGCAAAATGAAATTTTGTATACGTTATTTTCTTAATATATGATAAACTTTTTCCCAGTAACTGCAAGCGAAATTCGAAAATAATTGAATAAAAAAAGTAAATATATACTTCATTACTTTTAATATTAATGCAATGAGTAACAAACTCAATCAATATTCACATTAATATTTTTTAAAACATCAAATAATTAGTATTTAATCTTTGACTTAGATTGTTTTTTATAAGAATATTAATTGCCCTCCCCTTTCTCCATCTTCCAAAAAGTATGTAGATGGATATATTGAGTCAAAACATTACTATCATGTTAGACTCCCGTTCTCGGATTAATATTTTTCTCCCACAGCAAAGACATTTTTTCTGGGGAAAATAAAAAAATGGTACTAGGAGAATTGCCCAAGGCGAAAAATTGCAAGAAGGAAAATTGACCGAGGCGGAATACATACAATTGTATCCAAAGCGGGCTTTGGAACAAAAGAGTTATTGAGACACAGCTAAAATAGTTTAGTTATTTTCATCTTTTTAAGAATTCGACGTAAAATAGTCAAGCTTGACTTTTTTACGAATTGTGAGTGACAATAAAGGTGAGAGTGTTCTCGTCAAAGGTTAAAAATCAATATGAATTCTAACAATTCTCCTTTATTTTCAATCAAACGCTACTCAAAAAGGCAAAAAAATAATGCAATTAGAAGCTTGATTTAGTAAATTGAGCCTTTTTATGATATGCAAATGAAGCAAATACTCGTTAATTTAGGAGAATTTGAAGTGTTTCATAGATTTAATTAAAAGTAACTTGGTATGTTTAAATCTACCTAAAATTAAGCTTCCGGAGAAAATATTCCATCTTGGTTTATTTCCTATGGACAATTCTCTTTGGACCTTCAATCGTACCTGATTTTCCCCAGGTCCATTAATAATTTCAGTACTAATTGCACTCTGATATCTGTCTATATTATTTATTAAACTGTAATTTGTATAATAAAAACATACATTTGGACTTCAATCCAACTCCACATTTGCTTCTCTTCTCCCTTGATCTGCATTGGCACATGACAAATATTGCAAGCCATTTTATTTCATGAAAAATTGTATTTTTTGGGTCAAAATTGGCCCTTTTCAGACCTCTTGTACAGTTCCAAATATGAGGATATGAGTTTTTTGTATTCAGTATATCAGTAAAAATATTGTCTAGCTTTTTTTTTAATCATTTAAGGAGTCTAATATGTGTTCAATTTCCCTGTTTCATCAAAAATACCATATCAAAATGTAACTCTAGTAAAAGTGATAGTTCTTTAAGAAAAAAAAGGAACATTAATTTACGATAAGGCGGGTTATCACATTTCTTTTTTGTGTACACGTCTAAGTGTATATATATATATAAATGATTTTTTTTTGTGAAAGCAACTTTTCTTCTGAAGTCATTTATTTATATGTTTAGTGTTGTGTCAGTCCTTTTTTATTCGATCTAGTCCAGTTCATTCTTCAGACAGGTCCTATCAGTGCTGAAGACTTTCCGTCCTATGGACTGTTAGACCTATAACTGATTAAAAAAATAAAAATTGAATGACGTCATCAAGAACCAGAATAAAAGGTTCTAGGACTTATATGCAGGACTGAACTGGACCGGACCGAGACTGAATTAGACGGGACTGCAGTCCTAAATAAATACTGACACACCACTTATACGTGTACACGCACGATACATGTGGTAACCCTCCTTTATGTTAGTTAAAACCGGGAAACAGCCAATCACACAGTTCTTCATTGACTCCTAAGACTATTAAAAAAATTACACAGTAATATTTAGTATGAAGTACTTAATTCATATCAACAAGAGGTCTAAAAATTATCGATTTTGACTCGAAAATACTAATATTCTATACCAAAATGGTTTATACCATGCTTAAAACGGCCAGAACGGCCTTAAAATGTGCTAAAGTCAATTTTACACATGTTCTAAAAGAAAAAGTATTTATGCGAGGGGAAAAAATATCAAACCGAATACAAAATAAATTAATATACATATATGTATACTCTGATATTCATGCTATAAAGCAACTACATATTTATTTTCTTTTTCCCATGTTGTTGTTGAAGGACTAAGAAAGTTAGTTCATCTCAAAATTAATTATGGATACAAAGTTGTAGAACAGAAAAAAAGAAGATAAATAATCTCGTATCTACGCGAAGCCTAATTTATGTACAAAAAAAGAACATATGCATGCTTTGGAGTAAGTTGGTCGTACGTACATAGAAAGTTCTTTAAAATAGGTCTGTATAGTTATACCTGTATAGATATAAAATTATCTATACAACAGACAGTTCTTATGTAAGGGCTTAGAGAGGATTTGTCTGGAAAGACAAACTAGAGTGTACTACCATAGTTATAATATATAATTAAAACAATATTTATAAGTACTATACAAGTATTAAGTTGATACAAGTGTTATTTGTTCAAACTTTAGTCGAACTAATAAACGGCCTTCTACTTCAGAATATAATTACTAAAGATACTTTAATATAAGATCCTAGTTACAGCAAAATTTCATTAGAAATGCCTTCCGTTATTTCTGATTACAGACCCCAAGAACAGTGACTGAGTAATAGAAAGGTGCAGGGTGTATGCCCCCCCCCCCTTCTACAATAAATATCTTATACTCAATATAATAAAACTTTTTAACTCAAGTGGGTTGTGTATTAAAAAACAGATTGGTAAAGCATTTAAGTAGTTCAAAGCCACAATATAAATTAAAGTAGTACTTGTGCATCTATTTATAACACTACTTAGATTATAGGTACATACATAATGCATAAGTAAGCGTTCAATGGAATCTGTTGGATATCAATGTACCTTTTATTTCTCCCTTAACAACACTACCCATTGATTCTAAGACTTTCATATAAATATAATTTTTATTCTTTATGGTCCATGGATTTAATAGAGTTATTTATTTTTCAACATAAGTGTGCTTATGTTAGACGTGTTATAATCATACAAAATGTATGTATGTTGTGGCTTTAAACTACTTAAATGCTTTATCAATCTGTTTTTTACTACACAAACCACTTGAGTTAAAAAGTTTTATTATATCATATATTATTACTAAGAAAAACTCAATAGAATTCATATTTTTTATCTTAAATGTATTTATATTAAATTTAAGCTTTTAACTTTTTTATTTTCAGGATTTTGATAGCCATCAATTGAAATATTCTATTATTATTTTCTTTCAAGGGACATTCCAAGGCTATACATTACATAACATTAAATATTATTATATCAAATAGATATGTCTATCTTATATGTAAGCAACCGCTTGAAAAAATAAGGAATAACCTTGGTTCGATATATACATTGTAGTTAAAATAAATCTATTATTTTTATTGTTTTCCATGAATGATTTTCTCGTTGGCAATCAAAACAGTGCTTACATGACGATCGGACTTAACGATTTCCATTAATTTATCCACATTTTCGACAATTGACCATCCAGAGTGTTTTGCATCTTTGACATCGAAATTTCTGGAACGGACTCGACGGAACCGAAATTGCGCGTTATTAGCTGTTAAAATATTAGGACAATAAACACTATTCACATTTTCAGCGGGCTGGCTCATGTTTTTGCATTTATCAAAGAAAAATTTTAAAATACACCGTATTTTCCCTTTACTAATGTCCATCTTTGACGCATACTCAAACAATTCTGAGTCTAACCATCACGAAACTGTTAATGATGTTTGTTTTTTAGTAGGAAATCTTATTTTTCCATCCCCATCTAGCATTACTCTTTTACAACTAAAGATGCTCATAATGATTTAAATCATTAATATGATTAATATCATTAGTAATCAATATGAGTGAAATGGTTTTACATATTTTACCTACAAGAGCCTGACTGAGAACCAGCAGAAAGTGATTGTTCAATTAATTCAAGAAGGAAAATCCCATGGTGCTATTTCCAAGCTCCTTTAAGTTAGCAGAATCGCAACCTAGATCACCTGGAAGAAGTTTCAAGAGATAGGAGGATTCAAAACCTCCCAAGAGAAGGGTTGGCCAAAATCAAAAAGGGAACCCAAGGTTAATAAGACCGTGTATGAGAAACTCCGAAGAAATGACAAACGGTGCATCCGAATCTGGTCGAAGGATACAAAACATTGGCAAAACCACCATGCAGGAGCTGTTGAGGAAGGTCCTGATGGGGTTTCCTTAAAAAATAAGGCCCACAAATAATTTATGTGGCCACAATAAAAAAGTTTGGATTGAGCTCGCAAGTTGTTAAAAAAGATAAAAGGTACAGGATGCCAAATCTTGTTTTCTTGGACAAGAATTCACCGTGGAAATGCCCGTGTATGGGTATGAACAATGATACCAGAAATGTGATCAATAAAACCTGCATCTGTTATTGTCTGGACAGGTATATAAGAGGAAGTAAAGGCCAAATGGGTCATTTCACGTCAAGTCTACACACCCCCAAGGCATGACCATCACCGATTTTGATGATTTTTGGTGAGCTGGCTTTTTATTATGAAATAAGAGAGTGTGTGAGATATTAGGGTTCTGTGACTCACCTGGGTCATTCTAGGGACACTCAAAGTTCGGCCTGATGCGTTTGACCAGTGATGTTTAGAAGGCTATAATTCCGTTCATAAAGGCTCGATTTTAACACAAATTACGTCAAAAGATGCACAAGGACACACACTTTAACTTATATGCAATCATAATCTTATTTTAATCAAAAGTAAAAGTTTGGGGCTCTGGCGCAGTCTTCAAAATGGCGCCCCTGCCAAGCAGCACAATCGATTTTATTTTAATTTTTTTGTAAAACATGTATCAGTATATGTGTTCAAACATATCCAAAATTCAGAGTGGGATCTTAATGCGATCACTTCCAATAAGATTATTATTTAGAGTAGATAGAGCTGATTTAATAGCATATCGGTATTATTGTTCTATATTTAAACTCGTATTATATATAATATATGTACATATTTTCTGTTGATTAAAAAAATAAAACAGGATTCGTATTTCATAATAATATAATTGAAAATTTATATATTTTATAAAATAAAAATATCTCAATGCTATAAAAGCAGCTCTATATACTATAAATAATGCTCTTGTTGAAAGGGATCCCATTAAAATCCCATTCTGAATTTTGGATATGTTTGAACACATATACTGATACATGTTCTACGAAAATTAAAACAAAATCAGGTTTGCTGCTTGGCAGAGGCGCCATTTTGAAGGCTGCACCAGAGCCCCAAACTTTTATTTTTGATTAAAATGAAATTATGAATGCATATAAGTTAAAGTTTGTGTTCTTGTGCATCTTTTAACGTAATTTGTGTTAAAATCGAGCCTTTATGAGCGGAGTTATGTCTTTCTAAACACCACTGGTCCAACACATTAGGCCCAACTTCGAGTGGGCATAGAACGGCCCAGGTGAGTCACAGAACCCTAATATTTCACACGCTCTCTTATTTTATATAGAAACGCCAGCTCACCAAGAATCATCAAAATCGGAGATGATCATTCCGTAAATTGCAAAAAAGTGTGTACGCTTGATGTGGAATGAGTCAAATACTACCTGGAGAACGTTCTTGAGGATCATGTAAACCCCTGGGCCGATTATGAGTATTGGAAATACTCGTATTGCAAATGATACAGTAAGGGCATTGAAAATAAATAGTGCCTGTTTTTTTAAATTAAGTGCAAGGAGATCTGGGAAGAATCCGATAGACAAAAATTCAACTCCTTATCTAGGAGGGACATAATCAGGTATGATTCCGATGTCGATTTTCAATTCTACACTGAGTTCTACTGGGTCTTATATTTATTACTCCTCAACATATACTTAGAGTTACTTTCCATCTTTTCTGAGCACAAGAAATAGTCCCTATTATATACGGATATCTTTTCTCTTCAAGAAACCGTTGAAAAATTAAAAATCTTTTTGGTATATCCACTTGGCTCATTTTTTTTTTTTTTTTGCAATCGTTTCTATAATATTTTAAGCAACTCAATTCATGAAATTATAACAAATAAGACCTTAAACGAGTGTGATACTTTTTGTATTTTGTGTTCTTTTTACTTTCCGAAGCTGTTATCATTAGACTTTCATTCTTCAGGAGCCAGCTTCAAAGTATCTAGTACATTTGTTCATGAATAAAGGAGAATTATACAGAGGCTTGTTGGGGGCAATCAGAGTCCAATTTAGTGTTATTCATATCTATGTCTTTACGGGCTGGTATTTTTATGTACTTCCTTCCTCGTCCTTAGTTCTAATGAAACGTGATATCAGCTAAGAAACTCTCCTCTACCAATGTTATTATTATTGTTATTTTCTTTTTTTACATACTGAAATAAATATTTTATAGAACTCTGAATATTTCAATAAATATATTGGTATACACATATGTACACGTTTGATTCTTGGGAAAATAAATTAGAACAAGGAATCAAACCAAAGAACTAACACATTATTTATGTGCTTAGTAAGTGCATAAACGTTCTATATTTGGGACATAATGCTAACAGACATATGTATCATCATGATCTACAGTATTTTTTACTCATTCTTGTAAAACTTTTTGGTTAATGAATTAACACTTATCACATTAAAACAGTTTCTTCTCAAACATGTATCAAAAAATAAGTACCTATAATAAACTAAAATTGCTAAGAGTGTCATTTTCTTTACAATTGTCTATACAATTATTTAATATTTAAGTGCATATTTCCACTATGCTTGTAACATGATTAAGATGTATTTCTGCATTTTGAGCATAATTTATTTATCCTTTCTAAATAAAATTTAAACTACAAATGTAGAATGCCTATATTGAGACAAATAAATATTTGGAGTAAAAAATTATTTACTCTTAAACAAAACATTTTCATAAATAAGCTCCTCAATTTGTCAACTTATGTAAATTGGCTTAATACAAATAATAACAAGATTTTTCAAAAACCTTTTGTTTTAAAATAGATGTTAAAAGTTTTTTTTTTTTAAAGCCAAGGATAGATATTAACTTTATTCTCTCACAATAATTTGGCCTACACAAAACATTTTATGTTAAATTCTTGTATATTCTCTTTAATATTCTTTACTTACATAAAATAAAGTTTTATATTCGAAAATTTGATCAGAATCTGAAGCGTAAGAAGGAGCGAGCAGTAAGTAAAAGACAAAGAATACATAACCTTTTTGATTTGCTTTTGTGTTCAAAGGGCATTTCTAAGATTTTTTAGTGATTACAACAAGCCATGTATTAGAGATGGGGGGAAAAATCCACAATCTGCATACTTCAAGTTCAAATCGTTTTTTTTTTTAATATTCCTTTAATTGGTTAGATGGAGGTGCACTAATGAAGTATAAGTAAACAATAAATATAGTATTACAATTACTCCATCGAACCTAGGAATCTTTTGGCAAAATCCATATACATAAGGTATATTTCTTTCTCTAGGAATCACCGGGGCGCGAACGTACACACAATAAGTTCAAGAGAATAACTCCCGAGCGTGTTGTCCATGAGCTATGGCGATTACATACGTCGTTTCTTTGTTCACAGGTCCAAGTCCTTGAATATTTTCCTCGAAACATTGTATATTCTATCAAGTCCAGTTCAAGTCCTCAAATTTCTTATAAGATCATTTCAGTACCATAATTACAATATGCAATCCATAGTGTTCAGGCTTTTATTGAGTTCCAAATAAAATAGCTTTCAAGAACAAGCCGAATCGCGAGTCTTTCCTCTCAAGTCCAAAGCTAGTTTAGAGTCTTTGATTTTCATCTCATTTTGGGACCAGGCCGTACCCGATAACTACTTAAGAGTTGTGAGGTTCTTAGTGGTTGCTTAAATATTACATACGTCGTTTCTTTGTTCACATTTTGGGACCAGGCCGTACCCGATAACACCTCAAACATTTGAGCGGTACTTAAGAGTTGTGAGGTTCTTAGTGGTTGCTTAAATATTGGGGTGGGTTTCATCCCATTTTGAGACACGTTGGTAACTGAAAACACCCTCAACATGTATAAGGGGGATGGGGGGATCTTACTTGTAGTTTATATAGAAAGGGTGCTGCTGGGTTATGTTTCAGACGGAAAATGGGATATATCATTTGGAATAGCCCTTTGTTTTATATTCTACGGTCAACCTTCTGTCAGTCGACGTTTTGTCTGGTCGACGTTTTGTCCATTTGACGTTTTATTGTTCGACGTTCTGTTGGTTGACGTTTTGATGGTCGACGTTTTATCCACGTACCCATATATTCTGAATTATGAATTTGGAAGGAGCCAGGTCCTAGAAGTCGACCAAATATCCTGAAAATGCTATCCTTATTATTTTAATTTTCTTTTAATTGGTCAAATGGAGTAACACTGATTCAGAAAAAGTAAACAATATAGTATGATATTTACTACATCTGACCTAGGAATCTTCCTTGAAATCAATATATATAATGTATATTTTCTTCTCGAAGAACGACCAGGGTGCAAACCTACGCCTATTGAGTTCAAGAAAATAATTTCTAGTGAGGGAAGGTCCATTAAGCTACGTCTTTTTTGAAGAGGTACCCTGTGTATGTATATGTTATATTAAATATTCATAAAAAAACATTTGTGCATGGTTAATTTTTTGTAAGTAATTTCAACATGGATTTGCATTCAATGTGCTTTTCTTTTTAACATATTTGTATATAAAAATAAATGAATTACGCATTTTTATAACTGCATTTCTACAACAAATTTAAGACAAAAATAATTTATCTTTATTATATAATAGAGAAATACAAAATGGAAGGGTAAATAAGATAAATGAATACATTTACTTTAATGTTCTCACAATACCAATATTTTTGTACCGGTTCGGTTAAAAATGTACGGCCCCTTTCTGTAAAACTGATATCTTATTATTTGCTATGTTTTTTCTTAAAATTAGATTTTTCAAAATCGACGTAGCTCATGGACAACACACTCGACAAAAATTATCCAGGTCATTCCTAAAGAAAAAAATATAGGTACTTTATGAAATTGAACTTCACAAAGATTCCTAGGTTAGTTGGAGTAAATGTAGTTCTATATTGCTTTCTTATACTTAATCAGTTCAACTGCATCTAACCAATTAAAAGAACATAAAAAAAAAAAAAAAAAAAACAGAAGGTAAAATTAGTATTTCGTAGTTTTAGATGGATTTTCAACTAAAATATAAAATAGAAATATTGTAAATCCAATTGGCAATTTTTATTTCAAGAGACATTTTTCTTTGGGTAAGTCAGGAATCAGAAGGATTAGGTTATTGAAGTGATACTTTTTTATGACTTAATAAATTCTTCTTCAACAAACTTTTCTAAAAAAAATCAGCCTTTATATTTCTATTGCCTTTTTTAATAAATTTTGTACATATTTCAAGAAATAGCAGTTCTTATAGCAAAATATAATTTTTTAATTTCCTAAAATGACCTTCATTTTGTATAAAAGTCGTTTCATTTTTATAGTTTTTGGACTTTTAGCAAAAACATTCGTATATATATTTAAAATTCTACCATGCACAGCCCCTTAATCAAGAGTGGAGCATGGTATACTTGCCACCAATGCCCTTCCCTTAAATCGATCCTAGCCGAAAGTACTGGTTCCAAAATTGTCTTAGTACCGTTTTAAATATATTAGAAAGGGAAATTAATTACTCAGTCTTTAAATATTAATGACAACAGCTCAGGAACAGAAAATTCATTCTTCAGATAATCAACTCCAAAAAGACGGAGGAGTTAAAAAATGCTTTCGATTTTCATCAATAGTTACCTTTCATTACCTAAGTAACGCTATTTTGGAGTTGGTAATCTGAAGAATGTTTTTTTTCCCTGAGCTGTTGTCATTAATAATTAACGTCTGAGTAATGAACTTTTTTTTAAATATAATCAATTAAATTTAAAGCCTGATTGAAGATTCGTTTGTGCTCTTATAAGACAAAGAGTAACATAGAGGATTTCCTGTGGAGTTATAATTGTAAATCTTATTTGGGCTCAGGTTAGAGTTGAAGGTCAACATCAGAATAATTCTTTCAAATGTTCTAGTTCATTTTCGTCTCCCCCCTTCCTCGTCACGCTGATTGTAGCTGATCTCTTGTAAAACATTTTTCAAATTGTGAGGGTTACCATAATGGTTTTTTTCCGTTTTTTTATGCCCAAAATACACACGATTTTGATCACTACCGGTATACCAAACATCACAAACCTACTAACATGGAGGAAAGACTCTTACTTTTTAAACAAATAACTGCTTTCTAAAACAAAACAAAAATGATACATATACAAATAAATGATCTGGAGAATTGCAACATAAATAAAAATTTGGATTAATTAATGAAGAGTTTAAAAAACTACAGATTTTATATACATTATAAATGTACATATATTTTTTCCAAATAATGCTCTGCAACAGGGAATTGTTTCAAACACAAATAGTAATACTTATTTTTTTTCACGCATTATTGCCAATATATATTAGAAAATTACTTAATTTACTTCAATCGTAAATAAAGGGGATTTGGTGATATATGATACATGGTGGATTTATGGGAGGATGTCATTACGCTTATGATTGAAGGAAATTTGAGTAAACAATTGGAAAAGAGAGGTGAAATTATACATTCTGTTTTTGAAAAGTTCATTAGGGTGTCGGAAATGAGGGGGAATTTCATCAAAACTCTCTATATACCACTGGCATCCTTCTTCGGATTTGAAGATAGGTGGCTATGCAGTAAATAGCACAGTTAATATATTGGGCCTTGAATGGAAAAGGGATAGACACGCTACTTCTAATTTAATAAAAGTCAACTTGAAGGCCCGTAAGTGGTGTCTGCAGTGGTGATTTATATAATACCAAATTGATTCCTCAAATTATATATATTGCTAATGCTGTCATTTCTGTAGGTGAGGAGTCATTAATGGAGGAAGAAAAATGTCTTGGTACATTGTTCAATAAACGTTACATCCCCGCCCTAGAGAGACCACGGTCTTAATTAGGAGGGGACTTGTCTTAGTAGCTAATATTTTACCTAAAATCTATGTCAAAAATTTTAAAGATATAATTGCTAAGCCTCACCGGTAATAGATAAATTTTTTATACGCTTCTAATTGTTTAATGTTTGGCACTGACCTTTCAAATAACCGCATTCTCTATCTATCAAAGGAATGGACAGCCACTTAGAGAATAATCTGTGAAAATCCTCCTTGTTTTTAATTCAAATAACACGATCGACTTAATTCACCAAAATCTTAAAAAAACTTTTTTTCAAGAATCTTTGAGATCCAAGTGAGCTTGAAAAAATCGCTACGGACGAAAACGTACTTACATTCCATGACCTAAAACACAACCCAATTTTTGATAAAGGTAAATTCTTCTTCCTTTTACATCTTCCATTAACTCCTTATTACCAAAAATTGGCCAAGGATATATTCGTTAATTTTATATATATTCTCAACCTCGATAAATCCTGGGAAAAGAAAATTGTACACTGTTTAAAAATAAATGATGAGATGAAATGTATTGCTCAATTTTTGATAACGCCAAAGCTGTTAAAGTTTTCAAGTCCTTGCAATGACTGTGAACAATATTTTAATAGTAGTGTCCATGATCTGTTGACTGTACAGTTCTTTCGATAATTTAGTAGTTTATTGAGCTTAATCAAATATTTATCGAGAACTATAAAGTAGAGGTAATTAAAAGATACATTCTGTTCGGCGTTTCCTCTCGAAAAACTGAAATTTCTCAAGAACAAAAGGCAATAAACACTTCTCATAGTAATTATAAGTCATTTATAGCACAGAACATTACTGTATACCGGGTTGTTAATCTTAATGTTATAAGATCTATACTTATAGCCGCTGCTTCAAGGTACGCAACATTTTCTTAGAAGATACCATTCTCCTATGGAGCTACGTGGGATTATGCATCCAATTTAAAAAAAATACTTCCCACAGATTTCCGTACAACATGAAAAGACTAGTCAATTAATTATTCGTCAATAAAATGCACATTAGTAGATGATTCTATCCCTAAGAGGGTGTTTTATGCTATTTTGTATTATTTCAGTTGTATTATTGAAATTTTGATTGCTTTTGTTTTCATTTTTTTAATGAGTAATCTACCAAGTTTTTGTTTTGAATAATAAGGTTTTATTGAAGGATATTAATTTTTAACTATATGTTTATTTACAGTAGAATTTATGACTGTGCCTTCTATGTGAAAAATATACGTACATGTTATTTTTTATTGAATAATAAGTCAGGATGGCCAAGTGGTCTAAGGCACCAAACTCAAAGGGGAAATATTTTTGAAAAAAAAAACCTTGTCGGTGAGGAAAAAAATAATAATCATCATTTGGAGATGCCTCGAATTCCTTTTAAAAAATTAATTGTCACAGTTAAAGAATTCATACATTTTATTTAAAAGACAATATTGTGGCCAAATTAAGTCTCATATTCCAAATAACGGCTTTTTACTTTAGATAACAGTCTATGGTATACTCACTCATGCCAAAAGTTTAAATACAAAGCCAATAATTGACCGAATTATGTCTATGAAATATTTTGATCGATATATTTTTTGTTTTCTTGATTTTCATGGTAGTTTTTCTTTTTGTGCCAACCCTCTACATATTATTACATTTGGCTAGTGTTAAAAGTTGACAAGAAAATATAAAGGCCTAGACGAGGAGACACAAGCATCTTAAATGCATCTATATCTACTTGCAAATATTAATATATTTTAGTTGAATTGAGGCAACCTTTATTTTAAGGCTGTCTTCATTCTTTTTTATTATTTTAACGTAGAATATTTCTGGTAAAATGAGTGAAAATGTATCGACAAATGTTTGAGCTTCATTATTTAGCAATAAGAATATGTTACAAAATTAATATTCACAAATTATGTTTTAATAGGTAAGTGTACATGCCTGCAATTGCAATCTGGTTGTTTGTTTAATTTCATCAGCTGTTTGTTATTCACAACAACAAACACTACTCACTAGCTCAAAGAAAGGGCTTAGTGAAGCCTATTTCCCTAAGGGAAGGGAAAATACAGAACGCTTGAAGTGTGATAATAAGCATCTTTGAAGGATATGGAATGGTATTTCAAACAAGTTGTTTCTTCAGAAAAAATAAGGACGACATCATTCAAATGGTTTATTATGGTAGTAGTAACAACTGTGTTTTCTTCCTTATACTCCAAACTATCTCAACGTTTCTAGCATAATTAAATATCAATATATTGATACATGTCTGCTGATGATTTTAAAATTATTAAAATATAGAGTAATAATTAGTAAAATCACACAATTTCTATAGGTTCCTTCGTAGTAATTTACACTCTTTTAGCTATTAATGTATACATATATATAAATATAATTCCTGCACTCATGCTTTCCATCGTCCTTTTTACAGAAACAAATTTTATTTATCATTTATTCATTTTATCATGATGAACGAGGAAAAATCAAGAAGGCAGGGCATCTCAGATCTTCTAGATACTGGAGTTTATGTGATGAAGATGACTGACATTGTTATGTGTTCTATGAGCATGGTTTTTAAGTTGGCCAAGATAAAAAAATTAAGAAGACCTCTCAAGGATGTCAAGAAATAGAGGGGATAATTTAAAGAGGGATACAAAGTTCTTCTTAAGTTTCGAGTAGATTTTAAAGGAGGATCCAACTAAGTCGATGAATCACCTCACCAACGACTTCTATTTGGCTCCTAGGACGATCAAGAAGGGTAACAAAGCACAACTAGGGATTAGTTTCTTTTGCGCCATCTTCTGACGGAGGGCATGCAAGCCCAGTGGCTCGATAGATACAAGAAAATCCTCACATGGATCAAGGGAAATGGGTAAATTTTGAAAATTTTAAATTGAAAGTTTATTCATTCCACAACCTCCGGAACGCGCGAACAAAAGATAAGGTCCAAGAAATTCCCCACACCAAATATTGGCGGAATTATTAAAAAAAAAAACATAAACTTAAATTTTTTGTACACAAACTTCCAAAATTCAAAACTATTCACAAAATTTGTTTTTTTGGAAAAAATTTATAATTATATTAATCGGAAAAAAAATTAAAAAACCCATAGCTACTTACAAAAAATTAACTATTTTGGAAAATTTTAGTAAAAAGCAAGAAGACTTAATTTGGGGGAGGGGGGCTACAACCCTGACAGCCCAACCCCTGCGGACGCCTCTGTTTTTGTTTAAATTTACGCTCACAGCAATTACCTTTTTTCCATTGGCCTAATAGACGCATTTTTCACTGGGTGGCTACTGCACGTCTTTCATTATTAATATATTATATATATGTATACTGCGTCATTATTTGTAGATCGTTTTATTATCATATTCATTTTTAGTGCTGAATATGTAGGGTATTACTGCATGGTAAAAACCACATAAAGTTAATGATACTTTTGTTTCTTACCCAACATACAACATCATCATTTGCATTGCTGCATTGACATTGAGAAACATGACACATTGGGAAACATTTATTCAACATATTAATTTGTTTATAGTTTTGTTTTAATTTGAGGCTTTCTTTTTTTTATTAGAATACAGCACTCTGGGGACAGGGTTATGTATTTAAATTTACTACCTAGAGTGTGTTGAAATTGGGATTTGAATGGGGAATAATTAGCACTGAATTTTTATAAAGTAATTGAAATATAACCATTTGGAATAAAAAGGGGAAAGAGTTGAGAAATGCATAGTCATGATTTTACTTGAGTCATCCTCTTACTCAGAAGAGATGGGGAGAATAAATTGATCAATAATGAATTATTTTACTTGAAAAATTATAATGGGTACAAAATACATATTTTGAATCACACTTCAATAGTAGAGGAGGTTATAAAGTAGTTAAAGGGATACTTGCCTCAGGCTCTGTTGTTTATTTGGGGCCCCATGCAGAAAATATTTAAAAAATAATTATTATAATACAGATTGGAGAAAAAAAGGGTGGTTGTAAGAATATAACAAAAGTCAACTCAAAACCAATTTGGTACAAGTTAAAATATTATATTTGGGTATATGTTTATTTAATATGTCCTGTTCACATGCAATAACAGTCTCGACACGCCGGCAAACAGATTGGCAGCTTTTGACAATGAAGGCACTATGTCAGTATCTTTGATACTGAAAAAGTAAAATTGCAATGGCTCTGAAGTATATTTGCGCGAAATTGTCGGAACACTTATTTAACTAGCTTATAAATATTTCAATCTTAACTCTAGCATAAAGTTAGGTAAAATATACAAAGATTTAGAAAGATAGTTTATTTATATGTCCTTGCTGGTATCAAAACGCTGAGCCAAAAACTATCAAATACATCTTGACAATTGAATATTGAATATTAAATTTGAAATTTAGCATAGATTGTTTCCATTCCATATGACAACTTTTCCTCACTACCCATAATCGAAAATCGAAAAAGTTGAAAATCAAACCGGTCTACTGTAGATACATGCCAAGTAAATAATTGCTGGGTATTTAAGGCCACTTATAAATTAAACCTTGTTGATTTTGGGTGGTAGGTATTTGATTACATTATCAGATGATTATTAATAAGCAAAAGTGTTATAAACTATTGCAAACATAGCAATTCATTACGCCTTATGCTTCAAAGAAATAAATCAACTCAATGAGTGAACAATGCGTTGATTCATTACAATATATTGTCAATCTGAAGTTTGCAATGCCAAATACAAACATAAAATTGCATTTATTTTGAAATCCCTTCCTTCATTTGCTAATACGACTAGGTAGGTATGTTATATTAGAATTTGATGCATTCGTGATAGAGATGTTGCATAGATTTATGCTTAAAATAGGGCTAAGTAGAACAACTCAAGGCGTGAAAGTACTTCCAGCCTTGCCTACATTAATGTACATAAGATTATATTATATTATATACTCAATCCCAAAAGTCAATTGGAATGTAAGTTCATGCTGCAAAAAAATAAGGAAAAAGATGATGATTCGTTACCCTCATATTCCCTTCTGCAGTAAGTCATTAATTTAAGAGGAGAGATGGGAAATGGTGGTTTATATACTTATATGTAGTATACGACAGCCGTAAACGTATATCTTTTACAGGCCTTAAAGCACATTAAAAGGGATTCACAATGAGTCATACATTTATCTCATGAATAATGGCGAACAATATATATGTACATACAAAATAAAGTAGGATTTCTGATTCCCTTATGTTCATACGGAATCGTTTTTGAGAAAAAGGCAGTATATTTATCCGTTTTGTGCATGCATCCACACGTGTCTGACATACGTTTTATCAAAAATAACCCGATATCTTCTGAAATAACTTTTAAAGAGAAAGAATCAGACAACACTGTTTACCCGTATAATAACTTGTAGAATCTGCTTCTACAAGTAAAACTTGTACAAATGGAAGAGAAATGTATTCTTACAAAACCAATACACTTATTATTAGTGATGAAAATCAAGTATATTTTTTAGCTCGCCTGTTGTTGTTTTTTTTGAGTAATCCAACTGAAGACTAATATCTTTTCTCCTGTGCTGCTGTAGTCATTATTAATTAATTCCTGAGAAATGAAGATCATCTTGTACTACTTAAATCAATCATATTCAAAACGGGATTGCACATTCGTGTGTGCTCATAAAAGACGATGAGTAATCTCGAGGATTTGTTGTACAGCTATAATTGTAAGTCTTTGTTAGACTGAAAGTAAAATTAATGATGGACATCAAAATAATTCTTACCAATGTCTATCTTTATTTCCGTCTTCCCCAATCTTTACATCTTCGTGTAGGTGATCAAATCAAACGTTATGACAGCTAAACTGGTCTCTTCCAAAATATTTCTCAAATTACCTAGGTTACCATGTTGATTTTCGGTTTCTTTTTTTGACATGCCCAAAATATGCATTTTTCCTTGACTAATTATAAGATGCCCATAATAAAAAACAAAAATGTCTTTGTTTATTTCTTTATTTCCCTTCCCTCGTCAAAGATCTGTATAGCTTATCTAATTAAACGTCTTTAGAACTTAGCTACTCTGTTCCAAAATATGTTTGAAATTGTGAGGGTTACCACTTAGATTTTTTGTTTCTTTTTAGCATGCTCAAAATACAAAAGAATCAATTTCTCAAGCAGATTGTGACTGGCAATGAAAAATGGATCACTTACGTCAATGCCATTTAAAAAAAAGGCTTATAGGCCAAATCTGTCGAGTTTCAAAGTTTTAATGAGAACTTTCGTGTTTCACGACTTAAATAACAATAATAAATGTGGGTTTCTGCTTTAAGGTCAATATATAATTGAATGGTGTCATAGATTAAGGTAATGTTATTAATATTGATATTATATACATTATCATAAACCCACTTAATAATAAAATAAATAATAAAACATAATTTAAAAGTTGAAATTTTCAATTTTATCTTTTTTTTTTTTTTTGATTACAAAATACATAGGAGTGGGGGGCAACGTCATCATATTTTAGAAGTGAATGATTTAAATTTAGGAATGTACTACATAAAACATAAAATCCTTTTCTTATATAGGCTAACTCTGTTTATTTATGATACAAAAAAGTTTATTATATAATGTTTCTTTTACAATATACTAAAAACCTTTCTGGGCAAACAAATGGGGTTGTCTTAAATAAATTCATTTAAATGCAAGGACTTTTATTTAAATGTGGTAACTTTTGAGATACCTTATCCTGTGATAGCTCATTTTTTTGGGTCCCGTGATACCCCTTAATATATATGAGCAGTGCACATCATTTGCACTGTAGAATAAATTGTAAAAAAAACTTTATTTCATTTGAATCGTCTATAATATAGGTTCAATTATTTACAACATAATGGATGTATATACTATGAAATAATTAATTGCAAGATTTCCTCGGAATTTATTGCATGGTGTAAAACTTCAAGAAATCATAGAAATAGAACTTTTTGATTAAATATTCTTCCGAGTTCTTGAATATTTTATATTCCTTACAAAAAATGTATTCTGTTAATTTGATGGCGTGTTCTCTGTTTGTATCATCAATATTCATTAAGTAATTATTATTTCATAGGTTATTATTGAAGACACGATTTTTGTATCTATTTGAGAACAAAGAGATAATAAATAATTAATAAAATAATTTATTGATTAATCGATAAAAACATGAATCCAAGATTGAGAGAAAAAGTTATCCTCCTGTTTAATAATTCATTATTAGATGAGATGAATGATGATGATGTTGAGATGAATTCTGCGTTGCTTTACAAATGATATTTAAGTTGTTTTTTTCTTCATAGAGTGTCTAAGTAAGTATTCTGAATCTGTGTCATGGTATTACATCACCCCATTAAAAATAGAATAATTGACACAAATGACAGTTTGTTAGGAAGATATAATAGTCGTATTTTTCTCTATGAAACTTCTTTATATAAAATAAAAATAAAAACCTCTCCTTCTTCCATTTTTCAACTTATTAAATCTCCGTTCCAGGCGACTCCACAGATCCCATACACTTTATGATCTTCAACTCCACTCAACAACTTCCACTCATTTGTGTCTTGAATGATATAACTAAAGTTGTACAAAATACAGCCTTAAATGTGTACTTAGATTTCGTAGATGCAACCTAAACAGTGTTTTGTTTTTATTTTCCATAGCTGTTATAATTATTTTTTGATTTTTAAATATATATATTATTTAAATATAAAGTGATCACTAGAGTGGAAACTTTAGTTTTGTTGGGGAGGTATATGTGTTCAAATCAGGGTATAATTAAGGATCAACCTAGGAGTCATTTTTTTATGTCTTTACAAGAAGCAAAGTGTGATGTTTTTATTTGTTTCATCGCCCTCTTATAGGTGCTTGCAGCTAAGACTTTTTGCATACTCATAGTTAGAGATACGAAAATAGATATAAAAACAACGCCTAAGATAATGTCATTAAAGATTTGGTAACTTAAAGTGACAAAATGAAGGCAGAAAGTAATCACTACAAGCTTTCAAAGAGTTTAACGATTATAATTTTTTCTACATAATTTACATCGACTTTACATTAGTTAACACACATAATTACAGAGTCATGAATTAATTTAATAAAACTTTAATGTATATAATTGACAAAAATAAGATTCTAAAAGTGCAGGAGTAGTTGATGAAAGAAATGAGATATGAGTAGAGAGGGGAGCCAATCTCATGAGGTCTCTTTGATGGAATAATCGACTTGACTAATGTGGTGACGGAAGGAATGAGGAGTGAACAGTCATTTATGGGTTGGATCAAGCAAGATCACTATAGTATTTTTATTGTATCTGGAAGTAATCACTTGTTCCACTTTATAATAGAGAAAGCAAACAAGGAAGAATCACACGCTACAGAAGTTACAAAGGTTATATTTAAATGGTTAAAGTAGAGATGTTTTTATAAAATAGTCCTGGTGATCGGAGGGGACTCAACAAATGTGAACACTTGTGTAAATACTTGAGTTATACGAAAACTTGGAATGAAGTTGGAAGAAAACTGGTCTGGTTGGCGTGTAGTCTGCATACTAATTAATTTCCATTACACCGTATAATTCTTGAGCTTGATGGCCCAAATCTCTCAGATAATACATTATTTGGACCAATAGGAAAGCTGCTAGACTCGGATACACCCCTTAAATATCTGTTCAAAATTTCCCCGAATCTCCATTGGCCCACCACTAGTTAACTTTATAATTCGTGTGTATTATCCATATTGGTTCAATACCAAGGTGAAGTAATAGTGGATTGAATTGCAAGGGACGTCATATTTCAACTTAATAGTCTCAAGTCCCAAAAGAAATAGTTGCGTGAACTCGTGATGCCAACTGTGAAAAGATCTCCTCGTTATGCTCACAGTTAATTATCTTACAAACTATAGTTTGCTTTGATGACTTGAAGGAGATAATCATAGGGGTACAACGAATCTTGATTATAGGGGAGAGAGTTGACCAAACGGACAATCGGGTAGTCTATCTGTCAGCATCAGAAAAACGCCTCCTATAAACAGTTAAGCTGATCAACTGGTCAGAAGGAGTGTCAGAGCCACCTCTTACCTGCTCCTTAACAAATTCCGATTTGAAGGGCTTCATCAAAATACCAATGAAAGTGTTGAAGTGGTCATGCCACACACAAAGCTGTGAGAGGGTTTTTAAAATGGTCATACCAGCTTCTTTCCAGTATTTCTCACAAGCAAAGAGAAATGGAGTAATTAGGAAACTGGAGGCCAGCAAGAAAGATATGTCAAAGAATGACTCCAAGCAAGACCTCTATAACTTTCTAAAATTAAATATATTATAAGAAAGATTTACTAAAAGGAAAAGTTGAAACTCTTTAATTGATTAAAATGTAATTTAAATATTTTTATTCTTTAAGGAAACAAAATTTTTGTAAATAAATTATTCTGAATTCTAATATTTATTTTCTCTTGTTAGATATTTAGAATCAAAATAAACAAACTAATAAAATATAACATCAACAGATATACATCATAAGGTTAATAAATACAAGTATATTTTCCTAAGTATTCTCCAAACAAAACAGTTTTGAAATTACTGATTATTTATTCATTTTAAAATGCACAAATAACTGGGTTAGAATTATTTAATGATTAAAATTTCTCCATATTTGATTTCTTCACATCAAGGACAATCCATATACATTCCCTTAATAAGAATATCTATAAAATACATAAAGAAAACCGGCACTGGAAAATATAGAAAAAACTGTATTTTCTCTCATTTCAATGTGAAATTAATGTAGCTTAGGGTCATTCTATATTTTTGAAAATTACATTTTTGAAATCTACGTGAAAAAAAACACAGTATAAAAAAACACTACCTGTTTTTGCTTTTCGAAAAAATGGGAAGTACAACAACCCATCTTAATGTACATTGTCTATCATCCAAATGCATATACCTATTAGTTTTTTAGAATGGCAAATTATATCTTTCTACTCTTTTACAAAACGTGTCTTTCTTAATAAAAAATCTGCAAGGCTGACAACATAATACATAAGTTTATATTAAAAAGAACACATTTGTATAAATATCTTGTAATTTGTACGATAAAGAAAACCCCAATTAAAACTTTAAGTTATGTAGTTTAAGATCCTCCTCGTATTTGTATTTCCTTAAATGCATTTGTTATATTTTACAGGTCCTAAGTTTGATTGGTCATAGCATGTTTGTTTACTCACCGATATGTTCGTCCATTTTTTTTAGGTCGTTCACATCATTCTTTGTTTCCTTTTAAAGTTAATATAAAAAACCCTAAATAAACTAAAACACATATACAACCATCAATCAAAAAACCTTTCTCTGATGTCAGAAAAGAAAACCTCTCCTCATTTCATCTATTAAACAATAGACTTGATACAATTTAAAAATCAATACTCGTTTATTTTATTTTTCAAACTTTATCAGACAAAAGACAAGAGGGAAAAGGTCTCGATTTGTCTTCCACCCTTTACCTACCAACACCCCACTAATACCATGTATGTACTTCAAAAATAAAAAGCACGAGTATTTCAATATTGGAATGAATTATAAAATTAGTGATGTGCCGAATCTGTATAGTAGTTGTGATAAATTCAAATATTTATGAAATTCATATAATCATTGGATTCAATTGTGATTCGATGCATGATTGAATATGTGGTTTCAGGAATTGAGTTTCTGAAGGGCTGTGATAGTTGGAGGATGGTAGAAGTCTCTGCAAGAGCAGGTAGAATCCATTTATAAGTGGGCAATAATTTGATCAAAATGAGTTCACAAATGGATGACAGAATAAGCATAAAGTTTTCATTGTGATAGTTTTTCAAAAAGTAAAAGGGCAGCAGCCCCTCGCTTCACCCCCACTTACCACCGGGGTATACTTCCATAGTAATTCAATCGTCTTCTGATGATATTTTAAGTCCTGTCCCGCCGCTAACATTTTTTTAACGATGTTATACTTATTTATTCGGATCAAAAAAGTTTAGCGCCAACACGAGGGAGAAATCTGCGTCATCCCGGCCGGTTAAAAATAAGTACTTATCTAATTGAGTCTTATTATATAAGACACATGGCCATAAAGTTTTTAGGCTCCACACTTTTTTTCAAATTCAGCTCAATTTCAGTTAGTGCCAACCTTGAAAAGACAGCTGTCAAAATTTCATGCCAATCTATTTTTCAGTTTGTCAGTTATTCTGCTAAGTGTGCTACATCTTTTGCCATTTTCAAAACAATGGATCAAAAACAATTTCTACTTTTAATTTTAAACTGCTTCTTGAGGGTAGAAATATAGTTCAAACTTAGCAATGGCTTTTAAAATATTATGAAGACTCCGCTCCATAAACCGAATAAAAAACTAATCATAGTAATAATAACTTTTGTTTTAAATAATTTTTAACGGAAAAAAAGGTGTTTCATTTGTTAAGCCCGGAACTTTATAGCCCATGTATTATTAGTATTTATGTTTACTCTGTCCAGAAGACCATGCATTAATAGCACTGTCAGATTCCTACACTCTAAAAACCAATAAAAAATAAAAATCCTTTAGGTGAAACGTAACACCAGCCTCGTATCCCTCCAAAACAAATAAATATAAGTGCATTTTCCTCAGAGAACGTTGCCGTTAGGACGGAGCCATAGTTCAATATTAAGAAATACGTTGGGGTTGCTTGTATTGAGGAAGAGACAAGAGTGGGACTATATGTTTTTAAAGTTATATGAGCCTTTTTAAAGGCTAATAATGGAACTCTAATGTTTTGGGGGAATGTTACTGGATTATACAGGGCTCATGTAGAAAATGTACGTGGAAGAAATACCGAAAATAGACAATATTATGATACATATTGGATTTTTAGAGATTCGGGAGAAATTGGAATAATAAATCATACAAATGAATGGTTTGCAATAGTAGCTGAAATACTGTCGTTATCTTGAGACACGACCCATGTTTTAAATAATTACCCTGAAACGGCTATGAGGTATCTTTTTCAAATAAAATATATAATATAATCACATAATGACAAGTAAGAACCAGAATTAAAGAACGAACATGACCATGGTAAGGAGATATTATAAATAAACTGGATAATATTAGGGGAAAAATATCCACATTATCAAATTAAAGTTGCAAATATTACATTTACAGGGTGTAGTTTTACAATTAAGAATTTTCGAGACCAGGACATAAACCTTTTTATTTCTTAAATTAGTAAAGATATTTACATGTCCAACAAATTCATTTATATACAAACGTTAGGACCCTCCATGAACCTAAGCATTCAATCCAACCACCCCTATCCTCAACCACGGCATCCACCTGGCACGGAACCTGCTGCACGCCTTGATCAGATGATCTTTATTCATAATGTTCACAGCCTCAATAATGGAGGCTCTCAGAGAAGCCAAATTGTTGTGAGCACGCTTGTTAGACTCCCTATCTAAGACCCCCTACTCGAAATAGTCCGAAGGATTGCAGTCCGGGAGCTAGGGGGCCACATTTCCTTAGACAAGAACATCTCGAAATTGTTGGAAAGCCAATTTTGTACGCAGATTGATCTACCTTCTTCCTTGTTGGTGTTCCCATCCCTCCAGACTCCTTCGACTCTTGCAACATTGTACACGGTGGTAGAGGACTACTTGAGAAAGTCGAATAACTCTTTAGGCGCACAGCCTGCACGGAGGGTGACAATGATCTCTGCATGACTGTCGTACTCGGCGGACATTTTCAATGCATTATAAACAGAATTTATACAAAATTGTCTGCTGAATCTGATAAATTAAGTTTTAAAGCTGTACAACTAAGGGTTCCCAAGAAATACAGGTTTAAAAAAATTCTTAATTGTAAAACCGCACCCTATATATCCAATTTAGATATGAATATGTATATAGTGCAGATAACCCGGAGATGCAAAATCCAAAGATTAGTACATCACTATTATAGTCATATATACCATTATACTAAGTAGATGCTGAACGCCCCGTTGTATACTCTAATGATAGTATAAAAACATTTTTTGAAATTAGAAAAAAAAAAACAATTCATCAAAAGAAAAAAGTAAAATAAATTGATAATTCGATTAAACTTTCTTTTAAGAAAAGTTGGTAGCCCTGTTGTTATTGTTGATGTTGCTAGAGGTAGTGCAAAGGAAGAAGGGAGAAAGTAAAATATATTTTGACATTCCACTTAACAGATAGTGTTGAAAAAGAATACACATTTATAAAAATTGAACCCTTAGGGGGTTCAACGTGTTTGTAACCACCATTTTTTCTAATATTTGAAGAAAATAATATTATTATATTAGAGCTTTGATAAATGATTGACCCACTTAGTATAAAATATTTATATACATATAAAAAAATGTTCTATTCATATCCCTACCACAAAAGAGTCCTTAGACGTAAAGTTTATGAATAGAAAGCCTTAAATGGAGGTAATCCCATATAGAAGACGTTAAAAAATAAACTACATCCATTTACATATGTACGTATATACAGCCCTAAAGTGATGATCCCCATATGTACATTTATATACCAAATAAAAGGTTAAAAGACATGTAACAAATATTGCTAAAAGGGCAACTTTATGAATATTTTTACGGGTGACATTTAGAAGGAATTTTTTTTTATATAACGTCGAGCTTCAAGTTATATTTAAGTTTGACCAAGGAAAAGTCTTTACATGGAACGTGACCGCTTTTTTCCATTCCTTCTAAGGGCTATTCTTTTGAGTATAATTATCCGGTAGATGGTGTGACAGTATGTAGCAACTTTAATAAATTAAAAAGTGTATTCCTTTTAATTTATTTTTCTTACTACTACAGCATTCTGGAACAGAGCAAAAATACTAATTAATAAACCTTTGACCAATGAGATTAGTCAACATAATCTAACATTTTTACTACAATCCTAGATATTTAGAAGTATATAATTGTAATTAGTGTAAATTGTAGTAAATTAATCAATTATCAAATATATTATAAGGCTAAACAATTAAGACAAATAAACATATAAACTTAAATCAATGAAGCAAATAAATAAACACATATATTCATTGCACCATTATTTACAATTGATAAATTAAAAAATCATTTTAATTGTTAATGTCATATTAATAGGGTTTACAATTGTCAAAGAATATAATCTATTAGTTAATGTCAATGAATAGTGAAATAATTATTCTTGTATACAGTTTTGTTACTTCATAAGCATTTAGTGTAATCTATAATTTATTGATTGAATATTGATGTAAAGATTTAAATAAAATGACAGGTGATTTAGTAATTCAGAAAATCCCGTCCGATTCACTAACTTTTAAAATATGTTAAATGAAATTCATATTTTCCAATATAACTCTACCAAAGCTATAAAATCACTGATAATTTATTATCATATTTATCACGTAAAAGTTCCTATGAACTATTTATACATATTCAAATATATGTAGGTAATAAAATAGTTGTACTGTACATTTCATTCCAGTATTAGTCATTTTAATTAAACATATCCTCAGTTATTATACAAGTATACAACGATTCCATACAAGATATAGAGGGACGAATGGATATTTTAACCAATGTATGATGAAGTAATAGATTTGGAACTTAAAAAATATCTTTACAATGACTGATACTTCCATGAAATGAGATGATATTCATCGAGTAAGGCGCAAAAACCTTTTCTAATGAGATGAGATCCTTAACTATGATGGATATCCGAATTTCATAAGCACATAAGAGTTGAATGGAACTGAAAGTTCACTCAGATCCATATAATCGAATGTTCTGTGAAAAAAGACACATCCAAACCATCCTTATTGTGTTATAAGTAGTTAATTTGATGATTAAAGTTTATCAAAATAACTGTTTTCACAAAAAAAGTGCTAAATCATTTAATTTATTTCTTTTTCACCTGATGTAGTAGGTTGGTTTATGGGTGTTTTGTGACATTTCTCATTCTCTCTTGCTCAAATATTAGTATAGAAGCATATAGGAAGTTGTATTTTATTTCTGCAAGACGGTTCCACTCTCGACCGTTTTGTAAATAAATTTATATAAGGAGCGCAAGCTCTCTATGCCACCACTTTGGGGACCTCTCTTGGGCAAACATAGCACTTATGTAGGTGATTTTTTGGTTTGATACATTGGATAAACCTGCACCAGTTGAAAAAAAGGAATACATTAACGAATTCGTTGCGCCAAATATTTAGAAAAGACACGAAGTACTCCTTAGAATCAGCTCAAGGAGTACCAACATAACAATCGTTCGAACTCTGGGACTCAGTGAGACGTTCGTTCGCAATTTTCCAAGTGAATTTGAGGCCTTTAAAGGTGACTTGGCTCCCTCCCACAGATTGAAAAGAAGCCTCAAATAGCTCCAAGACAATTATGACGCTGAAATTGAATCCGAAGGATAAGTAACTGTAATGTGAATAGAGCTGAATTTTGCTGTATGAGCATTTTCGATTTCCTAAAAAAAAAAAAATCGAGAAATTATTAACTCTAATCGTTACTCACCTCAATACTAGTTACTTGCTTGAATACTCGTTATTCGCCGGAATACTGGTTACTCCCTATATACTTTTAGCTTGCTAAAAAAACTCGTCACTCAAAAAATCAAATTTTTTAAGGAATTAATGAAACACTAGATAATTTTTTAGATCTTGAATTAAAATCATAGCTCCTTTTCGATAAAGCATTTCTTTTCGAGGCCTAGCCAAGTTTTTTTTTTGTTTTTTTTGACATAATCATGGACAGATAGTTGTTAAGTATTATAATTGATAACTAATCTAAATCAACTTCATGGATGTTTTTGATGTGGTGTTTTTTGATTGAAGTCGTGTTGTTGAAACGAGAAACGTTTATATTTTTGCTGCATAGACTATAAATCACAATATTTTATTCTTCTTAGATCTATTAAAAATGCTAAGCAATCCTATATATACCCTTTCCCTCTGTTTAACTGGATTAAGTATGGGCAGATTGAGAGGAAAAATTTCTCTCTTAAAATTGAATTAAAACCTGTTATAACTGATGTAATATATTCAAAGTTGACAATTTCCCAATCCTGTAATTCAATTAGAGATATGAAAAAGACAAAAAAAGACTGTTAGAGTCACATAGGTCATCACCATTACTTGCCTCATCATTAAAATTCTGAAAAGACAATTTCATATAATTATTGTTTATCGAATACATAGTAAAATTTTTACCAGAATTTGAAGATGTAATTACTACAGGGAGCGGGGATCAAATTGTCGCCAAAATATTTTTCTACAAAAAACAACACAAAATATACATTTTTTAACTTTTTTATTGAAAATCAAAACTATGACGAGCATATAAGTATAGAGTAGCCATTCATTCAATATAATCACCGTTGGCATCAATAACAGCCTCAATACGGCCTCGGAACCGGCTGCAGGCTCTTCTGACCATCTCATTGTCCATGTTGCCGAATACCTCCTTGATGGAGTCCATCAGGCTGGCCTTGGAGCTATGGGGATGTCTGTTGGTATGTGTCTCGACATAGCCCCAGACAAAATAGTCCAAAAGATTAAGGTCGGGAGAGTTAGGAGGCCACAAATCCTTGGTTACGTGGTCATAACAGTTCTCGGTTAACCACTGCATGGAGATTTTGGACACATGGCAGGGTGCTGAGTCCTGTTGCTACACTCAGGGCTTGTCTCCGGCTACCCCTTGGATCCAGGGCAGAACCACCTTCTCCATAACATCCAGGTAGACCTCTGTATAGACCTTTAGACCCATTTCAAACATGTGGGGAGGCATAACATGACCTTCACTGCTGACCACCCCGAACACCATGACCGTTGCAGGGAACTTGGTCTTCATTACCTTCCTCACATGGCTGGGTGTCTATCCACCTGTTGTTCTGCTTGTTGACCTTCTGATCTTGACAGAAATTATTTTCCTCAGAGAAAAACCACAGCATCCGGGGCTGCTTTGGGTGCTTGAGCTTGTTGAGCAATTTTGTTGACTTCATCAGCCTGTTGTCCTTTGCCTTGTGGGTCAAGATCTGGCCCACCTGCATCTTGTAGCTCCTGCAACTTAAATCCTCAGATACACAGTCCCTTATTGTTTTCTCATGGCAGCCCAGATCCCTCGCCATGACCTTCATGGACCTGGTAGGGTCATCCATTCTTCACCTTGTCGACAAAGTCGGTGTCCCTGACCTTCCTGTCGACGCCCTCCTCCTTGGGTGCCCTCTTTATGGTGGCATCAACATCCCAGGTGTCCTCTAGCTTCTTAGGGATACGCTGAATAGTCCGTAAATTCACTCCTAAGGTTGAAGCAATCGTTGAATTGGAGATTTCACCTCCATTATTAACTAATGCCATGACTACGGCGGACCTCGAAAGCTCCTCGTTCCACTTATAGCTCTTTATCTCCTCATATGATGACGGCATGATGCTAACTGAACTAAGTATCGTCAGCTGACGAGAATAGCTTTCTTATTTGGTAACCGGTTTTTTATTTGATAATGTCGTCTTCAAGTTATCAAGGTTTAAAGTAGGCGAAAATTTGATCCCCGCTTCCTGTAATTAAAGAAAAAAAATAATGATATTGATATATAAAAAAAGCAATAAACGGTTCAATATTTTATTATTTGACCACCTGATATATTTTGTTGTGCAGCCTGTAATGTGATAAAAGTATATTAAAGACTTGGTAAAATGACTTGAAATAGTCATATTACAGACGTGAATCAAGAGATAAGGGGCGCTTGGTTGTATGTACGACGTATTTCAAATTTATAAATTAAATAGACATTGTATATTTACTCAAAGCTAATGGAGCATATGAAAATGCAGACAGTAAAGGAGATTTTGTAAATCGGCCATTTTTATTTTTTGGGATGTTGGCAGTTCATTTTTTTTTTTTTTTTTGAAAATGGAAGAATAAATTTTGTTGATTGATCAAAGTGGATACATATGAATACATATATATATATATATATATTTGAATAGTATGGAAGAGAAAAAGAATATATATAAATTATGAACATATATGTATACAGTTGAAAGGAAAAGCGGTTTTTTTTTAAACTTCAAAAAGTAAATATATATATATAATATGTGTATTTCTTATTAATTTAATTAAATAAAAACCTTGTTTTTTCTTCACTCTATATCCTACAACATTTTGAGATGTATATGTATATGGGCTTCTCTGAGGGCTGCGTAGTTAGTGTCAGTGTTTTCTTATTTTTTGGTAGTTGGAGTTAGGAGTCCGAAAATTTGTTCCAACTCCGCCTACAAAAATTATAATAATTTATGTAAATCAAATATATTTATAATCTAACGGTTACATTGTTTGTTCCTAAAGTTGTTTTTTTCAAGTTTTTATAAGTGTGAAGTACTATTAATTTATAAAACTTAAAAATTAACTCATTTATAAGTTTACTTCGCAAATTTCAAACATATTCTATGGACCATACAATCACAAGTCATCATTTCTTGGTCTTGTGAATAGTCAAAGTCCTCAGAGTAAAGAGCAATGTTGCAATGATACATTTTTCTATTGTTGTTCCTCAGTTACGAGTGCGTAAATTATGTTCAGAAACTTTTCAATGTATTAGTAAAAGATTGATTTTGATCCAATTCATTTGTTTATTTTCTTTATAACTGGCACAAATGTATTACATATGACTAAGAACTACCTATAGCTATAAATTAAATCTATTTTCCGTGGCTGCCAGAACCATGAAGAGGGCCATGCTGGCCGACTCGGGATTGTCTTTATTCACGAGGATCCAACGACATTTTCTGTCATTTATCAAGAAGGTTTTTTTCGGTGGCATTTACGATATGTATCCGTATTGATTTAAAAATATATATACAGAAGAAAAGTGTTTGTACAAATAAAAGGAGAAAATCCTCATTTGAGTTTTTCATTTTCATGCAATTATATGAAGTTGATACTAAAAAAGAGAAATAAAAAGCGACCTTATTTTGATTTTTTACTTCGTGTTTCTTCTATGTAAAGAATTTTATGTAGTAAAAATTGGTATTTGAGTGAAAATTTACTATCTAATCGTATTTTTATTATATCCAGATTAGAATGTACTTAAATTCTATTTCATTCATTATTTACCAACGGGATCCTGCATTTTTTTAAATTTATTTCCCAGTCGATGATAATCCCTAGTACACATTTATATGTATATATAGATAAAATACATCCCTGTATATATGTTTTATGAGTTAAAAAAAAAAAAAAAAAAACATTTTTCAATGTAAAGAAAAAAATTAAGTTGATAACGAGTTGCTTTAAAAAAATAAAAACTTTTCCCTAGTTTGATCAGAGCTTAACTTGAAGAGCATCAAAGTAGAGTGATAATAATAGATTTTATTGTATTTGAAAGAAATTGATTTGTTTGAATTTTCTTCTTTTTTCATAGAAGAAGAAAGTTAGTTTCTAGAGAACAATGACAAAAACTCATAAAAGAATGAGTTTTTTGTAAAAAATCTTTGTTATAAAACTCAACTTTTATTTAAGGATTAAAAAGAAATCATAAAAGAAAGCACCTTTCAGTTATTCTTAAAAAGACAAAAGATAAAATAATTGTTTAAATTTCAATTGTGCATGATAAAATCAAAAATTTATTTGATCAGCAAGGTAGTGTGATAGTATGTAGTTTGAAGGCGTAACCTAAATAGAGTTCAATAAATGTTTATATCCTTGCCAATCAAAAAAATGCCGACATGACAGTTGGATTCGACGATTTCCATTGTTTTGTCCACATTTTCGACAATTACCTTTTCAGAACATGGTATATCTTTAACATCAAAAATAGTGGGACGGAATCAATGAAACCAAAATTGCACAGAATGGAATGTTACAGTATCAGGACCACAGACACCTTTCACAAATTCTAGAGCTTGCGTTTTGACCCTTATTGAAAAAACTATAAAATATGGTGCATTTTCTCTTTACTGGTGTCCATGCTTAGTGCATACTCAAATAATACTGAGTCAAACAATCACGAAACTTACTTATAAGTTAAAATGGGGATATGCGTAAAGAAAAAAACAAAGTATCGGAATTAGAAAAGGAAAAAAAGTTGATACGTGCGCTCTTTCTTCTTTTTTTCTTCATTATTGCATAAGCCGTGTGTGTGTTAACATCTCCCTTTAAAAGGAGAATCCCCGCTTTTTTTTTTTTTTTTGTAAATTAATTTAAAAATCCACTTTAAAATAAATATATTTAAAGTTAACTTTGCGACCCCTATACCTCTCATTGAGAGATTAAATGAAAATTTAGAGACCATTTTAGGCGAATAAATAACTTGAAGACCATATGAACCCTACAAAGTTCAACCCAAAGGAAAATGATATAGGTTATGTGACAATGTTGGTATAAAATAAAGATTTTGATTCTATATATATTAAAAAATATAAGAAATACAACGAAGATTACAAGATACAAATTTATTAAAGGTCTAATTTTGGACGCAATAAATCGTTAAGCAGCGATCTGTATTTTTTTATACATATAAGTTAATACGGAAAAGGTCTTCTAAGCTAAACCAAATGATATAAGTAAATCTAAAGCTACATTGCCAGCAGTGAGTACTGATTCATCAAAGAAATCCAGAATTCGTCAAGTGTTTTAGAATCAAAATCTCTTTTTAGCGATTGGTCACTTGAAAGTTCGATAAAAACAATTTCCATGTTAGACGAGAGATGATTAGCTGTGGCCGTATTAAGGGTCAATCTAGTTATGTTTTTGTGCAGTACTATCTTCTGGGAAATACTTTTTTAAATGATCCACACCACAGGGTTCACAACCCCAACTTTGGGAACCGCTGAGCTGTGGTACTAGGAAAGTCTTTCGGGAAAATTGAAGCCTAACTGTTAGTTAGCATTGAATATACGAAGTGATGTGAAATAAAATCTATGAAACTCTTGGAGTTGCCTGAAATTTAACAAAGTTTTATTTTAAAGACAATTTAGTTTTTTGAAAAAATGTATTTTCTTAATTTACTTTTTCCATTAAAAGGGTTAATTTACTATATTAAGCTTTTAATTAGATTTGATTTTTTTTTGCTTTTTTAAATAGTATTTTATTAGAAACAAAGTAAGATGGTTAAAATTTATATTTATACTTAAAATTTTCCAAAAAAGAATCTCATCTTTATTTTCATAAATTCATAGAGGAGACAACTTTCACCATTAAATTGTCGATTCTTAAAAAAATTGTAGAATGAAACAAACTGTGCTTAATATACCACTGCATCAATTGTGCCTCTGTTACAAAGCGTACTGTGTAATTTTTTTTTTTATCAAAGCATACACATCATACTTTACTGTAATGACAAAAGTTTGGAATTTGGTATAGCCGGATATTTTCTTTTGGTGCCGCGTATTACGCGCATTTATTTTGATGTTTATCATCCTTTTTTGATGCCAAGCTTACAACATAAGATTATCAAATACACTTTGGTTGCTCAGTTATGCCAAATATGACACCTTATTTTACCAATGGATATTTTTGGACTTTTAAAACTGTGTAGCAAACTATTAAAACACTACCATTTATTTATTAATTCTTAATTTTTAAGGCTATTTTTTATTTTAAATATATTTCTATATTATATAAGTTTAATATTTTTTATACATTAGGAATATTTTTTTATAGCTATGAATGAAAAATGGCTTCTAATGATTTTTCTGTTTCATTATTAGAGAAAATCAAACGCACACATCATTGATGACGCGCCAGAAGCTCCGTGAACTCGAATTGGAAGTTCTTATGCAGCCACCTTACAGTCCAGACCTGGTACCAAGAGACTACCATCTGTTCGTATCCATGGACAACGCGCCAATAAAGACAAGTGCAAATTAGCTGTCCGATTTTGTTTTGGTTTCTACAAAAAGGGCATTATGAAGTTGGATTCTTGTTGGCAACATGTTATCAAACACAACAGGGCATATTTGGCTTAAATCGGATGATTGTAACTCTTTTGATAAAGGTTTTTTTTTTCAAGATTGTCCTTTGTTGACATTAAGATTATATCTTACACAAGGCAAATCTCTCTCTACTCTTTGACGTCAACAAAAACTCTCATGCTAAGTAATTGAATAATAAATTAATTGAATAACACATTTTGTTATTAATGAAAAATTGATTAATCTTTCCATGTATAGACTAACATACTCACATATTATGCAATCTGATGAATTAACTGGACAAACTTATTTTTTTAGTTTTCTCCTCTATACTTATACTAAAAGTACCTTGTTACGATCATTATCTTCAATCATGATGTAAATGAAGACTGAATCTCTACTAAATCCCAACTAAAAGACACTCAGACTGTAATGGAAGCTGCAACATAAAGATAGATCATGCTACTGTCTTTGTCTTATCTCTTAGTTGACTGAAGGATCAAGGGGAGATCAAAAAGAATAATAAAGAAACACAATGAAATATTTTTCTTTTTTCTCAGATTTTATCCGTCCAAAGATGAAACGTAATTTTTACCTAAATATTCCGAAAGGTGCATTTGATAAGTAAATATTATAAATAAAATTGTACGAGAAAATATGATTTACATTTAAAATGTTGAATTCAATAAATAATAATATACTTTTAGGGAAAAAAGTATATCAATTGTCACTCCGTTTGAAGCCCCTATCACGGATCGATTCATAATTTACAAAGTAATTTTTTATATTGAATAATATTACAAATAAAAAATATTCAATTTATTTTAATGCATGATCTCAATAATTTAATTTAATCATATTTTGACTATAAAAACCTTCACCACATTGAGAAGAACCATCAATTTACCAGCTTCGCCAGTAAAGAAACAACACTTCAAAAAAAATTATCAACCATGAACAAGGAATTCAACAATAATCTTTTTGCCAACTCAAGCTCTTGCTCTGATGTTCGTGGCCATTTGAGTGGCCAACAACTCCCTACCTGGGTCCAAGGAATACTTCTCTACAATGGTCCTTCTGGAGATCTTTACTCTAATAACGCCCAGGATTCTTTTGTGTCCTCCTCCAAGAAGCATTGGATGGACGGACTCTCAATGATGAGTTCCTTTAAAATCCAAGAAAATGGAAAGTTCATCACCTTCACCAAGAAGAATCTCAGATCCGACGAATACATGCGAGAGCATGAGCATGGAAGCTCAGCTCCTCATGCCTCTATGAAAATTGAAAATCAACCCCACATCTTTAATAAGTCCAATGATTACCAGGTTTCTGTTTACCATTCACAGAGTCCATTAAGAAGAACTACCAGAAGAGGTGAAAGAGCTTCATCAACTTCTATGAGATCGTTTCATCGATCCACAAGCATGAATGACTTCATGATGGATCAAGAGCCAACTGACAATTGTAATTCATCATTCTATCAATTTGGTGATCTAATTTTGGCAACTAATGAAACTTCATTTGAACGCATTGTTGATCCTGACTCCCTTGCTACTGGGGATCTTATTGACATGTCTCATCTTTTCAAAATGAAGAGTGTTCGTCCTCTCAAGGATCACAATGGTGACTTCTACAATTTGGCAGCCTCTATTGTGACAGGTAACAAGTATCACTTCATCAAATTCACTAGACCATTGCCTGAAATCAATTACAATGGAGATAACTTTCCCACTGAAACTAAATTCGTATCCACTATTCCATCTCGATTTCCCCATCACATTGGATACTTCCATTCCTTTGGTATGACTGATAACTACTTGATTTTCTGTGAACAACCCATGGCCTATGATGTAAACAAACTCAAGCATAACAAAAATCAAAGATCCTCCTCCAGAGATTGCTTGGAATGGATGGCCGGAGAGCGTAATCATTTTTATATTGTAGACAAGAAGACTGGCCGTAACATTGAGATCAACTATGTTACTGATCGATCTTACTTTTTCTTCAACTTTGTGAACTGTTACGAATCTAGAGGACACATCGTTGTGGACATGCTTACCTATGACGGCCCTGAAATCATGGATTCCATGTGGGTCGAAAAGTTAAAGTCTTGCCCTGATTTTTATGCAAACAACTCCAACTCTCGCCTCATGCGCTTTGTATTGCCTCTTCATTACATGGAACAAGGAATTGACTTGAACTTTGGACAATGGAACGAAGCCACTGCTATTCGTAACAATAATATTATTAACATCCGTCCAAAAATCATTACCTGTGAAACAGGAATGGAGAACCCAAAGATTAACCCTTTTTTTAACTTCCGTAAATATAACTTCACCTATGTTGTCGGATGGATGCATGGACTTAATCCAAGAAACAATTTCGCCAACTCTATCACCAAGATTGATATGGAGACCGGAATGACTACCGTCTGGAAAACTGGTGATAAGTTTGAGCATCCAAGTGAGATTGTCTTTCTTCCCAATCCCTCTGGATCCTCTGAAGATGATGGTGTCATTATTTCATGTGTGAGCAACTCTGGAGATCGCCAAGGAAGCTACTTGGTCTTCCTCAATGCACGCAATATGCGTGAAATTGCTAGAGCCAATTTTGATGAGCCCATTCCATTTGGCTCTCATACACATTTTGTTCAAAGATACTATTAAATTGTAATGATTTCTTAAAGATGAGAATCTAAATATAGTTATGTATTCATAAATGCAACAAAACCCTTTAAGTATTTATTTGAAAAGTATATTCATAAAAAAAGACCAGGTATCAACACATGTTTGTTATTCAAAAACTCATGAGTTTAATAATCTTGAAACTTTTTCCATTAAAATAATCCAATAAAATTGACATGTCTTAAGTTAAAATACATGTAATGGTTTTATATAACCTTTTTTATATATTTTTTTTGCATACATCCTCTTCCAAAGTAAGTATACATATTGGGTTATAAATTTTTTGGTATAATTTGCATATAACATCCTCTTCATTATTCTTCCACAATTTCCATTCTGCCTTTTTTTCTAAATAATATATTTTTAACTTTAAAAACTTTACCAAAAATTGAAATATTTAAGAAAAAGAATACTAGCACATAAATAAGAACATCTGCCTGTTTTCAAGGTCACATGCTCCCTGTCCAAGTAATATAATTTTACTACTAATATTAAATATAAACGATTTTCTTGAATCCAAGTCATTTTTGAGTCAATAAAAATGACTCAAACCTGGACTCGGGTCCAAGTCTAGGTTATTTGGTAAATAGATTATATCACATAACATAATTTGTTACCTGTTGATAAGGTTAACATTTTAAAATTTTTTATTTGTTTCAATTATTCATTTATAAAACAAATCACTTTAATTAGAAATGGATATTATAATTTGACTTGGGTCTATTCATATTGTATATATTTGAGTGATGAAACAGTATAATAAATTAAATAAGTATGTAGAAGCTTTAAAACATTTAAGCATCTTAAATTTTATAATGCTTCAACATACTTATTTAATTTATTTTCATCAGTAATTCTTAAAAATTACTATCAATATATGCTGAAAATTTGATTCGATTTTTTTTTTCTTCAAAAAATGATACAAAACTCGTGTAAACTTAGTCCACAATCTCTCTTTCCTACTTGTTAAAAAATAGACTTAACAGACTAAAATGTTTATACTTTATAAAAATAATAGTTACATTATCAATGTTGAAATAATTACAACATGTTAATTACTTTTTATTCTTTATCAATTATACATTCTATTGCAACTTTTTCCATCGATAGGGTACATAAATTATGCTACAGCTCAAGTGTCCTAAACTATCGAATGAAATTCGGAGTATAAGTTTCAAATGGTATTGAACTTACTAATAACAAAAAAAAAAGACGTCAAACACGCTGAGTAGTATGTTCCAAAATGAATTTCGTATGAACTAGCATCACTCCCCCCATAATTTTTTTGTTGTATTAGTAAGAGTGCCTAATGATTAGAAATAAAGGAAAAGCCTTTACATATGTTGTGTAGTTTTTACGATTTATGTACAAGTTGAAATCTGTATAGTGTATATGCAGATTATACATACTAGCTACAATTTGTACACGTGATTTAAATACAACATCCTTTATTTTGATTACGAATTATAATTAATTGATATTATCATTTCATTAATACTTAGAGTTTCTGATACAATTTTAAATAAAAATATGCCAATGCATTAGTTAAAGGTAATTATTTTAAAGTAATTTTTCATAAGTTTTATATAAACATATTATATATTCACCCTATTCTTATACAATTGAATGCCTTTTTTTGTTTATCAAATCAACATAAAATCCAGGTTGTCTTATGCTTACAGTTATATATAAACATTTAAGTAAGTGTTTGTTGAGATATATTTCTCTTACAAAGCATGAAATTTTAATTTAATTGCATCGTCTAACATGTTTTTCAATTAATTAACATGTTTGTAATATATATATTATTAGTTTCAATATTCAGTTCACGTCATTTATTCTGATTCCATCACTTGTTCTGGAGGAGACTTGTCACACCCACTTTTATTATATATCCTCATACTATATATATATTATATTTATTTATGTTTAGTTTTTGTGTAATTTCATTTTATACTTTTTTGGGGGTATGGGGGGGGTGATTATAAATCACAGTAAATGGTGCAAAAAATATTTTTTTAATTATATTATAAATACTATAAATGTTTTATTTGTTTATCTTATAGGTATATGTAATTATAAGTATTTGCTTTATGCTGACAAACTTTTGTAAAAAATAAAATAAATGCCTGAATATAACAAGTGGCAGTTTGTACATGTTTCCTCCTGTTGTAACATTTCTAATCCTACCCTGTACCATGTGTCCTTTTACCCTCTATCATGTCTCCTCCTGGTGTATTAAGTATCCTTCTTTTGGGTAGTTTCGAAAACACCAATAAATGGCTATTAATTATTGCACTATGTATCTTCACTTTCCCTTACATCATTAATAAAGAGTATAAAATTAAAATAAAATACACACATTTATAAAACAAGGATTTGTTCTGCATGGTACTGCAAGATTGAACATGTTCTACTCCTCAAGTCAATCAATCAACACATGCGCGCACGTAGGCTTATATCACATTGCAAGTTATGTCAGTCGAGTGATTCATTCTTACCGTTACTTGGCAGACCTTCTTTACATTATCGACTTAATCAGTCAAGAAAATCATCAAGAATTAGCCCCCTTACGGATCAGATTCATCATTTTCTGATAAACAATGACCCCTTAATATCTCACCTTACAGAAAATAATTATAAAAGAAAATAAATAAGAATTATTGGCAGATGCTAAATGATTATCGTATATTGATACAGTTCTTAATACATCTGATAAAGATTAGATTATATATTTTATACAATTTTTTTTCTATTAAATAGATTAAATTTATTTTTTCATTTATTTGGCCTGAATCAACAAATAAATTATATTTCAATTATTCTCATAAATATAAGAATAAATGCTTTAAAAATCATATTAAATCAGTCCAAGCTAATATGTTTTTGATAAATAAGTTATATAAAACTTAAATTAAAACTTGAATGTTGAAATAAATATAGTTTTGGTCGTTTTTTGGGAGGAAAAAAGCACTGTGCGATCCTCAAATCTCTGTAACTGTCCAAATAGTACTTTGTGTTTTTCTCTACAAAATTATTGTTCACGAGACAATTTTTATTTTTGGATCAATTACTTACAGTTGGATTGTTGCACAGCGAATTTTAACACAATAACCATTTATATTCATGCTATTGTTTGAATCTATTTAAAAGTGACACTTTCGAAAACTAATATTTAATAAGAAATATTCAATTTTTCCAATTAATTCACGCAAACGACTGTTTCATAACAACTGCATGTCCAAAATGGCTGGAACAGATGATAAATAGATTTGCCTTTCTTATATTTACGAGTGCTGCCATCTTATAAAGATTTTGTAAAAGGCGATTGAGCAAGCTGAGTATATTTTATTGTATCTCTTACAACATATGACATTGTCTTTATCGTTATTAATGATGAAAATAATGTCAATGTGAATGCATTTTTTTTTCTCTCCTTTGGTAGGGAATCGAATAAGTATGTAAAAATATGAAGACCTTTCACTTTTCCTCCCCTTACATATTACATGCATATGCCAAGAAAAAGAGAGCATGAAAAAAAAATAGTAACAACTTGCTTGGAATATGATGGTGATGATAATATCGGAATATTTATTATCACGTTTTTCTCTGGTTTTTATTTTTTTCTTTACATTATTTTATCACTTGTCAATAATATACATTATAAAAAGATATAATAGAAGAGAAGGAAAAAAAAACTATTATTTAGGAGGAGAAAAACGATATTTAAACATATATGTATGTACATATGTATGAATACACTTATTTTATTTTATTTATCTCTTTGAATGAAATATGTCTATATAACCATTTCAAGTTGAGATTTCAATATTTCATGCATCAAATAAATATATTTATGCACATACATGAATATCGATGTAGCTTAACAATATACTATTTACATGCATATGTATATATCTAATGTGCGAAAAGTCGTTACATCTGTATTTTTGTATAATATTAGAAAGCCATATTCCTAGTCATTTTATATCAGGTGTCTTGTGGGAGGGATGAGGAAAGAAAGATATGAAAATAAACGATCAGTGATAAAAACCCTGTGTATAATGTTTATTTTAAAATAAAAGAAACCGAAAATCAAAAAGGTAACCCTGATATTTTGAAGAATGTTTTGGAGGAGATCAGCTACAATCAGCTGTGACAAGGGAGGAGGTAGAGAAGGAAATAAACAAAGATATGTTAAGAATTACTCTACTACTGATTCCCAATTCTACTCTGTGTCTAACAAAAGACTTACAACTACAACTCCACAACATATCCTTTCAGCCTTTTATAAACACATTAGTATGTTCAATCAGCTTATGAATATAATTGAATCTATATAGGAAAGGATGTTCACTACTCAGGAATTCAATGACAACTCCTAAGGAAAAAAAAAATCATTCTGAAGATGACCAATTTAATAAAAAACTGGGTTTGCTAAAAAACTTCACAGGTTTTACATCACTATAGATGATGCATTCAGAGTATACTTTTCCGAGTCTGAGTCATGTATGAGTCCATTTGGGTTACATTGTATGCGTTTGCCCGAACGTCTTTCTTTTTCATTCTATCTCGAAATTGGAGACAGAGAAAACGGAAAGTTGAAATTTTATTATTGAAACCTTTTACTAACAAGAAAGCAACTTTGATAATACGCAAGATACTTAATTGCCAAATATATATTTATATCATTTTAACTGCACTAATGCTATTTATATTCGTAATTAATTTCCTCCTCACCCCTTTACCTACAAAATCATACAACAGTCAGCTGATGTTAACAAGGATCTTAATTCAGTAATACCACACGTCTCGCTCTCGCCTACTTCTTATGGTCTCCAAAAATAATAATATTTATAACCTAGATTACTATTTTAATTATTTGAATTGAACCATAGATAGCTTAGCCTAGTGATTCTCAAACTTTTTTATTTCTGGGTGTGTTTACTTAGTTATAAGTAGGTAACAAAAACATTTATTTTACAGCGCATCTGAATATGCTCCAAAGTTACAGATTTAGAAAAACATTGGCAATTATATACACAACAAATAAATATGAATATATTTACTTATAGTGGAGTTAAGACTTTGGAGAACAAATTTGCAATTAATTATTTTGAAAATTAACTGTAATGAAAAATGAATCCCTAACCCTACAGAAAAAGTATTGTAATTGATTTTTTGTCCCATGTTCTCAATCTTTTTGTTGAACAATACCTTATAGAAGTAAAAAAGTAAGTCTACTTTTTTTTAAATTTCAATAAGTATAAATAATTTCCAGCTATCACAAAACATTGAAATTTTTTTTAATTGTATTAATTTATAAAATTCATGGATTAACCAACTATATTTATAAGTTTTTTTATTTTGATCAAAAATTATGGACAAATTAGAAGAAATTATAGTGGTTGCTCAATAGTCTAATCATATTCCAATTATTTTTAAAGTTATAACTTTTTAATAAAACTAATTTATCTTTGAAAACAGTTTAAAGATTTATTTTCCTCAAATTAGTTTATTTGTATTAAAATAGAAAAAAACTATAGAAAAATCTTAAATCTATTACTCACAGTACGCAAAATATTCTATCTTTTACTATTGTTAAACATCAGCATTGCCAAATTCTTATGGTAAAATTTAAAGAAGATTATCAGAAAAACCTGCATCCTTAATTTACAGTTTACTGAAAAGCTCAATAGAATCTTTTTGCCATAGTAAGTCATTCAATTTATTTATAAACATTCATAAATAAATAATCTTCTTTTTTTTTCTGAAAAATGAAAACATAAGTCATGGAAAATTAAACTGGTGTAGTTAATATTGACATAATTCTTATAATACATTGTCTTCCTTGTAATATATTGCAACTTGTAAATCCTAAGGGCACGACCAACATTTAAGAAAAAAACCGAAAAATTAAATGGTGACAATGACAATTATAAAAATATTTGAGAGAAGAGCAGGTTTGCTGTAAAGCTTTCAAACAAAGTAGCAAAACGTGACTGTTAGCTTGATTTGAATTCCTGATCTTACTGATATATTTTTATTATACCACAAATGACGTCACTTTAACATTTTTTATCATTTTCCCTCATGACGTATGCAATTTGTTCTTCCCTTTGCAGAATTTACCTTGTTAATGCAGTTAAAAGTGTAAATTCATGCACGCTAGTTAGTTAAAGAGTAATTTGCAATTATACTTGAATAAAGGGTTGCTACGACCATTACTTTGTACAAATATTGATCACGTCGTTTTTCGTTTCACTACTTAGTTTATATTTTGTGTTAGCTCACACGACAGTTTTATTAGGTTAGTTAGAAACAGCTATTCGTGGAAGGAAATGAACAGAAATTCCACTCTGTATTTAGCAAGAAAATAGCGATGTCGATCCTCAATTTCACTCTGACCCATACAAAACCTTACACTTATAGCCCCCAACGGATCCTCAATGATCACTAGCTCAAGTAATTACTTTATAATTAGATCTTCGCTCTAAAGAATTAAATAATATTGGTAACAACTTTGGAAAGTTAAGAAGGATCATATTGCCACCCACATAAATTTTTTACGCGCATTTTATAGCATATTTTTTACAACTCAAATTATCGTCTAAAATTTGGATTGCACTCCTTTATTTAGAGCAATCTCTACATCACGAATAAATAATAAGGTGTGGAGATCAGATTTCTTTTCACGTTCATCCAAACTTTTTTTCTCTTTAGACTACTATGAACTATTTTTATTATTACTATTGACATGTCCAATAAGTTACGTCTAGTAAAATTCTCCCTTTTTTCTGTTAAGAATCTCAAGAATTTTTTCTTTACATATTTCTATTCATCCATTAGAAAGTTACAACATAGATGAATGTGTGTTTGTAGTAATATTATATTATACGAAAAAGAGATAAGGGGTTGAAAGGGGGGTAAGGGTCAACCATTTATATATGCGTTTTATGATCATATGAATAACTGCTTCATGGACCATTATACGAATAAATGTAAATTTGTATAAATAAAGAGCATTCCAAAAAAAACTTATTTTATATTCATATTTTTCAAGGAGAGTTTTATGAAATTCCCATTTCTTTTCCCTCGTTATTTCTCTCTCTCTGAACAAATGAAATGTCAAAGGCATAGTCTACATACTTGAAATGATCGATGACACTCGACAGTTTCTTTTCTGTGCTTATATATATATTAAGATGATTGATACTGATTGAATAATAAAATATAAAAAAATATATATACTATTTCGCCAAAGAAGGATTTCTAAAAAAAAATAAAAGGCCTGATGGTTGAGAGGATATGTGTAAAGTTGATATCTCTGTATGGAAAAAAGAGCATAAGTAGAAGGTGAGAGTGAGACATATGGTACTACTTAAATAAGAGCCTTTGGTAATTTAAAATGCATGTTACATGATTTTGGGGAAGAAAATGAATGCCTGCTATAAAGATGAGAACACAAAGTATTAAAAATATTATTATTGAAGGAAAAATATTGTAATCGTATTTAGATTTATTTGATTATGCATTTTTAGAACAATGGACGCCAAAAATAGGCGATAATGCTTCGTTCAGAGAGAGAAGCTAACACCACAAAGACCCATCAAATAGTCAAAAAAAAAAAAAAAAAGTACACGCAAGACCGTTTTTGTTTTATTATTTTTTCCATCAAACATTTCAACTTTAGATATGTTATATAAACACACTTGGACCCGGACACACTTTTTACCGTTCCTCCATTCATCTATGAAAAACTAATGTTGAGGCACTCATTTGGTTATTTTTTTCCGTTTATTCGTATCATATTTTTAGATGAAAATCCTACCACGTGATCAATTTTTACTCAAATCTTGTTTCCTTAAAAAAATCCTCCTAATGGGAAAACCGTTTTGAGGTACCATTAACGACGTCACCGAATCACGCTCACGAATTTTCGTTTCTTTGCTGAATTAACATAGAGTGGTTCCGTAGAAGTTGCGTTGTTAGTTGTAGAGCAATATGTATTAATCACCTGGTCGTTGTTCCCCCACTTGATTTTAACTTTAGTACTGGGGTAAAGAACTAAATAGGAGAAAAATATAAAAAGAGGGAGGAAACAAATTATTTTTCAAGTTTATCGTTTAATTTTTCCACATTCTGTTGTTCATAAATGAACAAAAAGAATAAACGGTGCTTATCTTTGGCTCAACATCCAAGTCTGGATAATAATTATTGGTAAATTTTTAGTAGTTCATCTCGCATATACTTCCTTCATAAGAAATTGTCTTTATCTCTACATAAAAATTTCTATTTACATATACGTTTTTTATGATCCTTGACATCATAAAAAATAAATGATTTCAAATGAGTCTTTGTAGTATTTTTTTTTTTTTTAGACAGAACATGTTTCCCTTCTTTCTTGCACACAAGATTTTTTTATGATTGTGAAAATCGTTGAACATATGGAAAATGAGACTTTTTTTTTCTTCTTTTTTTTCAAGAGCAGGGATAGGATTTGATGATGAACGCCTCAAGTGGTGCTTTTAATTTTGTAACTTGCTATACAAAATTGAATTATTGATCAATCAAAAAAGTTTCAAATATATAATAATATTATTCCCTCAAGACATTTATTACTATGTGAAATGTATTCAAATTCTGATATAATTATAAGTCATTCTATCTTAGTATTGAAAGTATTGATTGATTTTTTAAGCCGAATGAATATAGCGTCTTCTTTCTGGAAAATGCCTTCTTAGATGTATCTGCACATTTCTTATAATAATAAATCCTTGTTCCAACGTAATACAATATCTTAGTTTCTTTAATTTTTAAATCCATTGTTTGAAGATTTTTTAGGATCTCTTTTTTTTTTAAATTGTCTCCATTTTGTTTAAATACTTCATGTATCAACAACTATTCCTCGAACATGGTGTCACTTTCAGTATATTATGCAATTTAGGACATCACTTAAAATCTATTTTAATAAAGCAAAGTTTGTATGTCTGCATGAATGCTTGTAGAACAGTAGAAGGGTGCCATAATATACAAGGTTTTTAAAAAAGTAAGTTGACTTTTCAAATTTTACGGGGAAAGTACATTTGGAATCCTCGTTTTTTTAATTTTTTTATTTAACTACATTGAATACGAATATATATTAACTTTTTCAGCTGTATAATATGTTTAGTTTGTTTTGAGAGGCATAAAAATTATAAGTATTTTGCGTGTTCTGCGATTTTTGCTATTAAAAAATATGGATCAATGAATTTGCATCAAATTTTGTGTATAAAATGCTTACTTAAGAAGAGAGCATTTTTTATCGGGAGTTCTTATCATATGCTCGTACGGTCAATAAAGATTGTTATCTTGAATTTATACAACGCTTGCAAGAATCAATGCAAAGAAAATATCCGGGATTGTGGACAAACAATTTATGGCTTTTGCATCATGATAATGCCCTTGCTCATTCATCTTTGCTTGTGAGAGATATTTTTGGGCAAAAACAACAACATAACCATGCCTCAGCCACCATAGTCACCGGATTTGGCCCCATCTGACTTTTTCTTGTTCCCAAAATCGAAGAGACCAATGAAAGGACGGAGATTTGCACCGATTAAGGAGATACAATTTGCATCCCTGAAAGAGATGAAAGCTTTACTAAGAGGTGCTACAAGGATTGGAAAAAGCGTTGGCACAATTGTATTGTACCGGGTGTCCGGAAAGCCCTGACTGATTTCTAACTTCCAACTTCATTAAGATCTACAAGGACTAAAAGTAGCGATACAGAGAAATGTGTTTATAAAAAAACTTCGCTTGGTTATAATCTATAATATGGTTTTAACAATTTGGTCTTTAACTTCCATAACAGCCACAACACGGGGACGGAAGGAGGAGCAGGTGTTCTTGATGTAGGTGGGGTCCATCTTGGACCAGGCCTTGGTGATACTGGCCTTGAGAGCTTTGGTACTGCTGTGGCGTTTTTTGCAAGCCTGCCTCTCAATGTGCGCCCAGATGCTGAAATCCAGAAGTCCTTAGGCCAGAATTCCACATTCTCCTTCAACCACTTCTGGGTGTTCTTGGCTGTGTGTGCGGGTGCCCCATCCTGCTGGAAACACACCCTCTTGCCAGGATACTCCTTCCTGATCCATGGGACCACTTTGGTCTTGAGCACCTTGATATAGTCCTCCGAGGTGAGCCTGTAGCCCTCTCGGAAGAAGACTGGAGGCAAGACTTTACCATCTGAGCCAACAACTCCAAGCATTATGATGCTGGCTAGGTCCTTGGTCATGGACACATATTTCTCAGATCCCACATAACTATTAAGGCTCATGTAGCGATCATTTTTGCGGTTGAAGACTGGATCCACTGTAAAAGTTTTCTCATCGGAAAAAATGAGAATTCTGTCCCCATTGCTTTTCATGTTGTTCAAAATGTTCTTGCATCGGATGTATCTGGCCTTCATGTTGGCCATGGACAACATGGGACGGGTGGTGCAGACCAATGACTTGCCCCCAATGTTCTTGACAATGTTGGCAGCAGTAGTCTTACCCATGTTGTTCTTCTTGGCAATTATTCTGATGCTCAGATAGAATCTTATCTTTATCTGGGCCCTGATCTTCTTCTTAGTGGCATTGGTGGCCTTTAAGACAGGTCTCCTACTTCGAAGCTTGTCTTCAAGGCCTTCCCCTTGTCCAACCTCCTCTTGATCCTGCCAATGGTGCTGGCGGACATGCTGGTGGCCTCAGAGATCTCCTTTTGGCTGATTCCTGCACGAAGTAGAGCAGTTACTTTATGTCTTTTAGCCTCCATGTCAAAAACAATTATGAATTTTGAAATGTTATTGAAACTTTAACTTTTATTTTCGCAACATTTACGTAAAAAGTCTTGGAAACCTCGAAAAAGCCATCGAAGGTACCGGTCAAGACTTTCGGGACACCCGGTATCTGAAGTGGATTACTTTGATGGAGGTAACATAAATATTGATGAATAAATAAATATTTTTTCCTAAAAATACATATCCACTTAGTTTTTGAAGACATCTTCTATACTGCTCCCCGGTGAATATCAGACACAAATTTTGGTCTAAGAAATAACAATGTAGTCGTAATGGAGGCATGTTCATATAACATCGAACGAGTATACAGGATGTATTACACTGACCAACAAAATTCTTCTTTTATAGGTTTTTAAAATGAATCTAATTGAATTTTGACTGGTGATTCCAAATCTGTCATTAGTTTTTGAACAACAGAGTGATGAAAAAATACAATAGCACATGTCAAAAATCCTTCATTTACGAAAAAAACATAATAAATTATTTTTTTAAAAGGGTTTTTAAGGATATTGGCTGCGGATTTCAATGTGCTACTAGTTGTTGGTTATCAGATGAAGTTTTTGAGCTAAAGGTTGATTATAAGGTTTTATTTTATTCCATTCTATCCCAGTGATCCTTCTCAGCTCTACTATCCCAGTAGCAAAGGAAACAAGGATATTTTGTTTAATCTCTTTGTTGACCCGAAAGGAAGTTCACCATTTTTAAATCCACAAAGATTAAGTACTGGTGATCGCGGTATTTCAATCGTTCAAGTACTATTTTGATATTTCCATACTTCTCCTTCTTAGAGACTGAGTGTCCATTAGGGATAAATCCATATATGTCATCATTGTGAAGTAAACCACCCTTTAAACTTGTTTTTCAGCTGTCAATAAAGAGTCTCCACTCACTTGAATGATACACAGGTAATCCCACAGCCATAAAAAGCTCATAAATGTCACTCCAGTATACAAAGTGTTTTTTTGTAATCAAAGAACCTCCTCAGTTTTGAATCTCTGTTCCGATAAAATTTGGCACTTGCGCCCTGAGTAAGCATGTTTTGCTCCTGCAGTCTGGAAGCCAACAACTTAGCAGATTGTTTAGGTAAATTCAAATATCAAATCGGGTAGTTCAATTCAGGTTGACTATATACAGAAGGTTGACCAAATAATGAATCTAATCGTGTGTAATTTGCCTTTGCATCTTCTTCATCATCGTTATCGACTAAAGTATGTGCTTCCTCATGAATATCTGCTAACTTGGTGAAACTAGTTAAATACTTTTATTTTATCCAAATGCGGAACTGGGCGAATTTTAGAGTAGATTCAAGGGTATGTCATGTATCGCTTGTTATTTTAATTGAATCCTTTAAAATTTACAAGGGAGAAATAGAAAATCATCTAGGTAGTATGATGGTTCTTTTCAAATGATCGGCACATCAAATTTGAGCTTAGCATTTTTTCCTGAGACTCTGAGATCATTGTCTGAAGACCATGATCTCAGAGTTTCGAGACAAGTCGTGTATACTATGTGAGGTACCCATTTTTGGTATTGGTCTCCAAGAGGTACTTTAAAATAAGCAAAGTATACATTCTGAATGAAGGGAGTTATGTTCCGTCTTTGAGGTGATAAAGTGAAGCATCCACAGATATTGCAAAATATATCAGGCTTACTACAACACATTCTTCTCCGTGAGGCCGTATACATGACTAGCTTATATACTTATAAAGATGTGTTCAGATTTTGTTGACAGCTATAATAGTGATTTAAAAAATGTTTATATAATCCCCAACGTTTACTAAATCCAAATGAGAGCAACACAAGAAAGCGCGTCCAACGAGAGCTACACTAGTATCCAATATATTAAATAAAGGATATATTAATTGATAAAGTAAAAGCTGGCACACACCGAGTTATATATTAAAACACAGTAGGTACTCGAGTCAAAGAGAGAGAAACACATACATACAGAACAGGAACACATGTTATCATTAATGCCTTTTAATATAAGCATCCACGAATATTAAATATCAGGTAGACCAAAAATATGATGTGATCAGCAAATCTACGCATATATTCGAAATCAGGAGTCCAAACTTTATAGGATATGTTGTCAAAGTTCTTGTAAGAAAAAAAAATTAAATTTTATTAACCAGTGTTATATAAAATTTATTATTATTATTTCATTCTTGAGGAGAGGAAACATATGTTAGATGTATTGATATAAGTTACACGTGAGTATGCTCATGAAAACGGTAAAGTCCACTTAGGATTTATTTGTGAGTATCTTCTATATTATTAAATCAAAAATTACGCATAATTACTCAAGGCAATGCCAAGTACTACAATTAGTTTTTTCTTATAAATACATTACTTTAGCAACACTTAATAGCATAGGCTTTTAGCTATGGCTCCGGGTTAATACACGTAACCGTGAACACAACCATTCCATGAATGTAAAAATACTCATATACTACAAAAACACTTAATTACTTGTCGGTTCGTAAAATTTAACTAAAATAAAATGTAGTTAGATCTTTATTTATTGACGATTACCCGTTTATACCCTATACCTATCGCTATTGCCATGTAATTTTGAGTCTATCTATAATGTATATATGAATACATAGCAGGTAGTGAATAATTTTTGCACCAACACTTTAACTGCATTTTTTGAGAGGTTTGGATAGATTCAATGATAAAATTGTGTATATTATAGAATAGCCGATGTTGTTATCTTACAAGCGGAATACAAGAAAATATACCTTCCCGCTGGTCAAAGATATAAATAAAAAAGGTTAGAAATTATAAATTTGAGCCACGTCGTCCATGATACATCAGACGTATCAAGCAGCATATAGTGCATTTGTCTGAAGGATGGCAACGGTATGGAGGATCAGTCTTGAAGCGGTAGGCCACGCAACCTAATCCCCTAAGCTGTCCAACTATCTTTCAAGGACAAATTCGCACCAAGAAGAATTCCTTATGCCGTTCAACCGTGTCAAATTTATTTAAGAATCCTGGAAAGAAGGTTTACAAGAGGCCAGTCTTAGCTCAAAAGTTTCAACAAGTTCGTATGTAGTGTTTAGGAGTCTTTTTGATTAACTTTTAGTAATCCCAGAGCTTGGATTCCAACCCATTGGACAAAGGCATCTGGTGGAAAATGGAGTCCAACCCCATATCTATGTTAATATGGCCTCTTTTGGATTAAAAATTAAAATTAAGTACAGTAAGCAAGATATATTAACTACTTGATATTTACAAGTAATTATTTAGGAGACAAAAGTAATTCATTTTCTTTGTGACGTGTTCATCTGTCTTGAAAAATCAGAAGGTAGTACTTCCGATACGTTTTATGATTGATCTCTATGTTGTTGTTTTTTGCACTTTCACTCATCTTCAGGGGCGCCAGAACCAATTCTAAAACCTTGTCGTCATATATTGTTGACAAAATAATAATTATAATATTATTGTCTTTCAAAAAGTGTTTCCACACCAATGATTATCCCTCATTAATAATCTTAGTTTAATATTTTGAACTTCTGAAAGTTTGCTTGTAATTGAGACTATATTGCTACAAATTACTATTGGGTCTTTAAATACCCAATTTTACCTGTGTCTCCTTGGTCCGATAAAAAAAAATTGTACGTCATCCCTAGTTTTTCTTTCTATGAATGTATCACTAATGGTTTTTATGTACAGGAAAATCTATTTTCTTGAAGTCAATGTGCGTAAGTTCGATTCCTGGTCGCTCTTACAGAATATACGTACATTTTTGACTCCAAAGACAATTCCTGGGACAGATGTATTAATTGTAATACTATAATGTTAACTTATAGCAAATTAAAGCAAATCTATCTGACACTTGAGGAGAAAAACAACTTATGGAAACTATGTTTAGGTAGATACAATCCATGAATGACACAGATTGACTTTAAAATAGCGCTTAATTTTTTTTTTTAAATAATCAGATGAAGTTGAACATTATAACAATTCTTCATCTTACAAGGGAATCTTTTTTAAAGTTAATAGTGCATATTTTGTTTTCTAGAAGGGACTGAGTATTGAACCCACCACATTGAGTTCAAGCGAATAACTTCTCAGGAGGCTATTGTATTAGGATGGGTCGTATTTTTCATTTTTTCGAAAATCAAAAATCAGTTGTGTTTTTTTTTTGTTTTTTGTTTGACGTAGATTTAAAAAATGTAATTTTCAAAAAGATAGGATAACCCTAAAGTACATCAATTTCACTTTGAAAATTAGAGAAAAATCGGTTTTTTTCTATATTTTCCAGTAGTGATTTTCTTTATGTAATTTATAGTTATGAATATAAAAGGAATGTTTATTTATTGTCCTTTATGTGAAGAGTTCAAATATGACATTAAGTTAAGTAAGTTTACGAATCTATACTACTATACTCGGAGTAGATATAAAAGTCATACTTGAGACCAATCGTTAGTTTAAGTTAATTTTTAAATATTTTATAAATCCATAGCTAAAATCTATTTCAACATAATTTACATAGAATTTATATTTGTTAACACACATAATAATAGAGTCATGAATTAGTTTAATAAAACGTTAAGCTGAACCGGTTTAAGTTTTTTTTCTATTAATGCCTATATTTTTTTTTTTTTTTTTGTTTCCTGTTGATTGGATTTGTCTTAATAATATCCCAATATTTAATTTAAATCATTTAACAGTGAACAAGATGACAAAAGTAAAAACAAGGACTCAATTAGTAGTTTAGTGTGTATCTTTAGCGTTGTATCTTGAGTTATGCCGCTTCTTCCTTTATAAATCAGTAATATTAGTAATTAGTATTTTTGAAAATAATAAAACTCTTAATGAGGAATCCAATACCAAATCATTAAATAATTAGAAACACAATTTGGCAATCACTGAATTGAATATAATTTTATTAAGAGGTAAATTAGTTAAATGAACTAAAGGATTTGTTGCATAATATAATAAGAATTCTTTTCATTGGATTATACCTTTATAATATAACAATTCAACAATTATTTGAGAAGCCCATTCTTTCTTAAATTCGTTGAATTTTTATATGTTTATTTTGTGTAACAAAAATTATGCAAATTTTATATTACACCAGACATGAAATTCAAATAATTAATTAAAATATGAAATGCAAATATTTCTATTTGTTCTTTATTTTTAAATCATATATTTTTTAGTTTTTGAATTTAATTTAAATATAAAACGCAGAAAAGAAAATAAGTTTCTCTTCACAGAAAAGTATTCAATAGAAAATATGTTTATTAATTTATTTTAAAATGGATTTCAATTTCGCTATATATACATAAATATGTGATTATGTACAGGGTATACAGATGAGATAAACTTATATATATTTGACAATCTGAAATATGCAGGGCAGTGGCATTGTGTCACAATTTTGATAGGGGTATTGCGGTAAAAAAGTTGCAGACAAATTTTTTTAAATCGTGATGGACGTTATCATTGCGAGAAAAAATTATTGTGGGCAACATCATTCTGAAAGCACATCATTTTAAATTAAAAATAAGATATAGGATTGTGAGTAATTTCATTGCAAAACAAATATTATCTTGTAGAACTTCATTACAATTAAATTATATTGAGGCATTCAAAGTTTTGAATGACAAAAAAAAAATTACTGCAGTGTCTTTTATGAGCATCTAGGATATCTTCCAATATTTAAAACATTCAAAAAAAAACCCTGGCCCTCATGATGTATAGGTGAACTGCTATACTCCAAGGCAGGTTAAATTCATCCATCGTTGCTTACCTCTTGTAACATCTCAAATAAAGCCCGGTTTACAGTAGTTCACCCCCACAATGCGTAGGCTGGACTGTATTATAGGATATTAGAAAACACACTTTATATAGAAAAAAAACTTTGCTTCAATCATCAAAATATTAGCGATGATTCATTGTCATTCAAAAATTATGATTTGATTTAGTATAATCATTTTATACTAGCCTTAATTTCAATTCGACAAGTAAATAATTATGAATTGGGCTTGTGAGCAAAGATAGGAGACTCAAAGACTTTGGCATGTAATTTAGGGACTATCTTGGACATCGGATCTCCTTGTTAGTGATGTAGATTGATCTCATTTATCCTTGCCAGTCAGAGACACAACAGTCTTTCATCTACTTATGCATATATGTAATATTAGTATTGGCTTATATCTGGTATTAGTATTGATATAAATAAACGGTGGGTTCATAAAATAGAAAAAATAGGATTGAAACCCCAACAATAAGTTTGAAATGTAACTGTATTGGTTGTAACCTTGTAAGCATTAAATAACTTGTCATATCTGGTAATTAGTACATGTTACATATATATTTATTCATTTATTAAGATATGTTGCCATCAACACAAAAACAATCCCGAAGAATTTTTCTCAAAATTAAGTGTAGATTAAATTTGTGGTTTAAGTTTATTTTTATAAATAAAATATTTTGATTAAACCTTTGTAAGCAACGTAAATTACAATTTAAGTAGCAAAAGTTAATTACCACAAAGAAAAAATTAAAAATTGATAGATCTTACGTTAAGGACCATATCTGGGCAAATTTAAATGTTATCAACCAAATCAAAGCTCCAAAATATAGCTATTACTCTTGGGTACTCAAATTTATCCCCAAAATCTGTATAAAAAATTTCTTAATTGACCGAAATAGGCCCATAAAATATTCGGTTATTTATTTACAAGTATGATGTAAAAAAAGAAATGGGACATTTTTTCTTATTTTGCTTTTTGTTCAAGAGGGTTCTAGGTTAACTCAAGACATATTTTAAATTTTACATGTACAGAGTAAGGACATAAAACTTGCAGCAGCATGACTAAATTACGAAATACGTGATGCCAATGTAATAAACAAAAAAGAAAACTCAAAAATAGTTTTCGCTATGTTAAAATACTACGTTTGGATATATTTTTTATTCAATAATCTTCCTTCACAAGCAATAACACACTGGCGAACAGATTGTAGCTATTAACAATGAAGCCTATGTCCATGGCGTACCACAATGTCATGATGGCAGCTTAGAGCTTACAGCAGACATTTTTATCTGAGACACCATAAAGTTCAAAGTCCAGAAGGTCGAGGTCAGGGGTGGAGGACGGTCATATAGGTAATGAAGGCTAGAAGTCAGACATATTGTTGCTGCAGAAGATTTGGTTTTCTCGGCTTTATGGGATGTAATGGACTTCTTGATGTTGGAAACAGTCTAGATGGAGATGCCAACGGTCTCTGCAATCTTTCAACACTGCTGCCACCCGAGCAGATGAGATATCAACCGCATTTTTTTTTTCTGACATATTTACACTTAGGGATATGAGATGAAATCCAAACTTGTATTTTTGTGTATGAGCTGTCGTTTTTTGTTCATGTAATGAAACCTCGTAATTTAAGGTAACGGAAATTATATCGAAGTTGAATATTTCAGCAAGTTTTATATCCCCATTCTGTAAATTTGTAGCTTGATATGAATAGAAAGACGCATATTTAATAAATAATGAAATCTGAAATATTTAAAATTTTCAATTGTATGTATCTTTTAATAAATCAAAATATCCAAAGTAAAACCTTAACAACTTTGGCATTGTATATTTATCAATCTTTGACATTAATATTAGAGAAAGGTAAAAGTTGGGAGTAGAAAGATGTAACCCCTCTGGATACAGTAGATACCATTTATATCAAAATAAATATATTTTTGTTTAATATACATAGTTAGGTATATAAATCATGAAAATTAGTAAAAGATGAAATATATAAAATATCCCCAGACTTATTATTCTTTTAAGGGTAGTAAAGAAATAAAATTGTCTGGCTTTTCAATATTTTTACAATAGAAGAACATACTTTTCAAAAGCAGGGGGTGAAAGTCGTTGGGGGATATAAGAGATTAGTAAAAACATATATGTATATGGTTCTACCATAAAAGAAAAATTTATTATTTTGATCAATTCCTCAAATTTTATTTGAAAAGCTATGAATGGAAAGGACACAAAAGTCCCTATGGTTTACTGCACCCTTTTAGGTCTCATAAAAATACCCATAAAATGATTATGCGTTGTTTAAATGATCTATTAAATGGGGCTCACATATTGTGTAGGTATATTCATATAAATAATTCAAATCTTTGCAAAAAAAATATAACTCTACATGCAAAAAGAAGTCTAGAGCTCACAGACTTTTGACATCAATAGAAACTTATTGCATAAAAAGTTTTATCCTCTACTTGTTCGAACATTTTATATTTTTTAACTAAATAAAACTATTTCATTGCAAAATGAAATTTACTTGGCTAGATTTTTTTATTTGAAAGTTTTTCAGTTTTTTTGTACAAAATATATGTAGACACATATATTTAAAGGACATTTAATATAAAATATACTGCAAGTTGTTTTTTTGCAAAATAAACGATACAAAAATAATTTGGAAATACTTGTAATTTATGTTGAATTTCCTGGAATTCATAATTTTTTCCCCATAACATATACTATAAATAGCATCCCTGATCTGTTTATTTTTATTTTCAATTTTCTTGATATAATTTTTAAAACTTATATTAACCTTCCTTAAAAATACTTATATGATTTAGTTCGAAATGCTCTGAATAAATGGAGCTGAGTATATTTGAATAAGTATGGATATTGGGCATGACAGAAATAAGGTTATTAATCGTTTACATATCTATTCATTAGTTTATTGTTACTTTATTAGATTCTCGACACTCGAACATACATGGTTTCAGAAGACTGTTTGATTAAGTATGGTTTGGTATACCAGCATTATAATAGTGCCAGAGTACTGACACATTTCAAATGGAACTTTCGTAAATTGGTACAGGAACGAGCATTTGCAGCGCTATTTGGTCATAAAAATATTGACACACCGATAAATTAACACTCCAAATTTCTCAAAAAATCCGACATACAACAATCATGCAGATGTCCCTGTAAGTGCATGTGAGTTGCACCAAATAAATCTTCTATCACAAGACATGGAAGAAAAACTGAGTTGAGTGTGTTTAGTAAGTAACGGCACATACTTTTAATTAATTCAACTATGTGCCGCTTTAAAAATAATTACATGCACTCAAAATTTTCTTAAAGGCTCTTGGGTTGAATACGAAAAAAATCGATAAATATTGATACTAATTTGGGTACCGGAACCAGTACAAAAATATTGATATCTTAACACTCCTAGTTTCGATTATTGAAGACTTTGACTTTTGAAACAAATAAAATAATGATTGATCTGTTCAATACTCCAAAAAAAATATTTTTTAATGTGGGAAAGTTTTTGATATACATATTTTTATAGATTCTATTATTTACTTCAACAACGACTGTCATTGTTTGAAAAGTAAGTCTACTAAAACAAAATTTAATTTTTTTTTGTTATTTGTTGCAAAAGTAATTTTCATATGATCATTTATTTTTTATTTTTTTGTATGTGAACTATCAAAGATATATTTGAAAGCACTTCACACACACATTAGCAGCTGGAAGAAGTTTATACCAAAAAAACTCAGATTAATTGTGTCACTGCCAGAATATTTTAATCCTTTTCCAAGGGACACCTGAGGTACAAAAATATACTGTGTTTGACTTTTGTAAGTGACAATAAGGGTTAGGAATTTAAAATTTTTTTCAAATTAAAGTTCATCGCAATTTAGACAATTTTCCCAACCACTATTAATGATGAATGAACGACAATAGTAAATCCTTCACAAATAGATAAATATATGTTTAAAAGCTTTATTACTTTTCCATAATTATGATGCTAATTTATCAAACCCTTATTGTCATGCAAAATATGTTTTTTTTGTTAAAGTTTGATAGGTTCATTATCATGAATTTTTCATTTTGTTTTTCTGCAAGCAAAAAAAGAAAAACCTACAACAAAATACACACCTTTTTTATAATAAATTGCTTTATAGTTTTCAGACCTTTTATCGTGTGTTCTTAATGTAAATTTTGCATGTCTTTTCCTATTATAATGCTTTTCTCTACCAACTTATTCATTCTATCTAGTACTTATATATATTAAATTGCTATTTTTCATCAGAATATCTGGTCTATTCTTGTAGCTATAAACTTACAAATACAGGTATAAATCATTTATTTAAATAGATTATTGAAAAATCTTCAATTTACAAGTTGAATCATTCACAAATCATTTAAAAATGTTATAATAGAGCTCAGCACTTTCGGTCTGTAAAAAAAACAACTGAAAAATGATTTGGTAACTTTGATAATTTGAAAATGATTAGGTGGATAACAGCTGAGCTGTCATGACATTTTATTATCCGAACTATTAAATACATATTTGAAAGTATTTTACAAATGTTTTAGTACTTGGAAGGAATTTAAACCAAAGAAACTGGGATTAATTGTGCTAGGGCAATAACGCCGAGTATGAACAGAAAAATGTTATAATCTTTGCCAACGACATACTTGAGGTACAAGCAACTATAAACTAAAAACAACGTCTGAGAAAATGCCCCTTAAAACATGGTAATATTGAAAGACGACATATTTGCTCACAACAATCCCAATAAACTATGGTTCTTCTTGCTCACCAATACGTTGGAACTTTCAAAAAAGAAATCAGAGCACTAATATGGAGCAAGTTACTATCTTATACTTTTTTTTTCAATTAAAGCTTAACTCAATTAAGTCAATTTTCTCAATTCTAAAAGAATGAACAAATGGCAATAGTAAATCCTATTAATAATAAATCTAAAACACTTTTGGTTTTTGAAAAGAAGCCAAAAACAAATAATGATTAGCTAACCCTGACATTTTGGAAAATGTGTTGGTGGAGAGCAACTTAGTGTATGTAACGTTTTATTAAATGGCTGCTAACAGCTTGTAGAGGCAGGAAATAAATACTAATCTCACTCCGCAATCGTTAAAGTCATGGGCAAGAATTACTCCAATAATGATTCTCAATTATATTATGAGTCCAACAAGGACTTAGACTTATAACTTCTAACAATTCACTATTGTTAGTATCCTCTCATTGTTATGTTTTATTTTTATTCCCATTTCTTAAAATTAAGAACAATGTTTAAATTGTCAACTAATACAAAATTTACAAACGTTAAAAAGCTTAGATTTTACTCTGTTTATGGCATATTACTTAAAAGTTATTCCCAATTAAATGAAATATGAATTACTATTTTCTCAAGAATATCTATTACTCAATGGTTATTATTAAAATACATAATTTTTTTTAAACAAAATAACTCCTTTTTTTTTTGTCCAATATCTGTACGAAGAAGTACTTTGAGTGTCCATGGTGCCAACTTTTATTACAATGTAGACCAGGGGTTATCTAATTGTGGAACGTAAACTCCCTCTAGTGATTTGATAAGTTGATTGAGGTTTAAGAAGTGGTCATACGAACCCCATGCCAAAAAAAAGAGATATTTTTAAAACGACGACATCAATTGAATAATATCTCTTTTATTTTTATTTTTAATAAAAAAGTGAGGAAATAAAGTTTTTTTAATAATGTTCTGACAAACATTATGTCATTTTAAATAATGGTAGTAGATAGTTAGCATATTTTTCCAGGTGATACCCCATAAAATTTTTTGGTGTAATTAATTAATTTTAGCCAAACATTATACAGAAATACCTAGGATTGCAAGTAAATGGTTATACGTGTTTTCACTGTTTAAATGACATCAAAAAGCTCCCGTGGTAGCTCAGACAATGGGTATGATTGTTGAATAATATTGCTTATAAATTTAATTGAAAGAAAAATATTCATAATTTGATTCGTTATCTTCTTATATTTACCAATCATTTGAACATTTCAGCATCACATGTTCATTTTTAATCACAACAAATTTAAAATAATATTATTTATTGTCACTACGCTATTCTTTAACTTAAATCCCTTATATTTATTTAAATAGTCAGCCAATTAACAGTATTTTACCTTAAATTAACCACAAATAGTGATATTTTTGTAAAATAAACGGGATTAAGAATGAAAGTTAATACTTAAATTTCAGAAAAGAGTTAGTCTAAGGTTGTAAATTCAAAAAATGAGTCAAAGCTCACAATAAGCTCCTTCAAAAATCTAACTAATCTATCACAAATGTAACATGAATTGGGATTTTTCCATTAAAGTTTATATGGCACAATTCATAAAAAAACTAATTAAAACAATTGAAGTATGTCAACTTACCCGCGTGTCAACTAGCTCCACATCCTCTTGTACAAGTAACGGTATTAAATGAAATAGTTGAAAGATATATTTATAATGGACGCTCGCCATTAAAATATAACGTCCCGTTAAATAAATAAATATTATATGATTTTTCCCTTTCTTCATTTATTTTTAATATATGACATAACGTCAAATTTATTATTACGCTCATCACTGTATAAATTCGCATTTAAATTTTTTTTATAACACAGTTTTCTCAAAATAAGAAACAAGATGAACATAGTTTGTTTTTCTTCAAGAGTAAGACATTTTCCATCTTCTTTCAGACAATGGTTTTTGTTATTTTTTTCTTCAAGAAAAAAAAAGTATCCCTTTAAAATATTTTACTTGAAGAATTCCAAGCATTTTTGTAAAAAAATATTTTTAAAGGAAATTCTTTTTAAAGAAGAATAAATCCGATCAAACACACTATTGTATCACGTCAATAGACAAATGTGTCAAAAACAAAACTTTTATAGAAAATAGAAAATTAATTTGTCAAAGTATAAAAATTGACATTCTTTCTCAAAGAATTTTGTTTAAAGGCTTGGCATGTTTGCCTACATACAATGTACACCCAATCACAAGTCAAATTGAATAAAAAGAAAATTCTGCCATTTTGGAAAACAATTTTTAACATAGTTTTTTCCACATTTTTTAGGGGTTCCATTTGGAAAGGAAATTGAATGAGTATGATATATAAAGACTCCGTCAAGTTTACATAATTTATATTTGAGAAAAGAACGTAAATGACAGTCCATCATCCGTTTATTTCGTGTCTTTTTTTATTTCTCTTTTTGTAGTATAGGGTGAAAGATACATTGAAGATTTTTACTTCTACACCTAACAATAGCACAGCTTTTTATTTAATAGGGATTTATTTGTTCCAAAACTGAGTTGCTCCGTTCACTCCTATCCTGAGTGTTGCAGTGCTCCTTATTGTTTCGATCTAGTCGAGTTTTATGACCGGTCTTATCACTTGTTCGGACTATGAGTACAAGAACCGACAAAAAAAGAAAGTTCATCAAGGACCGAAATTTATCAGTTTTATGACAGAACAGTACCAAACCAAGACTGAGCTGGACGGGATAGCAGTCTTAAGTTCAAATAAGGATCGAAATAACACCGTTCATCCTGCATTAATAGAACATCTCCAAATTGGACGCAAAAGCCATCCCATAAAAAATCATTTTTAGTGACATCATCATAAATATCAGCCTCTGACGACATTATCAATCAGTGTTCACCAATCTTTATAAGAAACATACGAATGAAGAATATTGTAAACTATTTTCGTTCTTAAAAAATACTTAAGTTTTACTAAGCTCATTCAAATGGTAACTGAGGTACTTTGCTATAGTATTAGTGAAAACTATATAATACACATATGTAAAAGTGGAGCTTATTTATTAAATGTTCAATATATGATGTCTTTAGAGTCTCAAAATGTTTTTTTTTAGATTAGTTATCATTCAATTTTTTTGAAAAATATTTAGAGGTTGCTTAACGGCCCAAAGTTTTGAAATATTGCAATTTTTTCAAGCAAATTTGTCTTTTTGTTTTGATATCATCAATTTAGTAGATATTTCAGCTTTTTGTGAAAAATAAAAAATTTAGATATACAAAATTTGTATCCAAAAATAATTTATTATTTTTATGATGATTTCGCATTTACGTTGCCCAAAAAACGATAAAAGTAGGGACTTGAATTTTAGCTATCCACCTATAGGTCTGTTTTAAGCGTATCATGGCCTAATTATTCTATTTATACATACTAAAATTTGTAATTAAGCATATTATTTATTTAAGTGAACAAAAAAGTGGGGATTTGTTATTTCTCACAAAAAAAAACCTGTAATAGATGATATAGAAAAAAAACACGTTTTTTCTATAAAGATGTCAAAACTGTAGGGTTTTGATATTTTGATTTTCAAAAATATACAAAGTTAAGTAATGATATTTACAGACTAAAAGGAACATTTTTAGAACAAAAGAATTAAAAATAAATGCTCAACCCAAATGTACTTTAAAATTTGGGATGATAACCGGAGCGGGAGACAACTGGAAACAAAAGGGGACATATTTTAAGCAACATATTTAAAAACGATATAACTTTATTTCTTTATAATTGAATAAGTTTTGTTTGATTGAGCTCTTTCCCAAAACTTTTGAATGCAAATTCAATTTTGAGGTTCAAAAGAAAATATTCGGGCCGTTCATGAAGAAGTCGATATTCCATGTCCAATTTTCTATAACTTTGTTGGCTCAAAAAAAGTTTGGGTAGTAATAAATCCACAACAGCTAAAAATTTGATAATGTTTCATTAGTGTAGTACTGAATTTGATCTTAAAGTTTCAATAAGAAAAATTTAAAATACATATAAAAATTTGTTAAATAAGAATGTGTCTATTAAATACAATTTTTACATGCCAAATGGACTTTTTGAAAAAAAGATAATAACTATGCAGACGCTATACGTGTACTATAACTCATATCTATCCTGGCAACGGAGACATGTTAATTTAATATGAAGTCGGAATTGTATAATATGATACAATTATACCATAATCTGGTGAGCTTCTTACATAGTAGTGGGAGTAATCGGTATTGCTTGGAATTGTTAGGTTATTTTTCTTTCTTTTCTCGTCTCTTCTTTTATATATATTTTGTAATTATGTATGAATGAGGTCTTTTAAAAAAGATATTTTAATATCTGTGATTGAAAAAGAAAAAAATATCTGACTAAGTTTATGTTATTTATGTTACACGTCACGCTTTACTTGTGTTTTTTTTCTTATTTATTTTCTTTTAATTTTTCACATAGGAGTCTTGAAGTTTGGAATGTAATAATTTATAAAATTATGATTGAATTTTCCTCTTTTAACTTAATTAGAAATTTTATTATAAGTGTTCTGTATACAATTAAAGTTGTGTTAACATAATAATAAAAATATTTAAAATTTTGATATTAGTATAATAAAGTTTTTTTTTTAATGAACCCACCCCAACACTAATTTATTTATATAATTGATCATTATATAAATTACTGAGATTTATAAATATTTATTATTTTTATATTAAACTTTTGTCAATATCACAATATAGGCTTTAAGAATCATACATTAAACAGTTCAATAAGGAGATGAATTTTAGGACAGTAAAAGTGAAGATAGAAAGACGACTCCAGCTCCGATTTAGAACAATGAAAACATGCGCTTTTAGACATTTGCATTCGATTTATTTGTATAATGGGGAGATCTGGCTCTACATCAAGATTCTACAGATTACTTAACCACGTAGGCTCGTTAAGGCGATGTACATAGGTCTTTCGTACGTAACATCAACTTTCCTTGCAAATACTATATTCTTTGCTCACAAAAATTATTAATTTTGATAATCCTTGTACCCAAAATCGACCAATAGATTTAATGCTATATATTTTTGAGGAACTCTTCCCTACTATTGATCCTGCCATTTAAATTGACAAGTTAACCAATCAACAGTAGTGGAAGAATTAAGTTCAATTACTGAGTCCCAAACGATCACATTTCTTCCCAATAATGTCGACATTTATGTTTTCTTCATTATAATTAGAAAATGCAAAGAATAAATAACCATAATATAATTAAATAATTACATATAATTAAAAAAAATTCGGCATTTTTTTCTATCCCCCCCACCCCTCAAAAAAAAGTAATAAAATGCCATTATAAGGAATCAATTAACGTTTTCTATTTTTCAAACCATTATATTATATATTAGAAATATAATTACAAATAGAATAGGTCGGTCTGTATTGCAACTATTTTTGAACTGTGTTATGGCTAGTGCAAAAAAAAAATAAAAAAATGTTGCCATGTTGTAAGAAAATAATCAGTCCAAAATTTCAACGTTCTACAATGTCATCTTCAAGTTCGAAAAAAGGCAAATATAATTTATTTATTCAATAAAGAAAAATATACTCTTCATAAGTGTTGTTGAGTAAACCACATTTAGAGTTGTAAATAGTAAGTATTTTCGATATGTAAAAACAAAAACAGAAAACTAATATGGGAGCCCTGACAATTTGAAAAATATTAGAGTGGAGAGGTAGAAATTACACTTTATACTTATGTATATATAAGATAAGCTATAAAATAATAATGATAACACCTTTTGAAAATATTCCAAACAATAAAAACACTCGCACGGTAAAAAAACAAAAAAAAACATAGGATTAACAATAGTAACTATATGTAGTTCTAATGGTGTACTAGCGCCTTTAATTTTTAGTGAACAATTGGAAGGATAGCAAAGCATTTATCTACCCTCTGACACCATTCTTTTTTCCTTCTTTTTTTACTTGGAATAATGACTTCAAAACAATAAGGAATACATTGAAAATGGCAAAATCTCAGAGGTTGGACAGTGGTACATCAGTTGTTAAGGGGGCTGAAGTAGACTGGAATCCAAAAACAGTATTGGAGAACCCTTTTACTTCTTATGAACAAAGTAGTTCGGATATTGGATGGCTACATTCTTATGCCACAAAAATAAATCAGCAGGAGGGGAATATTAATAAAACAATGGAACTGTGGAATCACGCATGGTGGTTGCCTAGTGTCGACAGCGTCAATTCACCCAGAAAAATCCAAAATAGAAGCCTGGACACAAAAATTCAGTTAGTCATATACCCAGCAAGGACTAGTATAAAGGCAATACCTTAAGTGATGGAGAAGTTGGTCCAGAAATCAGTATCAATGAAGGACAGTTTTGATGAGAATGGAATACTAGTTAAGTAATACACATATGAAGAAGTAGAGACTTGAAATTTGTGTATTGAACTTTTATTTTATTTTGTTATAGTTTTTTAAATAGTTATCCTATAAAAATTTGTATTAGTTGAAGTATTGTTGGATGATTTAAGTACTGCCTTTCATTTATAATGTATATTTTAACACATGAATTATGTTTAAAGTAAATTAATGAAAAATAATAATTACAAAGTAGATAATGTGTGTAGCTTCAATTATTTTTTTATCAATGCATACCTAAAATAATTGTTTATCATAGGCTAGTAGTAGGTTACATGCATTGTCCACCTACTATAAAAGTTACTAAACAGTATATTTAGTATCGCATAATGGCGTCATTTAGGTCTTTTATTAACCAATCGATTTCAAATATCTCTTTTTTTTATAGTTCTGTTTAAAACTGTTCATTAAATTATATTTTATTTCAATTTATCATAATTAATAAGAAACCATCTTTTTTTCGAATTTAATACCTGTACTTTAGGGGGGGGCCCCTTTATAATTAACTGACCATGTATAAGTCATTTTTAGGCTATTAATTATGAGAAGCTTAATTCATTGTTCGTTTAATTGGATGATTTTGGAAATTTTGAATTTAACCCAAAAGCTTTATTTTTGTAATGTAGATTATATAATTTTTTGAATTTAAAGACTAACTAACTAAAATATCCATGGAATTTGAAACTGAAATTTTGTTCAAATTTTGATAATCGCTGGAGTTTTTGTGATATTTTTATAGATTTATGGTCAACATTTTAACTATAACTATGTATGGGAACAGAGATTACACTTGAATTGGTTTAAAACCCCAATATTTGTTTAATTACTTAAGCATTACACCTTTTAAAAATATCATATGGTAAGCTTTATCATATAATTTTGCATATATGAAAAAAATTACCTCTAATATCTCACAAACCCATAGACGTACCAATGTCATTATTATCTTACTCTGATAAAAGTTTTATCAAAATCAAATTATAGGATGATTAAGTTATTTAAGGTAAACAAATATGGTAAAATGTCAATTGTAATTAGTTACATAACTCAATAACTATCAAATGATGTATTATATGCATCCTTCAAATAATTGTATACGAAATATTTAAAAAACCGCAAGGATCTTAATGACAATTTGTAATCAAAATTATAATAAAAAGGATCTCAATGTAACATTGACCTATAGGTCTAAAATTTCATTTTGAAGCTTCCAAATAATATTTTTCTTGACGTACCAGATCTTATTTTAAATCAAATTTAAAAAAAGTGTAAATTATCCATGAAATAATTCGTTCAAAATTTTTGTGTAGGTGATTACATAGTGTCAAAAAAACTGGAGATCTTATTTTCCAATGTTAATTTTTTAATGAAACTTGTCACAGTCAATGAGTGTCATAAGACGAACTAATATGAAAATTTTCATGTATGTAGGACATATCGTTAACTTTATACATTTATGGGGTAAAACAATAATATACACGATTGATATGGAAACCGTTTCTTGCAGCGTTATTACATCATAAACCATTTTTTATGCACATGACGTAACCCCTCCAGTTTTTGAGCCTTGAAAATATAGCAAATATAAAACTGTATTTTATAACGTTTTCAAATTTATGAGTAACTCCCTTCCACATACTAACGACACCACTGTTAGTAGATGTGAACAGACATTTTTGTATATTTATTTAGTCGAATCGGTACGAAAAATTACCGAAATATTGTTACTGACTTCGGTATTGAAACCAGTATAAAGAATATTTGTATCGTGACAATAATATTTAGCGTAAAATTATCTATATGCAGATTGGTGACCCAAAAATTGGAGAAGTATAACTTACAAAAATGTGATTTTTATGGAATCGAGAGAAGACAACTCAAAACCAATTTGTGATTTGTTCACATACAAAATTTAGATAGATATTTTTTATGAATATTTATTTATGGTTTATTTTTATGATATTTTAGAAGCAATAACAGCCCCCACACACCACTGAATAGATTGGCAGCTAGGAGGGAGTTCAAATTTTGATCAGAGGTGTGGCAGCCATTTTTCTCCAAGACACTCCAAATGTCCAAGTTCAAAGGGGTTGGTAACAGGACTGGAGGAGGACCACATTTGTTCTTCCTCCGACATTTTTACAACTACAGGGCCAAAACCAAACTTGTTTTTTTTCTTCAGCTGTCAGGTTTGTTGGGTAAGGATACCTTGTAATTAAAAACAACAGGAACAACACTGCAGTTAAATGTAGCAACAGATTTTGGCCTTCCACTTCGTAAGATTTTTTTAACCTATACAAAATAATCGTAAAGTAAATGTAATTTGGGTAATTTTTTTATTATAACATTTTGAGAAAGGAAAGATTGAATTATATGCTTAAAATGATATCGTATGCAATACAATTTTGCTAAGATTATTAACTTACCATAATATGAAACCCCTTGCGCACTAGTCGTAATCAAAAATTCGAAAAAGTTGACAAGCCAACCCCCCTAATGTAATTGTAGTGATGTATGTAAAACATTTAATGTGCATTAAGTTAAATAGTACGCAATCAATGAAGCACTATGTATGTATATACATTATATAAAGTCTAATTTAATCATTGTTAATCCTCTCCCATAAATTAATGTCAATTAATACACCGACCACTAAAAAACTTCAAAGAATCTTTATTCCATGTTTTTCATTTGTGGTTGTTTTTACAAGTTTTATGAGGATTTATTTATACAATTTATTTGTACACTTTAAAACAATCTTTATTATAAATTAAATCATGATCGAATTCGAACTATCTCTTCAAAACCTCTTTCAAATAAATGAAAAAAATTCCCATACAACTGCTCAAAATTCTATGTACTTATTTAAGGGTATTTCTGTTCATTTTGAAATGTTTTAAATTAAATTTACATTAGACTGAACAACAGTTTTTTTTCTGAAGATATGATTTATTTTTATATCCAGCCAGGAGTTCTCAAAGACTTTTTTATAATATCATAAAAAGTCCGTTTTATGTGTATTATGTCGATTTTTCGTTTAAATTAAAATAAAAGTTAAGGAATACACAATTTAAATTTTTATTAAATTTATCACAAGAAAACATTATTTGTTTTTAAGTTTTTGTTAGAATCAATATTAGTATCCCCATTCCAAAGCCCTTAAACCGTCAGAGATTGAGTCACTTGTTCTTTTTTAAATATATATATATATCAAACGTAATCAATATGCTAGCTCATAAATTTGTACCCTAAACAATTGGAACGGAAAATTACTTATAATTTGGTAAATATTTTTTGCAAATTAAGCCATGAAAATCAACAATTTTCACTTTGAGACTCTATAATTTATACAAAATTAAAAATATATGCATTTTTAATTATAAACCCTCTGTTAGTAAATTGGGATACTATGGACCCTAAAATTGCTTTGATTCCCTCTATCTGCCTTTGGTCCTATCTCTTGGAGAACATAAAAGTCATCTTCTTCTGTCTTAGTGAATGAAGAATTATCGAAAAAAGTTAAATATAAATTTCAAATTGTTATATATTTTGGTTTTATGGATATAACTTCATAGTTTTGTAGTACCTAATTAACATATCTTTATTTTATATTTCACATTCAGACCATTTTATATGAATCTGAAAGTAAATCGATCCTCTCATATTTCCAAAACCTTGATTAATTTCATTATTCAAACACAAATCGATTTTCACAATGAAAGCTTTCATGGGCAAATTACTGAGATTGTTGGATCTGATGTTAAATGCAGTCAAGTCTTTGAAGAATCATAAATCAATGAGGAAGATAACAATTAACTTATAAAGTCAAAAAAAACATCTAGTGATGTATTTAAATTCTTGTTAAATAATTTTAACGTTATGTAGTTGCATACATCGGGAGTGTTAGCATTAAAAGTACACTGCCCGACTGAAAAAAGGATAGAGTATCTCAGATCTCTTCTTTTTTCTTAATTCTTGGAGAACATAGAATTCTTTCCGTCTGTAATTAATGAAGATCGATCAAAAACACTTTTAAATTTAAAATTTGTTTCCACATGTACTCTAATGTTTTTGTATTTTATTTTAAATATATTTAAATTTTATTACTATAGCTTATTTATCATACTAATAATATGTTAATACCTAATATTTTACTTTATAATATTAACATACGCCAAAACCAGTCTTTTATTAATTAAAATTGTAGTGTCTGGAAGAACATGTATGACTTGACATTGACTAATTCAACATATTTGTTTTATTATTTATCAATAAATATAACAGTTATCACTTTGTAAGTTATCTTTAGTTAATAAGTTAGAAAAATCTATCAGATGAACACAAGGATATATTTCAAATACTCTAATGGCAACAAAAACTATAACTTTGAAAAGAGTACAGATATTTTAATATCCATATATATTTTATTTAAGAGTTTATGTTAAGAAATTTCTGGTATAATTTTTTTGTATGTTCAACTTCAATTCAATGTTGTTATCATATGCACATTCCATCTTCATCCACAATTAAGTTTTATACTCATTTTACATCCCATTGCTTTGTAGCCTCCATAGAGTTATGTGCTAACTCTTTGTAGTTAGTTGTTTGTAATTTCACAGGAAGTTATCCACATGTTTGAAAAAAAACAACGCATTCCTTTCCACATTTGTCATTTTATTGATCAAATCTTCAAATCTGATAAGTTGTCGTATTTTCAACCTATTAAAGACACGGTATTATAGGAAATGATTTTCTATTTTTCTAATGTATGAGATAATAATTACGGCTTATGCAATATTTTCTGATTCAACTGAGAAGCTAAGAGTTCAGATATTTTTTTCCTACTGCCAAATCACTAATCAAAGCTTTTTATTCTTACTGATCAAATTCTTTAAGTTGACAAGATGTATCTTCTAAAAGTTCAAATTCTGGATCATTTTTTTATTCGACGTTGTCTTATTATTCTAGAGAAGGTTCATATGTTGGTTATGGAATTTCATCAAGTACACATATGTGGAAACACAATATGACTTTTATGTTTAGTCTTAAATCCAGATACAACTTAATGGAGAATTGCAAAAGTCAGTGCCTGTGTTTATGATTAGACAAAATTACGAAAATTCTACAGATATGTTCTCCCAAACACAGGACGAAAGGCAAATAGAGATCAAATCACAATTAGTAGGGTATTTCAATATTTCAAATATACTGGTAGTTGCATAAATACGCGGACTAATTTTTAAACGCTTATATCTCAAGTTTCCGTGACCGGAAATATAAAATTCCAGCACAAGTAACTCGGTAAATCTTTTGGCTTTGTTTTTGTTTTTCTTACTCCCATCCAACAAAGTCGTTTACGATGAATGACGAGGCCAAACGTAATATGGTTGCCACTCTCCTCCGCGCCGGTAGGTCTGTCAAGGAGATAATCAAGGAGATTGGAATATCCAGGACTACTGTGTTCAAGGTCCAGAAGCTTGTCAAGGAGGGAAAAGATCTGAAAGATCTGCCCATACCTCTGAAATGACTCAGGATTGGTTCGCTGCCAACATGCCATTTTGGAACAAAAACATTAGGCCACCTCAATCACCTGATTTGAATCCCCTTGACTACAGTGTGTGGTGGCAAATTGAGAAGAAGGCCTGTGCTAACCGCCACCCAAATTTGGACTCATTGAAGGCCAGTGTTAATGAGCAATGGGCAGTCATGGAAGACCATTTCATCATCAATGTGTGCAAGGCCTTCTGCGGGCGCTTGGAGGGTGTCATAGCAGCTGATGGCGGTTATATTCAGTAAAGATATTCAATTTTATACCAGAATAAATTCTCTATTATATAATTGACAAAAAAAATACGTCTTACGAATTTTATTACATATTTAATTATTTGCCACAAATAGTCCGCCTATTTATGTAACTACCGGTAATTAATAATTACTTTATTTGAATTTGTACGAAGCCCAGTAATATAACGTGATATTATTTATTATTATTATGAAAAAATTACTCTGAGGATGTGAAATGAGATAATATGTCACGTTGGGTTGACTCACTACTCTCAAATAACATTTGTTAATGCAAAACTAATTGGTGGTTACTCCACAAAAGTTTTCTTGTACAACTCGTAGAAACTTGAGTGAAAATGAAAGAAACTCAACTTGCCCCACTCTTCTCTATATTCATGTCGACACTTAACCACACAAAAATTTCGTTATTCTACCGTATTGAATAGCCCTGAATATATAAGTTAATTTCAAATTGAAATTTGTGTTTTTGTAATTTTTATCAAATCATTGTTAATTGAGCTTGAACACTATTCCTCAGTCTAATAAATATGAGTTTGCATCATATTTATGAAATTATAAATAGATTATTATAAATGGTATAAGTAATTTACGCAAAATATATGAATGACTATTAATAACTCAAAATACATTTAAGAGTCGACTAATTATAATTAGTGCTTTCATTATTGAAAGAAAAAGCAGTTAACTTTAAGTAAGGAATTATTCATTGTTATATTGGTTTAAAAAAAATGTTCGCTTATCAGAAATATACGATACAAAATAGAAATATACTATTTAATTTTTATCCAAATTTGTAGCAGAATATCTACAGACATTGATTGATCCATTCCAACAAATTGGGAATATTAGCCAAGACACCAGGGTTTCCATGAAGAGCACATCCATAATGTAATGATGCAATACCAACAAGGGTTTTACTATCACTTTTAAGGACTAATAGAGTACCCAAGTCCCCATAAGAAAATTTCTTACCAGGGGCCTTAGCAGAGACCATGGTCTTGTCGATCAGCTGAGAATATGAAGCCTCACAATCAAATTTTCACAAATAAACATAGATTATAATTTCAAAGAGAAATCACATTACCTCCTTCTGGCATGAGATGTATTGTGGCACTTCAAAAGATGGGAGAATACTCTAATGGTTCTGTAATGGATCTTTTATCAAGATACAATGATTTTTTGAAGGTAAAGTAACGGCTGAAATTATGCTATACATAGAACACCAATAATTATATAAGACTTCACAGAATCGTGTGTTTGTACTTTTCTAAAGTGAGGGTTGAGTTTATTTTCAAAATGCAAATTTTGAAAACTAACACCAAATTCACCTAGTACTGAGGGATACTTATTTTCCATGATGATTCTCTTTTTCTCTGAGGGAATCTCCTTAGAAATGTCAACCTGACCAACAACCACTTAGTTTTCTCCAACAACAAGCTTTTCGAACAATAGGAAGTTGTCAGAATGCTACCCTATAGTGAAAGAGGTTTAAGGTAAGGTGGATTTAGGTATAAGGGCGATTAAGGCCTCAAAGATTATATACCTTTTTCAAAATAACTCCATTGCAAATGTGAAATGGTCCTAGGTATCAAGAGAGACTTGTTTAATATTTTTCTCCATACAGCCTCTCCATAGTATAGATTATGATGCTTGAAAGAGTGTTGAATTCCCTTATACTAAAGCACTATTAGCCAAACTGTTTGATAATATCTTGTAAGGGATATGTAAATATTTAGTTTGCTTTGAGAAATGACCTCGTATCGATAGAAATTACCTTAGCTTAATCTTATAATCCGTGTCCCGTACACATGAGATAATTTAGGGTGAACTTTTTTAAGACAATGTTTATATAAATATGATGTTTTGATCTGTTTCATTGATATCAAGTTGACTTTATCATATGTGTTTTTTTCTTTTCGCACTTTTTGCCAGTTTTTTTTTATATTCTTGTTGAATGTTAATATGGCATTTCATTGTTTTAATTATAGAAATTACAGCATGAAAAGGGAATTGTAATGAATTGTTGCACCAAATATAGAAAAAAAGTTAAAAAGCAATTAATTTTCTGCTAAAATATTTGTTTATACAATAGTTCAAATAATCAATTGATCAGAGGAAATCTTAGAACATACTCTTTCATTCATTGACTTTTTGTTATTTTTTTGCAACTATTTAATCATGTTCGTATTATTAAATCTAATCACTAATGTTTTCTTTAATCTGTTTTTTTTCTCTCATAAAAAAATAAAAAACCATACAAATCGATTGACTCATCATTAAATTAATGAAATTATTAACTAAGTAGATCATTGTAATAAGCTCCTCTCTTGGTTTTTACATAATGTTTGAAAATATATGAGGAGCAAACATGAACAAAATTATCTACAAAAAAGCAGGAAAAAAAAATGGATGAATATTGACCAATTTAAGCTCTTCTAGATTGAATTTAAAAAACAATAAATAAAAGGATATATTTCATTTTTTCTTATTGTGAAATTTGAAATAAAATTTGACGATAAATATATGTCTTAATTTATGAATTTGACACATCCTTATTCCCTTTCAATTACCAACACAAGTCATTCTTTACATTCACATGAATATTTTAGAAATATAAAATATCAATTTTTTCATTCATGTGACACCAATAACAAACGAAAAACTTTTATGTGTGGTTTAAAAATATGGGTAGTATTTTTGAAACTTAAAAAAAAAATCCTTCTTCCCGTAAAGTAAAGATTTGTATAAATCTAATTTGAAATATATAGTTTTAAATCAGTAAATAGCTTTATTCTTAAAATTTAAGGATTTTTTAAATAAATAATAACAATGATTTGACTAACAAAAATTATATTACTCATGGGATTGATACCTGACTTACTTGGAAGGGGTAGATTATATCTCAGTTCAAGGATGGAAATATAGTCTCTGCACGTCAGTATACTTGCTGCTAGGGTTTCTACTCCTCTTTTATTTGATAATATTGTGTTGATGAATTTCTAGGGTACAATGATTTTAAAGGTGCCTCTTTGATCCTAGAAGAACCAACTTTATCTTTACTCAAAATCTGTCTCTGTTAAAAGTCCTTCTTTTTACGAGCATTTACAATACTCATTTATGTTGGTGACATCAAATAATTGAAATAAGGATGTATTGAATTTTTGTTTTGGCAAAGATCCATAAAACAGTTGATTTTTTTTCCGAATAAGATCCGTAGAGGAAAGAAGGAAATCCAAGAACTTCATTCCAAAGCAAATGTTAATCTGATATTGTAATCTTCATCCCATCCTCTCGTCAATTTTCCCTACTGAATAGAAAAATCAAGTTTCTAATAATTTGACGATTTGTCAAATTATTGTAAATTCTGTAAGCTAAATATTTAAGTTACGACAATTTACTACTCACCTTACGTCCTATACTTAATAAGTACACCTCCATCCGACCAATTAAAGGAACAAATAGTTAAATAATAGATTCTGACAGCTCGTAAAAGGATTTGAAGATCACTCTGGCGATTAAAAGAGTTTCATTGAAATAATAATAATTCAACGTCATTTAAAAGATGTATTTTCAAATAATAAATTGAACAAGCAAGGTGCGAGCAATGATATCATTAAGAAAATGAGATTTCTATTATAATGTATCTCATCTTTGTTAAATGAAAATGTTAAAAGAAAATAAATGTTTCATTTCATAAAGCTTTTTATTACTCAGACAAGTATTTTTAGAATTGGATTTGATATTTATGAGTGTAAAATGAATTAAATAGTTCAACAAATATTTCATATTTATAAATTATGATTAAACAATGACTCAATTGTAACTACGTACAATGAAATAATTGAATTTTGTGAGTGACTTTTTTCTCCAATACACTAATTAGGTTAAAAAATAATGGTCATAAGCAAAGAGTACCTATAATCATATGAGCCCAAAATCCCTAGATTATTTCAACAATGCCTTTTATTAAAACTAAAACGTATTAGATTAAAAGCAAATATCTGTCAAGGGCAGTAGTTTTCAAGCTTTTTACATTGAATGAATATGAAAATATCAGCATGTCTAAGCACCATCATTATCTCAAATTTGTCATTTTTTGACAGAATCTTATAAAAAAATTTTTGTAAACAAGACATCTTTTTTGATGATGACCTTTATTACAAAAGATGGCGTCACTTAATTTTATCACTCCTATTCCACAGGTTAATAAAAGTATTATAATTTCTTTAAATTAGCTCCATTTTGGATCTTTTCTTTGTTTTAGAACAAAAAATTCAGATCTTATTTGATTTGGAGCCATTCAGGATATTTTTGTCTTCCCTTTCTAATCTTTTTTTTTTTTTTTTTTCTAAGTCATTTTTTTTTTTAATCTTTTTTTTTTAATTTTATTAAAAATTATTGTCTTTTTTTTTTTTTTAATCATTTTACTAAAAAAAATGATATTTTTAGTTTGATAATTTTCTTGTTTTTACCGTTGTTGTTTTATTAAGTTTAATTTTTTTTTTATGTGATGTGCTAAGCCTTTAGTTTATTTTGTTTCTGAATAAAATTACGCCATGTGGTCAAAAAAAATCACTTATTAACACTATTTTGTTAGAAAATTCCAATTTTCCTTAAATGAACTTTTTGAATAACCTATTAATTTTCCCCTAATTTCGTGCCTCTTTAACTTGTGCCACTCCATAAAAATATTTCCTTCTAAGAGGGCAATCAGCCTGGGGGTCATATCTACCACTCCATCACTGACTACTGTTAGGTACTTAAGTTTGAAAGCAAAAAAATAGTTTCTTTTATTTATTACTCATATATATTAAATACAATGCAAATATATCGAGGTTATGTGATAACAATGCAATACTACAACGAATTATAAAATGTATTTCTTGATTTCTTTCTGTATTTTATCAAGATCAATACAAGTTAATTTTCTTTTCGTCAAAATAGGCTACATTTATTTATGATTCCTTTCATGTATTCCTTCACCTTATCTCTATGACCAAAATCACACACAAAAAAATGTTTTTTATTTGTTATTGTTTATGTAGCTGTCATTTCCTGGTGTGTATTGCTTATCTTTCTCCTGACACACCCTATATATAAATATATTGAACACACATAAACACAACAAAAGTCATATTTGTATCTGAGAATAAAACTTTGTCTACATATTCTATATATATATATATGTTGTTTCTAAAGAATTATGCTCTAAATATTTATTTTTTATTCTTTTAGTTGTTATTATTGCTTTGTTTTTTCTTACTTACACTTGAAGGATTTATCATTTTTTATTCCCCCAATTTTTTTTAATATATCATTTTTTGTTTCTTCGTCTTGATTCATCCTCATTGTTAGACACATCTTTTGTTCTTGATATGACTGTCTCACTTTTCATTCATAAAATAAATTGTGATAACTTATAATTAATGATTTCCATGAGAGGCATTAATGAAAGCGTGTATTAGAAACAGCTCTAATTATGTACATATATCCGGAAATATCTTTGCCAATGAAGGACATAAAAAAAAAATGCCTGAAAAAAGATAGAAGATTGTAGAATTTGAGCAATTGTTATTTTATGTGATTGTGAAAAACATCATTTTTGAAGTAAGTGTTATTAAAATCCGAAAAGTTGTCACTAACACTAGTAATCTTGTAGTATTTGAGACATAATGGAAGTAAAAAAAACAACTATATAACAATATAGGAATTCGCAATAAACCCTACTTGATAAAAGATACAGTCTTAACAAGAAAAGAAAATTTCTTCTCAATAACCATTCAAATAACGTAAAGGGATTTACTGCCCCCTCAACTTTATGGGCATTTTAGTTGTAGAAGTATTCAAATATTTTTTTTTTTTTAATATATAGAATAACATTTTTTTTTCTTGTTAAAACGTTTTTACTTGTTTTGAAATTTAAATAATTGATCAACATATAAAGTAAATATAAATAATTAAAGATTGCAGAGATATCGTTTTAATATTTTATAATTTCTAAATATTTAGTACCAATACGCTTTTCAATATAAAGATCTCAGAAATTTTATTTATCTACATTATCTTAAACTGATACAAAAGCGTCTTGTCCTCCGTTTCAAATCCCATAGTGACTGCATTATGAAATAGTATTTGTAAATTCTATGTGTTTAAATCAAGAGTGTGCAAACTTTCTAGAGAAAAAGCCAAATTAAGGAAATTGTAACTTTTAAAGAGCTATATTCAGAAATGCTAATTTTCAAAGATACATTTATTACAATATTTAATATACATATATAAAAGATCTTACATGTTATATAAAATACAAAAAACAACTTTATAGTCTTTCTCAGAAGAATCTGTATGTAAAGAGAGAAAAAATTAAAGCCATTTTTGAAATTAGGGGACCAAACATGAGTAAATTCAGCCGAATTGGATCTCTCGGAGAAAAGTGTGATTTTCTTTGGATTGTACTAAGAACACTTTATACATGGAGTGCGTTTTATTTTTTTCTTAAGCTTTAAGGCTATTTTATCTACCTTTATATTAGTAGAGTTTTCATAAAATGAAAGCAATAATTGAAAACAAAACAATTGGTAAATGAATGTCTTAAAGGATCAAAAGAATTTTATTTATTGAGTATAATTATCTTGATAATATAAAATATATAGATAAATATTAAAAAACTATTTAATTCTTTAATACATTCTCTTCACGATCATTCTAACTTTAAGATGTAAAAAATAGTATTTATAGTAGGTTAAAAAAAGGGAAGCAAAAAAAGTTTGCACTCCATGTTTACAGCAGTGGGTAGAAGTATCCAGACGATATTTTCATGTAAGTAGCCAGAAAGTGACTAGTCCACTTTCTTCAGTCGCTTGCAGGCATAATAGACGGTGCTCTGGGATTTATTTGTGACTTTTATGAATCCCTTAGCATCGTCGCAAACGTCAAGCAATTCTACAATGACTTTACGTTTGTCTGCTTGCTGCTTCATATAGAAACTGAAAATAATATATTTATATATAAGATAAGTTGTTGTCTATGGACAGTACATTCACCAGAAATGAAAGCTTCGTAAGATTTTTTTTTTTAAATATATAAAAATATTTCCAGATACTTTTGCACACCCCTGCAGATTATTTCTGGGAAAGAAAATAAAGACGATGGATCTAGATAATAAACTTTTCTAACAAGAAATTAACTGTATATTTATGTAATTGAATGGATATCATTTGAATTCTCATTGTATTTTGATACTTTTTCAAGGTTCGAGTCACATGGTGAATATGGAAAAAAAATATATGATCCATATAGATTGTATGCCTTAAAACCATGTCCTCCACATTCCTTATAATTACATCATTTCCTGAATTACCTCCGGTCCTCTTAAAACTGTAGCTATTTCCTGATAATGGTTCTAGGTTTTTCCTTGTCCTTCTCCAGCCTTTACTTGCGGCCTTTGTTCCTTGTATTGACTAGCAACATCACGATCGCTCCTCTTCAACCTCCCTTTATGTATTATATGTTAAACCCATGGAGATAAATGGTTAACATAACTAATTAGACAAGTTGGAAAAAGTCGATATATTGTATGTTCTAAGTGAAGTCATAAGTCTTTGCTCACCAGTCCAATTTCTTGAATATTTTTCAAATTCTCATATTTCTTTTGAGCTCATTTAGATTCATAATTATAGTATAGGATTTATAGTGTTAAAACTTTTCTTTAATTAGATAAAAGATAGTTTTCGAATCTAAGTCGAGTTGCAAGTTTCAGCTATCAAGTCCAAGTCAATTTACAAAGGTTTGTTATAAGATCAAGTTGAGTACCAATTCTTCAAAATATGGATTATAGACCCGGCATCTGCAAATTATTAATGAGAGAAAGGATCTACTACTTATACTTTTTCATCAAAGAGCAACTACATATTATGTAATTGAATGCATGTTCCCTCCAATTCAAGACAAATACATACATATCTAGTTACTTTAATACTTCAATAATTACCCAACTATATTGATTTTTTTGTAAAGTAGCATACTTTAATTATTTATCTATCTACCTCATAGCTATGTACATTGTACATATTCCCCATCATTAAGCTCACTTCAAAAACCCACCACTTTTCTTTCTTTTGCCTTATAAATAAAATTGGTAGGTAAAAAAATATATTTTACATAAAAAAGGATTAAAAGTAAAGCTCTACTAATTCATAATTAAACCACAAACCATCATTATGGGAATATCTCTCTTTTTTTCTTAACCTTCATAAATATTATTTATCGTTTGTTCATATTATAAGTAAAACCTTTCATTATTTTTATGGTATCATCATTATCTATTATTTGCTTAACAATATTATAACCATATTCCCATTATTAATATCAACGAACGAGTCATTAATTTTACCATCATGTATGAAGTAATTCCTTTTCATCTGTGAGTTCTTCCTTGAGGGAGATGGATTTTTATTTCATAATTTCAAAGACTAAATAAGTCAAATATCCACATACATATATGTATATAAAATCTATGTAAATATTAAATATTTCTTGCTTTTAATGTTAACTAAAGTTTGTTTTCCCGGTACATACAGAAATTAAAATAAAATTATGAATTCTCCTGCTTCATATAAAACAAAAAGAAAGACTGCACAATTTTAAAAACTATTCTCCCTGCATGTTGGTATGTATCTTTGCGCACTATCTTGTAAAGCAGATTATAAGGTTTAGAACGGGGTAAATATTCAAGTGCCGACCGTTGAACTGTCGTTGTCTCAGCGTTCATATTATTGTTAAATATCCTTTGTATTATTCTCTGTTCTTTTCTTTTATCTTCTCTAAACCTTATAATCTCTTCTTTTTTTTTTAAATGTATAAAAATTCGTTTTTACAAAATGCTATTTTGGCCATGGCCTTTAATGCCAAAGAAATTAGCAGAACCAGCTCCTCAGCCTTAAGGACTTAACTTAATAACTTTTTTTAACAAATATATTGAACGGTTTAGACCGGACACACACACACACACACAAAGATATTCACATTAAATATATATTGATTTCAAGTTCATTCAGTGAATGCTCAATAGAGATGATTAGGTGTACTTAAAAATGAACTACTGGCAAAAGGGACTAGATTTGTACATTTTTAGTACTATCAATATACCTTTAAAAAACTGAAAAAGGACAAGGTGACCCTGACAGATTGAACAACTTCGCGGTCGTAACGTTCTATTGTATGATCAAAAAATTGCTTTGACAAATACATATACACAAATCTCACTTCGTATCTAATAAGGAAATAGGCAGAAATTACTCTAATGTCAATCCTCAATTATAATCTGAGTCCAACAAGGACTTTCACGTATAACTCCTCCACAAATCATCTACATCTTTCATGAACACACACACTATGTACTTATAGATGTTCTCTCCTCAAGAATTAAAGAATTATGATAACAACTTTGAAAAACATAAAAACTATTCAAATATCCAAATAGAAAAAATTTCAGACAGTAAGTTGTTAGGATTTACATCTCTAGGTTGGCTCAATAAATGATATAGTTATCTGGTTTAGCACATTTTTTGTATCAGTACAACTTTTTTTATGTTATGGTCCTTTAAGTCAATGAAGGCAAACACAATTATATGGATAATAATAGGTTTGAGAAAATGTAATTTCGTATTCTTACCTTGTTTTTAATACTTATTTAGAAGTGTTACAAAAATCGATTTCAGCAATTCTGTTCGATAACTTGTTGCCAATGAGAATCCAACTTCATTATGCCCTTCTTGTAAAAGCGCTTGTCCCTATTGGCAAAAAAATCGAAACTTTGAAATTCTCTCTTCAAGACCTCCATTTTTTACGCAGGATAATTCACGACTGAGCTGGCCATGTCCAAAAACGTTTGTCCTATACACCTTTACATCAATTTATCGTATGATCTGATGTGACCAATAATGTACAAGATATACTTAGTTTAAAAAAAAGGGCGGGAAATAGGAAATTACTTTTTCCCCAACTTTATATAGCAGAATGGTATTTATATTATATTAAGAATCATTATTTATTATTTGTTGAATGCTGATTGTTTTCTTTTATTAGTGTTGTAAAGTATTTTTATCATATATATAAAAAAACTGACAGGTAGAGAGAAAAACATAAGAGGCAATGAAGATCCCTATGCAATATATTCAAAAATTGGAATATAAAATATTTTAATAAGAAGATAATATAAATGTCAAGATTAGTTTAACACGTTTAAATTTATTATATTACGAAACTTATCCTTTAAAAAGAAAATGAAAAAAGCCCAAAATTACTTTGTTAGTTAGCCAATTCTTCTCAACTATGGACTTACTAACTATTTGATCATTTAAAAACAAGAATAAGAGACAAAGAAGTTGAACAATCGACACCTGACAGCAAAATACGATATTTAATTGAGTGGAGTACGTCGTAGAAAATTACATTTTACCAAATTTTGTACAAATTATATATATTTATACTGTAAATATATATATAACATTTTTGAAGTATATTTTTTGACAGATGAGGTAAAAAAACTATATAATGTATATTGTAGTACTCATGATAAAGCACCATGATTCTTTATCGACCACATACTCTGCATAATTACGATCACGATAATCTTTTAGCCATTGAAAACAATCCATCTCTGTCGAGTGGAATATGTAGAACATGTTTAAAAAAGTACATTCTTATATATTTTTTTAAAGATATCATTTAGAAACATAATGTTGATAGATCATTTTCCTATTTAATTTATCTCTGTTTCTCTCTCTTCATGAGAGATTGGGATATGTATCTAACTTTATTTTCTTTGATGGAGCTGATGAATAAAAAGTAAATTATTATTTGCAATGTAATAAATCAATGATTATTAAATTTTTCAGGGAAAGTCATATCAAATTTTTGCTGAAACCACGTTATATTTGGTATTGATTACCACAAGCAATAAAAGATATAAATACCTCTGCCAATGTTGAATATTAGCTTCGGTTTGTTTGTTCGTTTTTAAGCAGGATTACGGTAAAAGTTACGGACCGATTTTATTAAACTTTGTAGAAAGATGCATTTTGACAGTAAGATACCATTACATTTTAAAGAAACCATGGTCATATAAAACGTTCAAAACGAATAATTGACTATAATTAAGAAAAATGATTTTAGGTAGAGTTTTGCACTCTACCGAAAATCCATTCTAGTTCAAGTTGAAATTAAATTACAATTTCTGCAGGATAGTGTTGTTTGGGATACCAGAACTATACTGGTACTGGGATACTGACAGACATATTAAAACTGTACTAAACTAAATTTGTGTTAGAATCATTACTGAGAGTGTCGTAAAAGTATTGGAAAATTAAATGATCAAGAATTAATGAAGATTGTTCATTCTAAAGAATAGTCTTCAAACTTATGAGATAGTCTCCCTGTAACAATTTCTATTAGAATTGTAAAACACAAATGAAGGACAAAACTAGCGAATAACGAGTGGTACATTAATATATGAGCACTTTGAGTTTATAAATTCAACAAAATATAATAACTAATTAAATATAGAATTTCAACAAAATTAAAACTGAAAACACACGTTCGTCAGATGTCTCTTCATCATTAGTGTACCCACCCTACACGGCGGTGGAAGGCCTGGATCTTGCTGCTGTTAAAGTTCTCTATCATGGCGTCCTAGTGCTTTCTGACAATGGCACTGAGGACCTCGGTGTTTGGATGACAGCCTCTGCAGGCCTCCCCTCGACATGTACCCAAAAGGCTTAGTGGAGGGGGTTGACATGTATGGTGGGCAAAAATGGCAAAAAAGAACTCTAAAGAGATGTATTCATAAGAGTTTTGCTTCGGATGAGAAGGGTTTCTTAATTCTTAATTTGATGTTATCACAAGTGGCCTCTCCATCCTTACGACGCTTTTTCCACCCACTTTTTAGATAGCTCTCTGGATATTCTGGTGTGAAACCCTGAGATATCTTGTATAGGCCCTTATGGACTTGGTAAAATTGTCTGGGTTATTTTTTTAGCTCTTCCAGGTCTTGTTTGACCTTTTTGACAGAGCCCTTCCTCCTTTCCAACGTTTCGGACTTGTTGATGGCATACATGCTGTTTTAGGAGACACCCTACTGCTTGGAGTGCGCGAATGGAATTTCGCCATTCACGTTCACTTGTCATTTGCTCGACTTGTATGTAAGCTAGAGAGCTCAAGTTTGGTTTTTTTTTGTGACAAATTGTGTATGCTTCAAGATATAGAAATATGAATTAATTTCAACAACTCAAGCTTAATTAATTATTGAACTATTAAGTGTTTAGATACAATGGACCACCCCGTACTCTATTTTTACTAAATTATCATTTATTTTTAGAATAAATGAGTCCCTTTGGCTTACAAATTTATAAAAAGTGGTTTGTTAAACAAAATCCTTAAAAAAGATAAAGTTTTATATGCCTTAAATTTCATTTTATCAGGATTGGATGATCTCTTATAAAATATAAATACATGATTTAAAAAATATAAAAATACATAAAAAATATAAAAATTTAATCAGATTGTTTTTTATTTTTCATCGTCAAAAGTTTCCGTAAACCTGAAATAAGTTTAAAAATACTCCATGAGTATAAATTGAAAATTATCAACAAAACCCAGATTTATTACAGAAAAAAATCCTCGCATACTCATAACCAACGTGTTAAATACTGCATAAAACAGATATAAAACATCCTTGAAAAAGTAAAATTTTGTTGCTTTGTGTATTCAATTAGAAAACCTTTAAATTACTAAATTTATAGCCTTATATTTGCAGATATTCGTTTTAAAACCTTTAACTCAAAGAACAATAAATTATAATGTACATACATTAATTTTTGAGGTAGGTAGGATCAACATAACATGGTTAAGATATGTAAATATCCTGATACTTTGGAAAAAAATTATGTACATGAAAATATAAGACACATGATTTATAGTGTTTGGTTTTCCTAAATGAGTTATTGAAAAAGTAGAGAACTCAGCCAGAGGGTTCTTTATAGTATAATAGATACTTGCGTAAAGAAATTACATTTTATGCCTATATAATATTTCATGTTAGCATATGAATAGCTCAAAGCTATGGGATAATTGAAACAACAATCCAAGTAAAAACTGAAACACAATCTACTAGTTCCTGAAAGTGTGTAGCAGAATCCCATACATAAATATATTTTGATTTCCATATCCAATTGTAGTAGTACTTAGGGTACTAATCAAAAAAATATGTAGTGTGTCTTTTCGCACCAAATCTATTTCGATAAAACTAGTTAACAAAATGCTAACTTTTTGTTGCCTTTCAACATTAAAAAACATTAAAAAAAATTTTATAACATTCTTTTGTTTGTTTATTTTTTTGGACTTAAGAGTATTTTTTTAAAAAAAGTAATTCAACATCTACATCATTTAGTAATAATTTTTAATTTTAAAGATCTAAATACAAGAAAAAAGCTTCAGCTATAGTTTGTACGTACACATTTCAAAATTCAAAAATAATTTTAATCTTTTATCTAGCTTTTTCTTAGCCGGATAAAATACTGGGTAAAATTGTAAGTACAAAAAAATGGTAAAAATTGACTCTCTCCAGAAAGTATAATATTTTTTTTTTGTTGATCACTATAGCAGAATTCTAATTTGTCATTGAAGTTAATTGTTTAAAAAAAGGTTTTTGTATACTTATGAAGCAATCAAGATATATAAAATATTGTATAAATTACCAGTAGATAAATTTTTGGCTTAAAATTTAATTACATATTTCTCAAGGTAAAAGCAATGAAGAACGTAGGATCTCAATCCAAGAGAAAAAGGGGTTAAATAGTGTAATTTACAATTTAAATTTTTAAAGTATTTTTACCTATTTTAATTGTTGGAAACAGAATTTGAGTTAGAAAAAAACAGTCAGTGACATCAAAATAAACTAATTTTTTTTAATGATGAAATTGAAATTTGGGCTTTTGTTCCAACAATATGGGTTTTTCTTTTGTAAAAAGAATACATTTTGTAGATTAACATATTGATTATGTTCCAAAGATGGTTATAAACAGTTGATAAATGAAAAAAGATTTATTAAGCAAATAGTTTGGTTTAAAAACAAGATCAATTTTTTATTTATTAATTTTTGATCCATTATATAATTAAGAAATAAAATGTAAAGAAATATATAAAATGAAAACAAAGAAAAACTACTCAATAGAAAGTTCTTAAAACTGTCCATTTTTCAAAACTCTAAAAAAAATATTTCTTATATTTTAAAGTCCTATTAAAATTCATGATTTTAATAAAGGACGTGTATATGTACTTAAAAATTTGTTTATCCTAACCCATAAAATTATAAATTTATATATATTTAACTCACACAGAGGGCTCTTTGTAAATTATTCACATCTAGCTTCATTATTTTTTTACTCAACTTCAAATGGGTATTCGATTCCTTTTTTTCAAAAATTAATTGAAAATATATTTTATGAAATTCTCTATTATAAATATTTTTTAACAAAAAACTGTTGAATTCAATTTGATTTAAACGGTTTATTATATTATTGAACATTATATTGGTTAATTAATCAACCATTTTCATTAATCAAAGCTATACACAATAGTATAAATAGTTTTTTTGTTACTAATTGCGTATTAGTTTCTTTAAAACAATTTTTTTCTATCAAATGATGGCATAATTAATAATATTTATTAGCTAAAACTACATTAGCATCACCACCATTAAGCATTAATAGAGAGAAGAAAAGAGTAGACGATTGCTATACAAAAAGTTAAGATTTTCTGTTATTATCTTACAGATTTGGAATTTTTGTGATATCATTTGAAAACTTTAAACTGTATTTTTCATTCTGAGTTGCATGCTTAAAATATGTATTTAAATTTTATTTAAATTTCAATGTTAGAGGTTCTCAATAGAGGTAAATTTAAATATCCAGGTGAATTGTAGCTACATGAAATCCAAGGATTGACTAGAGTAATAATATAACTACTTCTAAAATATTATTTTTAGTAGTTATGGTTATACTTTTTAGTATAAAGGGAGTTCAAATAACGCAAGGCGTAGCTTTAATTATACTTCGAAGTTTTGAAAGGAAGACAGAAAGTAAAAAATATAATTTAAAACTACGTTTGTCTTTTTGTGAACCCATCTTAAAAGTCATATTAAGAAAATTTCAATTTTAAAAGTTAGATATGTGACCCATTAACCAGAAAGCAAACTCTAAAGTCTAAATAGCAAACAAAATAACAAATAATGATGCTGTAAATCCTCAGGAACTTGTAGCAATTGTTATTGTAACAGCAGTAAGATATGCAGAACTTTCCATTAAAGTACCCTCTTTGAGAAATAATTGGTTGACTTTGTCTGGAGAAAAGTCATCTTACAAAAAAAAAAGGCAGAAGTGACTGTTTTTGCCCAGGAGAACACGCCAAAGTCTTGACATAGATAACTTGTGAAGACTATACATATATCACCTTTTCTTTAGACAACGTTACTTTGATGACAACTGGTCTAGATGTAGTCCGGTCTTAATATATACACGGACTAGTATATGTGTTCTTGTGTTCTTCCTCGGAAAAACCTTTACCTCTCGCATGTAGACAACATATTATGGAATTAATCATAAGCACAGCATTTGAGTCATATTTTAGACCTACGTCGTCTACTGATGTTCAAATGTTCAACGGATTTCAATAAAAATGTTCATCCATTAATACAGCTATGAATGATACTGGAATTGAAGATCGTAAAGAATTCCTTAACCTATTAATATATTCCTTGGTGATGTGCATTCAAGAGGTGTAAAATTTATGTGCTATACACCACACCCTATGGTAATCAAAAGTTTTATACTGCTCAAAAATTTGGATGTTTTGATCTCGATTCAAATTGACATGCATAAAAGAGCAAGGATTGTGTAATCTTTGTGTTCGTATAGTTAGAGTTTATCTTCGAGCCTAGATATTTGTTCCTGAAATGGTAAGTGCAATTAACAATGTACTAATTTAATAAAATCCCTTCTTAAATATTCATTCATTAATGCAGACTTATCGAAGTCAAGATCAAACAAATTATTCATGCACTCATGGTACTTGTCCGAGGAAGTTGTTGAGCTCTATTTGACAGTGCACTACGTTTAGAATCAAAGCAACTATTTCATCACAGTCTGCATCTTCAAGAAACATTTCTTAAGACAGATCCTGACTTATACACTAGTAGAGATGAGTACTGACAAGCTCTTGACACCATAATTCATTAAAAAGTGTTAATAATCTTGCTGGGCGTAGAGTTGGTCCACTAACATTTGAGGAATAGAAGTTCCAATTCCTCCTCTATGTGTTCGAAGATTATCGAAGCTATATGTTCTTGATTCAAGGAGAAATACCCTTTTAAAATTTTAATTTAAAAACATATAACACAATAAAAATTACTAAAACTTTATTTCGATATCTTCAAAATTTAGATTAATTATGAATTAGGAAAATATAAAAGTTTTATCAATTAAAAAAATATATATTAACGTTGTGATATTTCTTATCGTAACCCCATAATAAAATGGGTCAATAATGATAGTTTTCCACTAAAACTATCTTATAATAGAAGGTTTGAGATATATAAGATGAATTTCGGTTATAAAGTCTTTTTATCAAAAAAAAGTCAGAAAAAGGTAAACTTATAGTAATATAAACTGTTCCTTCTACTTCAAGTAAAAAATTGACAATTGAGAATGATTTGTGAAACATAAATTTTAAGTATAAATATAATATTTTTTACGAACAGACGGAAGGAAATATAGCAAAAAATATATGTTTTGGTAATTCTGCCATTTTTGACACATTAGAACCAAATGTTAGTAGAAAAATGATAATAATATTTTCGATTGCTAATTTATTTAGCTAAACATTTTGTATGATAAGATTTGTTGTAACACGAAATTATTAGAGTATACTTAGGTCAAAACAGTCATTTTTGAAAAAAAATCCTACAATTTCAAAACTTTGGAGTCAATGAGTTACATTTAAATATTTTTCAAAACTGTTCAAAATTTATACACAATGTAAGAAATTTTGACCCTCTTAGCTCTTAAATTCTTTTATTTAAAAAATAAGCTCCACCTTAATGTACATCCCATGTGAGGTCACTCACTCCTGAGAAAATATAATTTAGAAGGTAGAAACCCACTTTTTAAGTATATTATTGGGGAAAAGATGAACACTTTGCATTTATTTTCACTTATAGCGTGCCTATTTCATATTTTATTAAATTATTTTTTTATAAATATTGTATTTGAACCAATCAAAGGCAAAGAAAAAAATACTTCTATATAACTCTATCTCTCTCCATAAACCATTTACAATATAAACAAAAAAATCTTGGCAAAGGTACTCAATCCACTCCATTCTTTATTTTTTTTAATCTTTTGTGAGTGACTCAGACAATATTATTATTATGATATCATAAAAACCAAGGAAAAATATTTTTTTTTCCTTTATCTATATTTATATAGTATACATACATATAAGTAAGTCAGTGCTATTAGTGTTGTTGTAGATGACGTGAAATGAGAACTTTGAGCCATAAAATAAATAAATAATATTATATAATTGAGAAATAAATATAACAAAACCAGAGAGAGAGAGACTCACTAAAAAACATGAATTTTATCATATTTATGATGTTTTTGCTTGAAAAATACAGTTTATGTTTGTTACTCAACATACAAAGAGGACCTTTTTTAGTGTTGTGTCGATTGAGTTGAGCCAAACTGCGTCAAGTCTTTAAGAATCGACTTAAGCCAATATATTAGACAAAAAGGGGGGAGTAAACTAACTACAAGCCATGAATTTTCGATACTTTTTTGGCTACAAATATAAGACAAAAGTGTTCTTAAAGGCAATTCTTATGCACTTACAGACTTGTGCACAAAATATATTTGTTTGAGACGGAGATGGTCTACAAAAATTTGAGAATTTTCTTGTATAAAAGATAATTTTTACATAAAATTCTTAGACTGTTTCATTTAAATTCACATAATATATTTTTGTCAAAGGGAAGGGCTCAGAAATTTGAGAGTTTTCTTGTATAAAAGATAATTGTGTAAAATATGCGCCATAAACTTGTGGAGTTACCCCATCAGCTGTCTAATTTTTCAATAACACTTCCAATAAATTATTCCCATACCTATTTTATAAAGTATCGTTTGAAATGTATTATTATTTCAGAATCACTATAATACTGGTATCCCTCGTGACACTACAGATTGGGAGCCCAAAACTTGCTGGGTCATTTAATTACAATTTTATCTCCATTGTTCTTTATTACGAGGTTTCATTACGTAACCAAACGACAACGGAAACAAAAATAAACAAGTTTTACTTTCATTCCATGTCCCTAATTGTAAAAATATTGGAGCCACACACCAAAAAAGGAAGTGTGTGTGTGTGATCTTCTCCACACCAGTGCCAGTGCCGAGAAGGCTTGGGAGACTGTTGACATCTACATCCGGTCAATTATAGCCCCATACAGCTAAGAATCAGAAAATCTTAATCAACAACAATATGACTGACTTCTGGCCTGTCTCCAAGTGGCCCTCCTCTAGCCCTGACCTCTAACACCTGAATTTTGAAGTTTTTGCTTCTTGAAGAAGAATATCTACTACAACTCTGATCCAAATTTGGACTTACTCCGAGCTGCCATCATGACAGTGAAGTACGCGATGGTCAGGGTAGTCGTCGTCAAGAGCTGTCAATCAGTTCGCACGGTGTGTGTAGTAAGTTATTCTTTTTAAAGGAGGACGTATTGAATAAAAAATATAGCTAAATATAGTAATTAAAAATATCCCCAATTGGGTTGGAGTTGTCCTTTCTTGATTCCATAAAATAACGTTTTTTGTTATTTAGTTATACTGCAAGTTTTGAGTCCTACCTCTATATATACTGTGCATACTAACTGTCATTCATAAATTTTTATTCAATAAAACGCCCGAGTGTATATATTGATTATTAAATACCTACTTTTCATACTGTTGATGTGATATTTTGTTAACATCAAACCCCAATTAAAAAATACTTTTACCCGCTTTGGGATGGTGCAATTCCTTACACAATTGTGATATATCTGTGTCTAGAATGTCACAGAGAGATTAGAATAACAAAAATTGAAAATTTTGATATATTAAAAAAACTTACAATATTCGATGTGGCTTAATGTTAAAAATCACTGAACCGACCCAATAAAATACAAGGACGACTAACTCAGTTATTTTTTAGTTTGAAAATCTACTCACAAACAGAATAAAGTAAAAAAAATTTCTACTCAAACCGAGTCGATAATTATTCAAGTCTGTACACATCCCTATTTTTCCCCTTCTTCATCTTTTCAATGAAAAACATATGTTGATGTAAAATATTAAATGCAGGGCCCAAAAGTATTTAAAAAGAAAGCTTTTATATTCAGAAAGGATCTGTCAAAAAAGAAAATATATTGCTTTTTTTATAGTAATATATCATATATTTTTAAGAGGTTTTGTAATCTATCAATAAATATGACGTAGTTTATTTACAAATATGTATGTCTATATTTATGATTGATACCTGTACATTATGTATGTATATGGTACATCCACTGATTGAAATAATCTATTGGAATCATAATCGACAGTCAATGCATTTTTGTTTTTTTTTAATTTTGGCAAAACTATGTCTTTCTACAATATATGTAAAAAAAAAATACATCAAATACAAAAAAAAACATTTGGCAGGAAAGATATTCTCAATAGAAAACAGGTTTATTTTTTATTTAAGAGATACATTCAATATTGTAGTAGTCAATTGATAAGGAAAAATATAGTTCACAAGTTTATATTAATCGAATAAATAATATTTAAATACTGGAATTTCTAAATGTGCAGGGTTCACATGCTATCTGTGCTATAAAAAGGATTTTACGCAATTTTCCGCAATTTTCTCTCCAACAAGTTATCATACCTAAAAAAAAAATAAAGCCAGATTCTGAAAGCTTGATGGATTTTGATTTATTTTATTCAATGAAATCCCCTCTAGCCTCAATTACAGTCTCCGTACGAGGCCGAAAGCACGAGAAGGACTTCATCACATGGTCCCTTGACAAATCTTGTAATTCCTTCTTGATCCATGTGACAAGTTTGTCTTTGGTGTTGCAGGGGATTCAGTTGGTTTGTCATTTAATCCCTTCCCACACAAAAAAAATACATCAGATTAAGATGCAGCTAGTTTGTAAGACAAAAGTATGGCGAGATGAAGTCGCCAAAAATTGTCATGGAGATAGTTGAGACTCGGCCTGCATTTATGTTGCCTCAAAATCCCTTGTATAGGGATCAAGTTCCTTCCTAACCTTGCGAACAAACGTCTAACTAAGTTCCAGAGTTCGAGTAATTCTTATGAGGTCGCTCGTGGCCCAGATTCCAAGGAGGGCAAAATTTGGAACAAGGAATTCATCAATTAATTCCATTTTGGTTTGAACATACTACCTAACAAAAAAAAATCAGTGCCTAAGTGCTCACGCTTTCCCAAAAGAGAGTTCCAAAATATGTTAGCCCTAGCATCGATCCCTATCGATCTTTGTCGGTACCTACAGCATTTGAATTGACTTAGTTATTAACTGTATCATTTTGGTTGGGAAAGTTTCATCATAACCTCTTTCAACAAGACAAGATATCTTTAGTTTGAAATAGGAGTTGTGTGGCTAGGAATTACCTTGTTTTTCCTACTATTTTCTTCGCCACACAGATAATAGAAAGGCTAAATATGTTTCAATGTGATCTTACTTGATTGAATTTAGAGCATGTTTTACTGCTATGTAAAATTATCTGACGTAGTCTAATTATCGTTCAACAATACTTGAAAAATGTACAATATTAAATTTATTAATTTTGCCCCCGATACCTAAACTTTTTTATTAATAGAGTGTTTTCTAAAATATATGAAAGGGGAAAAGAAGAGTTCAATTTTGCAAAAAAAAAAAAAAAAAATCAATGCACAGAAAGACTTTCATGATCTGCCTACTTTTTTTTATATGACTAACATAGTTATAATATAACTTTGATTATGTAACTAAATTTAAAATGCCCTACGACAAAGGAGTGTAATCTGATCCAGATATCTATTGTCATTCTATACTATAGTTCTTCCAAGTGATTGATATCTACCCTGAGAAGATTGATAGATACCTAAGGGAACAATAAGTATCTGAATGCTCCAAAAATGTGTAGATGTTATCTCTATTATATATTTTTAAAACAATACACTGAACATAAAAAATACATAAGAAATTTGGGAAGTGGTATAACTATACTGTAGGCTTTTCCATTAAAAACATATCTATATGATGATATGTAGTGACCAGTAGGGTTTATTGTAAATCAGAGGTGTTGTATACATTAAAACATAAACTGGTCTGTGAAAAATAATTTGGATATTGGAAAATAATACACTTTTTATATTACAGACATGATCATCTACTATCAATGCTTTTTACTTATTTAACTATTAATTGTTTTTTTTATAATTTAAGGGACATATTACATATTTCTCTAGATAAAATATTTTACTATTGTTATATTTCAATCATAAGCAATTAATTTATCGTAGAGTCCGACCGTCATGAAAATACTGTTTTGATTCCCAAGGAGATAAAAAATAATGGGAAATAATTGAAAAATATTTGATAAAATCCTGAAAAATTTAGTTTAATTCACGAAATAACTTTTTTTTAAGAAGTTTATTAAATCAATAAATCCATGAAATTTATAATGATGAAGATCATTATTCAAGGGAAATGTGTCACTTTAATATTTGACAATCCTTCTAAAACCTGTATAGGTATTTCATGAAATTACTAAATTTCATAAAATCTTTTGATATTTACGGATTACATAAAACTCTTTTGTAAAACAGTGGTGTTACAAATTGTCAAATCCTTAAAATGTGACATATATACCAAAAGGATAAGATATCAACGTCCTTCCATTTATGCCCCAAAAAAAAGTTGATGGAAAGGAAAAATAAAAAGACATTTCCCGAACTTATTTGTTATTTTATAGATCACAACTACGTTTATTAATTGAATCAACTTTGCTCTCCTTTGTATCAAAATATGAACGCTGTAATGGTCGTTATAGTTTTTTATTTACTTATTTAAAGCATAAATAAGCGAGGGAAATGACCCACATAGAGCGAACGAACGAATGCTCATTTATCCTTACTTCTTGGAAAATAAATAAATGTACATATATTCTACGAGCAATACCCATTTTTGTCTGTAGTATATATGTGTGTACAATCCATTGTGTCAGAAGGGGACCCTAATATATAAAGAAGAAGAAAATACGACGTAGGAAGAAGCACAAACTACATACATATAGAATCATATCTCATTCAACCCCCCTTACGAAAAAAAGATAGCAAAGGGAGAAAACTCATAGAAATTGTTACAACCCAATGGATGGTGCAGACGAATAAATGTTCGCTCACATATCAAACGCATTGAGAACAAGAAAAAACAAAAAATGGGAAAAAAACACAATTTTTCCGGGAGTTTTCATCATGACTCATTCAACTATGAGCATTACTGGGTGGTTGGTTGACTCGTTTCCTCTTTTGCTTTCATACACATACATTAATATCAAATCAAACAGCATTAAGGCATTGTATATGTATATTTATATATATAATGCTTTCTAAATCATTTCTTGGATTTTTTTTTCTTTTTCTTCTTTCGGGATGAGCTTTTAACGGAAATGACCATTAGAGTGTATTCCTAAAAAGATGAATAACCTCTCCAATGAAAGAAAAAACATGAAACGATACATAATGCAAGCGAGTAGCTGCTCTTTTTTTTCCAAAAAAAAAGAAGAAATTATATGAAATTGTTTGCCTCATTAATTGAACACTTATATATGCATGTATTGAAATAACAAATAAATGCATTTCAAGAATTAAAAAGCCTCTTATAATAATCTTATATAATTACACCTGTCAACTTTGTTCCGAAAAAATAATACCTAAGGGAACGATGTAGCTCAATGGACAACGCGCTCGAGATAATTTATTTTTTTGAAATTAATGTTGGTAGGTTCGAACTCAGTTATTCCTAGAGAAGAAAATATACAATATGTATGGAGTTCAAAGAAGATTCCTTGTTTAGATGGAGTAAATGTAATAGTATAATGTTTATTTATACTTAATCAGTGAAAAATCGTTCTGACCAATTAAAGGGACATTAAAAAAATACCCGAACCCCATCTCTAGTGAATGTCCCTTTAATTTTCTGAACACATATTAGTATTATATCAGCTACAGCTTTTTGAGGATGGTGAGTACCCATTCTCTTAAGTCATGATTCATTTTCTAAATTGACACACTTGCAGTAATTTTTAACACAATAATCAATGCCTTTTCTTTTTTTTCCCCTTTTATTCTTAAAAACTTTTTATGTTATTAAAATATAATTATTTGTGGTTAGTTTAAGAGTGAAATGGACTTTATCTGATTCAGTGAGATAAATGTTGCTTGTGAAAGTGTAGCCTGGGGGCAAATTCACACACACTAACTATATCAACTTTTGACATATAAGTTGACCCCAAAATTATTCTTAACCTTTCAATATTTACTATATCTATATCGGAAATCTTTAACAATTGTTTTTTATTGTCTTTTGAGTAATCTCTTTGATCATAATTACTATTTATTGACTAAAAATATCAATTTCTTGTATAAAATATTTTTTTATGAGTCGAAACTTTTTTTTGTTTGTTTCAAAAGTATTATTTATACTCCTCCAAAAATGTCAAAATAACAAACACATTTTCTGTTTTTTTTTATCATGGTAAAATCTGAAAAGATTAACAGAATTTTGAGAGAGAAAACTTAATAGAAATATCTTTGTAGTTGTCACCTTGATTTTGGAAATTGGCTACAAGCTGGCAGGTGTACACACTATACTCCTTGCTTCATTCTTATTAAACACTCAAAATGACACAGATTAAGGATTATAGTGTGTACATCCGTCAGCTTGTAGTTCATTTCCATAATATAGGGGACAGCTACAAAGACAATTCCATCAAGTTTTCTATCCCAAAATCCTCTGCCCAAGGCATCATGACCAAATTCAAAAACTATTGCCATATCAAGAATCTTCCTCGACATGGTAGGAAGTGAAAGCTGAGGTCAACAGAAGTAAGATATGCAGTCTGAGAGGTTGTCAGGAATCCAACAACAATTCTCAAATCCATTCAGCAGGGCTTGACACCAACAGCAACTTTGTTTGGACGATCAACTATTCCAAGGGTTTTGTACAAGAATGGGTTCCGGGAGTATGTGCCAAGAAATACTCCACTCCTCAAGAATACGCACAAAAAGCCAGGTTAAAGTTTGCTAATAACTACAAAGATGATGGACTAAACTTTGGTCAGATAAAACAAACTTAGAATTGTTTGGCAACAACCAGCGTCGGCAGATTTGACAACAGAAGGGACAAGCCTTCAACCCCAACAACACTATTCCAACAGTGAAAGACGGGGGTTGAAGCATACTGAGTTGGGCTTGTTTTTCTGCCAATGGAACTAAAGAACTTTACAAAATTGATTGCACCATGAAAAAGGAAAACTACCTCGCAAATTTTGGGAAATGTATCTGCATTAAAGGTACTAAAGCTTGGAAGACATGACCCAATGCACACATCTAAAAAAGTTCAACAATGGTTCAATAGGCATAAGGTTAGGGCCAAAGACTGGCCAGCCCAAAATCCTGACCTTAACCCTATTGAGAATCTATGGACTACATTGAAAAAAGGATTGTGGAGAAGACATCAAACAAATCTCGATGACCTTTGGAGATTTTTTCAAGAAGAGTGTTGTTAAATCGACCTCAGTGTTTGTTTCAATTTGGTATTGACTGATCTTAAGCGTATTCAATTTTTCAAGAAAGCCAGAGGTCATGTTACAAAGTATTAAGTCATTTTATTCTTTGGGTATGAATACTTATGAAACGCCAAAAATGAATAAATTATTGTAACTTTTTTAGTTAAGAGTAGTTTTTGATTGACTGGAGATTTGCTGAATGAGTTTGTAGATCCAACATGAACCTTTAATTATGTTTTTTGGGATTTTTGTGAGAGTACAAATAGTTTTGGGATCAACTGTATAAATATATATAAATATGGAAGGGGAATACTTGGTTTTTTTTTAAATTAACGGAGAGTATAGAACAGCAATTTAATTGTAAATGTTGAAATGATTATAAATTATAAAAAGACCAAAAGTCAAATTTACAAAATGAATGATTTTGGTTAAATTTAATTTTGTTTCTATTAAACCAATAAATATTATTATTTTCTAATATTATTTATCAATAATTACTACTTCATCATCTTGTCCCATCGACAAAAAAATTGACAACACTAAACTTCACAGCACAGTTTAAATACTGTGAACTATGTCATGAAATTGTTGACAAAAATTGCATATTGCTTTTAAATTTACAAAACCAAAAGTTCATGTTTCAATATTTGTGTAATAATTTGAGTAATATGACGAAAAGTGAATTGTGTGTCGACAAAAAACCATATTCTTCCCTACAGTCTATTCTCAGGGATAACCCATATGCGTAAGTATCTTAGTCGATAATCAAACCATTTGTACTAATTCTATCCAAACCTTTCATTCTTTTATTAGTCATATTATGTTTTCATTTCCATATTTTTATCTAATATTATTCGTTTTTTTTATTGTTATTAGGCTCTTGTGGGAGTTGATTCCAGTGTTATAATGTTATTTTACTGCAAGGTTTCAAAGGAATAACAATATATTTTTATATGGACATTTGTGTAATTACTACCTAAGCAGGTAAAAATAAGAGCATTTGAACCTTTCCTGAATTCCTTTATGAATTATGTCCACTAGATAATATTACCATATATGACAACTTATTATTGGCTATTCCATAAGGAACATGTATTTGAATAGATTTAATTAAGTATTCATCAACTCAATAGCTGAAAATCAGAACTTTAATTAAAAAAATAAAGCCTCCTTAAAAACGCTATACACCGTTGTCAATTTCAAATAAGGCCACGACAAAATTTCAAGGATAAAACTCATTTTTGAATTGATCTCACAAGAAAAGTCCATAGACATAGACATTCAGACTGCCTTAGCTAGGAGAGAAGAAAAATGAAAAAGAGATGGATTATTGGATACTTTAAAAACAGCCAAATGTCACAAAAAATATATGGCCTTTTCTGAAGGTCACGAGGCTAGTAAAGAAAAAATAAGGCTATATTTGGAATGAGAGGATCAAATTCTACTAAGTGGAGCTTAAATTTTTTTTCTGTATAAAAAAAGTGCGATTTTGTTGGATAGTGTTATGTTAGAACAGCAACAGCTCCAAGGAGCTGTGGGAGGAAGGAAATAAACACAAATCCTACTCCTTATTATGCAGCAAGGGGATATTGGCTGGAATTACTAGGATAACGACTCTTAATTTTATACTATCTACAAAAAAAAACTTATAACTCCTGAGCATACCTTCATTATTACTTTACCTCCTTCATAAGTACACTCAATGTTTATTACTGTATACTTAGATTTTCCTTCTTCAGAATTAAATAATAATGATAATAGACTTAAAAATAAAAAATACGAAAAAAATCTTGGACGCGTTCTAAATCATGGTTTATACAACTTTGGGTAAAGACGTGGATAGATACTGAAAAATGCCTTCCAGTTGCTTGAAATGAAAAGTTATATCCTTTATCAAGAATATACTTTAATTACCTTTTTCCCTTCTCAAAGATGGAATCAAGAGTTGCAAATCCACTCTCTGTAGTAGTTAAATACAAGAGGTTCAACCCACGTGGAAGACATGTTTAATGAGTAGGACTATAAATAACACTGCTGACTCATAGAATTCATTTATTCTTCTTTCAATTGAACCTAAAGTGGAGTTGAAGAGGCTACTTTGAAAACACTACAAATAAATTTTAGAAAATAAATGTTTCTTAAGGATTCAATAAAAAGTCAAATATACTTATCGTTCTCTTTTTCTTCATATGTATGTACAAGTAACTTTAATATCAATAAATACTTAATTAATTTTTCTATCGGCACAATGTACCAAATATCAACTATGAATGCAAGAATATAAAATAATGGTCAGTTTTTAAGTACATATATAGTTTAATTATAGACATTCTCTTGTATACATATATGTTTAATTTTCATCTATATATATCTAAATTACTCTAAGGACTCTATTAATATACAGTGATCGATAAAGGGGGTAGGGAAGTTTAGAAAAATTATTATTGTTGTCTATTGTCCTGGTGTGATCCATGATCAAAAAGGAGTTTAATGTGGGACAACTAAGTAGCTCAAGGAGATCAGATTCTGTGATCCCCTTAAATGAAAATAAGTCATTTATTCTAATGTTTCTGTTCTTTTCAATTATTTCCCAATTACTTATTTATTATTCTCCGTCAAAGAGTACCCTACAAACATTTTAATGCTCACCGCTAGTAGATGCCAAGGTCTTCCAAGACCGGGACTTGCCTTGGCGTATTAGGGGTATTGGCTTTTTTGGCAAGTAGACTAGTCAGAAGATGATGAGAGACAAACAGACAGACATGAACGCTTATTCATCATGACTGAACGGTCCACCGGACACATTTCCCGTAGAATAAAAGTAGAAACTATAGAAGAAAAAAAAAGTTTGTCGGAAGTGACATTCAAAAACATGACGTTCGAAGTTATATTTTTTTAAATTTTCCTTTAATTGGTCAGATGGAGTTGCACTGATTAAGTATAAGTAAACATACATTTACTTCATTTGACCTAGGAATTTGCATTGAAGTCCATATAAATTAAGGATACTTCCATCTCTACGAACAACCAGAGGAAAACCTATGCACATTGAGTTTAAGATAATAATGTTTCCCTAGCATGTTGTCCATTGTGCTATGACGTTCCATCTTGAGTAGTTAAATAAAATTTTGCATATGATTTTTTTCCATTTTTCATATTTTTTAACCTTTCCTTCTTTTTGTTTTCAAGCATAAAAGAACAAGAGTTAGCTATGATATATACAACTGACGTCTGATTGAAGCAGTGTACCAGAACAAATTATGGCACATAGGCATACCAGATTGAGACAAAAAATATCAGGTAAAGTCACATGCTTGGCCGGATGCTGGGTTGAAATAAAAACAAATTGCCAGAGCTACTTGGTATTTAGCAAGCTAAAGTATGCTAGAATCCAAATTATAATTTAAAAAAACACTGACATTATGCCTGCATTCAAATGCTGAGAATTAAGTGTCAAGCATAAAAAGGTAATAGTACAATTAAGAGTCAACTAATGGCTAAATAACGCGGGTATATAGTTCTAAAAACGCTGAGAAAAATGATTTGTCATAAACGACATTGTGCTGCTCTCTAAAAAGCTATACAAACTAAGTATATCCTATCAATGGACTTCCTAAGCATAAAAAATAATCGTTCAAATAAGGTCTAAATTAACGGATAATTGACGCAGGTATATGCTTCTAAAAACGTTTTGCAAATATATTGACGGCACCCAGCCGACATGTCTGAACTCTTTTCTGATATATAGATCGTTATATGTGAACTAGCTGGTTAGTTTAGTAAATGGCTCTAGGAGATTCTGTCTTATTGCTATCCCCTTGCTATGAGAATAACTCATATATGATGAACTTATGAGACAGACTTGATCCATACTTTTTAGTTGTGTTCCCATACCTGGCCCATCAATAACTATCAAAGAAGCAATGGCTATGCTTTTTCATTTTCCTAGAAATAAGTAATTTAAATGAGGATTTGCGTAGCAAATGAAGAAAAGAAAACAAATCCAATTTCGACAAAATAACAAATAATTTATTTGCTAATAAAGACTTTAATCTCTTAACGTGTATCCGCTAAGCTACTCGTTATAGTAAGCTGATTATTGCATCCTTAATGAAAAGGCGATGGTTGGTTGAAAAGCATTTATTATCTTCTTTTTTTTCTTCAATGTGATTATGGTAAAAGTGTCTCTAAGGGATTATCTAGAGTAGAAAAGACTTTAAATATGCTGTAAAAAATATGATTTGATCTCGTCAAGGATATGTAAAGTGTTTCGTCCTAATATGTACGTAACTCTACATACACGAGGCATGAATAATCATCCATTTACTTGATAGATGTTTGCTTTTGAAAGACTCTGACGATATATGTAGGAACAAACTCGATTAGTGAGAGATTCAATATCTACATATTTTTTTTTTTTTTTTTTTGTTACTCCAGATATCTACTCAGTTAATTGTTTCTAAGCTTTTGATTAAAAATCTATTGAACAAAAAAAATGCATTCCCTAATTGAATAGGACTTCATAATTGGTCGTTGCATTTATATATAAACAAATGATATATGTATAAAGGGTGTGTAAGAAAAAATTAGGTACTGTTTTATTTTTATTCGAAAGTTATCTGAGAAATAATATGAAATGAAACCCTAATCAACTGATAAGTTAGTATTTTGTTTCGCCTATGAATTTATATTTTTTTGTTACTAGGACTTTCTTTCTTATCAGATGCAAAGAGAGGTTGAGATGTATTTCAATTTTCTGACTGAAATCTTTTTTTTTTCTGACTCTAATATGAAATGATTTTTTTAAACATAACATTTGCCTTTCTTAATCAATTTTTTGATAATGCTTTATTTTATGCTAGACTTCTTTTGGAATTTTTAACAATTAGTGTCCATATTTCATTAAATGACTTCTTATTTTCTCTTTTCTTTTTTTTTATTTAAAAAAAAAAGTCAATTTTCTTCCAAGAATTACATAAATAATCAAAAAAATATTTTTCTAATTATCCATTGTAGAAGTGTGACATACCCCAGCAGTAACTGCCCTTCTATTGATTTCATAGCTGTACACTTTGGGAAAATATTTTTTAATACAAGGAAAAAACTATTTATGAACTGTACTCTTTTTTCAATATTAAAACTATTCAGACAAATTTTCTCCTGCACTCTGTATATCAATATATAGAACCAAATCTAGGATATAACTAACTAAATTGATTACTGTTTCCATATATATACATATAAATTATACAAATGTATATATAGAACCAACCTCCCTGCTTTCTCGTCTTCTTTGCAAGAAAACGACTCACCTACTCTTCATTCAATCTATGTAGTATGTACATATATTTATCTAAAAATAATGAGACGACCTATTGCCAAAAAAATAAATAAATACGTAATATGTAATACATTGTACATAAGAAAGTTATTTAACAGAGAGCATCAACCAAGAGAGAAATTACTAATATAAAATAATGATCTCTCACTCCCCAAGAATATCATCCCTTACACTACAGAAAGTTATGAATCATTATCTTTCTAATTGTTTCATGACTCATATAACCGTGTTTCTTAGAGAATCTTTCTTTCCAATTAGAGATATTTTCATTTGGGAAAATATGTGTGGAGTTCTCCGATTCTTGATGTACTTAATAAAATGTAAGATTGTACATTGAACTCTTGGGCTATTAATTAATATTAGCCAATGAGAAGCAATAGTTAAGTATATATACATTATAAACTGTTATATTGTAAGATAAACTTTTGTAGGTAAACACATATCAATTTTGTACAAATACCGGGCCGTGCAGAATTATTTACCGATTTTTGCTCAGGACATATCGCAGACAATAATGACATTTCGAATGACTAGAGAAACAATTTATTTATACATTTTTAAAACAATAATAATAATTTGACTCAATGACACTGGTCAGGCGACGTCTGAAGCTGCCACAGACTTGCTGGATGTAATTGGCGTCCATAGAGGGCCAGCCTTGTTGACAACAGCCTTTAAGGCATTTATGTTCTTGTGTCGTTTTTTGCAGGCCTTGGTCTTCACGTGTGCCTAGATAGAGAAGTCTAGTGGGTTCAGATCTGGGCTCTGAGGGGGCCAGTAGTCCTTGGGCCAAAAGTTCATGTTGTCCTTGAGCCACTCCTGAGCTTTCTTGGAAGCGTGGGCGGGTGCTCCATCTTGTTAAAAAACCCAAGGAGAGTTGCCGACTATGGATTTGATTCACGGAAGTACCTTGGACGCCAGAATCTTCACATAATCCTCCGCTGTTAATCTGGTGCCAGTGGGGAACCATACCAGCTTCATGGCCTTCCTGTTGAAGGCCACGAGACCCAACATCATCACCAAAGCAGGGTGCTTTGTTTTTGCCACATAGCGGTGCTTATCTTACACATCTCCAAAGCTCACAACACGGTCATTTTGCCTGTTGAAAACAGGATCGACCGTAAAAGTTTTCTCATGTGAAAAAATGATGATGCGTCCAGATGAGCTCTTGATATCATTCAAGATTTTCTTGGCACGCTCAAGTCTGACTTCTCGCTGACGCTCAGTTAGCAGAGGGCGTTCAGTACACCTCAGGGACTTACCTCCAGCCCTTTTCAATCCCCTTGAAACAGTTGATTTCGACGTTCCCATCTTTCTGGCCATTTCGGCAATGGACCTGTTGGGAGTCCTCTTGAACACTGCCTTTACTTGACTTGTTGAGACAGTGGGCTTCCTGCCAGCCCCAGGGAATGCTTGAGATCACCCCCGGCCTCCAAGCGCTTGGAAACGTTGTAAATTGTCTTCAACGGGGCCCCAACCTGTTCCTTAATGTTGTTATGAGGCACTCCCGCTCGGAGGAGGGCTGCAATTTCGATCCTTTTTGTTTCCTGATTGGACATGGTCTCACGTGTGGAAGTTGTTACGCTCTCACAGAAATGATTTTTGTTTATTATAACAGTAAAAATACGAAACAATCAGATTGGTTCCCACAAAACCTCTTAAAAAGTATATTTACATCATCGGTAAATAATTTTGCACGGCCCGGTATGCAGCTGTAATTTTTGTCGTAGTTTATGTCAAAGTTAAAAATGGAGCAAGATAAGTTTTGAATACTTTTTAAAGAATGGTTTCCACCACGTGGTCCTTGTCTCTGCGTGGGACTTTTTAAGAACCTCTCTATTCTATTTGATATACCTTTGTTCTGAGGTTTAAGAATATTACTTTTAAAAATATTATTTGATCTATTTCTCTGAATTTATAATTGAAACCTTACGTTTTAATTGTCGCAACCGTCCTTAGACTGTTATGAAACATTTTACCGTTTATATGCAAATGAAAATTATGGACAACTTTTGACTTATGCTATCTCAAAATGGTTTTCTTTTTCAATCACAAACAGATTTAAATATTCTGTGTTAAATTTTGTAAAACGAGCAAAAAGAGCTACAAATATCCCTGGTCTTCTTCAAAACAATATGTTTAACAATCAATTGCAATGGTTATGAATTAAATTTGTACAGAATTATGATTGGACCTTCTGACACAAAACAAGCTAAAATTATCGTTCTTAAAATTTAATTTTGAATCCAACCGTATTCTTTGGCAAATTTTGGTCCATTTTTATCAACAAATTACTATGATTAATCCTGCAGAAACATTTCAAATTGTACTTAAAGTAAGAAATATTTTTAGCACAATTATGAAAATATTAGAAATAAATACATTTTATTGTAAAGGAAGCCTCCAACCTAAAGTTAACATTCTTATGTAAATCAACTCATTCATAAAAAAAAAAAATTGGATCCAAAATTTGGACAGTTGATTGTTCTCAAGTTAACCACATTATAGTAACCACAACAAGATAATCTTTTAAAAATAAACGACAAAGCCTTTAAAATAATTCAAATATATATATTTTTCTAAACCACATAATTGTTAAAAAACTTAAATAAAGTTATTTACATTCATCAAATTTGTTTATCGTTTCAAATCGATCATTTATAGTAAATCGAACTTCTATTCTGCCCTTTTGGTTTTTATTGATCGATATAAATTTGTAAATTGTAGACCCAAACTTAAGCGTAATCATACTAGCCTTCGTTTAGTCTTGAGATCAGCAAAAAATCTCCTTCTTCTCATTTTCTTTATATTGTCAAATTAAACTTATTTCAATTCGAGAATAAGTACACTTCTTTAACCAATGAATCTCATTATAAATTGAAATAATACCATTCACCCTTACAATTTGAATAATATTTTGGAGAAAAGTAGCAAATGTAATGACGGTTCATTACATTTGCTGCTAGTATTTATGATATCAAAGAAATCCAAATGATCTCGACTCCGTGTCAAGCAAATCTAGGATGTCAATTTTCAATTATAATCCGCGTCCAACATGGACTAACAAAATTAGCCGTACAACGTTACTCTCTTTGATTCATGAGCAACCCATTCTTTATAGTTTAAGGTACATATGTCTTCTTTTCGACAGAATGAAATAATAATTAGAACAGCTTTAAAAATAAATATATCTAGTAGCAACTACAAAAATTTGGCTCTGGCTCCTCCATTAAGGTATTTTTTTTAATCTATGAATATCATACTTTTCTTTTAAATACATTTTTCCTGTTCTTGTTTTTGCTCACGATTGTTTTTGTATTAATTCACCACGAATATCATTAGTATCATTTTTTTTTTTTTAAATAATTATGATTTATATAGCTCTTTATTCTAGTTTTTTTACAATCTTTTTTCTAAGAAAACTAAAATATACAGAAAGGAGCAGCAAAACATGAACTCGAGAAAAAATATTTTAATAATTTTTCATTTTACCAAATAACAAACAAAATATTAACAAAACTTTTAAACAAGGCCTTTACAAAATCGGTCCCTCAATATGGCCACCTTCAGCTGCAATCACAGCTTTAACACGTATCTGGAAGACCTTACAGGACTTGATGATAACAGAAAAAGTTGTCCCACGAAGTACATATAGCGTGTATCAATGAGTCCACATTCGGGTATGGAGTTTTATAGGTTTTCCTTTCCAAAGTTTCCCACACAGAAAAGTGCATTAGGTTTAAATCTGGCGATGAAGGGCGCAAATCTCTTTGTTCCTTTAACTCTAGCCCTCCTGTCCCTCATGACCTCTTTCCATAGGTGGGATGGGTTCCTCGTGTATGAAAACAATCCCAAGCCCCCCTTCGCGGTCCTTCTGATAGTCCTAGCAACAACAGAGAAGTTGTTAGTGAGACAATTCATCTATTTGATGGGATCCTCCTTGATCTTCTTCTCCAAGATGGAAAGGAAGTCCGGATCTTTCTTTCAATTGCGCCTTCCAATTTCTGCTTTCCTAGAGAGGTATTCTCCATCATTTTTCATCTTGACCACCTTGAAACCTAGGCTCTTGAAACACTTCAGAATGTCAATAATCCTTGCCACCTCAACTTCAGAATCTAGGAGATCTGAAATACGCTGCCTTTTTGCTCACTCATGATAAGTAGATGACAAAATGTGTATTATAGCCGACCCGATTCTTAAAAACGATTCACTAAACCTTCTTATATTTATCAAGAAATTAACAGTAATTAAAAGTCCACTTTATGCTCACTCACTTTGTATTTCCGACGTTTCTTAAATCCTTAGGTGTCTATGAATCAATATGATTTGACCTTTTGGAATAATATATAGCTCTAAAAAGGGAATGAAGCAATAAACATTATACTCATGCATATAAATATTTGAGTTTAATAAAAATAAGGGGGAATTAATTAAAAGGTTTTATATATTATACATATATTTGTTGTAATTAATGTAAGCCATTTGTATTCATAAATTTTATTTAAAATTTTTTTGCTTTCTTTATTTTTGCATTCTAAGTTATTCTTGAAAAGAAGAAGAAGAAACAGGGAAAGAAAACTTTTAATTGAAAGAAAATGGAAAAAAGAACAATACTTATAATATATAATTATTAGTTTCATTTGCTGTATACATACCATTTCTTTGTGGGTAAAAAAAAACAGCAATAAAGGATATTTTTATGCATGTATGTATAGTGTATACATGCTTCTTTTTTATATAGCATCTCAGAAAAGGATACGGCATATCTGCATGGCTAAGAGGCCCATTAATAGCATCTTAATTTCATAAAACAAAAAAGAATAGTTGGAGAAATAGTTATATTTATATTTTTTTTTACATTATTGTCTAACGATTCTTAAGTGGTGTTGTTTTTTTTCATGGGATTTAGGATATTTTAATTACTTTTGTATTTTTACAAGTAATTGGGTCGGAAAAATATTTGGATATATGGAAGTAGTTGTTGATATACGGATAGCATAAGCATTTCAATGTTCTGGGAAGTTTCTGCGTAGAATGTTTAGGTACATTGTATAAGTTTGCCGCACGTCATACTTTCTCGAATTAAAGACAGTGGATAGTTGAAATTCAATTATTTCTACTTTATAATAACTTTACAAAACGAAAAATTTATTATTGAAATAGGAGGAGAGCGATCACAATTGCTCGAAAAAGTGTCCACGTATGATTAAACAATCATTGGAGTTTGTACGGTATATTTCTATTCATTTATGTTTCTAATAATTTTACTGTTTCAGGAGTTAATGGATTTGATGACGTAGAAGTTCCTCTCTATGATACCTATTACTTTCATTTTGTAATAATTAAAGTGTAATGGTTCATGGTAGATACAAGAAAAAGTTGTAGTGATTTACTTCATGAGATATGATCTCATCTGGCCTCATTCCTTAGTCCACGGATCTAGACAAGGGTACATCCTTCCCTTGTATACTTTATAAGAGAGGAACTCACTACTTCCTTCACATAATGAGACCTTCCATTTACTTTCACGATCTTCCAAATCGCTGTGTACAACTTTGAGATAAGTTGAAAAGTATGAATGGAATAATAAACTATTAGAGAAAGTTCCACTTTATTTGGGTAGCGGTTCTCACTTAGGCCGTACGATTAGTCATCATTAGATATTGGACTTTTGTAAGAGAGGATGGAAAAGGTGGGAGTGAGACTTATGGTATTGATGAATAAAGACCCATGTTAATATCAGCTGCCTCTTACATGATTTTGGTGGGAGGAAATGAATTATTGGTATACAGAGGATAAACTTAAACATTCATAATAGCCTTAAAATTCCATATATACATTTTTGAAAAGTAACTTACACCAAATATAGGTGATAATCCTTACTTCAGGTGCAGAAGTTAACACAACATCTAACTATTAAATAATGAATTAAAAGAAGAAAGAGTAACCATATTTCCTTTTTAACCACAATATAATTAATTGAAGAAGAAATTAAACACTTATGGGGTCAAATGGTTCCTCCTGGTAAGGAGTGGTCCTAATTCAACGTTAGTTTTGCTAAAAATTAAAGCTAAGGAGGAAAATGGGAGAGAAAGCTCCTCTTTCTTATTTCAAAGATATGATCCTACAGATTTATTAAATAAGCTCGAAAATGAAAGTTCATCACTAAAACATCAACTACAATATTTAAAATTAAATATTAATTTGGATAAGACTACTATATCCAAATGAGAATATACCATTTTGCTACTAAAGGAAGCTTTAATTAGACAAAATTATGGCATGAAGTGACGAATCCTGTCAAAGATCAGAATAATAAAAAACGTCCCAAAACTAGAAAGGATAAATATTCGGATCTTTTATCAAAGGAGGAAACGAGGTCGAAGAGATTGATCGTATCGAAAACAAAGTAAGCTGCAAAGTAGGTTTTTTTTGACAAAGTCGATAATACGTAAGTCCATATATTGTGAAACATATTCCAATTATATTTTTCCTTCTTTGCTAAATCCTTGTAATCTTGACAATGGGTCTACCTTTAACTTCCTATGGAAAATAATAGAAATGAAACGACACTTTATATCTTTAATGAGGTACCAAATGTTATTTTGTGTCGAATGGGCTTAATTTAAACACAGGGGCGTCTGCAGGATCTTTTCTTTTTTTCAAACCCGCAAGGTCTTGATTTATAAATATTTAGATGTACAAAAATATAGATAAACACATAAAAGGAAATTTGAGTTTGTATAAAAAACATCATTTAACGTTATAGTTAAAAATTATTTTCCTCCTTAAAGACGAAAAAGCTCAACAAAATCAAGTTATCAATCTATTAAAAATGACGATTCGCATAATCCCAAATAAATATACAAATACTTTTATCTAATTTACTTAACAGAAAAAAGAAGTCAAATAAATAAAGCATTAAAAGAAAAATCCAACTCAATTATTTCCGATACTTTTTATATTGCCGAATAATCATCCTAAGAGTACATTCATACGGAAGATATATCGATGGAAAATATCTAATAAATTCGGTAGTATAATTCCACGATGAGTCTTGCGATTGGAGAATCATCAGGGATAAAGCGGTGTAACTAGCTGAAGTCGATATTAAGATATTAGATTTCTTCAGTCAATCTGTTTATCTTCTTGGAGCTGTTGACCAATAAAAGCTTTAAAATTACTGACATCCACACTTATTGTTTTTTCCTCATCTGAACTCTGCTTCATTTTAGAAGGAATACCAAATTGGGCAAATGCTTCACAATATCTTGGCTCAAAATCTAAAATATACTTGGAACTAATTAATACAAAATCTTTTATAATTTTCAAAAGTGAACGGAGTGCAAAAGCGTGTTTGACATCGTAATATATTCTTCCACAGTCTTTACAATATAAAGAGAAACTAATCAATTTAATTGATAATTAAAATTGTTAGGTGAACTTCCAACTGTCATTGATACCTTTCAGAGAATGCATAATCCTCTTTCTCATGTTTGAGGAAAATCGAAGCTTCTTATGTATTCCATAGTGATAAGACACGCAACTTGAGATTTCAAAACTTCAGATACCAAAGAGTGAGTGGAAGATGCTAATTTTCTGATCGCTGCAGAGGGTAGAAAATTTTCTAGTATTCAGAATTGATTTGTGACCTATATCATGAAATGTAAGAACGTTTTCGTTGATGGCAATCGTTTCCAGCTCTCTCGGTTGGTTTTGGAGTAAAAAAACAAGTATTCCTTATTCCTACAGCCCCTCCAGCCCACCCCCTACAAACACCCCTAAAACAATATATATTTCGTACGAGATAAAAAAATACTTGTGTTATATTTGCTGCGAAGCTTTGAGGCTGGTCAGTAGATATTGGTGCAACTGTAGGTTCTTTCTGATTTTAAATATACATACATATTTATGTCTAAGAATAACATAAGATACGTAGCCCAAAGAAAAAGTTTCACTCTCCTATCCTATTAATATTAAACCATTATTATGAAAAACTAATGAATATAATATCTAAAAATAAAGTTTTAATGTCTTTTGTTACTTTCATAGATGGAAACCCCTTGATATGAGAGGATTATACTACATTTGAGGGGAGTTTAAATCATTTAAAATACGGTGTTATCCAAAATTCGTGTGGTTTGAAAAGCGCATTATGTGGAGACCTCCTGTATCTATGAACTTGTATTCCATCATTTTACTGACTGGGAACCCAAAACTGGCAGTAGGATTCTATTACGATTTCATACCCTTTTTAATAATGAGGTTTTATTGCGAAACCAAACGACAATTTAAATAAAAAATATAGAAATGTTTCTTATATCCCATGTCTGCAACTCTAGAAATATCGGAGCTACAGCAAGAAAATTTATGTGATCCCCAGTGTCAGTTCCGACAAGGCTGCAGATACCAATGGTATATCCATCTACACTACCAACAACAATACAAAGTCCATTACAGCGCCATAAAGCCAAGAATGACCAAAATTCTGGAGCGAAAATATCACTAACGTCTGGCCTTCCTCCATATCTCCATTTCTCTTCAAGCCCCGACCTCAACCCTACTGCCTCGGAGAAAAACACCTTTAATACAAATTTTGATTCACTTAGAACTGTCATCATGATAGCATGGCACGGCCTTCATTGTCAAAAGCTCTTCGTTGGTGTGTCGAGGCTTTTATTGCATGTGAAGATGGACATATTTAAAATAAAATATAGTCCAACATTAGACTACAAATCAATTACATCAAGGTTATTCACAACATAGACAGATGTGTTCTTTTTATCATAAAATTATCTAGATTTGTTTTTAGAGTGAGAATTGGAGCAACTCAATCCTTTTACAAAGTTTATAAACTTTTGAGATACTACAAAATATGTATAGATGGGTAATTCTTTAGCATAAGATTTGTAGTAGTTTCAATATATGAGCAGCCAAAATTTCCATAAATCTAACTTTGTTTGTAGAAACTAAAGTAGAAAAGAAATCAATTTATTTTAAAGTTATTGTAAACTTTTTTCTGGGTAGAAAGAGTGTTAAATATATCTCTATAATACATTTATATATTTCCACAGAACTAACTTTGTAATTCAATCTTTGTATATACATAACATTATATATATTATGTGTACATCAAAAATAAAGATACATGTTTAGAAGGGGAAATCACGTATGTATAACCCCGTATGGTACATTAAAGTGTCCGATTAGAGTTGCAATTTGCCGAAAGGGCATTTCTGCTGGAAGATATTTTGGCGTATAGCCTTGAAGACGACATTATTAAATTTTTATTTTTTATCACACCTACATCATAACAAAAAAGTGATCCCAGACATTATGTTTACTTAAAAATAAAAAACGCTTAGACCAATCCCTTGATGCGACTAACAAGAAACCAATTATTTTTTCACTAATCATCCTATACAAACTACTCAGAATCATCTATTTTATATAATAATCGAACAAAGGGTTTTCCGGGCCTTTACTATATCTTGATCAAATAAATCATCATATAATTCAAATCCACTTTTTCTTATTTCAATTTGATTAAAAAGGTTTTGTCTTGTTCCTACATCAACTTGCAAATATCTCATACTTTTTTCGTAACCTGTAGTATTAGTTTATATACATTTTGTCTAGCGAACACTTTGTTGAAAAATACAACACGCAATGTACCTATTTTTCTCTCTTAAGATGTAACTTTATTTAATATGATTTTCTGGTAAAAAATATTATAACTGAAAAAAAAAATTTACTTCTGTATAACAAAGTAATAGGATTGAGAGAAATTTAAAAAAAACCATATTTTTATCTATATGCTCAAAAAAATTCATTGCATAATAAATTTTAATTAGATAACTAGTAAAACTGTTATAATTTATCTGAAAAAATGACAAAAGATAATCTAAATATGTTTCTCATAAAAAATGTAAGTATCAAATAACCTTTTATATTTGAAATTTTGAATAGCTAAGAACATTTAAAATAGTAGGTAAATCTTATTATGGAATAGATTGACGAAGAGTACCTAGAGATGCAAAATACAGCATGTAAGAAAAGCAGATTGCATCAAAAACATAATTTCAAAACGATCCTTTAAGAGGACACTGATCTTTTGTGAATAATTAAATTTTGTAAAAATTCCCCAAAACCACGTACTTAAAAATTAAAATGTTGATTCATAGTTGAGTTGATAAAAATACTCAAACACAAGGGCTGTTCCAAGAGAAATCATCTCTGCACCAAATCAATAAAATATTTTGAATAATATGACTTGTTATATGCCATTCATAAGAATGAGAAAAATCTTGAAATATATTCCTATATACAATTCAAATGATGAATAAAGAAAAATACAGTATAAGTCCTTTGTCATTTTTCAGGCATAACAGAACAGTTTCATCTAATTGCCCAATTACAAGATATTAAGTAATAAAATTGTGTATAGAACACGGTAATTATATAACAAAAAATATAATTTGTAATTTTTGCGAAAATACTATTATTATGCTATGTATAAGTAAAACAATTTTTTTGCAAGGATAATAGGTTTTATCAGAAAGGGCTTGTACAGTAGACCGAGATACGATTAATTCTTTAGAAATTGGGCATATTTAGCTATTGGCAAGCTGCATGTCCGAGATCTTATTCCGGATTTCGTTTAGTATCTCATAAATGCGTTTATAAATTTTAAAACAATTTTGTATACGCAGAAAAATAAACGCTGAATAATTTTTATTTATGGAATTTTTTATCAATCATGCCATAAAAAACTATTTTTTGAGTGTATGAAAATTAAATTTACATCCAATAAATATTATTATATAAATTACTATTCGTCAAATTGTATGTCCAAGTTTATTCGACTAAGAATGTATTAGTTCCTGGATGCAAATTTTTGGAATATTATAGTACCAAACATAAGTAACTTGTAATGAAATTATATATTAATAAATCAAAGTTTATCTATCTGAAAGTATAAAAAATTATCCAGGGTGCACTGTAAATAGTACTCCCTGATGTTTATCATCAATAGATTTTTATATAAGAAATAGCAATATGAGGCTGTTTAACAAAAAAAAAAATATTTGATATTTAATTGTTGAATTTTTTTCCGAAAAAAATTAATTTTTTATAATCAACTCAGGATTTTTCAATTTTTTTTTCCAAAAATATAATTTATCGTGAGCTGCTCAGGATTTTTTAAAACTTTTTTTAAAATAAATTTTGAAAAAAAATTCCGTCAAATTTAATATTTAATTTTTTTTCGAAAAAATGTTAGTTTTTGTATTTTTTTCAAAAAAATTATAAAAACAAGCCCCTTCCCCCTCGAAAAAAAAAAATAGATATATAACCTTGCGGACACCTCTGGTAATGTAAAATCTGTACATATGGTAAATGTCTCAAAAAATTTGTAAATGGGGTGAAATGAAAGTAAAAACAGGAGTTTTACTGTACATAGATATATTAAGACAAATATTTTTTTTTCTTTATTAGGGAATGACAAAAAACAAAAGCAATTTTCTTTTATTCTTCCATTATTTTAATACCAAAGACTAAAGATGATTCGAGCAGATAGATTTGGGTAGTTATGAGTTTGCTAATAGGTCCCAAGAGTCTTTAAAAAGAGGGGGGATCCCTTAATTTCTTTCACAATCTTTGAGCAGTGATTGCCCAAAAAACATAGAGATAGAATCACTATTATACATTTTTTTTTTTGTTTTATGCGAATGTATTTGTTGTGAAGAAAAAAAAGGGTGGAGGTATACTATACACATTACACAGGGACTTTCTACCCCCCTCTCCCCAATTCCCTCAGACATGGGTATTCTCTCTCTTTCTTTCTCTCCATGAAAGAATATCTCAATATATAAATCAAAACGAAGAGGGTAGAAATTACTTAAGGAAAGTAACGAGAGGGTTTGTGTGTATGTCTTTTTATTTCCCTCTTGTAAGAATTGTTCTAAAAGAGGGTTGAATATATCTTTCTATATATATATATATATATATTTATGTATACAACATTAGATGATATCTGATATTAGACACATATATTTAATCTTTGATTTGTCTATTAAAAAGTAATGTAATCTACTACAATGTATAATGTAGAATAGAGTGGTCCTTAAATTTGTGTGTTCCCAAATATTGGGATCTAGAGGAATCGCCCCAAAATGTCCGTCTTGATAAAAAAAAAATCATATTTGAGCCATATTAATAAATGTTTAAACGTTTCACATTGCTTCTTGAAGTTGTTTCTAAATTTTACAATTTTATTGGGATAGGATGGGGGGAGGGCTGAAGTATTATTATCATGAAATGTACAATATAAAATGGATGGACGAATAAAGCCCATAGATCTACTGAAAAGTCGTTTTGTGTCTTATCTGTTGTCAATCAAATATTTTAACGAAAAACTTTTCTTTTTAATGGATACAACGGTTTTACAAAGCTTTTTAATTCACCAGTGACACCTGGAATAAAAAGTTCAAAAGAAAAATATCATCCTAATGAGGAAGTGCGAACGCATTTTTGAATTTTGCTGCATTTACATGTTTTATTTATTTTTTTTCTTATAGTTCAGTTATATTTGGATGAAATATATTTTTTTTGAAATATAATTTATAGATATTATAGATGAATAAATAATCTTTCGATATTTTGCTGATCGTTTTTCTCTAAAATTATTATTCCTCATAAATAAATTATTTCTTAACTGTTTAATGACACGTTTTTCCACATGAAAAAGTGTATATTTCTCATTAAACTATACATTATTAGCTACAAAAATTGATTGAAAGTTGTCCGTTCATTCATTTTATATCTTATATTATATAAAACGGACACAATAAGCATTTTATGGAAGAATTATTAAAAAGAAACTTCTGAAAGATTGTTTATTTATCTAAAATAGTTATTTATTATAAATGACTCTAAGTTGACTTGTATTGACATTTTGGATGTAAGAATGTAATGTAATGTTTCGAGGAGGGAAATTAGAAACTTTACGATCGATGCCCAACATCCAAACACTGATCGATATGGTTTGAAACTCTATACAGTTCCATTTTTTCAATAAAAGGACTATGTTTCTTTCATATGATTAAAAATATATCTTTAAGAACCAATCTAACGTAGATATCCGATCTATTGAAGCTTCTAAGATTTCAACAGAAGCAATAATGGTAAGTTGATATACTTGTGTTTGATTTCTATTTTAATACTTGTGCCCATTGAAAGGAATGGAGTGAAGAAAAATTGTCAGAGTAGACAAACAACAGGCACTAATGATATAAATGTTCTTGATGGTGTGATGTCTCGTCTTACTCCTCCCCTCTCCCCCTCTTCTAATAATAGGGGTTTTACTTTGGAAGTGTGGATAGAATCATACGAGGAGTGGAAGAACCTTAGTTGTATACTTTGTATAACTATATAAAAGCCTAGCTACGGAATGATAGTATTGAAATTTGAAGGGAAAATGATCACTGTTTACTTATATAGCTGTCTGATACTTATTTACTGAACCAAAATCCATGTTTTAAATGAATTATAGCGACATATTCAGTTTTGGTCCGGTCCAGCTCAGTCCTAGACACTTATGATGTTCGATCCATGATGAGGTCATTCATTGTTATTTTCTCATTTATTAATCAGTTTTAAGGTTCTAGTACTGAACTGGACGGAATACATACAGCAGAACACCACGAAATCTACATATCGCTGATTTGGGATGAAAATCTCATATCTAGTTCAAATTTCAAAAATTGAGTTATCCCTACTTTGACCATGCAGCATTCACGCAACAAGGGGCAAGAAACATCATAAACTCATTTTTTGGAATTTATAAGAATCATATAACAGAGGGAAAATGTGATTTTTTTTTTTTTTTAAATATTTCAGCTATTAGCTCCTCCATTTTTAAAAACAGAGCACGGAGTATGTTCAGCTTATCCTAAAAGTATATAAAATAAATTTTATCAATACTTTTATTGCTATGGCTTTTATCAATGAAATCTACCTGACAAATGTGATGAGTAAACACAAAAATAATCTTGAACAAAAATGTCCACAAAAAAAAATGTCCTATAATTTTTTACATCATATGTATGTATACAGCCAAATATTTTATAGAAATATTTTAGTCAATTATAAGATATATGTACAAAAAATTTACCTATGATTTAGAGCTTGCATTTGATGCTTGATACTTCATTTAGGACCGATATGGTCTTTAAAATGGAATATGTTAATTTATATTTTTTTTATTGAGACTGAAATAAGTACAGAAGCTTGTTTTTTTGTTTTTTTTTCAAAGTAATCTAAGGAAGTTTCTCCCTATATATATGTACCTAAATTGTAGCAACTTGGATTATGAAACAAATTGACACAATTTATTTTCATATAGGATGTATGGGAATAGAACCTCTCATTCAACCACCCCCCTACTTCCCCCAAACCCCAGTGAATATTCAGAGATATATATGTATAACAACATACAAAGATACATATATTATACTCATAACTTGTGTCTTGTACAAATGTCCATCATTTATCATCCCCTGAGTTGATTTTATACAACGTTGTTTTTGTTTTGTTTTTACATATTTTTCTTTATCTTCTTTATTCTTTGACCACCTTAGTGTATGTCTTTATATAATATTAAAAGTATATAATAATTAATAACTTAAACAAGTTCAACAAAATTCACTCCAACGATCAATCTTATACATATCACTACATCATAAGGGAACAAACAATAACAAAATGTTTTTAAAGATATTTAATATATGATAGTTATAAATCATTAATTAATGTAAATATACGTATTTGGATAAATCTATAGAAAAATATATCCCAAATCAAATCTATTTTTTATGTAACAAATATGGTGAGTGCTCACGGTGTTACCTCACTAACACAAAAACACCCTATGTATTTAGTTGTTAGATATCGATTTCCTTGTTTCACTTGATATGTTATGGCTATTTCATAATGTATTCTTTTTGATAAATATACGAAATAATCCCTTCCAAAAGGACAGAAATACAATTTTGTATAAATCCTTTGTCTCATGTATATGCTGTGTACAAGTTCTAACTTGTTTAAGAGAAATGTACAAGTTGCAACTAAAGAATAAGATGAAAAATTAGAACAGAAGGATTTAAAATTCTTGGGATAAGAATCATGCAATAATTGAATATTCATTGGATGATTTATTTATTAGTTGTGTAACTGTAGACTATTTTAATACAAATTACTAAAAATATCCGTATTCTGTACACGCATTATAAAGTTCAAATGTCTAGAGTTATGTGTGTACCTCATAAATACATATGTACATACCATTTAATAAATCAAAATGGGATAATAGTACAAATGTATTGTTGGTAATAAGAATGGCTAATGTCGACGTGGCTCTACAAATATGATTTTAACACTTAATGAAATTATTAATAAAACGTAAACAATATCGGGGAGTCCATTAGAAAAAAAGTTATGGAGTTGGTCGCTCCTAGAGATAAAATATACAGTTGAGCCCAAAAGTATTCGTAGCCTTTCAATATTTGCTATACTTATATTGGAAATCTTTAACAATTGTTTTTAATTTTCTTTCAAGTAATGTTTTTAATAATAATTAATATTTTTTTGACTAAAAATATCAACTTTTTATGTTTAATATTTTTTTGTGCATCGAAAACAATTTTACCTGGTTTCAAAAGTATTCAGATACCTCCAAAAAGGTAAAAATAACAAACCCATTTTCTGGTTTTTTTATCATGGTGAAGTCTGGAATAATTAAAAACCTTCTATAAAGTACTCCAGAGATCTAGAATTTATTTCGACTATCTACTGAAGTATAAAAGTGTGATGAGCCAATTTCTTGCTGCAGTCTTATTCAACACTCAATATGTCCACAATGTACTCCATGTAAATTTTTAATTATGAATAGACTTTTTTAATGGTGAAGTTTAAATAGAATCTTTTATCTTTCACAATTTGTCTTAGTTAGTTTGCAAAAAAAGTTATCAAATTCAATATTACCTATTCTATGTATAAAAACATGTACAAAATGTAATGTGTAACATAGATTCGTAAAGAAAAGGTGGATTTGCTTCAATTCCTAGACTATTGCCTAACACTTGAGAGCTTTGGAATGGGAACATTTGTTTGGTAAGAAATATGAAATTTAAAGTGTAAAAAAACTTAATTATTATACCTATAATTAACCTGATATTTGTTCTAACTCCAAGTTGAAAATACAAATCCCAACCCGGCTTATAGGTAATCCATGCATCACTAGTATGTAGATATTTCATATATTGTGAAATTAATCAATGAACGAGAAGAATTGACACAAAATAGATTTTAACTTTCACTTTACCATAGTTTAATACTATAACGTCATATGTATGAGATACATGAGATTTAAGATGGTTGATTTGAGAAGTTTGAAAATACTCAAGAATCAAAATAAAAAAATATATATAAAAAATCTTATTTTGACAGAGTATAAAACAATCATTTTTGTTTCTAGAAATGGAGAAAGATTCTAATTTTTTTAAATCATAAAATTTTGCCCATGCATAACCTAGTGAACGTTCTAGAGTGTATAGCAGCATTGAACCCTATTAATACAGAAAAAGTCAAAACAATAAATCCCGATATAATATTTTATTTGAGAGGTCATATCTACCCCAAATTATGTTTACTTTTATATTACTTGGGTATGTTAACTTTTCCAAAAATTTGAATAAAGAATCTATAATTCATTTAAATATGTCCATGAAATAGGGGCCCCTATGTATATACAGGATACACAAGCTTTCCGTGCCGCGGAAAGATTTTTTTTTTTTCATTTGAAAACCAGATTATGAAAGCTTGATGGATTCTGATATATATTTTATCAAATCAAATCCTCTTCGGCCTCAATTTCAGCCTGTCTATACTAGGCTGGAAGTGGCAGCAGGTCTTTACCACTTGGTCTCTCGGCAAATTCTGGAATTACTTCTTGATCCGGCTGATATGTTCGTCTTTAGTGTTACAGGGGGTTCGGTTGGTTTGTTTTTCGAACGCACCCCACACAAGAAATCCCTCAGATTAAGATCCGGCTAGTTTGGAAGTCAATAGTGCAGCCAGAGAATGTCGTCGAAATTAGCAACCATGTTGATCCAGAGCATTATCTTGCTCTCTAGTAATTGATATATTGTCACTCCCGAGGCGAATTCCAAGCTTCATGTCTTTTCCAAATATTTTGGAGAACTAATTCATCATCAATTGGTTCCATTTTTTTCCAATTGATGCAAGTTTGAACAAGCCATCTAAAAAAAAATCTGCCTTAGTGCCTGCGTTTGCCAAAAAGGGCTGCGTATATAGCTTGCGCACCTGTATAAAATAAAAAATAATTAATTAGGATTTCCTTGTTTTCTTGATCTTTGTTAAAGATTTTTTTTATTGTCTGTATAAATTGCATTGACCCTGACTAATACCTTTTCAAAATATAATATATTGGAGTGATTTAAAGTGTTAATTTATTTATGTTGTTGTGCATGTAACTCTTTGCGAGTCTTACTTCATTTAAGGGTATATTTTTGTTGTTTTGTTTTTGATATATATTATGTACACTTTATTATGAACTTAAAAAACACACATTTGTTGAGAGAATAAATCAAATGTCTAATTTTGACAGGGTCCCTCCCCCCCGAATGAATTATTATAATATTTGTTTGATATAAGTAGGATTGAAGCAATTTAACTAATCGTATTATAATGATATATACGTGTGTAATGCATAACCAAAAAAAAAAAAAAGACAGAATACATCACTGCATTTTCATTTTTTCATTTATATTTTTTATAGACATTAAATGCACTACTGAGAAAAATAAATAAATAAATTATCTGCCAAATGTGTTTATGCTTGAAATAATGGTATTAAACAGAAAAAAATGAAGCATGGAAGATATTAAATAGATATGACACAATTTTTTTTTTTTTTTTAAAAAAATAAATATGAAAGGTACATTTTTATATTTAATAAAAGTTAACAAAAATATAACTACTAAATGGTATATAGGAACCAAATAAAAAACACCTGAGATATAGCAGGTCAAGGAATACTTTATATTTTGTGATGTAATCGTATTTTTTAGCTGCCCCGTTGTTGTTTTTTTTGGAATTGCTGATCTGCAGAATGAATTTACTTTCCCTCAGATTTCGTCCGTTTACACGTATAACAATTTAAGAATCTGCTTCTACAAATAAAAACCTGTTGAAATTAAGATGAGGAATGGATCTTTAAACACAAAATACACTCTTTTTTAGTAACTTTTTTTATCCCGAGGTATTTTCCTTATTATTTAATTTCTGAGTAGTTAACTTCCTTTTCTACTACATTCAATTGTATTGAACCCCTGATTGTGTGTGCACATAAAAGACTAGAGTAACTTTGAGGATTGGTTGCAGAGTTATAATTGTAAGTCCTTGTTGGACTCAGAGTAGAATTAAAGATGGAAATTGGAGAAATTCTTGCCAATGTCCTTGTTTATTTCCTCCCTCGTCACAGCTGATTGTAGCTGATCTAATTAAATGGCATGACAGTTAAGCTGCTCTCTTCCAAAACATTCCTCAAATTATCAGGATTACTACGATCATTTTAGGTTTCTTTTTTTAACATACCCAAAATGTCACTATCTATGTGCAATTTTTTAATTAATATTATTATTACAATCCAACAATATACTTATTATATTCCTAAAACAACAGATCCTAAAATAATTAAGGAGGGAGGGAAGGGAGGGTCCTGTAATTATTTGATTTAATACTCAAGATTTATAACTTTTTGGTTATAACTTACAATTAAAAAGGTTGCTGAAGGAATATTGGTTAAGCTCTGAATTTTTAAATTTTACAGTATTAAAATTGCCGTATAAAAAATAGAGTAAATACACGGTTAAGGATAAACATTACAATTATTATACAAGTATATTGATTAACATGCATTATTTTTAATAATTTATGATTAGGAACTATTTTTATTGCCTAATTGATACAAAAAAAATAGTAAAAGGTGTACTTTGAAAAATAATTTCTGCCAATTTACGGGTTTTAAACTGAAAAAAGTCCGGTACACCAGGAATTTCAGATAATATGGATTTTTCTTGTTCTCAAAAATGTCCGGTAAAATGATTGTGTAAAAAGTTTGTGGACAAAATCGTTGGAGGACACTATTCTAGTCATACAAAACTATACAAATACATATCTTCAATCAAGGGCTTCTTTGTTTGTCTGTTCACTTCATGTGGCTCAGACAACAAACCAATAGGATCTTGGAATCTGTATACATATTAAACTTGAGACATAAATAGGCCTCACAGAGCTGCGGAAGCGTTTCTTATGTTTGATTGTGATGAAATTTTTCATGCTGATTTAAAAGATATGATACAATGTCTCCCACAATAGTGGTTGCAAAGATATAGACCTTTAAAAAGGCCATTCACAATCACATTGACAATGGGCAATGTTATTTCTTCTTAAAGTTTAAACCCCTTTGAGTGTGGGAGCATTATAATATATATATTATTCTAATTTTTTTTTAAATTGTGTTATAAACTTTAACTAACATAACATTATATACACATGAAAAATTTGTCTAGATGAGAATTTCATTTTTTATTTTTGTCCAAAAATGGCCAAATTAAAATTTAAAAAAAATAAAAAAAAGTAAAAAATAGCATTAATGGCAATTCTAAAGATAAACACAAATCTACAAAGATTTTTTTGTACATGCAAAAACAAAAAAGTTATGGAAAATAAAGTCTTCTAAAAAATAACCTTGATAAATGGTTCATTTTTGCCAATATTGCAAGAATTATTTAATATAAGGTGTACAACATTGAAAAAAAAAAAGATTGTTATCATGCTTGGGTTTCAAATTTGATGTCCAAAATGCATCGTGTTTTTTTGCATTTCTTCATAAGAATGGAAAATGGACGTTTATTGAATATAAAGAGTAATCAAATTGAAAAATTATTCAAAAAATGACAGATATTTCATCTAAACATCAATTTTAATCTATTCAATTTATATGAAAACGAATTTCAAAACAAATTTCCACAAACTTTATTATATTTACGAATCCAATTTTTCATTTTAATTTTATTTTGTTTGCGCCTTAGAATAACGAAACTGCAATTTCAACAAATTTCTTTTTTTTAACTCATAACTTTTTCGAATTTAAATAAATTTAGAAAAAACCTAGTCATTCGTGAAGTTGTTTTTGAGACGACATTCATTTTCTGATTCATTATTCAACACCTTATCTAGTCTCCTCGATCTCCAAAAAATCATTTTTTGGTGTTTTGGGTATAGAATAAGGCCCTCCTATATATCAGCCTCATAAATTGGCACCCCTGTCTTAGCCGGACCAGGTTCAAATCAGGCAGCCATGAAAAGTTTTAGCCTCCTAGGTCCAACAGAGTGGGCAAACATAAAGGGCACACACACAAACTCTATTTGAAATATATATAGATTATAATTATTATTTGGCATTTTTCTTTTGTTAAATACAACTGGTTGATTCTTCCATTATTAACTACTTTCTTATGTTATTATCGCATATTGATCTTGATTGGCAGCATAAGTACAAGCTTTCATAGTATTTTCAAGTAACAAATTACTAAGAAGGAAATTCTAAAATAATCCAGAATTCATAATTACATTTCAAAATGGCACAAACCAAACTAAGCAACTTTAAAAAAGTATTCAAGCATAAGTTGTTTGATAAATATGCAGAGTCTAAAAAGTATCTTATACCCAAGGAGGAGTACTATACTACAAGACCATACCAGAAGATTCGAAAGAAGTAGTTTAAATGATATCTAAAAATCAGATCTTCACAATTACATCAACAATATGTATGAAATATTTAGCTCTGGTGATGTGGAAAAGCTTATCAAGAAAAGGAAATCAACATAAGAATGCCCAGTTAATTATTTTAACAGAAGAGATGCGCCAATGGCTATGACATTAACAACAGAGTTTATACTCCTACTGGGCATGGTGTTCGAGATAGGATGCTGAAACACCTTGACTGCAGGTATACTAACATCACAAGATATGCTGTATAACTATACAAGTCATACTGTCTAGTGTCCCAAGAGAAGAGGAAACGTTCCTAGACAATTGGTTCTATTCCACAACCTCTTTTATCAAGCGAATTCAACACCTGAGGTTAAGTAGATAAAATAGATATACAGTCATTTCATGATGGCCAGTTGAAGGGGATTTTGGTTTATCAACACTATCTAACAAAGTTCGATGTACTTAGACCCTTGTCTTCTAAGAGAACTAATAAAATACCCCATCAGCCTCTGTATGTGCTCCTTTTATTTGGAGCATCAGCCATCCTCCTGAGTGAAAAACGGTTCAGACTTCACAATTAAAGTGATCATAGAGCTAAAAAAATTGTGGTCTCAGCTCATAAAAAATCATGGAAAGTCAAGACACCCACAAAATCAAGGATCTGTTGAAATGGTAAACAGTGATATTAAGAACATGCTTATTGCTTAGATGAAAAACAATAGCACGGAGGACCGGGCAGTAGGCCTCAAATGTGTTTAGCAGCAAAATAACTGTCCTCATCAATCTTAAGTCGTCCAAACATGAGATTCCTTCCTTTTCTTTTTCGAGCACATCATAGAATGTAAATCTCCTACACAAACATCCATTCGATGTCAAATTTAGAATTTAAGTGTTTTTTGCACAGACAACACTTTGTACAAGTACGTTGATTGTTGTACAATGTAAACAATGCCACTTATCCTCCGTCCACTCAACAATGTCTTCAAAACGATACATTAATTATGTTATTCGGATTCACAAAGTTTCGTGTCCAAGTGATTAAGAAATCTGCTTAATCCGAGACAGTTAAGAATGTTGATGTATCGAAGGGAAAACATAATATTATTTAAAAGATAAGGGTTCATTTAAATTCATTTATTCTCTTTAAAAATGAATATGTCAAGAATTAATGTTAGCCAATAAAATCATATTTTTATTTTTCTATATATTATTTATATGCATTAATATTAATGAACATCTGTAAAAATATATTGCTTATGGTCCGCCTATAGTAAAATATTGATATTTGATTATTTAAACTATCAAATTAAGCTATTTACCACTCTTCAAGTAAGTTTTTAAGTTACTCATTATAATATGATTAGGAAAAAAAATACAGGTTGTGAATAATTTTTTTTTAATCATGACTTTTTTACTGACAAGCTAATTAGGGTGCAAAAAGGGTTAAGTGAGCAAAATTCAGCTCGAGACATTTCACTAATTATAACTTCACTTTCTTCTTGTATACTAGAGTAGGTTTAGTATACTAGTGCTGATTATGCCTGGCATTGCCCTTGAAATTAAGAAATTAAAATTAAATCTGAACTCTTCTACCATATACAACAAAAAATAAAGGCCTTAAAATTCTAAGAATGATTTTTGCCATATGTTGATTTGTATCTTTGCACACCTTTTTAAATGAGATTTTAAAGTTTAGAAAAGAAATCATATTCCAGTTGTCAAAAATCTTTTGTCATATTCCGTCCACTTTTTTTTCTTCTCTAAACCTTATAATGTAATTTTAAAAAAGTATACAAAGATACATACCAACATGTTGAGAAAATAATCATTGCAATTTTACGATCATTTTTTTTTTGTTTCATATGAAGTAGTCGTCTGTTAGTCAAAAGAAAAAACTATTTTATGGCTGCTTTGGCCTTGAAGGCCAAAAAAATGGATACTCGAACCATCTCTTGAACTTTAATAACCTACATGAAAAGTTTCACCAAAATCCATTGATTGGCTGGGCTGTGATTCCCTGACACACAACCACACAGGCATTTACATTTAATATATAGATTGAATCTTTCATGAATTTATGGATTAGACCTAAGGACTCAAGGGAAAGAGCAGACACTCAGTAAAAGAAAAGGTTTTTTTCCTTCTCATTGCTGCTTGTCTTAAAATTGTCAGCTGCCATAATATATATTTGAAATGTATTCGATGGGATTTATTTAATATTTACCATGTAGGCCAAAAAAATTGTATACCAGAACCATCTCTTGAGCCTTAAAATTTCAACAAAATCTATTCATTAGTTTAGTCATGATTCCCGCAAAAACCCTCACACACAGATATATGCTTTCGCATTTAATATACAGGGAGCGGGGATCAAATTGTCGCCTACTTTAAACCTTGATAACTTGAAGACTACATTATCAAATAAAAACCGGTTACCAAATAGGAAAGCTATTTCCGTCAGCTGACGATACGTAGTTCAGTTAGCATCATGCCGTCATCATATGAGGAGATAAAGAGCTATAAGTGGAACGAGGAGCTTTCGAGGTTCGCCGTAGGCATGGCATTGGTTAATAATGGAGGTGAAATCTCCAATTCAACGATTGCTTCAACCTTAGGAGTGAATTTACAGACTGTTCAGCGTATCTGTAAGAAGCTAGAGGACACCTGGGATGTTGATGCCACCATAAAGAGGGCACCCAAAGAGGAGGGCGCCGACAGGAAGGTCAGGGACACCGACTTTGTCGACAAGGTGAAGAAGATGGTTGAGAATGACCCTACCAGGTCCATGCAGGCCATGGTGAGGGATCTGGGCTGCCATGAGAAAACAATAAGGGACTGTGTATCTGAGGATTTAAGGTGCAGGAGCTACAAGATGCAGGTGGGCCAGATCTTGACCCACAAGGCAAAGGACAACAGGCTGATGAAGTCAACAAAATTGCTCAACAAGCTCAAGCACCCAAAGCAGCCCGGGATGCTGTGGTTTTTCTCTGATGAAAAGAATTTCTGTCAAGATCAGAAGGTCGACAAGCAGATCAACAGGTGGATAGCCACCTGCACCAGCCATGTGAGGAAGGTAATGAAGACCAAGTTCCCTGCAATGGTCATGGTGTTCGGGGTGGTCAGCAGTGAAGGTCATGTTATGCCTCCCACATGTTTGAAACGGGTCTAAAGGTCAATACAGAGGTCTACCTGGATATTATAGAGAAGGTGGTTCTGCCCTGGATCCAAGGGGTGGCCGGAGACAGGCCTAGGTGCGGCAGCAAGACTCAGCACCCTGCCCAAAATCTCCATGCAGTGGTTAACCGAGAACTGTTATGATGTCGTAAACAAGGATTTGTGGCCTCCTAACTCTCCCAACCTTAATCCTTTGGACTATTTTGTCTGGGGTTATGTCGAGACACATACCAACAGACATCCCCATAGCTCCAAGGCCAGCCTGATGGACTCCATCAAGGAGGTATTCGGCAACATGGACAATGAGATGGTCAGAAGAGCCTGCGGCCGGTTCCAAGGCCGTATTGAGGCCATTATTGATGCCAACGGTGATTATATTGAATGAATGGCTACTCTATACTTATATGCTCGTCATAGTTTTGATTTTCAATAAAAAAGTTAAAAAATGTATATTTTGTGTTGTTTTTTGTAGAAAAATATTTTTGTGACAATTTGATCCCCGCTCCCTGTATATAGAGAGATAAAAATCAAAGCTTTAGTTCATTTTATTTGGGAATCTATCTAATATATTCAAATATTCATTTTCCAAGAGGAAATCAACTATTCGTCTCCTTGCCTAAGTCTTTATGTTTCTTCGGAAAGAGTTACTCGATTAGTTTTGTCTGCATCTCATCTTCATTTAAATTGTCATGTGATTTGTGATTAATGACTGACTCAAGATATAAAGAAGAGCTAACATTGTTTTGGATCAGGATGTTTCTAGAGAATATCACGGAATATAATCCATTCATGAATTGCTTCTTGACATGTAGTAACGGATAATTAACTTAAAAAGAGTTTTCGTATGATAGTAATTTGGAGAAGCTTTGAGGGAAGTGACCAACATTTCTTCTCATGAAAGTAAGGATAACTTTTATTTAGTAATGATTACTTTTTAGCTCCTAAATAAAGCCAACTAGAACAGACAAACACTTTTTCTTTATACATTTTGTAGAAATCTAAGTACTATACTTATGAAAGACAGTTGACCTCTTGTGTAATGGAAAGAAAATGTCGACATTTTTAATAATTTATCATTAATTTTAAAACATTCACTTATGTAGATGCTCTTGATTTATACTTTTTATCAATTTGACTATTAAATATTTCTTTATACATAGAATGTGAATATTTAATACATATATAATGATATACAGATGGTCTTTTTAAATTTATTTTGTATATTTAAATCCGTTTAACCTTCATTTTTATCACTAAGTTAGAATTGCTAATTTCAAATTTATTCGATGACTTGTTCGAATATTATAATATTAGAAAAATTGGAGAGAATGAAATCGACGTTATTTTTGATTTTCACACTATACATATAATTTCATAATTAGAGAGATGAATTACATCAGAAAAGTGATGATGAGGAGTTCAAAATTTCTTCAAATATTTGATTGGAAAGGCATAGGCTCATTTTTTAACCTAAGATATTAAGCTCCCATAATATCTATTTGAAAGGTCTCAAGTGACAATGAGAACTTAAATTATATCAAACTTTAAGTAATTATCAATATAATTTTTTCATGTCAAAAATATAAATAATTGTCCTTTCATATTATATATTTCTGAACTTTGTACAGTCTACTTGCATTTTATAATTTTTAGTGCTCAGTTAGTGCGTAAATGAGAAGCTTATTTATTCCCCTTTATATTAATGTAGGTGTTGTTGATTTTTTTGACTGTCTGATCTTTCCTTAAAGCCTTTTAGACAAGACTAAAGCTTTGAACCTTGTAACGAAACGAGGACCCACGTGATCAATAGCTGAAAAATGTATTGGTGTACAGAAACTTATTTTTTTCGCTAGAGGTACTGTTGAGTTATTATTTAGAGATTTAATTAAGAGTGATGATGTTATCCAATATATTTTACTTTTTAGAATATCTTCATTCAAAAAGTGTCAGACGGACTTAGCTTAAATAGATAATTTTTTTATAATATGTAGTTTTGTTAACCCAATAATTTGTTTATTCTAGTTCAAAGATTATGATGTGTATTCTGCGTTATTTTTTCATATAAAAATAATGTAAATATATGTATTTTTTGTATTAAACTAGGGGTGTCCAAGTTCCCACCTCTGACAATAATTGACAATTGTATCTTAAATTATAACATTTATTATTATAATAGCAATCAATCAATCATAAATGTATTATTGAAAACTCCAGCCTCTTCTCTTTGGCGGGAAATTCAAAAAAGGAAAAATCAAAGAATAAAATAATTTTGTTCTTTCCCCAATGCAATTTTAGAGTGTGAGCTAGGCGTGCTTCATCAATCACTCTTTTTATTACATCCCAGCCTATATCAGTAGTAAGAAAAATGATAGAGTGACGTCTTATGAAAAGTGACATGTTGCGAAAAAGTCTAAAAACGTTGCACCAGTGTATCTTCTCAGGCTAACGGTCGAGTTTCGCTACTTGCTTTAAAGCTTTAGATAAGGCTAGCTTCATAGTTAATATTTTCTTTTGCAACTAAATAAATCATAGTCAATCATTTCGGAATGTCACGGGATTCCGAACCCGAAAAATAGTTTTTCTTTGATCTCCTTGAAGTAAATTTCTTGGTAAATATCTTTATCATATACCCTAATCTACAACCAGTAACGTAAGCTGGAATCTTTATTGGTTAATCTTAGCTATATTTTTACTTGTATCATGGCAAAAATATTTTTCACTTATTCCATTTCAAGGGAAGAAATAAAATTGACCATAAAATGGTATCATTCTAAAAATGTGTGCATAAATTTTTTTTTTTCTTCCTTGAGCATACTAATACTGGTAAAATTATTTAAGGCCCAGTACCGAAGAAAAATAAAAATCAAATCCCTATATTAGGAATTATGGACAAAAGAAAACATATTTAGACTTGCTTGAATTGATGCCAAAAATTTACTTTTGGCAGTCCTTATTATATTTGCAATACATATTATCATTAATGTATTGAGTTAAACATGCTACATATTTGAAAATAAAAAATATTAACACTTAAATATTCACAAACTTAACACAAGAAATGAGGTTTGACCTTAAAATTAAAGGATCAGAAAATAGTACATTGATAGGATAATGAAAATATATGACTAAAACTTATATTGAGTCGTTGTTCCTATTATTTGTTAAGGTAAAGTCAAATTGTAATTTGTTTTACATCAACAAAGATCTAGTTGGTAATTTTGAGTTGTTATTAGCACATCCGCTAAATTGTTTATTAATATCTTATATGTCAGGAAAGAGTAAGGATGGAGTGTTTGCCACCTCATTTATGAGAATACACTTTTATAATCTGGTTTTTATAATGGTATTTACAAATTACTTTATGATTTTTTTAGTGGGTTACGGGCATTTAATTGTAAATATTTTAGCGTTTTATTTAATACGTAACTTCTTCCTTTTTTTTTGAAAATGTGCAACTTATCAACAATAGGTAAAATTTCCTTTTTTTAACTTAACATATTTTAGTTCAATCTTTAAATCTTTTATATTATAAACATTTTTCACTAGATAATATATCATTTGAACCAAATATAAAAAGATTGAAGGCTTAAATACAACAAATTCATATTGATCCATGAAACTCTATATCAAAATACATTTATTTATAATCGATGCATCATTAACTCATAACAACAATGTAAAAATAAGCACTGAATACGTATTGATAATCTCATTATTGATTTATGTATGTCAACAACTACCCTCCATTAGCTAATTGATTCGTAGCGGGACGGTTTATTATTGTGATACCAGACGCTCTATAAATCGATTTATAAGCAAAACATAATATAAACTTCATTCTATGTCAAATCAACACGAAAAACTCATGCAAAGTATCACATAACCATCAAAAGATCAAATATAAATTAGAAATTATATTGTGCCAAATCATAAGTCATAAATATGTGAGATGTCATGGCGTTCAATTACTAGGACAACAATTAACACTGTATGACTGTCGGTTGTCAATGTTTAATGTTCTGAGCTTTAATTGGTCGAATTATAATTAGTTTTTGTTAAGCTGTGGATAGTTACAAAATGTAATTATACAATTAGGAAACATTGGTAAAGGTAACAAGATGATGTAAATACTTTATTCAAACCAAGAATAAAAATATTTATTGTCATTAAAGATAACTTTTACAAAAATGGCTTTCTGAGGTTGAATATTGTAGGCGTGTGCATATATCATCGATGTACTGTATATAGTGCTCCCTGATGTAAATTATATGATCATTTTTTATATAAGAAATAATAATGCAGTCATATGAATGAAATATTGCAGGTGTGAGCATGTACCGAGTGTAGAAAAAGTACTAAGACCTTCCTCTAAGTAGACATTAAAATACTCATAATTGATTAGGATAATGTTATACATATAATATTTTTTACTATAACAATGCACATTAATTATAAATCTGGCCACCATCAGCCTCTATGGTAGCCTCCAACCGCCTCCGGAATCCCTTGCACATATTGGCATCGTAGTCATTTTTCTTGATCCTCCACTGCCTTTTAACTGAGGTCTTCAGGGGATTATACTACGATGGCAGACTTTTCACTTACCAAATGGAGTAATCCAGTGGATTCAAATCTGGGATCTGAGGGGGCCTCATGGATTAGAAGTTCATATAGCTACCCATCCACTTTTGTACAATATTAGCAATATGGCCCATATTCCTGAAATACGTACGTGGCCTTGTTGGACTTCTTCATGGTCTGAGTGACCCAATTAATGCCACAACATCCAACATCATCACCGAGGCTGGATGTTTGGTCTTCGTGACTGTCCTGATGCTATTGTCAGCCTTACCAAAGCATACCACCCGATTATTTTGCTTATTGTATGTGAGGTCAGCAATAAAGGTCTTTTCATCAGAGAAAAAAATTACCCGGTTGCTGTTGTGCTTAAGATCATTCAAGAGTCGTTGAAATAACTGGAAACTGAGTTCTTTTTGACGTTTAGACAGGAGTGTCCTCTCAATTCTTCTAAGCGACCTTCCTCCAGCCTTTTGGATGGCCTTGCCCACAGTATACCAATGCACCTTCTTCTTGGCGTACTCTGACATCTTCATCGTTGGATAGACCTAACATACCTCTATGATGTCTTCAGGCTTCACTTTGGTGGGCTTTCCCCTCTTGGGTTTTTCCTTAGGGTTGTCCTCATCAGCAAAACGATTTCTGACCCGTCAGACTGTGGCCTTGTTGACGTTTAAGGCCTTCATGATTTCCGAAGTGGTCCTTCCAGTGCGGATTAAATCGTCTATGGTGGCTCTTCTTACCTCCATCGTAACATATACAAAATATTTGTTAACGAAATGTGCATCAATCAAAGGCTTAGAATCTAAGCTATTCAGAACTTTAAGATTTAATCGACAACACCTATTGAAAGCAGTATTTTTAGAAGGTATCATTACTTTTTCTACGGCCGGTATAACAAAAATAAATAAAAAATTGAAACGTTGATATGTTATTATTTGTTTTTATTGTATTAGTGAACACTCTAAAGACTAACCTACTCACCAGTCATTTCAACATGGTAAATTTTTTTTTTTTTCAAACTTGTATTGTCATTATTTCATTCTTGAGGATAGAACGAATATGAATTGATTTAAATATTGAGTAGTTAGGTAGAGTAAAATTGATAATTTCTTTAGGGGGTTATCGTCTATATTATAAAAGAAATATGTGTCTTTTATACAACGCTTAGTTACTCTGGGTACTACAGCTAGTAGATAATATTCCCACTCAGAGGACCAATATCCTCTGATTAGGGACAAAAAGTTCGATTATGCCTTGATCTTTTTCAGAAGATAGATAAATAATATTTATTTATCGAAAGGATATAAAATTATTCGATAAATAAAAGTTGTAAAGTACTGATATTTAATAGGCATAGAATGTGGCATAATTTATTTGTATACGTCATATAGAAAAGAGAAAAACACATTTTAAAACATCCCCTATTCTTCAAACTGAGTGAATAAATGGAAAAAATATGTGGGACACTTTTTATTTTTGAATATTCTATGTCCCACAAACACCTGTCACAGCCCCCCTCCCCCATATGTAACAAAGGTATGGCAACAAGAAAAAAAAGAGGAAGAGAGAGAAATAAACTTTTAAACTTCTTATGAAAAAAAAAAAAAAATAGAGAGTAAAAACTTTGGTTCCCTAGTTTTTAAAGTTATATTTATACTATACATGTACAAAATATTATGTACATATTTATTAACTAGAGGATTATGTTAGACAATTTGATTCCAAGTTCATTTTTATGTTGATGACATGAAATGTCATAAATTTGATATGCATAATATGTTTATACATTAAATGGATTGCACTTTTGCGAATAAAATTAGTAGGAATTATATATATATAGGTTATAATATATCAAATATATTTTTGTGAAAGTCCATATTTTTTTAGTTTTAATTAAAGTTTGTAAAAAAATATTATGAATTAAATAATTAGAATTTCGTATAACCTACGTATACATATATTTAAAAGTAAGAAATCAAAACTAACATGTGCATAAGGGGCTCGGTACGAAGTAGATTAGAAACTTGTAAAATTCCTTAATAAATGATGCATTAAGATTTAGTTGAGCTGTATCGATCCTGTTCCTCGCGTTCGATAATTTTACCTCAGGACATTTTTCCTTAAACCATTTTTCCTTAGAGCGTTTCGCCTTAAAACATTTTGTTCTAATACATATATGTTATGTTTGGTTAAAATAAGTGTTTATTTGTAATTTTTTTAATCAAAATATGTAATGCGTATTACTATAAAACAAATAAAATATTTGTTTTCTGTTGGAGAAATGATAGAATCATACCCCAAAATTTCAATGCATACACCAACAAAATATCACTATGTAATGAATTCGAACCCGAGACTAATAAAATTAATTTAATAAGAAAAACAAAAATAAATAAACATGGCAACGATTCGAATAGACTATTGATGATTATCATTAGACATGATACATTATTCATACTAGAAAAGACTCAATGATTGGCGAACAAGCATAATATGAGGCAAGACCATAGCTCCATCATTATTCCAACATAAAAAAACATTTAATACATTTTATACTAATAAATATTACATATTTTGATTAATAAATTCCAAAGGAACATCCTTTTTTTTTACTAAAAGAAACCTGTAAATATATTTTAAGCAAAAGAATAGGATTTTCTTTCTAAAAATAATATTTTAAATCACTATAAAATACGCAAATCACGTTTAAATAACAAAACGTTATTACAAAATTGTTATCAGTAAATACCAAGCTATCAACTGGATAAAACGAATATAACTTACAATACATAATTTCTTTGAGTCTAGAAATATAAGTAGCTACCTCCTTATGGTTTCGTACTAAATAGATCAGTAGTACATTGTAATTAACATATTCTCGCTTCTGAAATATGGAAAATATTTTGACTTTTAGGATGGAAAAATTTGCAAAATCAAAATTTCAATCCATCGCTACCCTTCAAAAAAGTTATTGATACTCATTTTTTTCTCATGTTTTGCCAATTAGTTTTTGCGCTGGTTCAACGGAAGATTGTTATAGAGGAAGGATTTGCGTCCGATTAAGACACAACCATAAAATCATGGAAAGTTGCTATGATATACAAGTTAGGATAATGACTTCAAGTCAGTAATGGATCCTGTTTTTTAAAACGCAGGGGAGTTTGTAGTGATGAAATTTATAATTAAACATTATTTGTATTTTGTGACAGGACTTAACATCAAAAGCAAGCTAAGGTTATTCTTAGATGTTAAAAAAATATGAAATTTTAATATCGTACTTTTTTTGTTACCTAAAGAGAATTTTCATTAACCAAAACTGTCATCATTCTTCTTGAAAAAGAAAACAATAATTATGAGATAATCACGAGTGTGTGAAAGACGGAGAGCAATTCTAAACATTAAATTGCTGTAATTCCTGCATATATAACTGTTAGATACGTAGTGGGGCTTGCGTTTATTTTTTTTCATTTCTTAGCTGCTAACATGTAATTTAATGAAAAGTCATGAAAGCTAAACGGATATCTTCCCAAACATTATTCGAATTGCCATGGTGATCCCATTATATATTTTTTTTTCAAATACCAATGTTTCATATTATTTGAATATCTAATTATTTTTTATAAAAAAATAGTCTGGATTTTGGAATTTTTAATGAAGTATTGCTGATCAAATGTTATTGTCGCTTATAAGTAAAAGAAGGTCAAAATCATGGTGAGCGTTAAAAACACATTAGAGAATTATTCTTATTATCTTATAAATTTATATTTTTAATAAATTATTCGGAGGAGCCACAAGTTGAACTTAAAGATCGTTAAAAGTTATAGAAGAAACATAAAATAAATTCAATTTGAAAGGCCATATCGGCACTACACAGAGTTTCATATATCAAATGAAGGTTCCAAACTATGGGTATAATTATTATTCCTAGATATCTGAATTCATACGAGAAATTAGAATATGAGACCATAAATTATCGAAATAAATTAATGAAATTATGGGGGTTTTATTTTTAAGAAGTTAAATAATAAATTGGGAATTATTCATTTGCTGACTTTTATTTCAGATTGTTTTGTTCTTGATAAACAAATTAAATAGTTCTTGTACAATTGTACTTCTAATATTTTCACAATTCGATTACTCAACGCATATCTGGACAAAACTTTATTATTGGAAATCAATAATAAAAAAAATTGCTTGCAATCCTTATCGACAATTTGGGAATCCAATAATCAATAACTCTGCTTAGAAATTAGTTCCCTCCCGCTTTTCCTTCATGTACAAATCCCATCAGTGATAATAAAAGCAAAAATAAGCCCATTGCAAAAAAAAAAAAATAGTAACGAATGGGAGAGTATTGATGAAATCTAGGTTATTAATGAGCATTACATTTATAAAACATTAATATTAAAGCAGGTTTTAACTAATAATTTCATTTTCTGATGTACGGGATGAGTAAATTATCTATACATTAACTTTGGCGCCCTCACTCAGGCGAACTTTGGAATTGAATCATTTGAAAAATCAGTTGTGTCAAAATTTGGAAAAGGTAGGAATCTCTCCTTTGAATCCGCGCCAGGAATGACAAATTAACGATTGCATCAACTTTTGGACTCAGTGTGATATTTGTTCGCAAGTTGAGAGGGAATTTGAGGCTTACAAAGGTGATTTTGAGGCTCGAGCAATGCAGACTGAGGTCTCCAAGATAACTTTGACAACTTCATCTTGACGAACTTTTTGCCTTCAAACTCACCGGATCTGAATCATATGGATTTTTTTTGTGCGGAGCGTGATCGAACGACAAACAAAACGATCCCCCCCCCTCCCCAACAAGAAAGACAAAATTTTCAGTCGGACCGAGAAGGAAATCCAGAATTTGCAAAGAGAACACGTGGCGAAGGCCTACTAGCGCGTTCGGATTCGTATAGAGACTTTAATTAAGGCAGAAGGTTATTTTATTATATCAAATAAAATAGAATCCATCAATCATTCAGATTTTGGTTTTTTTTAATCTGATAACTGTTTGGAATGAAAGTTGAGCTTGAAAAAAATCCTTTTTGAGGCATAAATAGCTTGTGCACCCTGTTGTTATTTGATAGACTTAAAAAAATATTTTAAACGTGGCTAAAAATTAATTAGCCATATACAGATGGTTTACCAGAACAATAATAAGAGTACACCCATTAGACAACTTATATTTAAGAACTTTGTATATAATAATTTTCAAACCTTAACAACTCTCCCTGGAAAAATGAAAAGGTTGTGTGATTTATCCTCTTTATTGTCTGTAAGAGTAAAAATACCATAATAATTTCTTCCTTTAAGCCCGAAAATTACTAACGATGCTTTTTCTCTTCTCCATAAAAGATAAAAAAGAATCACAGAACCTCTCTATCTTGAAAGGGAAAATTGTTGTAATTAGAAGATTATAATATTTCTATGAAATAAATTGCATGTACAGTGTTGCATGATAGATTTGGTAACAAGTTATAAAATTGTGTGTATAATGGGGATGTTAAAAAAAGAAATTGAAAATCAACATGATAACCCTGACAATTTGACGAATGTTTTAAAAGAGAGCAGCTACAATGAGTAGGACAAGAGAGAAGTAAAAAATAAGGACATTTTCTAGAATTACTCCGATGTCTATCCTCAATTCTACTCTGAGTCCAACAAAGAATTTCAATAATAACTCGACAAGAAATCCTCAGGATTACGCTCCGTCTTTTATGAGCTCACACAAATAGTCAATCTGGTTTTTAATATTAAGAAAGGAAGTTCACGACTCGGCAATTAAATAATTATAATGACAACTACAAAGGAAAAAAAAAGAAAAGTCATTCTTCAGATTGCAAATTTTTTTAAAAACCGGGTAAGTTAAAAATTCGCACAATTTATGTCATTAGTGGTAAACCTACCTACACTTCAAACGTATCATATTTGATACGCGAGTTTAGAAATTTGTGATTTGTGCAGTTTGATTTGTTTGGAGCTCAAAAACGGTTTTCATTCAATTACAAATGAATGACACAAGTCAGTAAAAAAAATATTTTATATCTATGTCCAATACTTGACAAGTTGATCAGTTATCTGTAAATATTTTAAGCATAAAATATAGTTTTTAATATTTTTACTTTGAAATATAAGAGTTAATCTCATTTTTTCTAAGTTATAGAAAAATTTGAGCAGCTTAATTTGAAAAATTGAATTTTTCGGGTCGAAATTGGCGATTTTGGGCTTCTTGTACTGTCCTTAGTATGATGTTTTGAGTCAAAAGTTGTATCTGTTTTTATTTTGTTTAGTATTTGGCTTATGAGTAAAAATATTATGAACTTTGTTTTTAATCATTTATATGTTTCAATAATTTATCGTTTCCCTATTAAGAGAAGTATATTATACGGCAAAAAAGTTAACTCTTGCAGATGTGATAGTTGTTGAACAAAAAGGGAATACACTAAACTGGTACATGAAAATATTAGGCATGAAAGATTATACATTAAAGTCCAAAACATATGTCAGAATTTGTAATTTAAAAAAAAGTATGAAAGGCAAAAAACACAATTTTGAACTTTTTAAAAAGTTTTCATCAAATATGGAAAAACCAAAAATTGGTTATAGAAAAAGTTTAAATAAGCATAAACGTAGTTAAGTAATTATAAGTATACTATATATATATATATTTTTTTTTTTTGCACTGTTTGACAATAAATAGTTGAGTAGCTAATTATTTATCCGTATAGTATTCAATAGTTTATAAAGGGTGTGACTGACTAACTTTTTTTTATGATTTATAATTAAGAAATGGAATTATGTTTTGTATATAACGTCTCTAAAATTAGTTTTTTTGAAAAAACACAGGACTTCACCCCTTTTTGAGTGGGACTAAATGTTTGTTTCATATAACATAAATATGAAGTTTTCAACTTTTATCTTTGATAAATGATCCATTGATTACAATAGTAAACAAAGTTTTACTTTCTCAAAAAAAAAAATCCATATTCTATTCTAGTAGTATTTGACAATATGATTACAAATCAGTAATTTGTATTTTATAATCAAATTTGGTGTTTCAGAATTTGACATGTTTGAGTATTTGTACACTTCTGAATCAACTTTTGAGTATGAAAGAACAATAATTCACAATGCAGTGAGTTTTTATTTTGTCAAATTTGATGCTGAATTTAATTGTAGAGATTTTATTTTTTTCTTCCAGTCATTCAATCTTGACAAAATGTAAAAAATATAAAGATTAAAAAACCACAATATATTATGGGTTATTTATTTATTTTTTTTGTAAAAAGAACAATACCTCGGTTTTTCAAATGTTTTTACACCAAAAGAACTTATTTGATCATGTCAATAATAATAAAGTCAAACTTTTGATTGTGCCCAGTAGAGAAAAAGTATATACCCAAAAACAGGAACATGCAAGGCAAAAAAATGGACAACGAGCTCGAAAAAAATTAAATTTTTAGAAAAAATGGTCTTAATTTTTTTTTTTTTTCATATAAGTTGTTCTATTTATTTTCTCTAGGAAATGCTTCTCTGTATTTAAAATTAAACAATAACAGAATACTCCGCTTCATACAAATTTCTATGTTTCTTTTGAGGAAATCCAAAAATAAAAAAAGATGGCGTGAAAACTGAATTTAAATTCAAGTCATTTGTACGTATGAACATGACGGAAATGTGTACATGCATAGAATCCTAACGAATGAATTCCACTCTATGTATATAGATTTATCTTGAATGAAATTTGTAGTGTGTGCCTTAGTTAGTACGAGTAATATTGTCGCATTTGATCTTTTAATTTACTTACAGCTTCATGAATTAAAATGATAAAATATACATGTTAATTCTAGTAGTTACATATATTTCCACTTTATATTGAGCTTGCTCACGTCTCTGAAAATATAAGCACTAACATGTTTGATTTAATAACCCACTCTTGTTGTAGTGAATAATAATATCCCGTCAAATTTCCTAACAGATAAGTAAGATTCGATTTTTATAGCTAACATCTCATTTTATCCAAAATGTACATTTAAGTGCCCTTATAGTCTATCAAAACTTATTATCAACTGTTTTTTTGTTTTTGTTTTTGCTGTCCTAGCTATGGGTCTAGGGACATCCTCTGAGATCAAGACCATCCAGAGGCCGAATAAGGGGAGTTTTGTAGTATGTTTGGAAAGTAGAGGACACTACTAAATGATATTCTAACAAAATCTGAAATTTTAAGTTTATCGAGTCTGTAGAAATCATGGTTAATATATATCTCCGTAAAATATATCATATAACATGGATGCATGACAAACAACTGCTTTAAATTGCATGCATAAAGATATGAGTATTTAAATCGTTTTGTAGTATGGATACCAATAATTATTTCATCACAACATTAAAATGAGTGACGGATAATTGCTAATAAAGGTATCTAAACGATAGCCAAATTTGATACTTAGTTCTGACATGGTTCTGTCTAACTATTTTTGTTCCTTGGAGTAAAAGACAAATTGGCTGTTAAACAGTTTTGGAACTGTTTGGAAGTCAAAAATACCTGTGAAGAGATCATAAAGAGTTGTTTTTTTTTACAGTCATCAATGGAGGCTTTATCAAATGAGAAAATCGCCAAAACAAGGTCTTCAAAGAAAAAATATACTTCCGTCTTGGTTATTCGACTTGTTCGTATAAATTGATGAGGTAGCAATTCTGTAAAGAAGTCATTTTTGCTAAGATTAACTAAAATTGTTTGTAAAAAGTATTTTTGTATCGGTGTCAGACATAGGGAGGCCTAATCTGCCCAATCATTCGGTTGTAAGTTTTTCAGCTGAGGTTTCAGTCCGGCCTCGTGGTTCCGTCGTTATTCCTCTATTTTTTATTGACTCCAGACTTTTACAAAAGGGAGTAATTTTTTTAACTCATCTATACATACACGACCATATTTCGTAGACATATTTGAGTCCATTATTATTAAATCGCTATGTAATTAAATTTGTGGTATGATTAAGATCATTATATTACTCCAATATTGCCTTTCAAATCAAATCTATCAATTTTAATTCTTTTATTGGAACGATTAATTTTGGCTACTTTAAATTCAATTTGCAATTTGTGGCACACCCAATAGGATAATGTTCGCGGAAGTATACAAATGTCACATTCTAGTTTTTTTTTGTATTTTCTGTCAATTGAAAAATTGCATATATGATTTTTGGGGTGTTGCAGGGAGAAAATGATTTTTTTACAAACATCAGCAAAAATAGTCAGTCAATCATTTTTAATAAAGAAATCTCAATTTTGAAACAACAACCCAAATTCTCAAGACTTTCAACAAAACAACAACATATTTTTGTTCTTAGGAAGGGACATGAATTCAATTTTTTTAAATAGAAGATTACAACCTTTTATTAAACTAATTGGCCTTCCAGGGTTGAAGGAATTTATTCTTATCCATGGATCTCAAAACAAGTTTCTTCGCGTATTTTATTTATAACTGGGGTGTTACGTCAAACTCACAATTCGGAACAGTACACAGTTTGCTTCAATATTTTGTAAACTTTTGTTGTTGTTTTCAATAAAATTAATGTAGTTTTTCAAGTTCTTTTTCAATATTATATTCTTTAATACTTTTTTTCTGTACAAATAAACTTAAATCCTCTAAAAACAACAACTTTATATAAAATGTACATGGGTTATATAATAATATTATTGCTTAATTTATTTGAATGATCCCTCCACCATACTATTGAGTTTTTGTCAACTGGGATTTATTTTATCATATTGTAAGTCAATATCTCTTTTTTGTATAAAAAAGTACATAAATCATTTCTTATATAAAAGGATGCTTATGGATTAAAATTTTAACTCACTATCTAAATCTATTAATTAAAAAAAATAACCAAAATTTTATAACATCAAAATATTTTATATCTTATAATATATATACATACGTACCGTCAAGCAAAGGCAAAAAACGTGCTGAACCGAACATACAACCCCGTACTGTACGAACTCTAATGTTTATACAGGCAATACTTTATTTGTGCATGGACCATCATGCAAATAACAAAAATGAATAATAAAAAGAATGAAGCTTTATTGATTTCAATCATGTTTCAATATAATTACGAATAATTTTACTTCTCCACCCTTTTTTGTCAAATAAAACCTTGCAAAAAAAACCGAGTTTTTACATAAATGAACGCCCTACAATTATGATTATTAATTTTTTATTATGACTATTATTTGAGTTATTGACTTATAAGCAAAACTAACAATAAGAACAACAAAAAAGCTGATTGTTTTCCATACAAAAAAGTATAGTATGAAAAGCAAAAAACCTCTAAACATAAAGTCAATTTATTTGACACTATTAACTTCTACTTGTTTGCTTTCACCACTTGTTTTCGGGATTTTTTTGCTGTATATATAAGTATTAAGTCAATAGAGACAGAAACCGTTGATACTCTTTCTAATAAGTATATTAGTTTTATATATATTTGTGTATACAACTTTAGGCAGTTATCGAGGTCCTTGATAATTTTCTAAATGTCTTACAAAATAAACAATATATTATATAGAGATATATTAGAAAGCTTTTAGGATGAGGGAGGGGGGAGGCAAACCCCGAAGAAGAAAGGACATAAAAACAAAACAAAAAATAAATGAGGATATTATTTTCAACCTCATCCTCATTTCAATTTTTTTCTTTCAACTCTGTAGATTCTGAGTTGATGGATCTTTTTTTCATTTTAAAAGAAATTTTTATTGAGAGGCACACACACATGTTAAATGATGATAGAAAGCATTTTTTTTTTTTTTTTTTTTTTTTTTTGAGAAATATTATTAAGGAAGCACGAAAAATGGCCGCAACAATATGTTTATTTGGTTCTGTGGATATACTAAGTGCCTGATATAGCGTGAGTGGCGCCTGAGAAAAAGATAAATGTGCTTCGCCCGTACCTTTCTATCTTTTTATAAAATTTATTTTCTTGTTACAATAATTTAACTTTTTTAAGCGATCTTTTTTATCCTTTTTAATTAGTGGAATATAGTATAATTATATACAGGTTGTAACAGCGAAATCTGGCCTTCAGATTTCTTGATGTTTCCAGTATATTGATGACAAAATTGGGCAATGATTTTTTGTATTGAAATATACATTTTTCACTTAGTAGGCGAAACACTGCATAAGGTCAACAAGAAAAGATTTCAAGAGGAAGAACGCAAGTGCACTGTTATGATGATTTTGGTGAACAACGATATGGATATTAGCAATTCTAATGTCTCAAAGATGACAGAGATTGAATGAAGAAGGGTTGTGGGGTTGAGAAGGGCCTCAGTAGACTGATCAAAAGGAAGGAGCTGCCCGATATATGGTCTCCTAGCTCCCTCGAAATCCGATTGATTATTTTATCAGAAGCTAAATTGATTTAAAGTCCGGAAAGGCCCTTACACCACTAAGAAGTTCCTGATGGAGTCCATCGTCCTAAAGAGCAATAATTAAGATTGGTTTCTAGTTTCCAGGCCATGTGCACAGTTCATTGCCCAAATATAGGCCGTTACTGAGACCAACAGAGGCTATATTGAGTGTAAAATATTCTCAAGAATTGTATCTGCCGCTGAGTTTTGTTTTTTTGAATAAATCTTTAAAAAATTACAATTTTCTGTTAATTTGAAATTAAAAAAAGTGACGGATTTCGTTGTTATACTGTACATATGACGGTGGTCTGAAAAGTTTCCAACCTAAAAAAGACACAAGACATTTTTCTCCGATTTTTTTTATTATTCAACATATTATCCTAGTAAATCTACACACTTCTCCCAGCTATCCTCACATGTCTGTAAACCCTGCAAATGGTACTCAGCGTTTTTCTCTGCAATATAATTTCTCATGAAAGTGAAGATTACCTCTTCATTGAATTAAAATCTTTACATTCCACTGTTTGGAGTGTATTTTGTTTCGGGCGTATAGTAGTGGATCCAAGTTTCTTCCACAGCAACTAATTGGCGCCAAAACTTGGATTTATTTCTTATAAACTTCGTCAACAGAGTGATCTCGAGTTTGTCCATTTTCACACCAACACTTATATCAACACGTTCAAACGACTGTTACAAAGCAGCTGTGCGTCTAAAATAGCTTAGACATCGGTGAGTAAATGTCAACAGATGCAAAATAGATGTGACAAGCTTTTATTTACAAGTGCTTACTTACTATCTTCACGTTGAGATTGGAAACTTTTCAGACCACCCTTGTATATGGTTTAAAATATGGATCTTCTCAAACAGTAAATATCCATTTATGTAGTCTACACATTCAATAATTATACTTTTTTTTACCCATGAAAAGAATATTAATTAATTTGGAGCAGTAGAGCGTAAAGTGTGGAAATATGAAAAGGAGGGATCTCCTTGGTGACTCAATTTATTCTTCTTCGTTAAAAGGAGGGGGGTTATCCTATTTTCTTTGCTAATTTTTGGAGAAAAATATTGTTGTTGTTGTACAATATACATAGATATTTGTTTCATCAAAGTCTTTTATAGCATTCTTGTTCTCATTACTGGAGTAAGAGCCTTAGTTTCCCCTACCCTTACAGCTGTCCAATAGCATCCCCATCACCATGGCCTCTTTATTTATTTATCATTAAAGGGATGGAGAAAGAAAACACTTCCGCAAAAACGGAAGTCATTGTTTGACTAAGGGGAAAAAATTGTCTTGTTTCCAGAGGGATGAGGGGCGCCTGTATATACGTACGCTAAGGGGGTGGTGGGTGGATAAGTACATACAATACATGATAGTGAAAGAGTAACCCTAGCTAGTAGAGGCGTCTTCTAACTTTTATCCCCCCACCCCCCTCTCTCTCTTTGAAGGGTTTCCTTTTCTTTACATATAATATGTATGTTTGCAACTGAATCACTACCCTTCAGATTTATATATTTTTTTTCATGAATGTATTTTCCTTTCTTTTGGGTGAGGATTACAGCTATTGTTCCTCTGTCTTGTTGACACAAGGAGATGACGAACACAGAGGTATATATATGGAGTCCATTGATTGTCTTTTAATGTATTAATTTATGGAGGAGGAGAGGGTGTTTCTATGTTTATCGACCATAATATGCAGATACATTTTTGAATTAAAAAAGGCATTGATGATGTATAAAGTAACTATTAAGTCATATTAATGAAATCTCACAGGCGTCTTGCATGTAGCATCGAGTGTGTATACAGGGTGGACTGTACATAGTACTCCCTTATTTACATCATATGCGTATTTTTGAGCCAAGCAATACCATTGTAATTATATTCATGAAATATTGCAGGTATTTCACATGTAGCATCGAGTGTGTGTAGCTAAGGGTCAGCCAAGTAGTGCTCTAGAGACTAAAGTAATCCCAGGCTCTTCAGTCAGAACGTTATACCGGGCCGTGCAAAATTATTTACCGATGATGTAAACATATTTTTTAAGAGGTTTTGTGGCAACCAATCTGATTGTTTCGTATTTTACTGTTAAAATAAACAAAAATCCTTCCTGTGAGAGCGTAACAACTTCCACACGTGAGACCATGTCCAATCAGGAAACAAAGAAGATCGAAATTGCAGCCCTCCTCTGAGCGGGAGTGCTTCATAACAACATTAAGGAACAGGTTGGGGCCTCGTTGAAGACAATTTACAACGTTTCCAAGCGCTTGGAGGCTGGGGGTGATCTCAAGCATCCCCCTGGGGCTGGCAGGAAGCCCACTGTCTCAACAAGGCAAGTAAAGGCAGTGTTCAAGACGACTCCCAACAGGTCCATTGCCGACATTGCCAGAAAGATGGGAACGTCGACATCAACTGTTTCAAGGGCATTGAAAAGGGCTGGAGGAAAGTCCCTGAGGCGTACTGAACGCCCTCTGCTAACTGAACGTCAGCGAGAAGTAAGACTTGAGCGTGACAAGAAAATCTTGAATGATATCAACAGCTCATCTGGACGCATCATCATTTTTTTCAGATGAGAAAACTTTTACGGTCGATCCTGCTTTCAACAGGCAAAATGACCGTGTTGTGAGCTTTGAAGATGTTTGGGGATCCAACGGGAAGGCCATGAAGCCGGTATAGTTCCCCACTGGCTCAGATTAAGACCGGAGGATTATGTGAAGATTCTGGCGTACAAGGTCCTTCCGTGGATCAAATCCATAGTCGGCAACTCTCCTTGGGTTTTTCAAAATGATGGAGCACCCGCCCACGCTTCCAAGAAAGCTCAGGAGTGGCTCAAGGACAACATGAACTTTTGGCCAAGGACTACTGGCTCCCTCAGAGCCCAGATCTGAACCCTCTAGACTTCCCTATCTAGGCGCACGTGGAGACCAAGGCCTGCAAAAACCGACACAAGAACATAAATGCCTTAAGGGCTGCTGTCAACAAGGCCTGGTCCTCCATGGACGCCGATTACAAGTCTGTGGCAGCTTCAGACGTCGCCTGACCAGTGTCATTGAGTCAAATGGTGGCTACATTGATTAAATTTCATCACAAACTATTTTATTATTCTAAAAATGTATGAATAAATTGTTTCTCAAGTCATTCGAAATGTCCTTATTGTCCCCAATATGTTCTGAACAAAAATCGGTAAATAATTCTGCACGCCCCGGTATTACTATTTTTTTCTCAATTTGTTATTCTTGAGGAGAGAACATCTATGCAATGCGTAACTAGATATGAGTAATACCAAAAATATCTTGGGTAGTTATATTCTATATTTTTGTGGGAAGTTTGTCTGTTCGACGACGCTTAAATACTCAGGGCAATGCCGATTCTACCACTATTGTTATAATAATATTGTCCCAACGATGACTATTAACCTTCTAAAATAAATTTTTGGTTTATATTTCTCGTCGAAAAAGTATCGAAATACAAAAATATTTGTAATTTGATAACACTAGTACGTCATTGATCTATTAATGAACAGTATTTTTAAGCTTATATATGGGTTGCGTAAAGCTGATCAAAAACTCTTAATCTTAAATTTTCAACTCCTGTACTAATGAAGGTCCATCACCACCTTGATGAAAGTTAAAAAAATATATTGAAGGCATTGACGTCTTTAACTTTATTGTAATCTTCCTTTCCACCAAAAGAAACCCAAAAAATTTCCAAAATTAATTGGTAGCAGTTAGTCAATTCTTCCAAACTATAGAATTATTACTTAAGAATTGTTTGGGAATTTTTTTTTATATTTAAAAGGAGCTCATTCAAACTTCACGAATCAACATTCAGAACATTAATAAGGAGTAAGGAAATCGAATAATCGATAGATGTTAATAAAATACTGTATAAATGTGTGTGATAGAAAGGTCACGCCTTGCATTCCCTATTTAATATGACAATAAATGTGTAAATAATGTTATTGGTTAATAACTGTATACATAGATGTAAAAAATCCATTCTGGAGCCGACTGAAAGTTACTCGATCACTAAATGAAAAACTGTACATTTATTTGGATTGAATGACAATACAAATGGGTTTTTAACTAATTACCTAAAAGAAATGTGGATTTCGGTTTGGGGATTCAAAATATGGGTGATTAAATAGTTTTTGTCTCTACGTCAGACTATTTAGAAAAATGAGTTATTCTTATGGAGTATTTTGGATCATTCAGTAGTTAAAATACTTTTTTTACTTACTTTTTTAACATGAGCAAATTTATTAACTATACAAAATCGTATGTACAATTCAATATGAATTTTAAATATTTAGTTGAAAATTACTCATAAAATGGGCAAATTTGTCAAAAAAAATTAATAATTAAAGCTAATCTATCTGGCGAGTAAACATAGAAAACTATTTTACGAAAATCAAAAAAATATTAAATGTACAATTTATTTTTATAGCTGTTTGTATACTGTCCAATATTTCATGAGGCATATTTTAGTCAATTATAGGTATTGTCTTCATATTTCTATGATAACTGGAGGTACCTAAAACTATACGTTTGCTATATACTAATAATACTTAACTCAGCTCCAATATGTCCTCCCTAATAAAATATATTAATTAATCATTCTGTAATTGGGAAAAGGAATTTTTGCTTCTTAAGTGCCATTTTTGGCGTTCCAAAAAAAAATCCTAATAATGTTTGTTTGATTGAAATTGGCAATAACTATTCGTTGAAGAATAAAAATTTACTACAATGAAAGTTAAATTAAAGGTTTTTAGTGAGAATAATTAAAATGTTCCAAAGAATTACTTTTTGTAAAAAAAAACTATTCCACCAACCATTCCGGAGATGAAAGACAAAGTTAGCAGGATGATGCTGGAATGGGATACTTTGAACCCTGGACCATTCCCGAAACGATTGATACTGTGTCAACTGAGTTGTCATTAATGTCACAAAGCATCCCGCCTTTGTTATGATGCTCTGGGTTATTGTATCTGATGGCAAAATAATACCACTTTATTGTTTCCCTAAGGGCCTCAAGATCGGCATCAAGGAGTACTTGGAGGTCTTAATAATGGTATTATTGACTTGGCTAAAGTCAAATTATCCTCAGAGCAACTATGCTTGTGAGCAAGACTCGGCACCTGGGCACAAGGTCATAACAACAATGACATGATGTCTCAACTACTTGGCAAACTTTTTGCCTTGGAGAATGTGGGTATCCTCCTGCCCAGACTATAACCCCTTGGACTACGGCATCTGAGGGACTGTCGAGAAGAATGGATGTACAACCCCACAGTCTGGACTTAAGTTAGTTCATCTCTAGGGTGTATATCAAAAGTATTCTTAGAACACGTTGTTACCCTTTCTTTTTAATGTTTCTTTAATTGGTGAGATGATGATTTCACCGATTAAGTACAAGTAAGCATTATAGTATTAAAATTACTCCATCTCATCTAGGAATTGTCTTTGAAGTCCATATACAAAATATGTCAACTTTGTTCCCTTAATTTTATTTGGCAAACATTGCCCCAAAAAAGAAACAGACAAAAAAAGGACCCATAGTCAGTTGGTAATTGGCCAACTCTTCCCAAATATGGAATTATACTCTTCAATAAAAAGCTTATTATAATTCAACTAATCAAAGTTTAAAATATTAAAAAGACAGAAAAATTGGCAACATATATCTAAATATAGTGAAATTTTTTGTGTCAGTGAGATTACTTTTTGACAAATGAATTAAATTTTAGTTAAATATAAATTTATATAGGGAGTTGTGGATTATTTAATAATAATTTAATTAAAAAACACTTTTTTTGTAACTTAATTAGATCAAAAGTACAACAAAGTATCATTAATTTGATACGTGTCCCAGAACTTTTACTGAATATTATTTTTGTTCAATAGGTATTGAACCTACATACATGTGATCCTTTCAATGAGTTTAAGAGGAACGATGAGAAAATATTTCGAAGTAGGGGAATTGAAATTAAATAAATTCTCAAGTGTTTATTTATATGTAGAATCTAATTGACTCAATTGGGGTTGGTATTTTTCTGTTCTCAGGATGTGAGTAGAATATTTGTTAGTAAGTGAACATCATTACACTTACTTAAATGAATAAACACATGTTTATAAGTATGTACATCTATTATCTAATTTATTCTCCAATTGTTTAGTTTTTGAAACTTCAGATAATTAACCCTTTTATACATGTATGTATTATATTTCAAGATAACTACATTTGTACAGTATTGTTCAGATATTTGTACATAATACTTAACATAGAGTATAACTGTCAAAAACAAAAGGAATTAATATAAATTGCTGTCAAAACAACCAAACTATCATGACTTAGTTATAAAAACTCGAATCATGGTTAGGTACATATACAGGGATGCTCATAGAGCTCTAAACCAACCAAATTGCACGTAAGAACAAATAAAATTGGCTAACTTGCTCCATTGTTTGTCAAAAACAATGTTACTACTCATTGTTGGATCATATTACCTATGTATTCAAACTCAATATATGCGTATGTTACGTCATAAGAGTAAAGATGGGTTACTGCATGCTAACGCACGCAATATTTCACTCTTTTTATTATTAGTATTCTTAAGTCTCTCTTTAATGCAATAGCTCTTTCCATTTATTGAGGAACTTTTGTCAAAATCTCTCCTTTTTTAATAATTTTTACGTATTTTCTTCTGATTTATCTTCCTTTGAGAAAAAAACGGAAAAAAACGTATGGAAATTAGAAAAAAGAGGAAGTGCGGATGAAATTGGAACTGTTTAATGTTCGAATCAGTGTTACTTACTCACAAATTTGTCTTGCTCTCTTCGTTTTATTCGTAATTCATCCCTTGATCACTAACAAAACATATTCCGAGGATTGAGCTTCCTGTACATTATCACCTTAATCAAGATACAGGGAAACTTTAACAGGGAAACGAAAACAAGGAAGCAAACATTTTTCGTGAATACATGAGATAGATTCCCAAAAATATATAAAGTCATTGGGCGAATAATTCATTAAATAGCTACCCATGGCCATAATCGGATGAAGTCAAAGAAATCACAAATATGTTGGGGTTTTTTCTCTCTTCTACAATTGTGTATTATATGAAGTAACAGTAATTGTGAAATGGTTGGAACATGCGAGTATATCACACTAATTTGAATATTAAACCGTTCCAACCGTAAACCTTCTCTTTTTTTTGTAATATTAATACAGTTTTTTTAAGGAAGATTAGTAAATATTTTAAATCATTAAAAAAGGAAAGGTTTTGTCGAAAGGTCCCCAAAAAATAAAAAGAGCTATTGCATTTATGAAGCACTAAAGGATAATAATTACAAAAAAGAAGAAGTTATGTGTGCTAAATTAGTGCATACGCACTTAAATGATCCTATCTTAATTCTATAAATGGTTTTTTTAAGTAAAACATTCGGAGAAATATATAAGATCCTGGTTGATATCAATTAGTCTACATTGCGTCGTTCCCTAATTGTATTTTGCAACCTTTTCTTCAAAAATAAACTGAAAAAAAGACCCAAAATCAATTATTCAAAATATTCTTCAAAAATATGAAATTATTCATTTATCATTATTTAGAATTCTTTACTCCCTACGAAGAACTAATTCAAAATTAAGCAATCAACGTTTCAAACACTATTTAGAGGGATAAAAAGGAAAAAAATTGACAACTGACAAGAAAATATACAAAAATTTGTATGTTAGTGACATCTTTCCTATTTGATTAATTATTAAATAACTAAAATTCAAACGTATCTTTTTTTGCAAAAAGAAAAAAAAAACTGTTTCTAAATAATTTTATAAAGCGATTCATTATAATAAAAAATCAGGGAAAACTCAAAAACTCTCGTAGAAAGACAGTCTTTGAAAATCCAATAAGATATTACATTCCTTGACAGTAGACTTTTACAAGCCCCTTTGCCATTTATTTTTTTTTCCTTATTGAGAACCGCAGTCAATGAGATCAAATTTGTATCTATGTATATATGCAGTATTTTATATGATTGGCACAGATGTGTGTCAAAACATGTAAATCACCTTTATTACTTTACTTACATAGAGTCACAGCTGGGTCATTGCCCACCTCTTAGGATCCTTTTTTTTTCTCCTTCTTCTTCTCTTTATTATGAGGAATTTAAAATAAATTGCAAAGAGTAATAATAAAGGCATTTGCAATAGATATTGGCAAATTTAGAAAATACAAACCGTATAATACATAGGGGAGACAGTTGGAACACTTTTATGTTTTTGACACCACTACTCCGATCTGGTTCAACTTAGACTCCTCATATACTAAAGCATACCTAAACTTGTCACCTTTTGCTTAAATACATTTTACTTTCCGTTAATGAACATACTTTATATAAATCTGTTAATGAACTGTGTAAAAATCCACACCAAAAAAAAAATTCAGGATGTCCCTCCATAACGCGGGGCTTGAAATTATTCGGACTCCCTCTATAGTACGGTATATTCGCCTCATATCGCGTTTTTTTTATATTATGATAAAAAATGATAAAAAATTATGTATTGAGGTAAACAAGACTTTTTGAAGTTGTGGATGAGTTGTTTATACTTTGCCTATATATTCATATATTAAAAGTGCATAATTCGGTGTCAGGAAAAAATGACAAGGAAAAGTGACATATGTACCCATCACGAATATAATATATATTAAGATAAAAGAAAAGTAACCAAACACTGAAGTGGTTTAAATGGATGAAGTGTTAATCGCTTAATTTTCCGTTATCAATTATAATATCATTAAACATGAGGGATTAATTATTTATTATTGGGCAAGTCTCGTGGATTGACAAACAAGCATCAACATAACATATTGAGAAATATAAGGCACTTGAAATTTTTGAAGGCCTGAAACTTTCCCGTAGAGTTGACCTTAACACATAACATCAAAAAACTGGGAAAAATGGGTACCCCTGTATTTAATTACATGACGAATAGTAGAATAATTATTATAATTACGTTATTAATATTTTGCATCATCTTTTTAACTATTCCATCTAATGATAAAAATTTCTATAAAAAGTGCATTACTTTATGCAAATTTTGAAAATCAAATTGGTATCCTTTATTTTTGATGAAGTAGCGTGTATTATAAAAAAATATTTTCTTCAGTATCACATTTTTGTATTTATCGTAGTAGGCCTCAGTCCTCAGATTGAAAAAAAGAAAATCCAAGAATTTATAAGAAAATACAAATGAACAATTGAAAAAAACAAACAAAAAAAAACGTTGCTAAATATACAAATTAATTCTAAACAAGGCATTGTCAAGAATTGGAAACTATCCAATGTAATTTTTTGGAGCATGCTGGAAAGTATTGGCCATAAAATGTAGATTCAAAGGAATAAGAAGTGTTTTCATAATCCTTGGGGTGTATAATATCCCAGTTACATAGCGGAAGGTAAAATATTATAGGATTCAGTAGCGTTTTCACAAATTGATCTGCTTGAGATGAAATGTAACTATATATAAAATAACAATTCATATAATTATACCAAGTAATCGCACAATGATTAATAATTCTAATGATATCACTTACAGGGGGGAGAGGAATAAACGTGGTATTATAAAATACTAATCCTCAAAAACTAACTTATATTAGCTGCTTGATTTATGTTGACTGAATTTGTAATGTACATACAAAAAAAAATATTGGCAATGTATATGGTTTGTTTTATCGTGGTTATTTTTAGAAGCATCAGTAGATCTATCTCTATAAATATTTTACACAAATATATATATTGTAGGTATATTTATATGTCAAATACAGAATACAAGCGAAAATAATGATGTAAATCTTAATTTGCAAAAAAAATAATAATATTATTAGTGCCTGACATTTTTTTTTCGTAAAAGATATTATTATTTTCACATAATGTCAATATTGATAAAAATCATTGCATTGCATTTCTGATAGATAGAAATCTATATGGATATATCATTATTTTTATATTAAGACCAATATATGTAAAAAAAAATCATGTTGCTTAAACACATATCAGGCAGAAAGAGAGGAACAAAGAAAGAAAAGGATGCCTAATTAAAATTTTGCAAATAATAGGAAGAGTTAACATATGTTAAACGGTTACAGGAAGATTCGCCCTGGGAACTCTCTTCTTCATTTATATAATATAGCATTACTCTCGAGCACTTCGAGCTTGTCTATGAATGTATGATATTGGCGACAAAAAAATGTTCAATTACTTCCTATTCCAACTAGACGGAGCTCATATAATAGGTAAAGTAAGAAGTATTGAGTATTTTTTCATCTTAATTTTAACAATAAATTTAACATAATTAGGATTATTCGATTTAAATGGTGACAAACGGTTTTTTGGCTAATCGTTAGTTTCTGAGCAATAGAAAAAGGGTTTACATACTGTTCCAATTCGACAATTTTCATTATTTAATCGACATTACCACAACTTAATTGTTACAACCAGCGCTTTGTTTTTTCATTCGATACTGTATTGGGTCTATAAAGAGTAGGATGATCCAGTTGCACCCAGAATTACAAATCCTTGTCAGAATCAGCGGAACCTAATTTTAGTACTGCAACTAGGTATGTAGTTAAAAATTGACGAATGGTCTGTGTATTTTAATGTGTAAAGTAGTTACTAATTTCATTATAATTATATAAAGATGATCATTAGTAAAAAAGAAAGTAACTAAAAAGAAAAAACTATTATTATTTTTTATATTCTTTTCTCAGCTGAAGTTTAATAATATCTTCTTTATTTCATAAACGGTCTAGGCCGATCACTTATTACCTGATACAATCAAAAAAGTGAAATGACAAAAAAAAATATAAAAGATCATTTTAATTTGATAATAGAAATATCTTACTTTTCAACATGTTTTGTATCAAACCCATTGTAAAAAAACTTTTGTTTCATACACGTTTAGAAATTGCAATTGTACTAGAGGTAAACGTTAACCAAATTTACTAAAATTTTGAAATTGTATCCTACTTACCTAGCTGCAGTACTAAAATTAGGTTCTGTTGATTCCGAAAATGTTGGGGGCAACTGGATCACCCTAATAAACAGCACACATTTTTTGCCACCTACTCAGCCTTTTTACCTCGGTCGTAGTGATCCTGAAGAATGTATCTAATTTTCTCTCTTTTTACTTCTATTTTGGAACGTTGTAACACACAACTGGCATCACCAAAGAAAAAACAATAAATGAACTTTTTTTTAGTGTACACTTAACCTTTAAGCATACTTCAAGCTTTTTTTGATGCAATCGATTAATCGTGAGATATAACTCACTAAAGACATCTAGTGAAAAACACTCATAACTTTTTATTTAACCTAATATGATTCCTCTCAAATATTCCTTGCTATTCAATGGAGAGAACTTCTTGCTACTTGACACTGGGCAATTCAAGAAGGATCATATATTAATTTTTTGATTAGAATGTAGGATTTTGTACCTTGTTACATTAATTACTTGTTGAAAGCCGAAGGCCTTAGCATCAAAGCACTTCTTGGCTATGTGATAAGACTTTATCTCTTTATGTTACATTTGTTGATAGTATTTCTTTCTTTTTTTTTCTCATCAGAAATACACCAGTAATTAAAAGTCGGATCCAAATCATCATAAAAAGGTGCAACATTAGTGTTTGATATTAATTCCTAGTCCGAACCATACTAGACCATCATAAACTATTATTTCCTATAAATTTTTATACTTTTTTTTTTTTTTTTTTTTTTGCTTTATAGACATTTTGGAGGTTTTTGGAAATTTGGAGCAAAAATCAAGAAAAAAAGAAATATTTTGGAGAGTAGTTACGTTGCTGTTACTTTTATGTGTTTATCTTGAGGACAATAAACCGCCCTAACTCCGGGGCAAGAAAAAAAAAAGTGTTTAATTTATTTGTTACATTATATATAGGTATATATAGACCAGCATTCAATGGACATCCTTTGGCCAATTGTTGTTATTGTATTTAAATGTCTGTCATAATTTGAGAAATGTATAGTTTTAAAAAGGGGTTCAAACACTTTTTAGTCGATAGACCACTTGTCGGTAAATGGCTCTTCATAGACCCCCTATTTCATTTTCTTAAAAGTATTCATTTTATATGTTTTTGACAGGTTACACAGTTATTCTCTTTTTGGTAGGATTCTTTTTAAGTTGGACAATTGTAGTTTAAAAAAATGAAAAAACTTTTATAGATAAAACACAAAATCCACGTACGTACATACATATTAAAGGTGTCCGCTTTTTATGCCAAAAAAAAATTCAGTGAGGTTCGATATAGTGAAGTTTAATAACTCGAAATTTATTTGGACGGGCTTCTTTTCACCTAAGATTGTTTCACTGAGGTTTTAATAATTTATATTATATTGACAAGAACAGAACAATACCAATGAAATCATTTTTTAATAAACTTCAAAAATAAATAATTATATTTATCCATTTTTAATTTTGTTGTCAATGTTATCCATTATCGTAATCTACTTCGTGTTTTAATACTTTTTTTTAAATATTATTATTCGGATAATAAAGTGAAGGGCATTCGTCTCTTGAAGTAGGTCCACACTCCTCATCCTGGAACTCCAAAACTTACGAAAGTTTCGATTTCAAGGAATTAGAATCTCAAGTCCCTTTTCCTCATGTCCGTAGCTCTGCATTCAATTCTACAATCACGAAAATGTCCTCATTTTACAAAAAGGAGAGGTACATTCAAACCCCTTTCACGTCTTATTGAAGCATATGAATCAAATCACGGAAAAGGATTAGTTCCAGTGTCTACTATGACTCCTCATAGTAGACCTGATGAGGAACAAACAAGACTTATGTTCCATATGAGTCACATGAATCGAATCAAATAGTGAAATTAGAAATTAGAATCCTTATTCTTGAATAGCTCATGAAACCATTGCACATCATTTCAATCATTCAATTCATGTCAAAATATATTCAATTCATTGGTATTGTATTGACTATGACTTAATATGACCATCAAATCATATGCCTTTGTCACCATAGAATAGATATTTCGTGACACGTAGAATATAATTCAACAAAAGATCTTCCTAAGCCGCCATTCTCTGTCCTCGGAATTAAAGAATTTGTAGTGATAAAGTCTCAAATCTTTTAAATATTTCATATTCTCTTAAAAGCAAGTTTTATTGAGTCATTACAAATTAATTACCCATCTCATTTGTAACAGCAACCAGTTAAACAGTTAATGTTGAACTTTTCTACACATTTTGACACTGTACATAATCAAATCTATTAGTTTTATAGCTAACCGCTTTGGTGAATTTAAATAATGATTTCTTAAGCGCATTTAACCGAGCTGAGCCAATCAAATATCCAACATTTAGTTTTAACCCCTTAATTTTCTTTACTTCCATTTGAAATATCTCATATATGTTGGTTCATAATCTTAAAAATATTGAATCCTCAGAAGTTACGATCTCACAAAATCATCTCATTACCCCATGTTCCAAAAAATTAAGGTTACACTTATATAATTGGCTTTGATTAAAAAAAATGATTAATTGACGACAGTATTAACAAGGTTGAGTGATTTATAACTCAGAATCGGTTATTTATGTTTAGTTTTCACTTTGAAAAAAATATTCTGGACAGCATAGACGGGAAACGTCAAATTGTGGTCGATATTTCATCGTACAGAATGAAGGTAACTGGGATTTCGAAGGCCATGGGAATGAACCAAAAGGTAATTTATGCAATCAAAAATCATTTGAGGAGTGTGGAAAAGTTCAAAGAAAGAAAGGATCAGGGAGGAAGAGGTCAGTTCGGACAAAGGCTAAAGTTTTAGCTGTCAAGGCTCGGATGAAGACAAATCCAATCCAGACCATTTGTGGCATGGTAAAGGCCATATTGTTGACCTCCAGTACAGTCCATAGGATTGTTCATGAGAAACTGGAGAGGAAATCAAGGGCCAGAAGAAAGAAGCACTTCATCAAAAATGCTCACGAGATCAAGACTACTCCTAAACATGCTCAAGCATCCCATCTCACCCGACCTGAACCCATTGGACTACCACATTTAGGCACAGTTTGAGGCAGTTGCATGCACCAAATCACACAGCTCAACAGCATTCCTGGAGGCATCCATCCTTTCAGCCTTGAATGCTATGCTATGACTATATGATCAAGGTTTGCCAAGATTTCAGAAGGAGGTTGGAGGCCGTCATTAATCCTGAAGGTAGCCATATGGAATGATCCAATTATTTGCAGTCATTGTTTACATATACACTTCTAATATTCAATAATTTATTAAAATGTGATAAAAAGGTGAATAATAATACTTATTTATTGTGTCCATTCCAAATCCGGTTTCGGTTGAAGTCAAGGCACTAATCCTACACAACTATAATGAAAATCTAGGTAAAACAGCATATATTATAAATAAAGGAATTTATGTCATTTTCATTAAATAAGACCGTTAGTGTTGTCATATAGTACATAGTTTTTGAAAATATATAAATATATATATGAAGTATCAAATCATTATTACTAGGGAGTAAAAGGTCAGTAGGTGTCCAGTTACTTTTGAAAATAGATTCGACCTAATCAGTACATTCAATAAATAAAAAATATGTCCCTTTTCTCTAGTAGTTCTTCTTAAAGGACTTCATTTAGTCCTTGTAATACTCCGGACTAGTGAATCGTGATATTGTGACTCCACAAATACTCCAAATCATACTCCACAAAATCTATGAATATAATTTATATGGGCTCACTAAATATAAAATAATTATCAATCAGAACAAAAAAAATAAAAATGAAAAATGTTATACGTAGGTTAAATTGAGCTTAAAATATTGATTCAGGTTATTTGGGATCTATAATCCGTAACTTCTTGCTGGATAAATAATTTTCCAAATTTATGATTGAATCCCTCTCAATGTTATAGCAACAATTCAAATCATGTTTATACTAGGCATAAACTAGGTGTTCTTGTCTAAAGGAGTACTACAAGGATGCTCTTCTTTGATATGGAGCTTTTTGTGTTAGCTTTGACACTCATATTCAAGCTTGTGGCAACAACTATTGGTAAAATAGTTTGATCGACAGTCTCATGCTCAAGGATTTCCTTTTTCATCACATTTACAGAATTTTGGTAGCGGTAAAATAGAGCCAGAAAAGTAGTAGACGATCGCGTATCAAAGTCAGGCGTTTATTGTTTCTTCAAAGGCGTTAAATTCAATCCTTGGGGTCTTCAACTCATATTCCGAAAAAATATTTCACCTCAAGACATACATATGTAGGTTATCCTTTTTGCTATCAAATAATAATGAACAATTGAGTCAAAGGAACTCTCAGACTGAAACTACATCTGACTCCGGTCTTTTTCTCTGATATCCCCAGAGTAAATTATATTGATGTTCATCAATTATGATGATCAAACACCATCATCAGTCCAAGAAGCTCCTCAAGTCAAGGTTAATAGAAATACAAAGTTAGACCGTCATGTAATTGGGCTTGCTAGAATTTTCAATCTGATGTATTGTACTGACTGCTGGGCAAGACAGGCAGGTTTTGACAAAACACGCAACCACTCATCGACTATGACGTCAATATTGCTAGAATTTCCAATTTAATGTATCAGAGCGACTGTTAGGGAAGAAAAACAGATTTTGACAAAACACACTACCACTCATCTAATATGACGTCAATATTAAAAGCGTAGTGGAAGTCAAACACTAGTCGTACACGCGTAATGGTATAACCCTGTATTTCTATAAGCCTTGAAAATATCCACGTAAAAGAAAACTCCCTATATCAAGTTTCGCTATAAAAAGCACACCGAAAAAATCATCGCTGAAAAAAAGGACCCCCAAATAAATTTTGATTAAAAAAAAAAGATCGCTGTAATCTATGACAGCCGAATTTAAATATCATTTTGTTTTTAAATTTGTTTATTTAATTACTAGCCCAACAAGCCGCTCTCCAATACACACAGCGGTCATCTCAAGGAACAATTGGTGAATCGTGTTATTATTATTATCAATATTAATATTGAATACAATAAATAAAAGATTTTCTTTGAGAATAGCCGATAACACATCATTGTATTCATTAAAAAGTACAGGGCACAGCAATAATTTACTTATATATTTATTTTTTTCAAAGATAATGAATAATTAAATCATTTTATTCCTTTATTAAACCCCTACATTTAAGACTTTTTATTACATTTTGTTTATCATTGCATTATATTTAATGAAAGTAACCTTTTGCAGGGATTTTAATCTTGAAGCGTGTAATTCTAACAAAAGTACTGACTTGTTCCATTACTACATCATCTAAATTGGACCAGATTAGATCAGAGTGGTTTTAGAGCATGAATTACGGATTTTCTCGCTATGGTTCGTGTACCATGTATTCTTATTCTTCAAAGGGATTATACTGTCATAATGGATACAAGAAAGAGCTTTGATACATTAGGTCTTGATGAGTACAAGCCAATGAGAAGGGATGCATTTTATTTGCACGCTCAGTCCGCAGATCTACTCCAAGTCTCCCCTCCCCCCTGATATTCAATACGGGACAAACTCACAAATTCTAGCACATAATGAGACCTTCTCATCTACTTTCAACATCATCCTAAGTGCTGATTGTCCAAATAATTTGAAAGAATCGAGATCTTTCTCCTCGAATTATGGCGAAGTTATTTCTTCATTATTAAAAGGTTGAAATAATTGAATTACAACTTTACCCTCACATTGTCTTTAATTTGGAGATTGAAGGAGAAAATATGATGGCTGAGCAAAATTATAAACCTTGTCTCATGATACTATAATTCCTCATAGACATGGTTTACAAAGTTAGACCATCATATCAATTCTGGCCCAGAAAGTGGCTAGAATTTATTGATCTAAAAATGGCTGAAATAGTTTTTCCATCACACCTGCATATCATTTGATTGTGTTAGCAGGAACAAATTCATTTTGGTTGAAGATCTCAGAGTGTTCCTCTAATTTTATGGAAGGAATATTCTTCACAATTTATAGTTTACACAACACGAATGGTCTTCACTCTCTCATCCATGATATATCATAACAGCCCAAATTATAACATTTTCAGACTTCTGCAAGGGTCATTCCAATCCAAATCAATCACTCAAAAACTGAACCATCGCCGATTTGCTTCAAATTTGTCATATATTTTAATATTAGTTAAAAAATCATAAATCCAAAATTTAACCTTTTTTGTCCTCTGGTTCAAAATTTAGAGTTTTCTAAAGTTTTGGTCTTGACGCCGCCTACCTTATTTTTAAATTACTGTATTTTCAAAAAAGTTGATGATTTAAATCTACTTTAAAAACGATTTAATAGATAATTCCCGTGTAAGTAGAGCAAATTTCTGAATATACATACTAAATAGTATAATTGAGTTTTGGAATTCATCAATAAAAAATATAGCATATGATTATGATAAAAGAATTATAAATTAAATCGTTTTGAAAGTAGATCGATATCTTCAAAAACCTTTAAAATATAGCAATTTAAAAATAGCGTAGGAGCGTCGAGATCGAACCTTTAGAAGTTTCTAAATGCAGAAGGGAGCAAAAATGAGGCTAAAATTTTGGATTTTTGAGTTTTTAAATAATATTTGAAAAAATCGAAGATGGTGCTGCGAAAAATGTCGTTTTTGTGATTAATTTTTACGTGGAATGACTCGCAAGCCAAAAAGCGTTTGGAAACCTTCTGTAAGAACAATTGAATTTACACTGACAAGAAAAAGTTTGGAAAAAATGCATTTTACTTATTTTTCAAACTATCTTTGACTTAATCACAGTCAATTAAAATGAAGAAAAATTAGGGTTCAATATAGGTATAAAATTTATTTGTAAAAACCAAGTATTTATTTTTTTTTTTTTTTTTTTTAGCTTAATCAAAAAACCCTCCCTTTGCCCCTATATCTGCTTTACATACCTTTTGGTATTCTTGCTCTTAGTTTTTCAAGATAGCCAGGTGTGATATCATTCCAAGCATTCTACAAAATGTTCCACAGCTCATTCTTCCTTGCGGGGCACTTTTCCCGAACTTTTCTGTCTAGGTGTTCCCACAATAGGTCTATTGGGTTCAACTCAGGAGCTTGAGATGAACATTGCATAATAGATAAGATGTGAGAGGTTTTTTTCGTTTCCAACAAGTTTTTGTAGAGCTTAGATGCATGTTTTGGATCGTTGTCTTGTTAAAAAACAAACTTACTTCCAATTAATCTATGTCCAGAAGGAATGGCTTCAGGATAGAATGATAACCATTCTGTTTCAGAATGGTTCTCTAGCATATACATATACAAGCTTCTCTTGCCTAAGATAAACATTACAGATGAAATTAAGTAATGCCAAAACAGCTGGATTTTTATAGCCAAATAATTTAAAATATTTTATGGAACTATTTTTTTCAAAATAATTTTCATCGGGTTAAAGTAAAAAATATTGATCAAGTCATAAACATTGATAAACATGCAGAAAAAAAAATTCTTCTTCTTGGCAGTGTATGTTTTTAGGGTTTGTCACTTTCTGAGATATGAATATTTCCCCATCATTTTCATCATTTTTCTTTACAAGATTCATATCTGAAATGGAGTATTGTTGCATTGAATATGTCGGAAACATCAGATTATTCTCCCATAACCTAACTCATGTACTTTTGAGAGGTATAAAGCTTTTTTACCCTTTGGCATAGGTTGCTTCATTTTTTTGCAAATAATAATAACTCATACCAAACTGTATTTTTGCATACTTTAAGCTGATTTTGCCATCTCCTTGACACTGATACCATCATTTTTGAAGAGAATAAATTAATTACTCACTTGTATACCATGAATCTTGTATACAAACATATATGTTTTATGGTCCATATATTTTTTCAAATATATGAGACTATGTAAGTCTCAACTATAACAACGAGTATAAAAGACCATATTTTAGAAAGCAAATGAACCATATAAAATAACATTTTGATAGAAAATAAGTAAATTATAGATATGTATCTATTTTAGAAAATCTTTTTATTTCACCACTATAACGTTGTCCTATAGTTTGTGGTGATGAAAATCATTTGTATAATGGGCATATAAAAAAAAAGATACTTAAAATCAACATGGTAACTCTGACCGTTGGAAGAATGTTTTGCTTAGCTGCTATGACATTTCATAACCGGGTGTTCCATTGAAGTCGGAAAACGTACTAATTCAATGATAAATGAAGGTCATGGGATTTAAATTAATTAATATTTCGATATATTAAAGCATAAACAATTAGTTACAAGACAAAACAAAATTGAGATCTCTAGCATATGTACAAGTCGGGAAAATGAAACTTGAACGTGATCGATAACTTTCTATTAGTGCACTCCAAGCAGTTGGCCGTCTCTAGAACATAGGCAAGAATTACTCCGATGTCGATCCCCACTTATACTCTGAGTCCAACAAGGACTTCTTAAACTCATAACTCTGCAACAAATCCTCAACGTTACTCTCTGTCTATTATGAGCACAACGGATGTTCAATCAGGTTTTGAATATAATTGAATCTATTTATATATTTATAAATTTCATTAATCAGGAATGAAATATTAATCACAACTGATGAGGAAAGAAAATTCATTATGAGACCATCAATTGTAAAAAAACTGATTAGCTAAAAAATACACACGATTTACATGACGGGCTATTTTTAGGGATGTAAGAAATTTTGAGATAAAGTTGAAGTTAAGGAAAGAAAGAAAAAGTACAGTTGGTACGAGCACTTTGACTATTTCAAAAAAAAAAATATATATAATGGTCTTAGAAATAGGCAAGTATTGTTTAGGTGTATCAATTGTCAATAACAAAAAGCTCATGGAATTAAACAAAGGAATCGGAAATTAGATGTGGGTGTGTTCACTCACCCTTACAAATTTTGCAAACCTGTTGATGTTTAGAGATATGAAAATATTTGAAACCATTGCCATAATGTATTTTTTTTTAAACAGGTATGTTGGTAATCTGTATAGAGTTTGTGATCTTAATAATTATTCCTCCTACTTTGAAGGTTCAAGTGTCATAAGAAGACAAGTAGTTAAATTATGATCACTGTTAGCCAGATACAAACGGGTGGTCATGGGGTTTGGGGAGAAGGGATTTGACCTCCCCCCCAACCGTTGAAAAGAGCCCTAAAAAAAGATCATAAAAAATAAAATAAAAGTTTCTTGTTATTCTATAAAAAAAAATACAAATTTGTATCAAAAAAGATTTTTTATTATTTTTGGGGGGGAAATGAAAGGATCATTATTTTATTTTCCAAAAAAAAGTACATATTTTTAAGAGGATATCTCAGGCAGAGTTTCTATGCTCAACGAGATTCGAGCAACTTTCACATTTTTATTCATATTGACTTGATATTTGAACCCGATAACACTATACGTATCATATTTGATACATCAGTTCAAATAATCCTCGATTTGATCATTATTTCCCCCTTTTGGATCAAACAATTTATGTATGATATGGAAATTATATTATCACTATATAATTAAACGGGAAAAAGTGCAAATTTCCTACCTATGACCCTTCAGGTTTTTAAACTTATTAGTAGTGATTTAAATTTTCTGTATTTTGAGCTGTCCTGCTTTTTTGGATTGCTAATCTGAATACTGAATCTTTGATTCCTCAAATGTGTAATTACTATTTAACTCCTGAGTAGTGAACTTATTTTCCTACTAGTTTCAATTGTATCCTAAGCATAATTGCACATTTGTCCTTGCTCATAAAAGTCAGACCTGAAGTATTTGATGCAGATTTATAGTTGTTGGTCCTTGCTAGATTCAGAGTTGAATTGAAGATCAACATTGGAGTAATAATACTTGTTTGATTACCTTCTCCCCTTGTTGTAGCTGATAGTATATGATATAATCAAACGTCATGACAGCTAGTTGCTATCTTCCAAAACATTATTTAAATTGTTAGGCTTACTATGTTGATTTCGGGGGTTTTTTTAAATGTCCAAAATACACATAATTTCATCACTTCGTATTACTTCAACAAAATGGAGCTTTGTGAAAAATTAAAAATCTTCTCTTGGATGTGTTATATAGAGAAAATTATTCCTTTTTTTTTTTCAATTTCTAACAAAAAATAAAGAAAATCTTTGATTTTGACGAATTTAAATAAAAATTGTTCATAAACATGGACAAAGACTCTAATGTCAAAACTATCAGCATCTAACAACCTAATGGGTGTTATAGGGGTTAATGACTTTTATTGAATGTAATTATTGCAATCATCACTCAACTTCTTTTAAGGTCGGGGCTTTTTTCGTAGGTAAAGCAATACAAAATAAAGTTTTCTGATAAGCTTTTTAGCTGTTTTACAGAATTTTGATTCATAGTCCCTGCATAAATTAGGGACTTAAAAATTGGTATGAACCATGTTAATCATATCAAATTATTCCCCTCTCCTTTTTTATTACAACTTACATTCCTTGTAGAGTATCAGCGTGCCCTACCTCATTTTTAGTATCTCACATTAATAATTAATAAGCTCCCGTTTTTCTTATGCTGTAGTACTATTTATAAGAACTAAAAGTATTATTACAAAAGAAAACTAGGGAAAATATATTATTAGTATTATGTATTTTATCCAAAGAATAAAAAATAAAAACTTGAACAAATAAATACAGAAAAACTAAAAAATGCTCTATGTTTTCTTATAGTAATATACATACATCCTTTTTCATGCTACATACAAAGAATTACATATATCTATGAGCATTCATTTTTTTGGCTCAATATATTTACTTAAAGTGCTTGTAAAAAACTCTTCGGAATCCCATAAACATTTTTAAGGAAATCCTTTGACAAAGTCATTTTAAATCCTTGGTTTTACTACGTTCATGGGTTATAGATGTACAAGATAAGGAATATTAATAAAAGTATATACAATTTTAACAATTTATTTATAGATATCACAAATGGTTGCATAATTTTTAATATACAACCTTTTGGCAATATAATATATATTATCCGGTTGAAGTTGTTTATCCTAAAATTATCACGGGGGTACCTCACTAACACAAAAATGTCGAGGCGTCAGGTAGATTTTTAGTTTGGTTTTTTATCATTTTTTTGAAAAAAAAATAACAAAAAACCATATCTATTTACAGAAAACCTAAATTTTTTGAAAAAAAAATTGAAACATTATTATTTTTTTTTTAAATTCAAATATTTCCTTTTTTGGAAAAAAAAATCGGAAAATTAAATTTCAAATCTTAAATCTATTGACAAAAATAGAGAAATTAACTGTTATGGGAAAAAATATGAAAAATTTAATATCTAATATTAATGTTTTGAAAAAAAAAATTTAAATTAAATTTAAAAAAAAAAAATTAAAAATCGATACGTATAAAAATTTAAACTTTTGAGCCAAAAAAAAAAAAAATTTCAAATCTGAAATTTATTGACACTAAATTGAAAAATTAACTTTTTTGGAAAAAATTTCAAATTTTTTTTTCTTTTTTTTAAATCAAAATTCCCAAGTTATTCACAAAAAGTTCCCCAGTTTTTGGTTGAAAAAGTTGGCAAATACAATAAAGTTTATATAATAAAAAAAACTGTACTATATACAGGTGTGCGCGTCTAAAACTGAACACTCCTTTAAATTTTACGCCATGCACATATTCGTAATTTTATTGAGTTGAAACCAGTTTATAGTTCGAGGCAAGGGGCTTGACTAGTTATCAACAAAACTTCAGCAAAATATAAATAGCAACAGTGAAACAACAGCCGATATTATAGAGAGACGTCGAGTTGTAATCTTGGAACTTTCTGCGCGGTAAAAAACTCCCACTGAAATAGCCAAGGTTCTGAACTGCAGCCGTGCCACCATTTACACTGTGGTAGCCAAAGGGACTCCTGAGGCGACTACAAGATCTAAGTAAAGGCCTCGAAGGTCGGACGAAATGGTTGCTGCCGTGAAAAAGTATGTCGAAGACAAGAGAGGCAAGGTCACCGTCAGCCGCCTCTCCAGGGAGCTCAACGTCAGCAGAAGGAACATGGACCGGCTAGTTAGGAAAGATATTGGCCTTAAGGTCCACAGGAGAACCCCTCGTCAAGCCTTTTAGCCTGTAGACAAGGAAAAATGTCTTTGCAAGGTCGAAGATTCTTTTCAACAAGCTTAAGAAAAAGCCAGCCGATGTTGTCGTTTTTGTCATTTTGACTTTGCAGTGTTTGGTCGTTTAAAGGGGATGCTGTGGGGAGTCCAATACAAGTCCAAGGACCAGCTGAAGTCTGCCCTCAAGAATGCCTGAGCCAACCTCGACCAGAGCTTCATGGCCAAGTCATGCAACAAGTTCCAGTCCAGGCTGGAGTTGGTAGTGGAGAACATGGGCGGCCATATTGAATAGGCATGTGTCTAAGAATCTCATCTTTCATGTTAAATAAATTAATTCGTCGACCACTCTAAAAATTACAGAATTATTTAACTATTTTTTAAAATTTCAGAGTGTTCAGTTTTAGACGCGCACACATGTATTAGCCGCCATAAAAAATGTTTATCGGTACTTATTTACTTGGCCCAGTCCTATCCTGGGACCTGTCTTATCGCTACTCGAATAAAGTGTTCATGATTTATTAAGTCAATATGAGGTATGCATTAAGAGCATTGCACAGATCTTGCAAAAAAAAGTTAATATTTTATTATACTGTAATATAATACGAACAGTGTATAATGTATTTATTTTAAATTCCATGACGTCACGAGGGAACTATTTTCGTTTCTTTAAGGAACGATAAGTGGGAATTGATAGGATGGACGAGACTCGACCGTGGTCTTACATTATGACCCACCCAACAAAAGGCATACCATTACTTTTTCTTTTGTAATGTTATTTACTTATTCTCTTAAATGTTGGAGTTTTTGTACAAGAAAAAACACTCTTGTACGGGGACATTTTTAGTACTTAAACCCGTAAAATGGGAGAAATTATTTTCAAAGTGCACTTTTTATTATTTTTCCTTTGTTTTTTTATTATGGTTAGGAAAATAAAAACTTGATATTAGTCATAAATTATTTAAAATAATATATGCCACACAATATACTTGTAAAATAATTATAAAATTAATTGTAATCGGGTATTTACTTGATTTTTTTCATTTAAATAATCGGAACTTAAGTAATATTTATTCAGAAACCTATTTAAATGCAAATTTGTATAAATAATAACCAAAAATCTTAAGTCTAGTGATCTAGAATATTTTTTTTAAACAATTTATATGAAGAAATGTGGAAAAACGCTTCACTTCGATTCACTTCACAAATCAATATTGATTTGTATTTGCATGTAATTAAATAACTCATTGTAAGGCGAAGATATTGCAACTTGTACTGTTCTTTAATACAAGTTGCAACTTGTACACAACCTATATATAGAATTATCATTATGCTATAATAATGTAAATCTTATCTATACATATTCTATGTAATATGTATGCAAACCATCATAAAATCGAATAATTTATCCAAAAAAAAAATATATAATATTTAAGAGATAAGCAAAATTGGAGATTTGTATAATCATATAAATAAATAAAACTAATTTAGTCTTTTGGTGCAGACATAGATTCATGTTCATAAATGATTAAAAATGTATATTAGACTGGTTCTTAATTTTGGGAGGTTTTTTTTCGAAATATTAGGGGATCGTAGTCCAAAAAAGTTTCTTTTGATGAAAGATGAATAAACATAAAGTCCAGAATTCCTACAGCCCTCGATAAATTGGTCAGAAAAGAATTTAATCTCTTGTAGAATTTTGGAGAAAATGGAACCATTGTTTTGTTTACGATTAGACTACATGATCTACCTGCTGCCTAGTATATCTGCCTGCTTAGGATCGGAGGGCCTTAACACGAGTATGGGATAAGTAAACTTGTCCAATGAGATCTGAACACTTACTAATTCAATAATTAAGTAAGGTTGAGAGATTGAAAGTATTCATATTGCGATATATTAAAGCATAAGCAATTATTTACAGAACAAACCAAACCTGAGCTCTCTAGCTTATGTAAAAGTCGAGAAAATGACAATTGAACGTGATCAAAGAATTTCCATTCTCAAACTCTTACCAGTTGCGCGTCTCTAGGTCTACAGTCTACGCCGTCAGCAAGTCCAAAACGTTGGAAAGGAAGAAGGGGTCTATAAAAAAGGTCAAACTAGACCTGGAGGATTTAAATAAAATATACCAGGGCAATCCCCTCAAGTCTATATGGGCCCTTGCAATAGATATCAGGGTTTCACACTAGACTGTCCAGAGAGCTATCAAAATTGGTTGGAAAGAGCTTCTGAGCGTGGAGAGGCCATTTTTCACACAAGCAATGAAAGAAACCCATCTCGTTTGTTGCAAGATTTTTTTTGAATGAGTCTTTTGACATCTTATGAGCTCTATTTTGATACTTTTAGCCGCCTTACAACCCTTATTCCTACCCCTCAACCACACCTTTCGGGTGCATGTCGAGAGGAAGACCTGCAGTGCCCATCATCTAAACACCGAGGTCCTGAAAGCCACAGTTCTATGTAATTTTGTCGCTAAAATTTTCGCCCCTACATTTTTCCGTTCGTAATTCTTCTTCTATGAGATTTTGAGGTATCACATCTTTGCCGCCTTTTTATATAATTGGATCGAAATTTACTGTTGTATCTCGATCAGTTAAATTAATTATAGGAGAAAAAGAAAAAAGGAACATTGATAAAGAAATAATCTGTAATCTTCGACTGGCTCTCATCCTCATTCAATATTTTAAATGATGATCGTAAAAAAGAGCAACCCTCGGAGTATCCCTCTTTAAGGACTAAGGACTGACTCTTTAAGAAATGGAAGAGCTCCTATCATCTCATGTGAATGAATATCATATACTGATAGATGATGAACAAAAGGAATGTTTGATAAAGTCTCAAATAAATTGTCTAAGTTATTATTCAAAAAACATTTCATTTTATAATTTTACATACCTATTCAATAAGGTAATAATAATCTCGTGACATACAAAAAATTGTATGTATTATGTGTATTTACCTATTTAATAAGTGTTGATGTAAGTGACATGCATTCGTAAAAAAGATATATTCGTTATCTTGTAGACCACTAATATACTTTCTCTGAAACAGTGATTAATTTTCAATGAAGGGGACTCCGAAATATCCCTTCCATCCTAAGGAATAGTACCCCGCCCATCAACAGGACGTAATAGATGTAAGACCCATTGAGAGAAAAAAAAATTATACAATTTGATGAGGCAGAGAGTACTTCAGCTTATTGCTAAATGTTACATTGATTTTTTTATTAATTTAGTATGTAAAATAATTCTTTTTTTTTCAATACGCCTGCTAGATTTAATTACTTTACAGGGTGAGGCCTCTACTTAAGAGCCAACACGATTTTTTAAATAGATTTTCTCCTAAACTAATCATCCGATGTTAATAAAAACCAACACCAAATGAAAGCGGAATAAATAAATAATAATATTATTATTCAAAATATTCGCCTTTGTCGTCAATAACGACCTCAACTCACCCTGGGAAACGAAACGGAAACCCTTGACAACAGTCTCCATGGCTATTTCTGGTGTCCTTTCCGGACAGCTCAGATTATGTATTGCAGGAGGATCGGTTGATATGCAGCTCAATTGCGTCCCAAAAAAAGAAGTCTATGATGTTGAGGTTTGTTGAAACCAAGTCAAGGTTTCTTTGAAGTGTGGCATGCCAATTGATTCCTAATCAACCACAGACTCTACTATTTTCTTCCTGACTCTTCAGACAAAGGACTTGTCCAGGTATAATAAGTTTGCAATTTCAACATTTTCTAGCCCAGAGCAGATCACAACAAGGACGCTCTTCCTTTTCCACGGTTCTGTAAAAAATACTTCATTGATGGATGCAATTTTTTATAAACTGACACCAAACACTTCTGGCTAGCCGTCAAATTAACAAACAACGTCTAACCTGCGCATGAGCTGCTGTTGCAGGCGCTTAAAGTTTGTTGTTAAAAACGTCTGTTCGCTGTATATTTTAATCCCTTTATTTCTTTATACATTATTGCTATATGATATACATCAGGGAGCACTCTTTACAGTGCACTCTATGACTTTTATCATACAAATATACAGATAAACTTTACTTTATTAATAAGATCGTCTATTTTGATCTATATTCAATGTTTTCATCTAAGAATTTTTTTCTCCATATAATGATTGAATTTAGAACTTCAACTGTCCTCTACAACTTCTAAATATTAACCAATATTGCTTAAACTCTAAATTTCTTCAATTTTTATCAAACAAAGTATTTTTGAACTATTTTCCAAGAATATTTCTTAGAAAAAAAACATATTTAGGAACCATTCTAATAAATGTATATAATAATTAATGTAAGTATGAATTATAGATTTATAGATATCATTGCTTGCGAAATTTATACATTTATATGTATATTAGTAGTTATTTTTTTCATTTCATAATAAATGTAATCTTAAAATAATGCAAATTTGTTTAAAATTACATACTATTTGCATAGGATAATTTATTACGAGTTTTATTAGATATTATTATATTTATGTGTTAGAGTATTTTTTTTAATAAGTTATTATAGTATTTATACAATACTGACGGCATTTGAATTTGGAGGGAAAATAAGTCAGAGCGAAGATGAAAATAATAAAATAATATCTCTTCACGTATCATTACAAAATACTTTCTATGTAGCACTAGGAAGTTAATTTATAAAAATGAACAAAATCAATTTTAGCCCAATTTTTCATATCCCACAATTTATTGGTAGTATTTTTTGTTTTTGTTTTTTTGGGGTAGGGGGGCGGAGGAATTAAAATCGCCGCCAACAAACCTTAAATCAGGGGCGTTTGCAGGGCATAGGCCGGAGGTGCTGTAGCCCGCCCTCCCCCCAAAAAAAAAAGTTTTTTTAGAGAAAATTTAAAATTTGAAATTAATTTAATTTTTCAATTTTTTTACCAAAATTTTAATTCCTGTTAATAGCTATGGATTTTTTAAATTTTTTTCCAAAAAAAATCATTTATTGAGAATAGCTATGGATTTCTGAAATTTCTGTTTAAAAAATTGAATGTTTGATTTTTTGTTTCCAAAAATTTAATTTTTGAATCTTTTTGATTTTTTTTCTAAAGGATTTCAAAAACCAAGGCCGCCCTCCCCCAATAAAAAAAAACCTGCAGACGCTCCTATAAATCCTGCAACCTACTAAGAAAATTACTTTTTCAACCCTGAATGCATGGCCTTTTTACCTTATTTTCAATGTATTAAGAAAAAACTTGCGGAAATTGTGATTTTTATAGCCCTTTTAAAATTAAAGGAATAGCTTTACAATATTTTTAACTAATAAAGTATAGTTTTAAAGTCATATTAAAGGTCAAAGGGCACAATAATATCAATTTCTCAATAAATTTTTTTTTTTTTTTTTGGGTGTCCAATTTTTAATGTGGTGTGTTGATTTGATTTTCTTTTGTACATTGATGAATAAGTTTTGTTTGAAAAGTTTTAGTCTTCAAAAGCCGTTTTTGTGACCTCTTTAGCTTTTTCAAAATGACTTGGAATATTTTATAAATAATAGCGATCAACAATTTTTTTTTCGATTATTTAGTTAAAGGGTCATTCATAAACCACATCATGGGCGTCCAGAGGAGAGGTTTAACCCCCCCCCTATATATTTAGGAATTATTGCTTAAAGAAAATTTCATATTTAGAATTTAATTTAATTTTTGTTTCCAAAAAATTTAATTTTCTCTGAATGACAATAAATTTTTGAAATGTTTCTCCGAAAATTTAATTTTTGATGTTTTATTTTTTGAAATTTTTTGTGATCAGCTGTCAATTTTTGAAAAAAAATTTGTCAATAGTAATGGATTTTAGAATTTTTTTCCAAAAAAAATTTAATTGGTGGATTCTTTCAAAAAAAACATTGGGAGGGGGCTTTCAAAAACAAATATTTAATGACAGGTTGATATTTATTTTTGTCAAATTTCCCAAAAACATTCATGTACAAGAATATTTTCTCATTATTCATAATTTAAGTCTAATTGATGTATTTTTTACAACAGAAAAAATATGGCATTGTGCAGAGTTATTAGACGTTGACGACCATACAAATTTTGCATGAATATTAAAGAAGGTATCTTTCCAACTAATCCTTGATGTATCATTTCTTAAAAAATCTATAACCTTTTTTTTCCCCCTTTTTTTCTTATTTAATATGAGTTAATCAAAACACATGCTGTATTTAATTTACTTCATATAGTGCACCCTGTATACGCGCTGAATGCTACATACGAGGGGGGTCAAAAAAGTTTCCGACCTAATAAAGACACAAAATATTTTTTGCATTTTTTTATTTCATTTTTCAACATAGTCTCCTTGTAACCCTACACACTTCCCTTAGAGATGTTCACACCTCAGTAACACGTCCAAATAGTAAATATTTGTATTTTGGACTATAATGGTGTATCCAAATTTCATCTACAGAAATTAATCGCCGCTCAAACTTGGATTTATTGCGCCTAAACTGTACCAACAGCTCTATACTTAATTTTGTCCATTTTTAGAAGAAAAAAATCACATCAACTCACTCAAATGACTGTTACATAACGACTGTGCATCCAAAATGGGTGAAACAGTCAACAAATGCTCCATATATGTGACTAACCTTTATTTACGAGTGCTTCCATCTTCACGTTGAGGACAGAAACTTTGAAGACAACCCTCGTATGTAATGTATTGTCCAGCCAAGGCCATAACTTAGCTCTCATACCTACCTAGGACGGAGAAATTAACCCATTATTAATTCATAAAACGGATGGTGTTAGGATATAATTTTCAATAAATTTTATATGTTTTGTAAAAAGGGTGTTCCTTTACAAGATATGGGTTGTAGGAAAAGACGAAAAAGAAAAAGGGCCTTCCCCCATTCTTTTTCTCTCAATTTCTTTCTTTCATCTCATATCCTAATAGAATTATTCACATAAATAAAATTTCAAAAATAAAATAATAAATTCTATCCGAGGGAACGTGCTTCCACTGTTTATATTTTGTATATGTGTGTTTTATACTCTTGAAAAATAAGATAAAATAAGTCGGATAGATAGATGATGGGGCTAAGACATTGAGGAAGCACTTAAGAAAATGAGATGAATTTATACACATCTTCATTAATTTATGAAAATACACAGGGGCACAATCATGAACAGTGATGTATAAAATATGGTAGGAGAGTAGCCTAGCTGTCATGACGTTTTATTAGATCAGCTGCAAGTAGATACACGACATGGAGATAACGCTGGAAAACTTCGATGTCGATCCTCTATCTACTCCGAGTCCAACAAAGACTTACACTAATAACTCTCAAACTAACCCTCATAGCTACTCTCTGTCTTTCATGAGCATATTTATTTTAAGCTTAGATTTTCTCTCTTCAAGAATCAAAGAATAGTGATAATAACTTGATAAAATATAAAATCCTATTCAGGTTGTAACTATAAAAAGTCGTTCCCACTTTCTAGGACGTATTTTATGCGAGTTTAACCATGAAAAAAAAAAGGTATGTTTTGAACTACACTTTGTGGAATCGAGAGAAATTAAGATACGAAGGAGGTGCTAAATACTGTCAAAAATAGTACTATTCATTACCTCACTAATACAATAACTTACACTGTATTTTGTTGCAAACTGTCCGATGTAGTGTACTGAACGTTGATTGGTTGAATTTAACAAGATTTCTTGTTAAGTTTTGACAATTATTGAATAATAATTTAATAGTTGGGTAGATTTGACTAACCAATACAAAATGATTTTGGCTTTTTTTTATGTTTCTATATTTTTTAAAGTTGCGATATACGAAATCTGAACACTTTGAATTTTAAACTTCAACAAGATATAATTTATTAATTAACAATAAAATTTAAACAAAATTCATACTATAAATATTCTGTCTGGCCTCTCTTAAAATAAAAATGTAGTCGCTTTTAACGGTAAGAAATGGCTTCCAGGCGACGGTAGAAGGCCTCTGTCAAGGCATCCTAATGTTGTCTTACAGTGGTTTTGAGGGACTCGATGTTTGGATGATGGACACTGCATGCCTTTTCCTTGAACTACACACAGAAGTTGTAATTGAGGGGTGGGGCATCACGACTGTGTCAAAAGTGTAAGAAAAAAAGAGTTCAAAACAACTCAAAAGAGTGTTGCAACGGAGAATACGAGTTTCTTTCGTTGCTGGTGTCAAAAACGGCCTCTCATCCCCCTCAGAAGGTTCTTTCTACAGCCTTTTTGACAGCTTTCTGGACAGTCTAGTGGAAAACACTCAGATATTTTGCATGGCCCATCATGGACTTGAAGGGATTGCCTTGGCTGTTTTATTTAACTCCTCCTGTTCCAGCTTGGCATTTTGACAGAGTCCATCTTTCTCTCCAACGTTTCGAATTTACTGACGACGTAGACGGTGGTCCTGAGAACTCCCATCTGCTTAGAGTGCAGATTGAAATTCGTCGATCAAGTTCAAGGGCGGTCATTTTCTCGACTTGTATGTACTAAAGAGCTCAGGTTTTTTGGTTTTTTTATGCTTTAATATAACAAATTATGAATTAATTTCAATTACTCAACCTTAATTAATTATAGATTTAGTAAGTGTTCAGGTTTCAATGGACTACCTGGTAGAATAAATGTAACAATCGGAACAAATAAGAAAAAGTGGATTGAATTTGAAAAGCCGTTGTCAACTGAAGATCATTGAATCTTGAGCATAGCATTCTTACAAGCAACTAACACAGGATTAAGGGGATTATATAATTATATACAAAAATATAAGAAATTCCAAATCAAACTCAACATTTTAACAAAAAAAAAAGGATTATTCTATAAATGTTCTCTGAGTAAACCTTTTAAAACTTTAGGTGAATGGTATATTGAAAAACAGATTAGGATACAGGGTGTCCACGATAAATTGGAACTATTTTAAAACCTGCTGGATAAAAACGGAATTTGGAGTGTATTTGTGAATATGAAAAAGTTAGACATGATATTAAACAATAAATTTATTCAACATGTCCTCCCTCAGCATCCACCATCGTCTTGTGGCTGACCTGGTACACTGGAAGAGATGTGAAAATTGTCGAAATCCCCTTGAACATACTTTTTTTTAAAGTATAAGTAGGTTAACAGCAAGATATCAATGCTTTTTATTAATTACACAAGCCAACATAGAAATACCCACATACAATTCTAATATAAGTTTGTACATTGACTACGAATCTGTTATTAGTTCTTTCATATCTAATCGGTTTTTTAAGAGTTTTTAATTTGAATATTTCGGCCCATTATATTGGTTTGATGCAATTTTTGAGCATAAAAAAAATCTAAATTTAATTTAATTTAATCATTGCAAAATTTTGTTTCAACTTCAAATTTTTGCTTATATTTGATATGCAATTATTCAATCATGAGATAATTCACTTTAAAGGGTAAAAAGCACCATTGTGTAAAAGTTGTTTGTTTGAAAAGGAATAGCGACTAAGTTTTTCAAATTTTTTTACGCCAAATTAGTTCATTTGAAGCCTAACTAACATATTTAAGGTTTTATTTACATAAGAGTATTTTGTTCAAAGAAATCTAGTTCTGCAGCAATATTGATTTTATTTTTATAAAAAACTTTAAAATAAGGATTTTTTTTAATTTGAATTTTCTTATTGTTGCATATGAAAATATAAGAGTACATTACAAATCAACATACAATTATGGAAATAATAAAGTAATTATTGTGTAGATTATTGATCTTTTTCTCCCTCAAAGGTTGGCTTAAGCCAATAAAAAGCGTAAAAATACTTCAAAATCCTTGAAAACCAGATTTTATACGAAAAAACTCAATATTGATTGGTAATCAGAGCACAAGTACTACTAAAATTGAATATGGAATTTAAAAGTGTTTTTTATTGAAATTTTATTCCCTTGTATAAAATTATCAATGAAACTTAATAAATAAAAACCTCAGCCCATATAACATTATTTATTTATTTCCAATTCCAGAAGCAACATTAAAATGGATCTACAAACAAATACACAAGAAAATTATTCATTTTCTTATGTTCATTTTTGAAATAACGGGCTTAAACACAATTATCCTTTTTCATTTTAATTATTTATTAGCATTAAATATAATTAAATTAATTATCGGATTAGATCATGTCAAATGCATTGTATGTTTAATGAGCTCATTGTAAATATATCTTTCTCCTCCATTTAATGTTTTAAATGACAGTTGAAGGAGTGATAATGCCGGATTCCATGTTCACGTTTAATTGAAAATCAGCATGGCTTAATTTCTTGTTTGTAAATGATAACAAACATATTACATACATTTATATTCATACTTTTTACATTTTTTTTTAATCTATTGCAATTGCATTAAAAACTTTTTAAGTGTGCGTGCATGCGTAAGTAAAAAATGCATTTACTTCAAAATGATAAAAAGTTTATATTCATCCCAGTAGACAGATTTGCAACCGTAATGGATGTATCCATTTTCAAAATATAAGAAAACGAGATAAAAAGTTGGGGAACAAGGAGATTACATTTTTGTTAAAAATTAAAAAACAGACATACGGCTTTCTCCGTCTTTCTACATTCTTTAGTTGTATTAATAGCTACAAGTGGGATGAAAAATATGTACACTCTACCATTAATATAAGGCCAAATTCGAAAAAAAGAATTCACTAGAACAAGTGACTTAACAATTCCGTATGGAGCCATAAGGACTCATCTTAATTAACTTTTGGCCACCCCAGAGTCCAGACCTCACCCCTCAGGACTACAACTTCCGGTGGCAAGGGGAGTTCGAAGGCTACAAAGTCCATCACAGCAAATATTCCTTTGTGAATAAGGAGTTGATGAAGATGAGCAACATCTCACATGTGTTGATGGCCTTCCATCCCCACTGAGAGGCTGTATTTACGGCCAATAGAGGCCAGGTTCACAAATAATGTTCCTGTATATATGAATATTAAATAAATCTCTCTTTCATGTACCATGTTCGAGGTCAATTGACTTAATTCTGATTCAAAGAAAGTTCAGCCTGCAAGGAGGTGCAAGACCTGTCCACTACCCGGTAACATGTACATTATACCTATTCAATACCTATTTCTTGGACTTTCATATATTTTGGCATTTTTCCCCATACTTTAAGATGTGAAAAGCTCGAAAAACATTTTTTAGGGATCTAAATATGTCTTATACCCTACCTCAATGCCCTTAAAGATTTTCCAAAATGTCATTTTTGATGATTTTGAGTTGTTTTTGTACAAAAATATAGATGAAAAACGCGATTGAATGTCCAAAAACACAAAACACTAGAATAGGATTATTTATGAACAATACTTTCTATATATTTTATTATCCAACAATCAAAATTCCCCACCACAGTGAAGGTAAAGTACTAGATGCGTGGACCACAGTACTAAAAATGTATACTCCAATCTATCAATGTTCTTTGCGGTATTTCTTACTTTTTTATCATTTCCCAAATACAAATTTGAAAATCAGAATGGTTAATTAATTACAAATGTATCTAATAAACATCATAACAGTTAAGCTGATCACCACCCAAACATCCTTTAAACTGTCAGGGTTTCCAAGTTATTTTTCGATTGTTTTTTTGTTTGTTTGTTTTTTTACATAGAAGGAGGACATCTTTTAAAAAAGATAATGATTATCCAATTAATCAGCTTATATGTTGTAATTGACTGAATTAAACCGAATATTTTTAGACGGTTTATTCCATGGAATGATAACAAAATACAAATAGTGACTCATAATATTGTTGAATGTAAGGATAGAAATAAATGACTAAGGATCTATCTTGGAATAAATATATTCCAAGAAAATAGAAATAACGAGTAAATATTACGTCTATTACTCTAATATGGAATTAATATTTAATGAATCAATTCTGATTTTCAAATTTGTATTTGGAAAATTATCAAAAAGTAAGTAATTGAATTAAGTATCCAATCCTTCAAAATTATTTTTCTAAAATAAAATGGGTGGATATAATAGAAAATAACGTTGATAGTTGGGAATATGCATTTTTAGTGATATCGTTCGTGCACCTAGCTTGATCTCTTTACTTTCATTGTACAGTGCAATTTGTATACTTTGATAATAAAATATATAGCTAGAATTGGCACTGGATAGAGCGCAAAACATTTGTCTAAAATAAAATCGAATGATGTTTGTGTTAACTTGACCTCTCAAAATTTATTGGGCGTACCAAGTTTCATCAAAATCAATGAGTAATTTTTGTGATAATCCATGTGACTAACAAACAAGCTAACAGAGGTAAATACATTCAACTTAGTTCCGAAAGTAAAGGTATCACTCAAAAATATTAACAATAGAATTTTTGAGCTTTCCACTTCTTAAAGCATGGGTAACCGTGGGAATCCCTATTAAAATCAAAAAAAAAATGAAGTCAGCTTAGTGTTTTCACTATACCAATATAAATATCGGTAATTATGTACTTCTGCATACTTTTTGACTAAAAATGTAAAACAAATATGTCGTTAAAGGCAATTGACATGTACTTACAGAGACGTTCTCAGGATTTTTGTTTGGAATGGGAGCGAGCTCAGAAATTTGGCAATTGTTTTGGAGTGTAGGGGATTTTATTGAGGTCAGAAAATTTAAGAGATTGAGTCATTAACAGGCCAAATTTGTTTATGACATATTGGAGCTACAAGTACTAGTTTAATATAATACTGTTTTAAATGTGGCAGGACCCATAGTATAACGAACACCCCTAGTACATACAGTTATAACCAGAGGTGGGAAAAGTCAATATACTGCGTCTCCAAGCCGAGTCTAAAATCTTTTCTCACAAGTCCAAGTCCTTGAATATTTTCTTCGGCTGAATTTCGAGTCCTTTAATATTTTCTTGGAATCCAGTTCAAGTATATAAAATATAATGGTGGGTTGCATCCTGTTTTGGGAATCGGTGGTACCCGAAAACACCACCAACATTCGGGGTAGAATTGGAGGGTTGTAAGGGATTTTTAGTAGTTTTTTTCATTTTGATCTAAGGAGTATTAATGTTTTCATATTAATAAAATATCACAGGCGTCTATTATGTAGCATCAAACTTGTTTACAGAGTGCATTGGACGAGTTTTGTTAAACAATTAAGGTGACTTTGTATTTTTAGGGGGAAATATTTATTTATTCATCAATATTTATGTTGTCCGCTTCAAAGTAATCCCCCCTCAGATACAATACACTTGTGCCAACGCTTTTTTCAATTCTCAAAGTACTTCTCACAAGTAATTTTCGGTATACCCTTGAGCTCTTTCTACAATAATCGTTGCAAATCTCCGTCCTTTCATAGGTTTCTTCGATTTTAGGAACAAGAAAAAGTTGCATGGGCCAAATCCGGTAAATATGGTGGCCGAGGCATGATTGTGTTGTATTTTGTCCAAAAAGATATCACAAGCAAAGATGAGTTGGAAGGGGAATTATCGTGATGCAAAAGCCATGATTTTTTTTGCCCACGATTCCGTAGATTTTCTTCGTATTGCTCTCGCAATACGACGCAATACTTCAATATAAGACTCTCTATTGACAGTATGGGCATATGGTAAAAACTCCTCATGCACTACGCCCCAGTAATCCAAAAAAAACAGTGACCAAACTTTTAGATTTGAGGGTCTTCATTGGCATCTTTCCGGCCATTTTGGAAGAGTTTGTGTAGTGTACCAAGAACGCTACCGGAGTATGGAAGTAACGGATAGAAGGAATAAAGTAGACAATAACAATCATACAGTAAGTTATATTTGTCAGGGATTACTATTTAAAAGAATGTATATTAAACTATTATAATAAAATATATACAAGTAGACACTTCCCCTAAAAAGTTACATTGATTTACTATGCCATTTCAAGTGTTTTGGAGCGCTTAATTTCATTTTTTACATAAAATTTTATGCACAGTATTTTATCCATGCTTTTCAATAGCAAGAAATTCCCAAATACGACAATATTTCTAACAGTTATGCTTTTAACGAACAAACTAAACATATTATGTAGCGAAACAGTAAATATATGCTCATAGCAAGAGTACCAACATAAAAAAAATCGAGTGTACCAAATGTATGTAACCCAAGAAATTTGAAAAGTTTCCTTACTTTTTGAACACACCTCGTATATAGTCTACTCTGATGTATATTCCATACCTCTTTTATATAAGAAATAACAGTGTATTGATGAAATATCGCAGGCGTTTTGTATTTAGCATCGAATTTGTAGGTATAGCTAAGGCACAGGCAGGTAGAGCTATAGAGATGGAAGTAATCTCTAGCTCATTAGTCATAACATCATATTACTATTATTGTTTCATGCTATTAATATTAGTTCATTCTTGAAGAGAGAACATCTAAGTACTGAGTAACTACGTATGAGAGTATTGATAAAAACGGTGATTAACACTGAGGATTTGTTTGTGGAGTTATTGCTATATTATAAAGGAAAATATGCTTTTTAATCGACGCTTTATTAGTTTGTGCAATACCAGTTGTTACTGTTAGCTGAGTAATAATTTCATAGAATTTGCTAACCTCTGCAAACTGATATTAGACCCTTTTTTGTTTTTTTTAAAGGAAGGTGTCGAAGATACAATAAAATAGGTTGTGAAGTTCAACACGACAAAACGAGTAAGATTAGGGCTCTCTGATACACAAAATACTCGTAAGTACAGTGCTATAAGCATACCGTTTGTCATAGTAATATTTTATTCAACTCTATCAAAAACAACATGTTCAATCTACAAAGCATAAAGAATATTGTTTTATTATAATTATACCTTATAATATCAACAATTATATCTCAAAATATCATCCTTCTGCAGCCACTATGGTCTCCAGTCTAGGCATGATGGCCTTGTACACCTTGATGACGTAACCATTGGACATATCAGCCCACTCTTTTTCAACAGAGGCCTTTAGTGAATCAACGTTGCAGTGGTGTACTTTGAAGGCATTACTCTCCACGAACCCCATATTCCTTAGTCCAGTGTCAAGCAGAACCGGTGATGAGGGGCCCAAAAGTTTGGAGGCCAAAAATGAATGTGGTTTTCCTTACACCAAGCTTGAGTTGTTATGGGCTTATGGTCATATACTGAGTATTGTTACTGTTCATCAGTCTCCTGGCCTTATGGACTAGCTCAACAGAGCAATTCACAGTGTCCACGACCTCCTTTATAGAGTGATGGCTGTGGAAAGATATGCAGTCTGTTCCTGTTTTGCCTCCACTGCCGTTGTTTGTTGACGTATTCCTATCAATAAATCAGTGTAGGAAAGCTGATAAATTTTGGAACAGTTTTCGTTTAATAACTCAATATTGGTTTCAAGTAATAATGGCTCTATGGAGCTCTAATTGATGTGGTGAGATTTGCTTTACGCCCACTTTACTTAAGTTTTAATTGCCCTGATATATCTAAATGGGTACATTTGTAAGAGAAACGTTTACATACATAGGAGAAAATCTAGTATCAAAACGATATACAAAACAGAGTAGGAATAGAAGTTGTACAAGAGTGGCTATAGATATCTCAATATTCAAATATTTTCAATTTATATGCTAATCTTATTATAACATATACGTATGTGTATATATATTTAAAGACGAAATAAGAAGGAGAGGGACTATTAGATAGAAGTTGAAGCAACAGAATCTCAATAGAGGCCATTGCATGCAATTAGTATTATTTTTCTTTAAAAGGAAATGTATACATACATATATTTCCATCCTTTAGAATATGTACGACTATATTTATCATATATTTTTTGTTTTCTCTGACCCAAATGACAAATTGTTAAATGAATTTCCATTCGCTAACTTTTCATAGTTACATCATGACTTTTTTTAGATTTCTATTATTGATACATACTATATACATACACACACTCAAATGGGTCAAAAGATATGTATTTAGAAAAAGTTATAAGAGATTAAGGTAGGGATAAGTTTTATTATTTATTACATAAGCAGTATATATATATATCTATTTGTACAACTTTGAATTAGTCAAATCCTCTTGTCTACAATCATAATCAATAGAGTTGTTACTTTTAAGCAATGCCGGTATGTAAAAAAAAGGTAAAAAGACATGGGACCCTTACAATTTGAAGAATGTTTAGGAGGAGAGAACACAGAGAATATACAGTAGTGGAGTTTGTTCGCCTGTCAAAAAATGGGAGATGAAAAATGATTGGCACGGCTATTTTGAAAATGTGTCGAGTGAGTATTTTACTTTTGTGGAACAATAGACAATGGTACGAACTTTCTGAGCAATAAAATGTTATAATCGTTACGGATCGGACAAGGTTTCAATAAAACAAATTTCATTTCATCGAATAGGGCATCAATTAAGAATTCAATGGTTACGGGCAGCTCGTTATCAAAATTTGAAACATTATACTTAATACTTAGATGATATTAAAAAATAATGAAAACAGCTTTGGAAAGTAAGGAACACGGCTGAGATTGCAACTACAAAAAAAACTTGTTAGCTAGAAAATTTATAATTCAAATTATCAAACATTAGATTTTGATCAGATTAAAATATTTACAGACATATCTATTTAACTTTTTTCATATTTTGCAAATGAAAATGGCTGTGGTTATAAGGTATATTTATAGGTACCTATACAACATAGAAAATGCAATAACTATCAAAACTTTGATATTTATGAGTGCAAACATTTCTTATCTTGTTTTCCTAACCAAAATGCTTTGTTTCGTTTATGTTTCTTCTTACACATTATATATGATAAGTGGGGCTTTATGCATTTGTCTATCTTGTTTGTCTGCTATGAGACTTAATCAAATCAATTTTTATTTGGATAATTTTTTTGAAGAAAAAAAACCCACAATAAACGCGGTAACCCTGATCATTCCAAGAATGTTTTAGAGGAGAAAAAATGAGCTGTCATGTCGTTTTATTAGATTACCTTAAAAAAGCAGTTATAAGAGTAACGAAGTATAGAAAACCTTAATTCGATCCTTAATTCTACTCTGAAAAATTTAGCCCCTAGCACACAGATGAAAATATACTTGTATTTATAAAAAATTGATCACTTGGTTGTCACTTCTTCACTTAGTTTTAACTTTAGCCCCGGATTAAAGATATCTTTGGAACACGAAAAAAAAAGGCTAAATGAATGGCATTCGTAGTTATTTTTCCATTAATTGTTGAGTTTTTTCTCCGTTCAGGTGCGCAAAAATGAATTAAAATCATTTCCACTAAATTTCACCTATTTATCATCATTTTCTTAATCCTAAAAATAATTACTCATAACATTCTTAATGATGAACTTTAGAAATAAAAGCAAATACTAATTAAGGTAAGGCAATGAGGAGATTTTAATTACTGCAATTCCGTAGTTTGCAAAACCACTAAATGCTAATAAATCATTAGCCCTATTAAAAATTAATTATTCCTCCTAGGGTTATATTTAATTTTATTACACTAATTGCAAAAGGTTCACTTATGCATATATAGTGTATACACATATGTACCCACGTATGAAGAAACAAATTTTAGCATTAAAGATGAATGCAACAAAAGCTATATATGTATATGCATTATTTTCATTTGCATCCCTTCATTTTTTATTTATATTTGCCTCCCATTTTGCAATGCATAGTTAGCTTTGCAAAGAATGTCATTTAAACCCTCATTATGTAGTAGATCAAGTATTTGTAGTAAATACAAATAATTAAGATTTTGTTGAGTTCTAACATATACAAACTTTACCATCAAGGATTTAACTACGTGTTTTTACACTCGCAAACACAACTTTCAAATATTATATTAGGATAAACTTAATAAAAACTTATGGTACCTATATGGACTTTTGTCATGTTTAGATATCCTTGGCCACCCAAACCCTTTTGAATTCATGAATACATAAAGTCAACAGGTGCTTTTAATCAGTAAGGTTCAACTGACGAAAACAGCTGAAGAGACTTTTGTTTATTCCAAAAAGCGAGAAATTTTGACAAAATTGTCAAAAAATCAAACATTCCACCTCTCCCCCCCACATAAAAATTAATACCCAAAAAATAAACTTTTTTCACCCTGATAACGTCATCATTCTATAATTTGTCCCCAACCCCACTTGCAAATAAAGGGTATTTCATTAGGGACGTTTCAATTTTTTATTTAGTCTACAAGAACGCTACTCTAAGTAATAATTACTTAAAAAATAAATAAGATTATAATTAGCCATGGGATTTTTATAAGAGCGCAAAGAAAATGTGGGATTGAGGCATATGGTATTACTGAACCAACACTTTTGTAAATATCAGCTGCGTTTTACATGATTTTTGGGGGGAAAACGAATTAGAGCTATTCAGAGGACAACCTTTTACATTTAAAATCACATTATTGGATCAAAAATATTATGATTTTATTTAAATTTATTTACGGCGTGGTTCATTGAAATATGAACACTTACTAACTCAATAATTTATGAAGGTATAGTGATTAAAATTAATTCATATTTGGATATATTAAAGCATAAACAATTAGTTACAAAACAGAAAATAGCCTGGGCCAATGCCATCAAGTCCATGCAAGAGATCTCAGGGTTTCACGCCAGACTATCAAAAAAGTGGTTGGAATGAGCATTGTGAGGGTGGAGAGGCCCCTTTTAACACCAGCTATGAAAGAAAGCTATATCAATCCCTGATGCCGACCCCCTCGACTACATCTTTTCAGTACATGTCGAGGGAGTAGACCTTCAGTGTCCATCATCGAAATACCTCGGCATTCAAAGCCAATGTCAGTCATAACAGAGGACTACATCCTCTGCAGATACCAGGCCTTCCACCGCCACTTGGAAGCCATCATTGCCGCTAAGGGTGGCTACATTAATGATTAAGAGATAAATTTACATATATTTGTTACATAATATTTATTTTTTTTGAAATTATATTTTGTTGAATTTTAACATTCAAAGAGTTCATATTTTAAAGAACCACTCGGAATATTTATGTCATTGTGCATTTTAAATCAACTTTTTATCAAAGATAAGTGAGAATGCTTACTATAGAGGGGGAAGTGAACACCACGACAACCTATTAAATAATGAACAAAAAAGAAGAAAGTGCACGCGCAACATCTGTTTTTCCTTTTTTTAAATTTCTATACTTAGTTTTTTCTTTACACAGATCCCTTCTTTGATTACAATATATAACAAATATATGTACCACATACAAATTTCATTTAAAACAGTGCTGTTAAAGCAAATTACGATCAAATTAAGCGTCTTAATATTATAATCACACTTTAGTCAGAACTATTTTTAGTTCCCTTTATCGACGTTCAAGATATCATACCTCTACAACGCCATAAGTATCAAATTTCATAAAGGAGTTTTGGAATTTTCCATTTGAGCTGCTTGACGATTTTTTCGCTCAAAAACTTCATGGATACATTGGGCAATAGATAATCAATGGATCATTATTAAACATAAAAAATGGAAATTACATACTAATGACCTACTAGTTTTAATAACGTATTGCCTCATCAAAAAAGAGATACTTGATGTAAAAAAAAAAATACTTATTCAATTTTGAAGAAGTTCTTTCTGTAGAGAATTTTTTTTTCTTTTTTTTTTTAAATATTAGGAAGAACAGTTACTTTTCATACAAAATTCTCGATTTCTAACCAATAAACCAATAACTCAAAAACCTTCCATTTTAAGTGATTTAAAAAATGCACCCATTTTTTTTTTTTTTTTTTTTTTTTTAGAAATGGATAAGGACTCTAATTTTTTTAATAAGAAAATTATGGCTATTCGTTAACCTATTGGACCCATAAAAATACTTATTTATATGTAAGAGATGTTAACTGTACTAATATTTGGAAATTTTATTGTAAATAAATTCACTTGGATTCAATGCCTATGTGACTTTATTAAAAGATTAATTATTTTCTATGCTGATTTTCATAGTGCAAAGAGAATTTACTCAGAATGAATTATTTTATATTAAAAGAAAAGAAAACTCAATTGACAAATCAGATTATTGACAAGATTGTAATTAAGGCTCAAGAAAAGATATTATAAAATGATTTTTGTTTCTTAAATAAATCCACGTTCTTATAAACTAAAATGGTTAAAAGAAACTTTATAACCATCAAAAGTTTCTAACAGAAAAATTTGGTTCGATTTGATTTGAGATATTCAAACGATTGTTGAGGTATTTCTACTAAAGTAACTTCTTGGTGGAATTATGTCTAAGACACATATCTCATTAACAGGTTTGGAGTTGTTATAAAAATAATTTTAAGTACAGTTGTGTAAGTTTCAGGTTAAAAAATCCACGGATAGAACCTAGCTTAAAAGGATTGGTCAAATTGCATTGTATTCGGGATATAGATTTAGGAACTTACGTCCCTCTCCCTAAATCAAAAATGTTGATAATGGTAAACCAGTGGCAAGTTGTTTATGCCCCTTCGTTTATTATTTTAAATACCACACATCCCAGAAGAAAAAAAAATGATTTTTTCTGTTTTAAGATTTAAAATTTATGTTCCAAAAAGAACAATAAGAATCGAAATTAAGGTTGACAAAAATATTTTAGCCTTAAAAAAGTCTTAGAAACGGCTTAATATGTTCTGAAGGAAAAAGATATAATTTAGTGGCTCAACGGAAAGAATATCTAAAATCTATTTTATAAAAAAATACAATATCCGAAATCCCTCTGTAAAACTTTTTTTTTTTTAAATACACTATTGTAAATCTTTAGCGTATGGGTGGTTATATTTTCAACTAACCCCCCTTGTAAAAGTCGTTCCACTTTACCATTATTAGCTACCATATGATTTAGGAACTTGAAGGAATAGTCAAGAATGGAACCTTGTTACATCGTCCCTGAGCCGGTGCTAGATTTTTTCTTTGGGAGGAGAAGATTGTGATTTTTTTTTTTTTTTTTTTTTTTTTTTTTTTTTTTTTAAATTTTGTGGCTGACATCTCATTTTATCCCACTCTCATACGAAATGACTTTTTTGGAACCTAAAATACCCTTTCTTCATAATCTTTCTGATAATATAACTAGGCTTGTGCCAGTCCTTATTTATTCAGGAAAGTACAGTTTAATATTAATACCGGCTCTATCATTCCTTCGAACTGTTTAAAAAAGGAGAAATAAAGTTAAGCCACGTCATCAAGAATCTAATTTTATCAGTTTTAGGACTGATATGCATGACTGAATTTGACCGGTTCGAGACTGGACGGGACTGCAGTCTTCAGAACGGGATCCATACGATACTAAATATTTATAAAAGGACTGTTTTTTTTTTGTTTTTTTAGAATTTTTTTTTACTTTTATTATTTATAAAAAGGCAAGCCTTTAGTGACCATTTTAAAATAAGCTGAGTTTCAAGATTTCAATTTAAAAAGTTTTAGTAAAGTAATATTTTTTTTTATTTCTTAAAAATCCATATGTTTTTGTTTCTTTCACTCAAATATGAAAAAAAATAAAATTATTTAGAACTCAGACAATGCATGGGGTTGCTTTAAATGTTGTGTTGGTAATAATTTATTCGGTACATTCCAGTCTGAGGAACGGTCCTAAATTGTCGGTCCTTGGAATTTTTCCAAAAAATGTCGATGGTTTATTAAGCCATATAAGATATGTACTAAGGGTATTACGCAAAAATTATTTTGCAAAAAATATTCATGTTTTCATTATGATGTAATCTAATGCGAATAAATTATTGTTTTTATTTAGTTATAATTTATTTTATTGTATTGTATTATAATTAAAAAATGGAAAAAGGCCTTCATTGACGTAACGAGGGATCGATTTTACCTTTCTTTAAGTACTAACAAGTAGGACTGAACTGCAGTTCTCAGTTCTAAATAAGGACCGATACAACATTAGGTGATATCCCCACCCCCTTGTGTCAGAAGCCTTGTATTGAGGTAAAGACTTTTATACATTATATATGGTGATGTAAATCGTGTGTATTTTTTTGCTAGTCCACTTTTTTGGAATTGTTAATCTGAAGAATGCATTTTCTTTACCCCAAGCTTTTGTCATTATTATTTAACTTCTGAGTAGTAAACTTCCTTTCCTATTGCATTCAAAACCTGATTGAAGATTCGCATGTGTTGACAAAAGACGGAGAATAACCCTGAGGCGTGTTGGTCTCCGAGTAGAATTGATGATGGACATCGGAATAATTATTTCTTTGTTTCCTTCTCCCCTCCCCCTCCTCAGCTGATCTAATGAAACGTCATAACAGCTAACTGACATAGTTATATAAGTCGTTTTATTATAATATAATGGAAAAATTAAAATTAAAAAAAGACCCTGAATAACGTTACGAGGGATCGATTTTACCTTTTTGAAGGACCAACAAGTGGGACTAGACTGGAGACTGCAGTCTTTGGTGCTAAATAAGGACCGATACAACACTAGATGTTAAGTCACACGCCCCTTGTGGCAGAGGCCTTACATCGAGGTAAAGAGTCCATATATTGAGAAAATTCTTATATCATATAGGATTGAATTAATACAAACTATTATAGTCGTAGCGAGCAACCAGTGATTTATGACTATGTAACAGAGGGTAAATATTTACATACTAAGAGCCCCTTTTTGAAAGAAATGTATTTAATAATAAAAAGAAATGAAGGAAAGGACACACAACATCCTTAGTATATAAATGTATATGTACAAGCCCATAAAGAAATATTCTCTTAATGAGGCTTTGTAAAAAAAAGAAACCTCACAAATATATATATAAATGGTTACAAAAGGTACATATCCTTTCAAAAAAATAGTATTTTTAGGAGGTTCATTGTTTGTGTTCATAGATATTGAGAGTCCATTACCTTTCATTTTTTTTTTTTTTCCTTTGAGCTAAAAAGGTAGAACAAGACCCTGAATGATTTATTAGTACCAAGTAGTATTTTACCAGTATGTAGTACTGTTGGTATAGGTATATTTTAATAGATATTGTTTTCGTTAAGAAGGAGGAGTAGAAAACAAAAACAAAATATCAGAACATAAATATTGTTAAAAAGATAGATAAAAAACAACACTCCACACTTCTTTTGTTTGATTAGCCATTCTGAGGATTTCATGAGGAAAGATAGTAATAATGAGAATCTTTGACCTAAGGACAACATCGGAACTCTAGAGATTTTTCCTTAATATATATTTATTTTCAAATATGTACAAGCATCTTGACCTACAAAACGATTTGCTTTGTAATTATATATATTAAATACCAAATAACGAAAAGAAAGAGTTATTGGTTGATAAAGAGTCCTGATTGAGAAAAAAATATCTAAGGCAAGTTTTCACATCTATCGGACTTGTATGCGTTAACATTTTTGGAACGGAACAACGGATAATAAATATATTTTTAAGAAACCTTCATATTCACATAGTTATTTTTTAAAGGCCCAAAATCAGTTGGTATCATTTATTTCATTTTAACCAACTATGGAATTACTATTCAATAACTGTTCCCAACTTAACAATAACTCATTATAAACTCAACCAGTCAACATTCAGAACACTGAGTAGGTAGGGGGAATGAGAAATCGACAGTTGACAATAAAATATTCTGGAATAACATCCCATAATGACATCACAGGGAACAAATCATTCAATGAATTATTATCTTCATTTTTATTTCCAATATTATGAAATGAATACTTCATACTTTTATAGAATTTCTGAAATTGAGACATAACAAAAATGGGACGGAATAACGGGTCTATCTCTGGAGGTATAATTTTAAACTTCAATGTTTATTTATATTGTTATAATGTAATTCCTCCAGTTATGTTATTTAATTATTAATTAACCCTTCATTGTATTACTTAAATGTAACAGTCAATAAAAAAATCATTAAATGAAAAATGGAAAAACTGTTAAAAATTGAATTCGAGTAAGGCTTGGTGGTTGTATCTAACAGATGGTTATTTAAAAAATGAATATTTAACATTCTTTTCAGTTAATAAAACGTCTTCATATGAGTTATAGGGGAAAGTTTAGTGAAAAGGCATCTTCAAAATATTTGTAAAAAAACACGTGGTTCAAAAGAGGGGTGTTGAAAAGAACATTTAAGTCCACATGGGGGGGAGGAGTTGTGAATCATATGACCTGCAGGTTTATTCATTCCTCTCATAGCAGCTTTTAGTTTATCTAAGGAAATATGATCAGGTTGAACGTTGGTAAAGAACTGATTTTATTCTCTCTCGTTGATCTTTAAGAAGATGATCTTCAATCTGGTATATATATGTCAGTACATTATATCACATTAAAACTACAAATGAATAGAGTCCCCACAAGTTAAAAATCAATTACTGACGCTTAAAAAAAGTTCATTTGGCTTAATAACACAGAAAAAATTCAGGGGTTATTAATTTCCTAACAAATCCTTTCAAATCTGTGTTTTTTTTTATCCTTAAACTTTATTTTCACAAGATGGAATCTCCCAATATGAAATTAAAGCCGATATTAGAAATCAAAATATAATTTTGTTGATAATATATATTTATTTTCATTTGATTTATTAATTATTTTCTCACTCAAAAGTAGGGTCGAACCTACCGAATGGATAAAAATTCTCAAAAACCAGATTTGATACCGAAAAAAAAAAAATACAAATCGTGATTCGTCAAGCCCTACTCCTAAAATTAGATGTAGAACTTGAATTATTTTTGAAGTACCAAAAAAAACCCCATATTGGTCGAGTATTAACTGAGGTGGGAATTTGGACTCAAGACAGGGAACTTAAGTCCATATTTTGAAGACTTGCAACTCTCCTTGATCTCACACTCTTGAAACTCGACCCAATATCCCAACGACGCCCCTGGATTTCAGACCATATTTAATAACTTATTTATACTAACTTCACGAAAAGCCTGAACAGTAAATATAACCTATATGATAATTATGGGCTTGAAATGAACTCAGATGAAATCTGAGGACTTGAAATGGAATCAATGAAAATATTCCAAGGCTTGGACTTGATTATGACTTGTGAGGAAAGACTTAAGACTCAAGTTGGACTTGACTAAGACTTGTGAGCAAAGACTTGGACTTTCAGTATTAGGACCTTTTCTTACCTTTAGTATGTATAAATTAATTTTTGATACTCACTTCTAGGAGAAAAGTATTACTATATGGACATGAGTAGATATTGTTTCTTATCATTTTCTGCTAAACTTTTCGGATTTTCCTCCATTTAATTGCTAATTGTATATTTATAGAATACATTTGCAAACCCTTTTCCATTGTACGTCAGAGAACTTTAAATTAGTGATGGGACGATTTAAAAAAATGTCAATTCTCAAAAATATTTATTTTTTTGGAGAAAAATTTCAAAAATCCGCAACAGCCACCAAAAATAAAATGTTTTCGAAAAAAATTTCAAATATTGAATTTGATGGAAAAAAAATTAATTAAATTTCGAATAGTTGAATTTTTGAAAAAAAAATTCAAATATTAAATTTTCTTGTAAAAGCAAATATTCCTTCATTTTGGAGGTAGTTATTATTTATTTTTTTATTTTTTTCATAGCTTAGTAAAGTCATAAATAAGAATTGCAAATGAAACATTATTTTCGCCATTCCGATTCCAGAAAAAATCAGTTGATACACCAATCCCCGATTAATTATCCAATCACTACTTTAAATACATTTCACGTGTCTTTTTTGGGTCTAAACATAAACGCTTATAGCTCTTTGAAGCATGAGTAACATACTGAAGAATAGGAAACCTCATTTTAATAATGAAGGATTTCAATTCATCACCCTTATCTCCAAAGGAAGTAATATTTTGATGAGTCTGTTCAAAATGATGAAGAGCTCAATTAACAGATCCATGTAGAAATTCACTGTTTGTTCTTTGTATAAGAAAACAAAACGATCATACAAACTTAAGGTGTAAAGTGATTCATTGAAGCTGTCTTGTTTATTTTACTCATTGTGTCCTCATTCTCAACTTCTCATGAATTAAATAATGATCCTTTATGTGATCTAGCATTGTGTTCATTCTCTCGATACGAATATTCAGTCTGTGTGAAATTAACAAACCCGAGTTTGTTTTGAAACAATGAAAGAATATTTGACGATACAAAGTCCTATTTTTTTTCTTTTTTTTTCAAATCTCACGTAAAAGGATCATAAAAATCCAATGAAGAAATTTAATTACTCATCTTTACGATTTCCTTTTACAATTATCCAATAATCACTAATTAATTCAAATGAAACAGTTCAGAGTTGAATAACGATTACATCAAAGACTCACTCTTGTATTAGAAACATTAATTACGTCCAGAGAAGGAAGAGTCCCCCCCCCCCCCCCCAATTAAGCAATTTTTGTTTTTTATTTGAAAAGTTAATATTTGAAATTTTATTAAATTTTCTATACAAAAATTTAATATATTAAACATTCTTTTCAAAAAATTTAATATTCAAACTTTTTTTTTCAAAAAATTTAATTTTCTGAAATATTTTTCAAAAAATTTTATAATTGTAATTTATTGTGGATTTTGAATCTTTTCCCCTAAAAACATTATTTTTGAAAATTTACAATGACGATTGAAATTTTTTGCTAAATAATTTTTTTTTTTGAAAATAGCTATGGATTTTTGAATTTATTTTTAAATAACTGTGGTTTTTTGAATTTTTTTTTTCGAAAAGCTTATTATTTTGAAAGTTTCTACGAAAAAAAAAATTCTAAAAAAATTAATTTTCGAATTTCTTTCAAAAAAAATCCAAAAACCAAGCCCTCCCGAAAAAAAACCTGCGGACACCCACGTGATTGAAGCTATAAATAGCCTAATGGACATTCAATTTTTATTGTATATTTGAAATTTTGGAATTATGTAAAATATAGATTATTGTGTATAATTACAATTTATTCTCTTTAAAAAGAGTTTAATATTAAGCATGACCCAATCAGAGTTTGGGACTTAAACTCGAATTTAGTGAAGCTCCTGTGACGCTATAAACAATTTCCAACAATTACTTAAAAGTTACACAGGTGGGAAGAACTGACTAACTCCAACTAACTGATTTTGGCGCTTTTTTCTATTTCTTTTTATATATACACAAGGGCGTCCGCAAAGTTATATTTTAGGGTGAGCTTGATTTTCGTATTTTTTTTTTTAATTTGAAAATTTAAATTTATAAAAAAAATTCCTTAATTAAATCTTACATATTAATTTTTTTGGAAAAAAAATTCAAAAATCCACAGCCATTCAATATAAACTATATTTTTGGAGAAAAAAAAATCAAATATTGAATTTCGTGGAAAAAATTTCAAAAATCCACAGCTGTTCACAAAAAATTACATTTTTTAGAACTAATTTCAAAAATCCACACCTATTCACAAAAAATTAAATTTTTTATATAAAAAATTTCCAAAATGATTTTATAAATATAAAATTTTATTGTAAAGAAAACTATTTATATTTAATTTTTCGGAGAAAAATTTAAAAACCCCTATTTATTCATAGAAAATTAAGTTTTGCAAAAGAAAATGGAAAAATTGAATGAAATGTTAGACATTTCATTATATTAAAAAAAAAAAATGAATTGTAAAATTTTCTAGTTAAAAGTACAAATTCCTTACTTTTGTGGTCTACAGCCGCTCCAGCCCACCCCCTGCAGACGCCCCTGAATATTAAAAGTAATTAAGTGTTCAGACTCAAAGTAAAAAGACACAGGAATCGAATTGGACTTGAGTACAAAGACTCGGGACTTTACTCAGACTTGTAAAAAAGGATTCGCAAACAGCTCTCCTAAATGATCTTTCAATATTGATTAAGGATTCATAATAGTGCATATTTTTAGATTTGCAAGGTCTAGTCAAAGAATGGTGTGGAGTGCCTTATAAAACACACTGTATTTTGTCAACAGCTATCGATGTTTCTGCATCTATTACCATTCGTATCAGTTTCGATTGGTTGAATTAGAAATAGCTCTTGCTAAGCTGTGAACAAGTGAATAATTTTTGAGTAATTGTCCCACATAATTGATTAACCAGAAACAGAGTTTGGGCCTTTTTCTGTTACTTTTTTTTGTAAAAAGGTTGCGATATACAGGAAAGGTAAGATCGTGTTAGCAAGATCAGGCAGAAGTTTTCATGGGACGGTATATAATTAAACTTTTGAAATAAAATGGTTTAGATTATATGCAAGGGCCAAAGAGTCAATTCTCCTAGAATAAAAGAAAATAGAATCCAATATTCTTCCCTCCCTCCCCCTTAGGGCCATTTTATAGCCACATAATATCCCAGGTTTTCAAATGTACCAATTAAAAAAAAAAAAAAAAAAGTAAAAGCATAAGTGATTATCTATTAATAAATAAATATATATGCGACGCAAACACTCATTTTAGTGACCGTAAACTGTTTACACAACATGCTTAAGACTCCTCAAAACATATTAAGCTTTGATTAACATATTAATAAAATATACATAATATATTGTATACTCGTATGTACAGGTATAAAACTTTTATTATTTTTATTTTTCTGTCTATAGAGAGAAAAACCCCTTTTTAGACAGAATTCATAATTTTCACATAACATGAAGAAGAACTCATAAACTCCAGAATATATTTCTTTTCTTTTGTTGCAATATATCCATGCATATACTTAATAATATAGCCTATGGGCACATATCTGTTTGTAATTTGTTTCTTGATATAGGAACACGTACGTACATACATTGCAATCGGTAGTTATTGATAAGATAATGTTTTGAATCGGAGAGGTTGTATTGAATTTTTAGCACCATATGTATATGTTGAGATGGAATTTGTTTAATAGTGCGAGGAGACGGTGTGAGCGAGACATATGGCATTACTGAATTAATACAACTGTTAATATCAGCTGCCTGTTTTATTCTATTTTTTTTTAATGAAGGAGGGGATGAATTATAAATATAAAGAGATACTAATAGTATTAGTACCAGCAAAATATTGTAATTCTATTTGGACTCCAATATATTTATTTTATTATGGATTTGTAAATCAATTTACAGCAAAAATAGGCGATAATTCTTCTTTTAGAAGGAGATGCTAACACCACCACGACTTATTAAATAATGAAGAAGAAAGAGAACACGCATCAACCGTCATTTTTTTTCTAAACGCTAAATTTAGTTTTTCTTTATACAGATCCCTTCTTTATATAAAACATTACATCACACGGTGTAAATTCGACTTTGTTTCCCATCTCTAAATTATAAATCTATATAATACTGTCGATGTTTTTGCTCTTTTCCCTTTATCAGTGCTCTGAATGTTAGTGGATGGAATTTGAATAAGCTCATGTTCAGCTGTAAACAATTCCTAATACCAATTGAATAATAAAACCATGGCTAGGAAGAATTATTAAGTAAAAGGGCATTTTCTTTATTTTTTTGGAGGAAAAGTAGCGAGATGCAAAAAAAAAAAAAAAAAGTAACGACGTCACATGTAACTGGTATAGAGCATTTTTATCGACACTATCAATTGCATACTAATTATTGAAGGAAACACCATTTTGAGGCTCAAATTTGATATTTTTACTACATAAGAAGGACGAATTTCCAATAAATTGAATAAACTCCATCAAATGGATCTAAGAATATAAAAGATGTAACACTTGCATTAAATACTACTTTATGCCTATTAGGGCTGCTATGGTACGATGTTGTACCGCCGTTTGGTTCGGTACGTATTTAACTTTGGTACGGTACTTATATACGTAATCACATATTAAATATTTTGATATTAAAAAGTCATTTTTTTTAATTAATAGATTTAGAAAGTTAGGTAAGATTTTAATCCATAAGCAACTTTTATATAAGACATAATTTATGTGTTTGCTTACACAAAAAAGAGATGATGCCCTACAAAATGATAAAATACATCCCAGTTGATGAAAACCCAGTGGTATGGTGGAGGGATAATTTAAGTAAATTTCCCCATGTTTTCAAATTAACTTGCCGATACTTCGCTACTACTGGTACATCTGTATGGAGCAAAAATATTTTTATCGACAGCTTGCGATATAGTGACAGCTAATCGAACTTGTTTATTACCGAAAAATATAAACAAGCTCATTCTTTAGCAATTTTTTTTATAAATAATAGTATTATATAACACGTGTAAATTTTATATAAACCATTATTTTGTATAAAAGTATATTTAAGAATAATTTATTTGTACAGAAAATAAATTATTAAAAAATAAAATATTGAAAAAACTTGAAAAACTACATTAATTCCATTTTGATTGAATATTTTACCGTAACGAACCAATAATCACTGATATTTGAATTAAATCAAAGTAATATGTACAGAAAATCCTTATGATATATCTAAATTTGTATAATTTTTTTTAATCGATTAGGGAAAAAAAAGTGGGATGATTAGGGAAAAATATCTTATTATATAAATTCTATTAGTAAATTTTTAACTACAATATAGAAATAAGATTGATTAACAATGTACTAACATATGAATGTTCTGACCGTTGATTAGTTGGTTTTGAATTAGTTCTCAGGAGCGTTCCAGGATTATATATATATATATATATATTTTTAAATCCAAAAATCCATAGTTATTTACAAAATAATAACTTTTTGGAAAAAATATCAAAAATTCACAGTTATTAAAAAGTAAATTCTTATATTATTTTTTTTGGAAAAAAAAATTCAAAGAAAATTTAATTTCATGGATAAAAATTTCAAAAATCCAGAGTTATTTACAGAAAATTTAATTTCATGGAGAAAAATTTCAAAAATCCATAGCTATTTACAAAAATTAAATTTTTACGAATATTGCTCCAATACTAGATACCTAAATAACACTATTCAAGAAAAATGAACTTTTTGACCCTTGGAATAAAATGATGAGTTATTGATTGTTTTTACCTCGAGAAAAATGAAAATGACCTTATTGACCATAAATACTTTTGTAGCCATCGGAGTGTTATTGTTTTTTAAATATATTTAACAACATTTTCATAATTTTGTGTTATTTTTCCCTTTGAAAGATTAAATAAAAGAAAAAATCATAAATGATAGTTTGTAGTTACATTTTTTCAAATTCAATTTTTGAATGTATCATTTTTTGAATCGGAGAAAATGCTTTGTAAGTACAATATATAAGTCATAGTTTTTTGTAAATTAAAAACATACTACTTCAAAAAGAAAGTAAATTAAAAAATTAATCTTTTCAAAAGCAATATAAAAAACTTATTTATTTAGCTATCAAGGCTTATTGAAATATATAAAATGTTGCTTTCCAAAGACCACAATGACAGAAACGTTGGATTATAAGTGTTATTTTTATAGTTGTGACGGTAAAAGCAACCAAGACAATATCATCTCATTCCAAGGGATTATTTTTTTATTGACTGTTAAACACTCTAGTAATGTGAGTCATATTTCTAGAACCACACTCAAAAGGAGAGTAAAAAACATACCACAGAACCTCATTTATGATTTAATTAATTGTTGAGGTATTAAGAGTGAAGAAATCCCACTACATATTATGTGTAAATTCTCAAACTCAAGCAAACTCCAAAGTGGGTAAATTGTCCTAAGCCCACGAACTTGGTCATCTCAACCATTGGTAATATGACTCTACTCGACGCAAAACTCAAAAACTGGAACTCATCCGAACTCAAATTTTTTGACTCGAATAGTAGTTATATAAAATGAAATTTTATAAGTACATACAATTTACAAAAGAAAGTAAATACTTTCTCGATGAATTTATGACTTGAGATAAGAGATATTATTGCGTATATTATGCAGTGTATGTACAATATACCAGATATATAACTTAAAAGTATTTTATCACATCAAAAAATTATAATTGTAAAAACTCCCATGTTATTTATGGGACGATTCACAATTTGTTATTTTTGGATTTTAAAATGTAGGATTAAAGCCTTGGATTAATTTTTCTATAAAATAGCAGAGTATAATAGAGTAATAATGATGTATTAATTTTTTGGAGAGTTAGTGTCCATTTTTATATATATTGATAATAATTAATCCGTTTTTGACTGTCAAACCAAGAGATTTGGGGGTAGACAATTAGTCTCTTTCATCCAATTAGTCTTCTTTTGAGTTTCCATTCTTTATGATAGAAAATAGGTTCGTTCTTTAGCCAACGAAAACGACTCCAAAGAGTCTAGCAAAGAACTCGATGATTTCTTCTCTATAGCTCTATGTAATTAATTCCCTTAACAAAACAATCAATAATTACATGTCGCTATGTCTTTGTCTGTTGATAATAAAAATAATTACGCTCCTTTGTACATCAATGTCATCGCCATTGACAGGACGCCGCAATGTCTGGTTGTTAAGGTTACTTATACCTATTTTAAAGAACAATAATAATAGTAATAAAAACCTCATTGTTTTTAAAAAAGTAGCCTCAAGATTTACGATGATTGGGAATTGAGCGCTCGCAATTTTGTTTTTTGTTTCTAGTTTACTTACTCCTAGAAGACGACTCCAAAGAGTCTGGCCATTGGTAGGTAATTAAAAAAGAAAGAAGGAGAAACCCCATTCTCTCCAGGTGGTGTCATCGAAAATAAAAAACAAAAATTTACTCATTCTTGTCAGACGAATTGGGATTTCAGTTTAATTTGAGAGTTTTAAAAATGCAGAGTTGTTCCTGGCTGTTTTTTCTTCTATTATTCTTAAGCATTGGAGCCATTCTGTCTGTGTCCTCTCCTATTGACATTCTTGAAGAGGAGGAGTTGCTGGAAGAAGAGACATCTGGTGGGAATGAATACTATGACGATGATGAGGATCACCATGTCGTCGTCCTTCAGGATCAAGCATCAGCAACAATTGACGAATATTCGGTTCAGACCGGTAAGAAGGATGAGCCGGCTCAGAAACGCTCTCTTAGTTTCGAGGAGCGTAAACGTAAATACCTAAGCATGAGTCCTGAAGAGCGAAAAAAGTTCCTCGACAAAGTGAGGCGATTTCGTGAAAATAAACTCAAGCGTAGTCAAGCCTCAGCCTCTGTTTCAACTACAACAACAGCGCCAGAGGATGTGCAAATGACCTTACACGAGGAAAAAGAGGTAGTTGACTCTCTATACGGGCTGCCCGAAGAGATTAAGGCTGAGATTCTAGAAAAGGAACGACAGCAAGTTGTCAAAGGCGGAGCTCCAAAACGGGACAAAAAGGAAAGACGGAAACTACGAAAAAGAAAGGAATTTCGTAAATTATTCCGTGAGTTTATGGAATGGCAAGAGGTTCGAGAAAGGAGACGAAGGCAGCGCCGTCGAAGGAGGAGAAAGAACAAAAAGAAGCAAAGAGGTCGGCTTAATCAGAATGGTAATGCCAGGAGAAGGAATGCGAATTTACTTAAAGAAACCATTGAAAATCTCATGAGACTTTCCTCTGTGGAGGAAGAAGAGGTTCAGTACATCTCATAAGTCATAAGCGTGATTTTATTTTAATATATCATGAAAAAATGAAAATCCATTCTGGTCAGATCGAATTCATTATTTTATTATTAGTTAACTATTTACCGTATCCAATTTGCCAATGTATTTTACATTATGTATATTGTTAAATCCTATGTATTTATTACACCTGTCAATTTGACACTTTGTCCTAGTCTGTTTTTATGTTTACATTTGTAACTAATTCCTGGTTCATCTATATATATATAATTTATTTGAAAAATACGTATCCCAAAAAAGAAAGTCATTATATTTCGTAACTTGAGGTAAAGCTTTATACCTTGCTGCTTTCACGCATGTAAAAGAACAACGAAAAGGATCCCATTCTTACAAGAGTAGCATGAAAAAGTCTCCGTTAGATCGTCTCGGAAATGAAATTGTTTCCTCACTCCCCCTACAAATGTCTCTATTTTTCAACGTTATTTATTTCCCTTTCTGGTTTCTTATCTCACTCCTTTCAACCATCGTGAAATACACGTATCTCAATTACCTATACAAATTCATCCTCCTTACAGTCTTAATAGCCGTTGTCATCATCGAAGTCATTCGACTCTATCTGGGCTATCTTGGAAATTTACAAGAAAAAGTTCCAGAACTTGCTGGATTTTGGCTCTTGAGCATTATTCTTCAACTTCCTCTTCAAGGATTTCTTCTTTTGAATGAAGATCTGATCATACTTCCTATTGAAAGGGCTGGTAATATCGTTATGATATTACTTCTCATTTCACAACTATTAGCGGGTTTATTGGCACTAAAACGGATCACGCGACATCAGGCAAAAAAGTTCCATCTCCATCAATTTCAATTGGACAAGGAATAAACAACTTACTCGGCGAATTTGGAAGAATAAAAGTTCTGTGATAACTACCCAATGTTTTGTTTTTAAAGAAATATGTATACATTTGTTTTTTTAAAATACACTTACAATGGAACTTTTTGTTCTAGCTATCTTTAGAAACCATCAAGAGTGTCTTGAAAAAAAAGTAGTATACAATTAAGATCCTTTTATTATTGTAGAGTCTTATTTATCCAAATGTACTAAAAATAAATGAAAATATTTTATTCTAAAAATATTTTGACAAATAAGAGCATTTTAAAATAAAAAAACTAGTTACAAAAATACACCCACCTCCATTTTAGAGGATCCTGATAGAATTCATAGTTTGTTAAGGATAATTACACAAAACAACAATATATTTCAAGATACATATGGTTTCATTATCAAATTACAAAATAAATCTATGGGTAATTAATAATAATTAGATAATATTCGAATAAAAAAAATAACAATCACGTATTCTTGTATTTTGAACATATAAATTTATCCAGAATATCCATGAATACTAATCAAGTTTTTTTGTGATAGAAAAAACAAATGGAATCAGTAGAGGGCAAGATATCAAAAACAGGTTGATGGGTTGCAAAATCGTTCCAAGATTCCATTTCATATTTTGATTCTGTAATTTGAAGATATTTCGATAATATAATTGATTAAGGCATAAATATTTATATAAATATCATTGTGAAACTTGACCCAATGTTCCCCTCTAAATAACTAGGATCCATTGTTGAGGACTATTGCGCAAAAATAAATGCAAATACAATTAACTTACATGATTTTGACTTTTAAAATCCTTTACGATTGATAGCAACTCATCTATTTTCACCTCTATTCGTTCTAAGCGATCCCTCAACATTTGGATATCCTCTGGCAACTTAGTTTGGAAAGATTCGGATTCCTCTTCATTATTTACTATTGGATCTTTTTGATCAATTTGTACAACGGATGAACCATCGAAAAATTCTCGATCTTTTCCGTAATGTGGTTTAATCGACTCCTCAGGGGCATTAAATAAGAATGCCCGTCTATCAACTACCTAAAATAATATATATATAAATCAATTATTATAGTAGATAGTGTTAGCAGATGTCTAATATCTGCTTATAAAAAAGGTTGATAATAATTCAGTATTATTTAATCCAATATTCTGATAAGACATGAAATTCTTCCGATCCTACTAGTATTTTTAACTTTGGATCAACTCCATCTCATTATTGCCCCTAAATAATTTAAAAAAAACCTAATGTATTCATTCTTTTCAAAAATCATTTTTGTAAAAGTTAATTATTTTATTACAATGCAATATTTCAAACCAAGATTTAGATAACTTTTATTAGACAAATTATGTGATACATTCAACTGCAAAATCAAAAGAGTTCAGCCCAACAACTAACTCCATCTATTAATTAATTGTAGAAAATTTATTTGCCAATACCTCATTAAAACAATATTTCCAATATCATGAATAGAAACTCTAAATATTACAATATTTGTGTTATATAATTATTTTTTAAAAATTTCATATCCTGGTTTATTTTTAAATGTCTACTATTAATGTGTGTACGTGTAGCGAATAATGATAGAATAATTAGCTATTACTTTTTAGACTTTTTTATATTGAGAAAGAGAGGTTGTGATAGTATTTCTTAGATTAAAAAGTTCCGTAACTGGTATATTTTTATGTAGAGATAGACAGAATTGCCAAAGGAAAGACGAGGTTCTTCGGAATACCAAGTTTTTTTTCGGGAGCTCCTCCGGTGCGCTGAAGTTGAATAGCCGTAGTCGATTATGAAATATGTACGAGTATATCGTAAAAAATATCATTCCGTTTATCTTTGTATCAATAGAAATATTAAAATATCGAAGCTCTTATTTCCCTTTTTACTAAATAAGTTGTGTGTCCAGTTTATATTCAGATCTGTGGTACTTAGTCAAAACTAAAATAATCTAGTTACTCATTTGATCTGTTTTGATGATCGTAAGCAAATCAAAGTTGAGAAGAAAAATATTGCACTTCTTTAATCATCACTCTTTCTTTCTTTCGTATAGCTTTATTTTTGTTAAAGAAAAGGGCTATTTGCAGTCTAATTATGGTTCTGAGTCCAGTTTGGGAGCACTTTGATATCGACTATGTAGACGAATGTTTAACAAAATATAAGATCTGCTGGAAAAAGCTTTATATCGGGGAAAAAATCTGTTCCATTTCTCCACTACCCCATAAAGGGATCTTCTCCAGTCGAAGCATAAAATTGAATTCTTGGCTATGATTCAACAAGAAACGAGAAAATCAGAAAGTATATCCCTGTTGTGTTCCATACTTATCAAACTGTTGATGAAGATATTAGACGATTGCCGATTTACCATACAAATGTTATGATGAGCGTGGGAGAAACTTTTGCATTGATTTGTCTTGATAGCATAGATGATTGTGATGAGAGGGATACTTTTGTAACGAATCTGAAGAATGATGGAAAGGAAAATCATTCAAATCAACAAGTATCAAGCGGGAAAGTTTGCTGGAAACATGCTTCAAGTACATAACAGTCAAGGAACAAGATATTTAGTTATGAGCTTAACTGCCTACAAATCCCTGTCACCACAACAAATCTTGGCTATTGAAAAATTCCCCTCTCCCAAAATTTCCTCTTCTTATTTTTCGGATTTTCTTTTCTATTTCGCCTTTTCTTCCATGATGTCTTTAATGCGATGACGAAGAAGATCCTTAGCCTTCTCCCGACTTGAATTATCTGGGAAACTATGAGCTTTGAACCTGTATTACAATATTACTTAATTACATTAATTAGAAAACTCTTTTTCTTCAGCTGACTATACAGTCAGCTTTTTGACCTGACTCTTCTTGTATGGCTTTGATCACCAACACATTTAAGTGGTAGATTAAGTTGTACTGATATTGAACTATCATAAAACCCTACATTAAGCATTTGACTCCTTACCTTGGATCTACAGCAGTAGAAAGGAGGAGTTTCTCATTTACGAAGTTTAAGTTTTGCTTAAGAATCCGGACTCCTGTATCATCGGTTTCGCATAACGAATAAATATATTTCTTGAGCGCTTTGATGGTTGGCAAAATCTCAGATATCATAAGACTTCGAATTGCTAATTAAAAGAGTGGCTTCTTTGAAAATAGCCAAGACGCTTATCACCCTTGACATTCATCTCCATTGATAGGGAGAGAGTGATGTCAAAGTTAACTCAGTCTCATAGGTGATTTATATTATGTCACCTTCGACTCCGGCTTCATCCGAAAGTAAGTCTGAACTTCAACCTTCGGCCCTACTTCGGTTCACCCTCCTTCGGTCTATCTTTATTTTTATGCAGCATTGCCTTAATAACTATATTATGGATTTTTTGATAAAAAATGGAGACAATTTTTTTTATTGCAATGAAAATGGTTGATATTTGTACAAATTTATCTCAAATATATTACATTAGGTTTGTTTGGAAATAAACAATTCTGCCATCATACATCGGGCGCTTCCCCCACCACATGCCTCAATAGTACTCAAATCACTTGATATAATTTGACAATGTTTTTCAATAGCCAAGATTTGTTGTGGTGACAGGGATTTGTAGGCAGTTAAGCTCATAACTAAATATCTTGTTCCTTGACTGTTATGTACTTGAAGCATGTTTCCAGCAAACTTTCCCGCTTGATACTCGTTGATTTGAATGATTTCCTTTCCATCATTCTTCAGATTCGTTACAACAGTCTCCCTCTCATCACAATCATCTATGCTATCAAGACAAATCAATGCAAAAGTTTCTCCCACGCTCATCATAACATTTGTATGGTAAATCGGCAATCGTCTAACATCTTCACCAACCGTTTGATAAGCATGGAACACAACAGGTTTGAAAATGAAGTCTTCACAGAACTGAAGGAATAATTCCTCGTTTGTTCTCGGAGAAAGAGAAGCATATGCTTTTTTGTTCCGTCTATCAAGAACCATGCTTCCAGTGCCCTCCAAAAAAGAATTTTTATCCTCTCCATATGTGTAGTCAATAACTTTATCAATGGTGTATCCTTTTTCCATCAACATGTCAAGTATGTCTGTTCTTCGTTCAAGACGTCTGTTCTTTGCAAACATAGGATAAAGTGCCACAAATCCATTTTGATGAAAGGATATCCAATTATTCGGAAAGACGGAGTCAGGAGTATCAGGGTTCTCTCTGTCTTGAAATACAACCACATGGATTTCATGATCTCTCAATTTAGCCACAAATGAATCAAACTCTTTAAGAGATTTTTCTTTAACGTTGAGATTGGAACATGATTTTTGATAATAGTTATTCTTTGAGGTCTCCTCATTCATTCGAAAATTGGAGGGTCGGATCATGAGAATATGATTAGTTGTTTGCTTCATGATGAGTGTGTATTTGCCAATTTTGGATTTGGGTATAACTTGTACAGTAATTGAACTGGGCAATGCTATATCAAAGAAGAAACTTTTTTTTCAATTACAAAAACAAGTTTTCATAAAAAAAATTATGTGAAGCAAGTTATCTTATAATAACACTTATTATTAAATCTGGGAAATCAATAACATAGAATTATGTTTTTCTTATAATTAAATCATGTTTGATATCCAAATGATACATTATGATGATAATGAATACTACACATTTATTTTAATAGGTTACTGAATACTCATGGAGTTTGAATCTTTGGTTATTTAAATAAATATGGCCGTTAAGAATATCAGTAGGTATTTGTTTATGAGAAAAAATTACTTACAATGTTATGAGGGGAGTTAACATTTTCATCCTCGGAGGAATCAGACTCGTCACACGTTGATGAAACGGAATGTTCTGTAGAATCTGTTGGAATCATTTGGAGTTCCTTCATTTTTAAAAATACCAGTGACATAACATTAAAATATATCACCTTCAAGAAAGTAGTCTATCTGTAAATTTTTGATTGAGTAATCTGATAGGGATGATTCATTGCCTTGAATTGAAGTAGAATCCTCGTCCACAAATTCATAGAAAGGTCCACACATCTTCAAAAAACCTGCAGTCTCCTTGTTAAGGCTCATTGTTTCTAAAATCAATTTGATTTCCTCAATGTAGCACTTCATTGCCTCGGAGCGAGACATAGAACCCAGGCATTTCCATGCTATACGCTCTTGCATATTCGATCCCAACAGGAATTGTATAATTTTACCGTCATAGGGACCGAATTTAGACTGCATGGAATAGGAATAGAGGCGTAAGCTCATTTCTTCTGAGGGTTGAAAGGGTCCATCTATGGGAAGGAACTCTATGATGCGAATAGCAGCCTCGAATTGCTTTTCCAATTCCATTTCTATACAATTATGGTAAAGTTCAATTTTGAAAGAAGTTTATGTTTTGCACCTTACGAAATAACGAGCACTATTAATACATATTATTGCTTCATTGCCTACACAAAAATATACCTACTATTTTGGCAGCAGCTATTGATGTATTTGCTTCTTTTCTTCTCATCAGTGCTCTGAACGTTGATTGATCTAATCAGAATAAGCTCTTGTTAAGCTGTAGCAATCCTCAACAATTATTGAATCATAGTTCCATAGTTAGGAAGATTTTGCTAAAGACCAACTGATTCTTTCTGTTTCTTTTTTGACATAAAAGGTTGCGTGATACAATAAAAGTAACAACATAAAATAGAAACAGCTCTTGAAGAGGGATCTGATAACAGTTCTAAAATTTGTATTCTATCTGGATAAATTATCAATAAATTAATACAGCCTATATACCTATTACTCAGCCCACTCCAACATGAATATGTCCATTGATTCTCAAGTGTCCTTATAAAGTCTTATGTAACTCATCCTATGATATCTTTTGAACCCTGAACGGAGTATATATATATGGGATATGTATACTATATAATATTATTTAAAAACATGAGATTCTCTCAAAAAAATATTTTATAATATTAATAATGATAATATAGCAAACATTTCGTAACTGAGTTACCAAAATACTTACAAAATTATGTACTTCGCGTCAGAATATACATAACATTCAAAATGCAAGTTAAAAACATTTTATTTGACTACGTCATAATAATTATAAACACGTTGAATAAATTCTTCAAAACAACATCAAATCAACAATTACAAAGTAGCTAAAATGGGTCGATCCTCTAAGGATAAGCGGGATATTTACTATCGACTTGCAAAGGAAGAAGGATGGAGAGCACGAAGTGCTTTCAAATTAATTCAAATCAACGACGAATTTAATTTAATCAATTCTGATGTGCAGAATGTCGTTGATCTTTGTGCAGCCCCTGGCTCTTGGTCTCAAGTTCTTGCTAAGAAAATTACTGGCAAATCCGTGATTGTTGCTGTGGATTTACAGGCTATGGCCCCAATCCCAGGGGTCATTACTCTTCAAGGGGATATTACAAAAGTGAGTTCTGTTGGGTTTTTTAATTTCAAATTTCTTCATATAAATTATACATCTTTTTTTATCTGTTGCCTTTAGTTGTCCACTGCTGAAAAAATAATATCCTACTTTGATGGATCCCTAGCGGAACTCGTGGTCTGTGACGGAGCTCCTGATGTCACGGGTCTTCACGATATTGATGAATATATTCAAGGACATTTACTTCTTGCTGCACTCAATATCACCACTCACATTTTAAAACCAGGAGGTTCCTTTGTAGCCAAAATCTTTCGTGGCAAAGATGTTTCCACAATCTATTCACAACTTCGACTTTTCTTTGACTCAGTGTATGTGGCAAAGCCACCCAGTTCTAGAAACTCGAGTAAAGAGTCCTTTGTTGTATGTCAAAATTATAATCCTCCTCCGGGCTTTGTACCCTGCATGATTAATCCATTCTCAAATAGCCTTACCCTTGATTTTAATAAGGATGCATCAGATGTAAATCGAATTATTATACCTTTTATTGCTTGTGGGGACTTGAGTGGCTATGATGCAGACAAAAGCTATTCTTTAGAGGAGTCCTACTCTTACAAAAGCCCCGTTCAACCCCCAATAAATCCGCCGTATAAAAGCGCCCTTGCCAAAAGAAGAAACAAAGCCGATGAAGAAATAGGTGATAAGATGGAGGACATGAATTTAAGGGACGCATCTTGAATAAATGTTAAATATGCTTATATCGTCATTTGATCCCATTAGGTATATTAGTAAGCATTTGTAATCATCAAACTTTGGATTATATGTTTCTGAATATATACGTATTTGCTATTGCTACCGATTTTAGATCTGTGTTGTAGCTTGTAGATATAGCTTGAACGGATATTATCAACAAATAGCAAAAAATATATATATTGGAACAAATTATAGACATCAGGCAAACAGTAAAATATATTTCTTATATTCGTATCACTATTAATAAGAATTTCTTGGTAGTGCAAACAGAGGATATCAAACTAAATACAGTACAAAACATGAATGACATGATAGGTTCAATGAAAAGAGGCGCCCTTTTCAATCAAGTATATCATTATAAGGAATATATTATAGTGAATTAATTATTCATTGCTTCTATTCAAAAAGTCTTAGTTCTTCAACGCCTTCAATTATATTGTTATCACAGAATATATAGAAGCCAAAAGTTAAACGTTATATTCATCAAAAATTAGAGGTCATCCTTTGGTCTATAAATATTTGAATCCTTGTTGAGAGGGGGCTCATTATTCTGTATGGACTCATCCTTTGAACTACCTTGATGGTTTTTTGTTTCCTCTCTTTTTAGCAAATCTGGATCCGTAACGATATTTTTATTCCCCAAGGATTTAAAGTCTGGTTGTTGCTTGTGCCTCAATTTGTGTGTATCGCCAAGCTGACTAGTTTTCTGTGCCCAATTATTATCGATTTTCTGGTCAGAAACATCATGAATAGCAGTGTTTTCTGATTCGTTCACCTCCTTAGACTCATCACTAGAAATACTACTACTACTCGACGATTCATCATCCTCCAATTGATCAGATATTGAAAAGAGGTAGCCTTCACGATCTCTTCGTAGTTTCTCAATTTCATAGTAAGCCATGCCGTTCTCAATCTGTAAGTACAAACTTTTTTAAAACAACAAAACCTAAAACAAACATAAAAGTATTCATTACCACCAACACACGAAGCATTTGATTGTTATCTTCAACCTCAGAAGGAGAAAGATCTGGAAAAAAACCTTCTATATTTTTGTTGGTATTCGATTGAACGGAGGGTAGGGTCTCATCAAATGTTCCTTGTTTCTCTAATACATCAATGTTTTCTTCCGTTGAGCCTATTTCGCCTTCATCAGGATCTTCATATTCTCCTTGCTGTGATAAGTCTTTTTTAACAGACAATTTTCCATCATGTTTACCAGGAAATACACCCCAGTGATTTAAATCTTCTCCCATATCTATAACCCCGTTATCTTCCTTATGGCCGATATATTCTCGATTTTTTTTTAGCTTCGGATTCAATAGAAGCAGGCTGTTTTTTAATGGATGGATAAACTTGCTCAGATATTACAGGATCTTCCTTATTTGTTTCTTCTCCTACCTTCTTTTCCTCATTTTCCAATGACTCTTCAAGATTACCGAGCAACTCCTTATCCTCTTTGATAATTTCCTCAATATCCTGAATACCTTTGTCGACATCTTTTATTGCTGTTTTGATTCTACCCATCAAAGAATCAACTGAATTTGTCAACATTTGAGCAGCTTCTGACTTTTGAAGTGGTTTTAAATGCAATTTCAGATCGTCGGCAGCTTCTTTGATAATATCATCTACACTTTGTTTGGCACTACCCTCGATTTTATTGATAATCTTCGACAGATCCTCGGGAGAGTAGATCTTTGATATTTTTTTCATAAGATCAGAACTTATGTTAATTAAATCTTCAACATCATCTTCTTCCTTGGGAGTAGTAGGAGCTTCCTCCTCTTGAGAAGACAATTTTGAATCTGTTGTCGATGGTGGTGAAGAAATGGTGTCAATAAATTCATTCATATCTTTTTGGGCATTTATCACAGTAAATAAGGAATTCCCAAGATTTGTTTTACTTGAAACAGATTTTTGAACTAGAGCTACTATTTCATCAAAGAATTTATCGGATAATTTATCATTTCTGAGAACATTCATTATTTTTTTCGAGGATCCCGGAACACTTCCATATTTGTCTTCTTTATTGTTCTTGCTCTCCATATACTTTGAGAATTGAGTAGAAGAAAGTAAGGGGAAACAATTGATAGACTTTTTCTTTGCTTTGGGAGTGGGCCTCATTTGAGGCAAGGAACAGGTTCTGGATGTTTTAACAGTCAAAACATATTCACAAAGAGCAGGTTCTTCCACATTCGTCATTATTTCTGAGGGAGTTGCCGGATCACACACATACTAGCAAAATAACAACATATATAAAAAACGACTAGGAGATTTATATTGTAGAGTACATACCCGAACTTCCGCTTTCCGGGGTGTCCCAAGATCCTCACAAACACTTCCGTTAATATAATATTGACTAAAGTGTCGCAGTAGCTTGTTTTTGTACTGCTCTTTCTCCGAGTATTCAAAATCGTAGTTTCCTAAAAAAAGGATGTCTCCGGCGGGTTCGTTATCTGAGGGGAAAACAAATCAATTTATTTATATATTGATTTGCATGATCTAATATTCATTTACTTTCTGTATGATACTGTTTGATATATTGACCGTAACAAAGTTCATAGACCCAGTATCCCTCTGCTCTTTTCAAACAGGGGTGGTCTTTGAGGGGCTCAAGAAGCGTCATAACGTCCTTTACCAAATCTGGAGAAAAATCCGGAGTTGGAGGCTTCTCTGTTTTCTCAGATGCTATTAGTTGGGGAGAGGGGAGAAGGCAAAGAAAGGGTTGACCCATGTTGTTCCGCATAGAAAAGTTAATCCAGTCTGTTGGGGGGTCCTACACAAAAACAAATTAGAAACACGAATAACCTTGAATAAAGAATTAAATTACTGGAATCATTTCTTCATTTAGAGGATCGCTCAGGAAGTTGATGGAATAATGAAATCCTTCCACCTCATCTAAATCGAAAAAAGAACTCCCGTTCCCATATTTAAAAAGGAGGAAGAAAAGCCAAATCACAAAGCATCGGTCTTGCATTTTGACTTGCTGATGGACCGAGATCGATGAGGATGTCTGACTTCTGGAATAATGGCGCACTTAAAGCTTTGGCATGCGTACAGTACGGCACAGCTTCAGTTGAATCGAGTGGTTGCGAGTGCGTCGTATTGCTTGAATTTAATTTTAATAATAGGATTCAGGAATACTTTGGGATGTTTGGTGATTGAAGTGATGAAATATGACGTTGCATACGTTCTGACATCATCTCACACCAAAAACCTACAATGTTAAATATTGAATTGACATCATGGAGTAGAAAAATACAGACAAGGGCACATTTTGCCACAATGCAACCTCTCAAAAACTATTTCAGACTACATGAAGATCAGATGAAGATAATATAAAATGAGTGATTGGTTATACATATTTTTTTACAATGAATCTTTGACTCTTGAGTCCTTTAAGAAAAATAAGCTGAATGCGTGATTATTCCAGGTGTCTAGAATTCATTGATTAAACTAAGTTTGAAGGTTGCACTACATTTATGTGACACCAGTCATGATCACGAATATTTTTAGATGACATGCTCCAGAATTCATATCAATATTTGTATAAAAACTATTTTCATTTGATGATGCATGCAGAATCATGCTATTCAGTTTCCCACATCGAATATTGAAAGGTTTCTCGAATCAGGCTTCACCAGATAATAATGCCTTTTTCCTAAAGGTCCTATCCCGTTTCCCTAAGTCACACCCTTTGAGCTTTGCCTATGGCTCAGGTGTATTTCAACAGTCAGGAAATGCGGGAGGAATGACGGATCTTATTTTTACGGTGAGGGATGCAGAGTCTTGGCATAAAGAACACATGAAAAATTACCCTGATGATTATTCCGGATTTGCAAGGGTGATACTAGGTTGAGTTTTACTAATTCCTAGCTTATTCAATGCTTGATTTTTTATAAATGCTTTCAGGACCTCAAGGAGTGGCAAATATTCAAGAAAATAGGGGCGCTAAAGTTTATTTCAATACGCATGTACCCTGGGGGCCGTCTGGTCTATTAAAATATGGCGTTGTGTCTCGTAAGGATCTTATTAGAGATCTTTTAGATTGGGAAACATTATACGTGAGCGGTCGTCTTCATAAACCCGTCAAACTCATGGAGCTTACACAATCCGATCCTGAACTAAATCAAGCCATTCGGTAGTCATATTTAAAAAAAGAAAAATGATTACTATTTACCTAATATCTTGTTGTGATACTTTTGGGAGACATATTGTTAATTTATAATCATATAGATAAATAGTAATCAACTTTTTCTGCAGTATGAACCTCAAATCTGCCCTACACACCTCACTCCTCCTTTTACCTGAAGTTTTTCTAGAAGAGGATCTCTATCTAACACTTGCAGGGTTATCATACACAGGAGATTTTCGTATGATTGTGGGAGAGGATAAAAACAAAGTTGCAAACATCGTTGAACCCCAAAAGGAACGCTTTCGATCCCTTTACGCAAAGCATTTGAACCATTTATCTGACTTTGTGGAAAAGACTTCGGAAGAGTCTCATATATTTCATCAAGATATTTCCCAGTCTGGCAAACATTATCATTTAAGCCTTTTACCGCGACATTTACAATGGTATTTAGTACGTGCAAGAAATTTGCGGGATGGTCGTCGTTGGGACGTTGAGGATGTCCTAAGAACGGCTGCGAATGATGATGAAGAAGAAATTGCGAGTCTTATACGTATGGGGCTTCGCTCCATTGTCCAACGTCATTCCATTACTCAGGCCCTCAAAGGTATAGTATCAGCTGGACCCCTTACGTCAATCAAATATAGCGGTGCTAAACTTAAGAAAATGATAAAGTCAATCCAGTGAAATCAGTGTTTTTATCATATCATTTGTAAAATTTAAATATGTTTAATTCCTACGACCCAAATAAGTCATTCGTTTTAATATAAAACTCAATTTTTAATCTATAAAATGATATTTTACTAACTAAAGGGATTATGAGTTATGATGCGTAGGACTGAGAGTAAAGTTAAGAAATAATTATATACTTGATAAATGTATCTGCATATGGATAATGCAAGGCTCAACAGGGGCGTCCGCTGATTATATATTTTTTTTTTTTGGAGGGGGTTGGGGGGAATTATAGCTATTTACAAAAAAAAAAAAAAATTTGGGGGGGGAAAAAAATCTAATGTTAAAGCTCTGTTGCATAAGTTGGCCGAATGACCTTTTCTTAACAAAAGAGAAATCTTTTAAAGAAAATAACCTAATTTCTGCTTAAAATAGTCCTTGTTCAATTGGCTAGTGTTAAAACCATAGAGAAAGAATCTTTCTCTATGGTTAAAACAATTACAATTATGAAAATATACATCACACAGTAAATGTATCATTGAATATGTTGAGTTAATGTGACCAACCGCAATCTTTTTTTCAGTCATATCCTCTTTGTGCATCCTGTTCGGGGATTATTATTTTTTTTTTTATGAATTAATGAAATTGAAAATAAATAAGCTTCAAAATAAAATAAAATATCCAAAATATATTTTCCAAAAAAGAATCAAAATTTATTAATATTTCACTTTAAATTTTCTAAATATAAATACTATATTTTGATTTAATCGTTAAGAAAAATATATATGAAGACGAGCATTGTGTTCTAGTTCGGTTTTAATCATTAATATAATAATCATCTATTGTACCATAGAAGAAATATAAACTAATAATAATAGTTTATATTTACTAAATTTTAATTTGTAACCTTTACCATAAATATATATTACACAATCCGATCCTGAACTAAATCAAACCATTCAGTAGATATATATGAAGAAAGACAAATTAAATCAGTGAGAATTTTAAACTTTTTTTTTTCTACAAATTTGGTGTCAGGCCGGGTTGTACTTATTAAAATTACTTTAAATCCTTTTTTCTAAATACTTATTTCTATTAACCTTGAGATCTAATTTGATTTGTTTCAACTTGTACAATTTGTTGGTACAAGTAGCAATTTGTAATAAAAGAGAGGTTTCGTGATTGACAAAACAACTTGGTTGCACAATAGGAGATGACATCAAATTGTAAAAAGAGGAGTAAACATATTTACATTGCCAAAGCAGAAAAAGGGGTGGTGAGAAGTGAGAACGTGATCCAAAACAATCGATGATAATAGTTCATGCCTCCACACAGAGTTTTGATCCTACCCTACTACTACAACTATTATATTCCAATGTCAAATGTGAGAAAGGGCTACACTCATGTTCCGTAGAGCCTTTTTATTCACCAAGGCTAAAATCCTCTTCTTTCTTCTATCATTAACCGCTGTTCTGATCATCCTGCATGTACCATCTATCAAACATTCTGAAAAGAAAGGTAATTTACACGAATTATGCATATTAATGCAATGACCCAGTTATTTATTGATTCACGCTAGTTATGGTGCCCATTTGGCCAATGAATCAAAGCCGAGATGTGGATACCTATGTCAAGTCGAATTTCCTTCTTGAGCCAGATGATGTGTGTAGTAAATCCAAAGAACTGATTGTATTTATCACTTCTTCCCCTAGAAATTTCGAAAAGCGTGAGTCTATCAGATCCTCATGGGCCAAAGATGCTCCCTCTAATGTGGGCGTTATTTTTGTACTTGGACAATATCAAGGTAATCAAACTGTTACTCTCAATATCACTCTAGAATCTGAAAAGTACAAAGATATTCTACAAGGGGATTTTATGGACTCTTATATATATTTGAGCATCAAGTCTTTGATCATACTTCAATGGTTCGTGGATAAATGTCCCAAATCTCGATACCTATTGAAAACGGATGATGACGTTTATATTAATATTAAGAATCTTTTGGATCTAACTCGTACGAATCAGGAAAAGGATCTATTGATTGGATCTCTAATTTGCAATGCAATCCCTATCAGAGATCCCTATAACAAATATTACTCCCCTCGCTTCATGTTCAGTGCTCGTAAATATCCAACCTACTTATCGGGTACGGGATATGTTTTATCAAGCTCAGCCGTAGAAAAACTATATAATGCTTCCTTAACTACACCAATTTTTCATTTAGAAGACGTCTACATCACAGGCATTCTTGCAACCAGTCTTTCCCTGAAGAGAGTAGATCACTTGGGATTTTCATATGTTAAAAGATCGTTAAATAATCCTTGCAACTATAATTCTTCAATATCCTCTCATGAACTCTCACCTCAAGAAATGACTTCCATCCATGAAAAAATCTTGAATCTCACTAAAAAATGTCTTAAAGTGAAGAAAAAGTTTTTAAGACCCTATGGGCATCCACTTTGTTCCAAGAAAAAGTTTTCTAAGACATAAATACATATTCATTCATTATTGTGGTATATTATATGAATATCATTATTGTTATTTACCTATGTAGTTGGACAATTAATATAGTCATTTGTCGTCCTATTTAAAATTATCAAACCTATAACAACTTCCACTTAGATTTGATCCCTATTTGGGATTGAGTAACCTTAGATTTCTCAAATACATCCGTCCACTTTCACCCTTGACAATATATGACCTATGATTCTTACGAGTATAATCGATAATCCCAAAAATATTGCATTCTGCCTTAATAGGATTTCAAACTCGGACATGTTGTCCAACTTCAAACATTAGTAAATCTCGAGCACCCATAGAATTCATATCTCCAATCCACTTTCGTTTTCTCCCCGCGATCTTAATTTTAGAGTCAGATATTCTTCTGTTATGTATTTTATCAAGGGGCTTCCACTGAAGCGACCCTCAAGCAATTATTCTCGTGGTTCACAAGGTTTGGAGTTCCTCGAATTGTCCACTCAAATAATGGGCCTCAGCTCAGCGCTTCATGGTGCAAACTTAAGTTGACCGAATGCGGAGTAAAGCACACTCTCTCTCCCCCATATCACCCAGAATTGAATGGTCAGGGAAAAAGAGCAGTCAGAATTATAAAGGACAAGGTGAAAAAGAACCCCAATAGCTCCCTAGATGAACTGTATTTTCATATCGCTCTTCACCGCTCAATAGAGGGTGAACTTCTTTAAACTCGTCCAATAAGAACCCGTCTAGATGGTTTCATTGGTCCCATGTACCACCTCTATCGAAACCGGTATCAAGTTCCTCTATTGTAAATAATAAAGGCTACACCAAAGGAATGAAGGTCTGGTGTAAAAGTTACAATAAACGTGAGGACAAATGAGTCCCGGTTACTCTATTGGGCAAGATTGGCTAACCAACCTGGACCGTGAAAATCCGAGACCAAATCAAGATATAATAATTAACTTTGCCCACGGCTCAATAGTCTTGTCTGAGGTGTCTAAACGTAGTAATTGCCGTTTTCTTGGCATCACCATTGGTCGTTGGTAATAGGCCTGTCTGAGGTCTACTTTAGAGAAAAACTTGCTTCCCCCAATAGCTCTTCAGAAATAATGAATATGAGGCATTGGATAACGGGATTGTCGAATATTAAATTGTCTTAATCTCCACCATATGTCAGGAGCCATACTTCTTCTCAACGAAATTGATTGGTGACGACCAATTGGACTTTGATCACTGGATTATTCCTGCCGAGAGTAACTTCGACATTTCCTTTCTAACACATTTCTTCCTTCTCATGTTTAGACTATGCAAACAGGTGAAGCAAGGAGATCCTGCAGTACACATTATATAGATGACTACATGACTGGGTCATTGTGAAGTTCATACTCTGACTGAGGAGCGGGGAATTGAGAAACTAGTTCGTTAACAATGTTACAACTCACTCCAATTGAAGATGATAGTGATGCACTCTTCTCTAACGAGCCGAGCTCCATATTCACACAGAGTCTAAAGGGACTCCTAAAATCCGCTCCGATGATACTATAACTAGCATCGGCGACAATAAACTACCATTGTACCTCTCTAAAGGGTCGAGCCTAATACAGAGATTTATCAATCCACCCATTTCTATTGGAGCGCCATTGGCCGCTATGAGTTCATTGAAAATTACTTTATCAGGATCTGGAGTAAATTATGTTGGAAGTATAGACCACTGTGATTCCGTATCAATGAGAAATTTGATTATGTTATAAGTCACAAACATGAGTTTACTGGGAGAATTATATATTTAATGTCAGGACGATTGCCCGACGCCATATTAGCTTTTTTGAAGCAGGAGTTTGGACACTTATGTGGGATCTCATATTTTGATGCCCACTTTTTATTATAGAAACATTATTTTTCTTTGCGGCTTCTGGTTATCTCTGAGCGTATATAACATACTGGAGGTCTCCGGCATGGTTGAAATGAACTTTATAATTTGTCTAAGCTCTATAGACTGCACCGAGAGTCAACTTCCTTGGGTACCTGGAAGACTCCTCACGACAATTTGTTTGATTATAGTTTCCCACAGATTGCTTATGTTCTAGAGATAATTTATCGGACGACTAACAATCTCAGTCACAGAGTGAGCACGAGGATTCTCAATTAGTTTAAAAAGTATTTCCATCTTATCCTGAGTTGATATTTCGTATTCTTTGAGTTTCGGACTTTGGGTTGAGTAAGGAGTATCCCTAAACTCTCCTTCTCATCGTCGAAGACATCAAGAACTTCCGATAGCAAATGGTAATATTTTTCAGTATCTTCTTGCACAATGCAAATTGAGCCCCAAGTTGGCAAAACTAGGACTTTCGTTTGTCCGGCTAAAACGGGATAATTTTAACTTGCCCTACCACTTAAGCGACTTTTACAACTCTACCGGTTCTAGCCATCACGTCGGAGTCACCCAAATTGGGAGTTTTAATATGTACTCTTACTCCATTAGATTCATAAAAATTAACTAACTTTATTCTTGTAAAATCTACAAATATTATCGTTGAACCCTAAAGTCCTTAAAAGGAGAATCTGTCATATTTACTGGTGTAGCTAATCGCTACATATATCATATGAATATTATTCTAGTGACGCAATTAATGTAATGTATCGCTCTATTTACAATTTTCAAACCTATAACAATTTTAATATCTAGGTCAGGGAAAAACCAGAACCAATACTCAAATTACAAATCATATTTTTATATTGTTAATAATACTATGAATTTAATTATTAATATATCCTATATTTACATATATTTCTTTGTATGACAAAATCATTTTTCCAAATTTATTTGAATATAAATTATGTATCAATATAACCTTTGAAAAGGGTTTAATGGTCGTCTAGTTATGCGTTACTCTAAGAAGCAAAGTGTACTCAGAGCAATTATAATTTTCTAGGAGTTCCTTAGAAATATTTATTAAAGTAATTTGGTAGGGTTCCAAGACTTTCTTTCTTGCAGATACGTCAGAATAAAAATCTTTTCAATTACATTTATGAACGTGCATTTTTTTCCCTGTTCATAAAAAATGAAGAACGTAGCTTTGAAACATGGAGACATGCTAGCTTATATTTTTATGCTTCTTCAGAATTACACCTTCCAATCCTCCTAAAAATAAGCTTATCTTGGCTATATAAAGGGAGTCCCAGAAAAATAGTACCTTATTGAGTCATTTAAGACATTAAATTTGTCTATAAAAAATGAACAATATTAGGTTTGCCTCAATATTGTTGATCTCTTTTTCTAAATTATATCATCATTGAGATATCATTATATTGGTTATATTTAGGGCAGTTGTGCCAGAACCATAGAGGCCCACTTTTTTAGACTCTAGTAATAATAGTTATCTAATATAATATAATTGTAAGGTTACGTCACTATGACATGACTATTATATAATTTGGTCCCACGTGCAAATTCATTACTAGAGAGGGGTGTCTGCGGGAGTTTAAATTTATTCAAATGTTTAGAAAAAACGAGAATTTGATAAAATTTTCGCAATTTTGGGGATGAGGGACTACATCCCATCGCTAGTACAGGGAATCTTGTGTATTTAGCATATTAAGTTCATTTAAGTCTAAATTGTATATACGTTAATGTACCTTCACCATAGAGAAAGAAAAATATGACCTCCACTAAGGTATGACGAATGAGAATATGCAATAGTGAATCATCAAATAGGACCTCTTATTTTCTTAGATAGATCATTAGTGTCAAAAAAAAATGGCAGGAGAAAAAAAAGTAAAAGTTTTTAATTCAAAAAAATGGCAAGATCCTTTTAAACTGATATAAATTAGTATACCTATCGACAATATAAAATTTATTAAGATGAAATAAAATAAACAAATGCGCCAGCGGTTCGAATGGAAGAAGAGTTAATCATTTAATTATCCCACTACTGATGGATTGACGAACAAGCATTAGCAAAATATTAGGCAAGAGCAGGGATTTCCACTTCGTTATGATCTTGCCATTTTTTCCTAAAATCATGATAATTCCAAGGGAACCGAAATTTTGATTTCCAGAAAAAAAGACACCCAAATGATAATCCATGTTTAATCAATTATCGATTAATTTAAATATATTTTAAGAAAAACTCACAAGTATGAATGTGAAGTTAATTTTTAATTACTAAATAATTGTGTAATATCTTTATGATCAAATATAGACAAATAATGATTATCATATTAACTTTAGGGGGACAATTTCAATTTTACCCGAATATTACTAAATTATTTAGTTTTAAACTTTTTTGATCTATTCGTCTTGAAACGATGTACCTCTGAATAAAAAGCACCATTTTTCCTCTTTAAACAAACATAATTCAAGTTATAAGTGTGATGCACATATTTTATAATGATTTTAGAATTTTTTAACATCCCAATTTTCAACACCGAGGGCTTATAACAGCTTTGAACCTTAAAAATAGCCAAGAATAATATGGCCTTTTTCCAACGGCTACGAGTTTCTGAGATAAAAAACAGGCCATTTTTGGAATCAGGGATCAAACTTTATTAAATCGAGTATATACTTCTTTCCCCCATTTTTACTGTTGGACAGTGTTATCAGTGATCATCACCATACTCACCATTACTCATAGCTATAGACTTCCTTGAATTACTAGACTTACGATTTTAGAGCGACTTAATATCAAAATTGAGCTATTTTAATTTAAAGAAAAATAAAAATTTATAAGGATGATTCAAATTAATTAAGAGTTGTTTTACATTTATAATTTTGCTATATCAAGATTTTTGAAGGATTTTCTTCGTTTAATTTTGCCATCAGTATTGGTTGTTTTAAACATACCTAAAGACCTTTAAACGTCCACATTTTTAGTTGGAGCAAAGTTCAAGTTGAAAAGATCTTCGGGAGTCTAGTTAGAAAGAGACATCTCATTATCACCACTATTGATTTTACGTCCAATCTTTTGCATAAATGGAAGTTCATGATTTCGCAACTTGGTGCAAAAGTATTTTTCCTTTGTTGGAAGATTCAAGAGGGATTATTCAACTGTCAATTTGGGACTAGTGATCCATGATTTTTACAATGAACAAAATTATGGGGGAAAAAATGTCATATCAGTTTGAGGGAGTTATCACATTACCTAAACATCTATCAAGAGTCAGTTCGTACCATTCTGACTGAAAATTTGGGCATGAGACATATCGCTGCACGGCTTCTTCCAAATAACTGAATCTTCTGCAAAAACAGTACCGTGAGCAAGTCTCTTCGGACATGCTTCATCGTGGGAATTCCAACCCGACGTTCATGGAACGCATCATAACTGGTGAAGAGACGTGGTTCATCAGAATGGTGATTGAGTAAAAAATATAGTGGTGAGTTTTGGGGGAAATTGTCTCAACTTTTTGATATTGCTTTATGTGGTTGCTATAATAGTAAGAAAATAAGTTATATTAAAATTAAAAACTGTACTTGTGAGGCATTCAGAAAAATTCCATAAGATGAATTTATTTCCTACATGAGCTCCAAGAATGAACCCAAATTATATTAATTACTTTCCATTGGTTTAGATGCAGCATATGGCAATGCATTATTAAGGGATCTGAGGTTGAAACGTGTAACCTGCTCTAAAAAGCCTGAAATTATGGGGAAACATAACAGTGATTGTAAAACCTGGAGCTAAATACCTAAATTATTTCTTACTTATTTATGGAAAAGCTGAGAAACCTGTAAATGAATTGTTTTCATTAATAGATGAATCTGGAAGTATTGATTCAATCAGAGCTATTAATAGTAATGGGCCCACACTTAATATAAGGCACAGGGGTGGTATTATTAGACTTCTGGAACAAAAATTGAATACTCCATTGGGATTGATAATTTCATATTGTCTTCTTCATTTCAATTAATTTTATTATGGAAACTTAACTTTTAAAAGAGTATTAGGAATCCTAGTATCAAACTTGTCATAAAGATCCAATAAAGTTTCAGGCAATAAAAGGATAAAAAATACTTCATGAAAATTTGCTTAATTTGAGGATTTACATCCAAAAAAGAAATCCATCAAAAGAACGTACAAAAATGGTTGTCAAGATTCTTAATAGTATGCTCCAACATTTTTTCAAATAAAGGAGTATCCTTATATTAGGTATGGTTCTAAACACTTTTTCTTTGCTTTAAGTCAAGCAAAGAAACATCCTAAAAAAAATACAAAAGGATGTTGCTGAAACTTCATTCAATTTGAACAGCACACCCCAAAAAATATAAGTTTAAATGCTTTATATGGTTCGCATGAAGATACTAGAAGGAATGTTCCCAACATCATCATAAAGGATAGAAAAAGAAGAGAGCCGGAATCAATAAGGCAATATATACGACCCAAGGATCACTTGAACTTAAATGCAAATAGTTATTTGGAGTTAGTAGACTTATATACAATTTCAAAAAGTTTTGTAATTGAACCTCCATTAACCTTTGACATAACGAATGAAGAACTTCTGAGAAAATTTGGATCTTCCAGATATCCCATGCCATTAAAAAAATGCAGAAAAATATGTTACAATAACAAATCAAGACGCCAGAGTAATAGTTGATAAACTGTAAAGACACCAAAGATTTCTAATGATTCATGGTCTAAATTATTTAAGAACTTTCAAAAGTCAGACTTGAAAACCATAGCTCAATATGAGTAAATCTTACTATAGCTAATTTGTTTTAATTGTATACACATTTAAGTAAGGCACTTTTTTTTATTCATATATTATTGATATGTTATGGAAGTTTATAACAGAATAAGTATATATATTTTTTTTAAATCTATAATAATACATATATTATGGTTCTAGGTAATTTGTCGCTAACATTTTTGCCCCCTGCATTTTTCCGAACTACATTTTTGCGGCTGGTTATTTTTCCTAGAGAAGATTTTGTGGCATGACATCTTCGCCGTCTTTTTATGTTTTTATATTATCAGTTCGAACTTTAATGTTGTATGTCAATCAGATGAATTAATTATATAGCTAGGAGAAGAATCAAAAAGGAATAATGATAAAGATGTAATAATTTGTAATCTTGTGTTGTTTATATATTTAATATTATAAGGAAAAGTAGTAAGGAATCACGGAGGGATGCTGAGTCTATTTCGAAAGGACTCATTGACTTGTGGCGCGTTAATGAATCATAGTTGTGGTCTTAGTTGATTTTTAATTGTATAAATCTTCCTAAATTTATAAAGGAGTTCTGTTTTTTCTTAAAAGAGCGAAGATGTTACATATTTCATAGTATAGATTACTTCTTTAATTAAAAGATATACATTTCCAAGGGTTTTTGTTCCATTTTGTATTTTTTAACTGATCACAATTTGAAATATTAAAATTCGAATGATTTTATGCATCATTAACTTAAATACTTTAGACGAAAATGTGTTTGTAGGTTGAGCAAATTTCGGCATTTTTATTCTTATACTAAATTGTATACTCGAATATCCTTGGTTTATAGTTTGTAATAACAGAGTTGGGCAAGTAAATACAACTTAACTTAGCTTAGATAAGTTAAGTTATTTAACTTTTAACTCAACTAGTTAATTATTTAAACAGTGTTATTTTCCCTATGACTTAACTAGTTTTTTTAAACTGTATTATCTTAATATTAACTTAACTTGATGAAGTTAAATTAATTTTGTTATTCAAAGTTGAAATACTAAAATACTGTCTTTAACTAACCGTTAGTTCTCGGATAATTTAGTTAAGCACTGTGTCGACACTATTTGTTTTATTAAACTTTTCAACTAGGTCATTCCACATCAAATCGATAAAAATGATATTCACTGGAGAGACCGATGTAATAATCTTTATTATGAAGCCTTGATAAATCTCTCAATGGACTAACTTAAATAGTCATTTTTTAATATCGAAATAAATTTTATCTTAACCAAGGTTGGGTGAGTTCATTTAACTTAAATTACTCTAAAGTGAATTAACTTAAACTTAACTAGTTAAAAATAAATAAATTAGAAATTAAGTTTAACTTAAATGGTTAACTTTCATAGAAATCGAAAATAACTTTAATTCAACTAGTTATAAAATACAACAAAAGAATAAAAGATCTATCTACTAAATGGGTTTTAAAGTAGATTGATATATTCAAATGCATTCAAAATACAACGATTTAAAAATAGGGTAGGTGGTGTAAAGGCCGAAACTTTAAAGGCCTCTACGGGAAGACAACAAAAGGGCTGAAATTTTGGATTTTTGAGTTTTTAACTAATATTAAAATATGTGCCAAATTAAAAAAAAAAAGAGAAGATGGTGCTGTTTGGAATGACCCATATATTCAGAATTTTGCTCTACCTACGTACACATTTTCATCCATAGTATTAAAATGGAATCGAATGCATCTCGATTCTTTAATTTCAACGGTATCGGTCTTGCTTCAGCTTTATCAGTCTCGGTTCTGAGTGTTTACTATCCCAAATTTTCCTCAGGAGCCCCAAAACCAATAGAGAATTGAGGATTACTTTTAGTCTACAAATACATAGACCCACATGTTCCGTATAAAGGAGGCCTCAGCTAATAATATATTAGTGAGCCTTGGCATAGTAAAGTTTGGGAAACCCTTGCTTAAAAAATATTATAGTTATCATTTTTAAGGCCCTGACAAGCTTAGTAGTGGACCTGGATCCATAATCTAACCCACCCTTTCCTTCTTTCTTTACAGCGTTTGGTGCCTAAAACTACTTTTTAGATCCATAAGAACCCCTTAGCTATGTAGAACTCAGATACAACTGTATAACCCTGGTAACGTAAAAAAAAATCATTGAAAAATGTTGAAATTGCACAAAAGAAACTCATAAAATTGACTTGTTGATAAAAGTTAATTTATTTTTTATAGTATGTGTAATGTATTTTCCTTATACATTCTACATAGGAACAAAAGTACAAGAACCAAGACTGGTAATCAATATATTGCAATGTCGGATCCGGTTCTACCGGTTCAAGAACCGGAACAACTTGAAACATTAGACCGGTAAGGGCACAACCTTGCAAATTAGCATATAAAAATTTGAATTTATATTAATTTGGACATGTTTGATTTTTTTTAGGTAAAAATATTGAACTCGTGACCTTATGGGTAAAAACTCATTTTGTTGAATGACACAATTATCTATTAAGTTGTTTTTTAAAGTAGATCGATTTCTTCAAAAACATTAAAAAGAAAGCGATTTAAAAATAGAGTAGATGGTGTGGTGTCCGAAACTTTAGAAGCTTCTAAATCCTGAACCGAAGGACAAAAAGGCTCAAATTTTGGGATTTTAACTAATATTAAAATATGTGCCAAATTTGAAAAAAAATACATCGAAGATGCTATTGTGAAAATGCCCTATCGTGTAAACTTGTTAGAATATTGAAGATATTAATTTTTAGAATGGAATGTGTTTAGATAAAAATTTATAGCCATATTCAAAAATATAAAGTTTAGATTCACTTTTAGTTAAAATTTTCCGATTATGTAAACATAGTCCTAGCCTCTGTGGGCAGTTGGAAAAAGTTATCAGACGGGAAGTTGAACCCCAAATCTGAAATTATTTGAATTGCTTTATCTAAAGTCTCAAAATCAAAAATATTCCTAAATGAGGAATAAATCAAGAAGGTGTACTTCTGTATCCGCCTCTTGGAGGCCCCATAATATTCTTAGATAGAGTGTTGACCCCAAAGAAGGGTTAAGATTTGAAGGCATGTTAGCCGTTGTCAAACCAAAATGTATCTTTCGATACCCTGAATCCTTCCAGGACGCATTAGACAATGCTCGATCATTCCAAACATTGTCCAACATCATCTTGATTGAGCAAGAGACAAATATATGATGGCTTGGAGCCGAGCCTAGTGATTCCTCCTCCAGGATTGCTATTTTTAGGGGCTCTTTTAAAGTAGAGACTACAAGTATCTTTCTAGTGTCCTTAGAGCTTTTCCATTCTTCTCAGGCATTGCACGGAGTAAAAACATAGCCTTTCAGTATTCAGTACTTTTTTAGTATTCTATAAGTTAATTTATATAATAATGTAGTGCCATGCATGTAGCTATGTCCAGCTTATATATCCATGATGATTTAACCGGAAATGAAGTTCCATTTAAGAAAACTCTCGGGACTCATAGTGCATAAGTGTGATACAATCCTCAACTCTTAAGTATTTATATAACCATAAACAGTTATCATCTTATGAAATATATTGAAAAATATGAATAAACAGTACCTAACTTTTACATTTATAATAATTTATTGCACATTCCAATCAGTTAGTTCTATGTATAATATTGAATCCCTTTAGTTTAACAAACCCATATGTCTTAGCCTTATTCTAATATATCTACTTAAAAAATCATTTCAGATCTTCACAGAATGAATTTGGCTCTTGATATCGGAACATAAATCATACGTTTTTCAAAATCGATGAACATAATCGCATATCGGCTATGACGTCACGCTCCATCGACAAAGGAAAAAGCGTGGTGAAAGACAAACATTAGAGCAAATATGTGTAATTAACATACCTTGTATTTCAAGTTACCTTGGTAATATTTACAAATTATATTTCTACTCAATATTAAATTTATTATGACATCAATTCTAATCCATTAACACTACAAATCATATCTGTGTAAAATTTAACTACCAGTCACGGTTGGATTTATATCTAAATTGTTTTTTTCTTCTTCTTTTTTTGCAGAAAATGAAAACATTTAAAAATACAAGTACGCATCTAATCATTGTCTCTTTTATCCGATTATCCAACCTTACGCTGCAGATTTGACATAAAGTAAAGCAGGTTTTTTGAATGGCGATTATACTACATGGCACATGCCTTGTTTTTAGATATTTACGTAATATGTCATTGCCCTCGGTGCCTCGATCAAGTCAAAGAAATGATGGGAATTAACTAATATATTATATATTTATTTATTTGAATATAATTATAATAATTGCTTAATGAAAATAAATTAATGTTCTCAATCATAACATATAATAGTTCTATGAATGTCTCAAATCCAAAAACCAATGATAACTACAACATACATACGATTAAAGGCCACTTTTCATTCTGGTTCAACCCTCCCTTCGTAAGCAAATCATTATTGTACCTTGGACAATAAGATCGACAAAGGAAAGCAATTGCAAGAAGTATTGTTTAAAAAATATCGTGTAAATATTATGTATGAAGGTAATATATAATTTTTGCCATCAAAAGGTAACTGCACGAATATCATTACTTTAAACAAGCTCTCCCCATGTTGATTTTTAAGTCGTATTATTATAATTACTGCATTAATTAGCACCACCGCATTATTTGAGCTGATGAACGAATTAAAATATGTGAATGTAAAAGTAGGGAGAGAAAGGATGAACAAAACTAAATAAATAGGTAAGAGATGAGACTCATAGAATTTAACAATCTTATTTCATATTGTGTTTATATATAAATATATGTATATGCATAGTTTTTTATAAGACCAAAACATAACTGGACTTTTATCTTGTCATAAAAATGCAATATGTAATTCAAAATTAATCTCTTCACAACAAAAACGACAACAATAACATCTCATCAATCTTATTTCTCGGTTTGTCGGAATGGTAAATATATATGTAGGTAAGGCGTGTGTAGTCTTCTGTCTGTCCGTATTTTTTTTCTTCCTCGTAGTTTAATATTATTTGTATATCCATTGTTTGTTTTAAAAATTCCTTTTTTTTTTAAGCACTACAAATAAGATGTTGACTAGACATCAATAACGACTAACTTCAACTGTTGTTGTTCATGATTTCAATATTGTCCGGTGGACTACCTCTAAGACTAATATACAATGAGTCACTTGGCACTAATTTTTTACTCACATTAATAGAAGGTTTATTGAGTAGGGGAGTGTTCGAAATAGATGAACACTTGGTAGAGGATAAAGGCTCCTTCACCTCATAGAGCGGAGATAGATGAAATTTAATATCATCTATTAGGTTATTTGCAGGGGGCTCTGAAAGTTCTCGCTCAACAGATGAACGTCCACTTGGAGGAAGTCTTTTTCCTATACTTTTAACAGATATACTTCCGAATGAGGATCTTCTAGAAGAACATGCAGATGGTGCTCGAAAAAGTTCAGCCTCCATATCTAGCTCCAGACCAGAGCAGAAACTACTAGAAACAAATTCGTCATCGTGAACAGGGTGTGTCTCACTTATCTCAGCATCCCATTCCAATTCCTGATCAGATTCAGGTGGTATGGACATTTTATACTTTGACTCCCTTACATCATGCCATCCCTGTGTAGGAGACTCCCATTCCAACGAATTGACGCCTGAGGAAGAAGTTGGATCAAAATCAAGACTAGATAGTGCTATCATGGAGTAGAAATTCTTATTCAGGCTTTGATTAATTCGTAGAGAATGTGGGACTTGATCCTCTTCTGTTCCTTCATCGTTCTCATTTTCTTGCTGTTTACAATGGTTTACACTAATGGATGGAACAACTCGTGACTCGGATTGAAAACTTAGCTCTGAGGTCAAAGAATCGAATGAAGCTTCTCGAATAAGTTTACGAACTTCTCGAGCTCCTTTAATCAATTCTACCATGGACCCCGTTGCGCTAATAATAGAGTCAACAGATTCCTCACGTTCATATCGACCATAGGTAATACACTCAGAACAGTCACATGCATCTCCACTGCTCAAAGATGAAGGACCATAAGTGGCACCACATAAATGATCTCGACCATCCCCTGGAGACCGTTTAGTAGCTGTAAATAATTTTACGGAGGGATAATACATATTGGACCCATTGAGTGAGGGATCCGACATGCCTTCACCCTCCGATCTATCTGCAATGAAGGATCCATTATTGCTAAGCCAACTCCCGCTTCGTCTCCGTCTAGGATGGTTAAAGTTGGAGTTTAATTGTAAGTAAATAAAATCCTCTGAGTCAGAGTTCTCATCATCTGCAGAGTCAGGACTTGAAGTGGGAGGGAGACGAGATTCAGTTCCTCTTTTTAAAATAGGAGAATTACAATTAGACGACACATTACTATAATGAACCCCTGCTTGTTGATTCATATATTGATGCTTTCGAAGACGACAGGTCCCTCGCTGACAATTGGGACATGGGGCGATGGTTCCCTGTCTCTTTCGGAGAAGAGATGTGGGAGAAAGACTGAAATTGTTCGGCTCCTCTTTAAGTAGAAAAAAATCTTTTTCTCCTTCAGAGAAGAGCCACCGAAGCCATGACACATGTTTACCGGGAAGATTTGAATTATCATCAGATCTTTTTTGAGAGCTCTGCTGTTTTTCCTCCTTTTTTCGAAATAGTATCCATAAGGAAATCCCTCCAGACCCCAACAAGAGGAGAAGAGCTCGGGGTTTGGTTAGGGTGGAGCAAATGTAACCCTCAATGTCTGAGCAAAGTTTATAGATTTGAAATGATGCAGCCCCAGCAAAAGATATTAAGTCCGTTTCAGACGCACCATGATAAAGGCATGTTTGTGACCAAGTGAATCTAGGTAAGCAGAGAGATGATGCCCGGTCCATCTTGCTTTATTAGTTGACAAAGTCTTTTTCATTGACACCAGTGCATTGCCTGAAAATATATAGAGAGAAGTGGTGAGTAAAAGTCAATACCTTGCAACAAAAGTATCAAATAGTAACTAACAAGGAAAAAATAAGTAATCATACTAATGCGATAATTGTAATATAAAAAATAAAAACCCTGCCCAACTTCATACAAAGTATAAAGGAAAGTTTTGCCAAGAAAAAATACTACATAATATATTATAATATGCATTTCAATTAGGCCTGCCTTAGTTGAAATTTGTATTTTATAGAACATAACTATCAACACAACTTACACATTTTATGTCCTATGTGTAGTCGTTCAAAAAAAGTTCATACTCATAATCGCAACACTTATTATTCCCTAATTTATTTGTCAACCAAATATTATGTATTCAGACTCACTGAAGCAATCAGTAAGAGTTAATGAATGGATAATACTTATCGTCAGTTTCTAGTCCAAAAATATGAATTCAAGTATAATATTCTACCGATAGAGTGTTGATTTTGTGGTCTACTTGTTTTATCAAGATTATTTCAATGGCTCTATTTTATATCTTTTTTAAAGTACAACTAATGTTTCTGACACATATGTCAAAATTATATGAAATGATACTTTTTCCATCACAATTCCATTCCTACGATAATAATAGCAACTATAAATGCATCATATTTGGCAAACATCTTGAGGAAAAAGAAACAAAGATTTGTTTCACATGACTTAAGTATATGTACGTTAGCTACGTAACAAACATATTACTCCATAATGAAAGTCTATTAATTTAAAAATTCCATCTATTAGTATGATTATATTATTATTCAATTATAATTTAGAAAGTTCTCATCATCATTATTTAAAAAAATTGTGAGTGAAATGGGATGGGGAAGGTCAAAATCAGTTAGTACAAGTGTTGGATAGGTCTAAAAAAACTAAAGAGACTGCATTCCGGTCCTTATAAAATGTGTCTGTTCTAGGACCGGTCTCTTAAGGGAACTACAACAGCTGACACGACATAGTTACTTACTAAACCATTTCAGTTGTTCATCATTGCATCTTTCAAAGAGTCAAGATACATGAAGTTTGAAGTATAAGGTGTACGGGTAGAACTTATTTTTATACTTTCTAACTATATTTCATTATTTTCTTCCTTGATACATTCTTCAATCCCAGCTAAGATTGAAGGACCGACTAATCGGTCCTTAGGATCGTTGAATGGTAGAAAAGAAAGGATAAAAAAAGAGACTGATTGGACATTTTTTATATATAAATGGACATGTGGGATTACGATTTGAATTTCGATCCATGTTATGGATTGAAATATTGATCTAGAAAAATAACTTAAAACTGATCCGATATAAAAAAATTGGTCTCAGACTGGGTCTCAAAACTAGTAGTTATCAAATTATATATTATAATTGTTCATAGCTTAACAAGAGCTAATTCCAATTCAACACATCAACTTTCAGAACACTGGAAGGGGGTTGTGGGTGGAGGAGAAAAATTGATAGCTAACAAGATAAGAGAGCGTAAATTTGTATGCTAGTGAGAGAGGTAACGCCGTGTTTCATCATTGACATACATATATTTTCCCCTTGTTCCTAATAAGATCTTTCTAAGAAAGAAAAACGTCAAAAGAAAATATGAATAAAGAAGGAAAGGCATGAATTATTATAATCATATGTCAATGACGAAGTCAAAAAAGCGAGAGATTTGACTTGATAGTATGTAAATCATTGTATCAGTGGAAGTTTATTAGATTTGTCATGATTATATATAGTGTACAAGTAGATTATACAAGTTGATATTTGTGTAGTCTCGATTTACAAATTCGAAAAAATTTAAATTTTCATAACCAAACCTCATCAAATGTTTGAAGTTGTGTGGCGCAGTTCTTAGATGATTTTCTAATCAATCATAACTTCTTATGAGATTTTCTAATTTCTAAGGAGACATGTACCACAGCTTTTATAACGAATTGCATGGTCTCATTATCAAAGTACACATTGCAATATAAATTAATCAATGTGGGGAGTGGGATACGTACTTCCAAGGACCTCTTATTTCCTGGGAAATAAAACAATTATTAATAAAACGGAGATGCAGTCATGTCTATTTATAAAAACATCAACTCTTGCTTATTTCAATTTAAAAGTATGTTCTATTTAGAGAATTAGGTTATTTCATTATGTGACCATGAGAGTATTCAGTGAGTTGATTTAATTTGACATAATTGAGTTAATCATCTGGCTTTTTTTGGAAATTAAGAATTTTCGAGACCAGGACAAAAACCTTTTTATTTCTTAAATTAGTAGAGATATTTACAAATCCATTTAATTACAAAGGTAGGGAGCCTCCAGAAACCTAATTATTTAATCTAACCACCCTAAGCCTCAACCACAGCCTCCAACCTGGCACGGAACCTGCTGCACGCCTTGATCAGGTGATCTTTATTCATATCGTCCATTATTGAGGCTCTCAGAGAAGCCAAATTGTTGTGATCACGCTAGTTGGACTCCTTTTCCAAGACGCCCCACACGAAATAGTCCAAAGGATTGTAGCCCGGGGAGTTAAGGGCCACATTTCCTTAGGCCAGAACATCTCCAAATTGTTCGAAAGCCAATTTTGTACCAGATGGCTGGTATGAGCGGGTGCGCCGTCTTGCTGGTAGAGATATGGTCTTCCGGTTGCTACCTGCAAAACTCCTTTGTGACTTTGTACACGGTGGCAGAGGACAACTTGAGAAAGACGATGATCTCTTTGGGCGCACAGCCTAGACGGAGGGCAACTATGATCGCTGCACGATGGACCTACTCGGAGGATATTTTCAACGTTTTATAGATAGAACTTGTACAAAATTGTCTGCTGAATCTGATAAACTGGTTTTTAAAGCTGTGTCACTAAGGGTTCCCAAGAAATAATTGTTCCAAAAAGTTCTTAATTGTAAAATCTCCCAGGCGTTTAGATAAACTCATATTAATAAAGAAAAAAAAGAAGCGGGAAGTACTTTATGTAAAATTTAAAAAAAAGGAATGTGACCTTAGATATTTAGCAACGAGCTAATGTACAATTATGTATCGGTTATTATTATTTTTATTATTCGCGAGGAGATAATGTCTAAGTATTGAGTGAGTAGCTATGTGTGAGTGTGCTCATGAAAAACAGAGGGCAACACCAAGAATTTGTAGGGAGTGTTACTTTATATATTATTAAAGCAAAATATGTCATTTAGCCGACACCTAATAACTCCAGTCAATGCCAAGTACTTTCGCTAGTAATAAAAATGAACCAGAATTTGTGCTCATCCTTTTGACCCTTATTGTTTGATAATTTATGAAATTTAAAAACTTAGTTTTGGCATTATATTTAGTAAAATATCGAGTAAGCACAAATTTTTACTTTGATGTATTATTAATAGTCAAGACTCGTCCCAATGACGTGATCAGAAATAGAAAGAGAGAGATTTATTTTATAAATCTTGTTGCCAAACATTATTCTAGCAACATTGCTTTGAACATTGCTAATATGCTACATAAGTCATAATCCTTAATAACCTATATTTTCTATCAAATTAAATATTAATTATTGTATTATATATGAAGGATGCTAGTATTGCTAACTATTCATTTAAATTATTTTTTTGGTTGTAATTTGTAGAAGTTACGACTTGTTCACGGTATATACATTAATCATTGTACATCTATTAGAAGGGAAAATCCAGACATCCCGCTGCGGGAGAGAACTGATGCACTTATTAAATAATAGTTAAGATTTAAATCTTAAAATAGATGAACAAATATACACCGCAATACTCCATTTAGTCTGGATTCGATCCGTCTAGTTATCGTGAAAATTCAGTTTTCTCTTTACAAAACTCTTTAAGTAACAATATCCACTATTTATATACACGCTAAATGAATATAATATCATGTAGTTAGTTGCACAGATAACCTCAAATAATTCAGTATACCCGCAGAATCCCGTTAACATGCATACATACATAAATTAAAACATATATTGAGCTGTGGACAATACAATTCTATCAGCATGAACTCATTTTCAATTGTGTAGACTCAAAGGCTGGGTAGGACATAAATACAATGACAAAAAACATATCTATGAATTCCTACTCAATGATTCCAACAATGGAGAAATTACATATATATTGGCTCTTTTCCAAAATGTCTGGACATCCTAATGAAGTAATAACTCCTCCTTGACTAAACATTTATCTTGTTTAAGAGTTTGCAAAAAAAAAAAAAACTGAATATATGAAGAAATATGTACGAGGGTGGTCTGAAAAGTTTCCAGCCTATACATAAAGATGGCAGCACTCGTAAATCAAAGCTAGTGACAACCTAGTTTCCACCATTTTTGACGCTCAGTTGTTATGTAACCGTCGTTTGCGTTAGTTGATGCGAGTGTTTTTGAGAAAAAAAATTGCATTTTTATTTTACAAAAAAGTATCCTTGAGAGTCTACACACTTCTCCCAGCGATGCTCCCCCTCTGTAACCCGTGTCCTGTCTGTAACTTTGCTCGGAAAAGTGTGTAGAATTACAAGGAGACTATGTTGAAAAATAAAATATAAATCCGATTTTTTTTTGCAAAATCACTCACATCAACTCACTCAAACGACGGTTACAAAACAACTGTACGTCCAAAATAACTGCAAATTTAGTCAGTAACTGCCAACAGATGCTATATAGATGTGACTAACTTTTATTTACAAATGCTGCCATCTCCAAGTTGCAGTAGAAAACTTCTCATAGCCCCCGACTATCCATGAGTATAATTAATTAAAACAAAAGTACAAAACAACAAACTTTGAGAAGAAGGTACATTGTACATACATACAAGAGATGCCTTAAACTTATCACATTAATTCACTTGACTGTATACACATCAACTATACATTGATATATAAATAGGAAGCAGTCAAATTAGATAAGAGTAGCAACAAAAACGAAAATCCTTAGTATAAGCCAGAAATAAACAAATGTAGTTATGTAGTATACACTATACACATTCAGAAAGGGTCAATCAGGAAAGGATTTGCCTTACTTTTTCAAGAGGAACAGTCAACTGACGTAGGCAATTCCTTCTTCCACTAAATAACATAATACCTTTGTACGCACGCTCCAATATTGCATCATACTATTGAATTTTAAAAGGTCTCCCTAATTCACGAGTGTTTATTTTCCTAGCTCCAAGAAATGGAGTGGATCCCTGATAATGTTCACATCCCATTTGAAAATATTTATATGCTGGTATATATTAGAGTTAAGACTCTATCAGAAACAGAATTTCCCCTCAGTTTGGTCTTTAGTGATTTTTTTTTCCTATACCGTTCTGGAAATTGTTAAACACATAAAAAAAATTATCTTTCCAAAAGAAAAATAAAAGTCATTTGTCAATTTTTGTGGGGCAGGATCAAAGCGATTTTTTTGTAGACCAAATTCTACTCATCGAAGTTGGATCGAATTTGCTAAAATTATAACAGATTTCCAGATCCAAACTCAACACTTGTATATATTATACTGTTTACAAGTTAAACAATTTTATAAGCAAATATACAAATTGCAGGCAAAAAATGGGGTAGAATATTCAAAATGAAGAATGTACTGTACTTGTGGTGATGATAATGCAATGTTTGAATATTTTTTAGATTATAAATGGGGTAATACATGACGGTTTAATAAAAATTATTAATTGATTATAAGTATTCTATGGCATCTAAGGGTCCACATTTCCATAATCTCTAATAATTATTTATATACATTATTCCATACTAGCAATAGTACCCGGCATTGCCCAGAGTAATTAAGCGTCGGCTAAAAGACAAATTTTGTTTAAATAAATAGAAAGTAACTCCCTAATAAATTTTGAGTGTTACTCTTCGTTTTCATGAGCACACTCACACGTAACTACTCAATACTTCATCAGTTCATATGTGTTCTACTCTCAAGAATGAGAGGATAATAACAAGGGATTGATAATATTGAAATAGGGACGACTAAGAGTACTTTAATACTCTAGAGCGCTCACTAACAAAAACAAAGACAGACAGTGTTCACGTATGCTATATACAAAGCACCTGCGATAGTTATTTCATTTTTACGGACCAGCATATATATATTTTATTCAAATCTTAACTTATACTAAAAAATGCATATGAATTATGAACCACATACATAAGAGCGCAATAACAAAACAAACAGAAACAGTGGGGCATCTACGATGCTACATTCACACGCCTGCAATATTTCATTAACACGACTACATTGTTTATTCATTAGATCAAAAATATGTGGATGATATACATCAGGGATCACTATATACAGTCCACCGTGGATACACGCTCGATGCTACATGCACACCCCTGCACTATTTCATTAATACGACTACATTGTTATTTCTTAGATCAAAAATATGTTTATGATATACATCAGGCGGGACTATATGTATATATACCGTGACTATTTTTCATACAGACATTGCTTTATTAATATATAGAAATGTATATTAAGTAAGTAGTTTACATAGATCAAAATGAAATGATAGCATCAATGCACACTTGATAATTAAAATAATACAGTTTATTAAATAAAGCAGTGGTTCTCAAACTCCCCCTAGCCTCCAGATAAGGGGTCGGGTAGATGGTACTTAGTGTTGAGACTCGTTTTTCCAGGTTTGTTCTTAAATGTTATGTTTTTTCCTAGACCGATCTGAAACCGGAGTCTCACACCTTGGACCACCAAAAATGAAATTGTAAACTGAAATTAAAATTGCGCGGACAGATACAAAATAAAATAGGAAGTTCCTTTTCTAAAAAAAAAAAAAATTGTCAGACAATTCAAGACCATTTTTTATTGCAGACAGAATTTACTTCAATACCAGTCCAAATCGAAGTTGGACTGAATTAATTTAAAAATTATAAGGTGGCCCAAGGATTTCTCAAACAGACACGTGCGTAGTAGTACGCAATGTAAACGTTTGAGAGCCACTGAAATAATGCATTATGAGACATACAAATTGTAACTTGTACAAAATCGTAACTAAAATATATTTCCACCATCCGAATAAAAAATAAAAGAACTATGTGTATACAAACAAAGAAATATGAGACAAGTTTGAAAAAATCATCACTGTGAGTCGTTTTAATGCTTCATCAAATAAGAATTTTAATTTACTGTAGGCATCTAGCGAGAGAAATAAAGGATGAGGAAATGATTATGGATTATGTATACGTCTCGTACACCTATTGGATATAATATGTACATATAAGGCCAAATCCTAAATGAAAATATGTGAAAATTGCCCAGTCAATTACATAAGTTTTACTAATATATGAGCCTGTATGTACAAAGAGAAAAGTATTAACGCAATATCAAAATAAAATGAAATGCAATTGCAAGAAGGATTAAGCATAATCTTTTCAATATCGTATCTTGACCCGTACATTTATAAATTATAATAGTATACTGTTATTATCACGAGTTGAAATGACTCGTTATATCCCTAATATTCCCCCTTCAAGATATATGCTATGAATCATTTCGCAAGGGTGTATATACAATAGAATATTTACTGTAGAAAGTGAATCATTTCCTCTCTTTCGTTTCCACAAATATGAATTTTAAACGCAATGGATTCATTAAAACTAACGTAATTTCCCTAGTCATTTAGTTAATTCTTTCTATGGAATTAGGGATATATCGTAACCAAAAAAAAAAAAAATATCATACTTCATCTTATCAACGCATCCCAATAGGACACAAAATCCGTTTGCTAAATCAATTCAGACTCAAAGAATCTCAATCATCCAAGATCCAATCGAGGTCGGTGTTAGGGCATAGGGGGCAAGTGCCTCAAGCCCAGCTCTTGACTGGATTCCCCCTACGCTATGCAGAATTTAAAAAAATGTAAAATATACAGCGAAAATATTTTTTTAAAGGGCATAAAAAGAAATGAATTGAAATTGAATATTATTAAAATAATAAGAAGTCAAAGAGGTTTGTTTTAGAGACCATTCTTAATACACATCATCAAAAATTCCGAATGAAAAGCGTTGTAGAAATATTATTAATAATCTCAAACACGATGGTGACTGTGTGATTTTCTTCTCTGTCGAATAATTTACGGAATGTATAATTAATTCATGAATAAATAATCTATTATTCATAATTGCAATATAGGGCAATTTATTGTAGAAAAAAATAAATGTATATATTTGATGTTTAAAGAATTGTGGTAGTTTCCTGATTGTTTTAAAATGGTTCGCTATATTTGAAGGGTTGAGAACCAATGCTCTTGAACAGGAATGTCCATCCCGTAGTCTGCTTAATATTAAGTGCGGCCCACAATCCATTTTCACTTCAAGTTGTATTTTATAGCAAAATAGTCAACATATCGTCAAAATGGATAGACCACCCATAATACATAAAACTAAGCAAATAAAGGAATCTAAAAAAAAATTAATAAGAGAACCGAAGGATTTTTTTTCTAAAAAAAGTACAGCAAATTTTTAATTTTTTCAAAAACTAAAATGAAAATTGGATGATAAAACCATTAGGCAGTATTAAATTTTTCTGATGAAATAATTTTCGATGATTGTATCATAAATCAGTATAAAAGGGTTCAGGAAACACCACAGGATGTTAGTTGAAATTCAATATTCGAAATGGTGAGAAAGCACTCTTTGGAGACTAGAGCCATGGCTGTTGGCATGATAGAGGGTGGATCAAGCCAGAGAAATGTTGCTCTAAGGTTACAGATTCCTCTCAGGACCATAAAGAATTGGTGTAAGAAAAGGAAGGATGGACAAACCCATGCAAATCAGAAGGGTCGAGGAAGGAATTTTTTTAGCAAAGTTCCCAAACTGGTGAATTCAAAGTCTTTGACCAAAAAGAGGCAATCCACAAGAAAACTTGCAGCAAGATTGACTTCAAAGGGCTATCCAATATCCAAACCATCTGTCAACAAACTACCTGAGGCACTCTTTGAATGATTTGCCATACAAACCTCGCATGCACCCCAAACTTTCAGAAAACCAAAGGAAGGCCCGGCTTCAATTCTGTTGTGAGCAGAAACACTGGACTACAGATGACTGGAAATGTATTCTCATCAGTGATGAAAGTCCGTTTGAGCTATTTCACACCCCAAATCCCCAAACAGATCGGGGTCGGCCAAGAGATAAGGGAGATGTGGAACACACTCCAACTTTAAAATTTCCTCTGAAAATTCAGGTTTGGCCCGTTATCAGCCACCAGGCAGTGTCAGATCTTCCCATGATTCCACGAAATCAAACTGTGACGGCCGAGTACCACGTAACGGAGATCATCAGCAAGTATCTGATGTCAGCTTTGTTTTGTACTGAAGAAACTGGACCTCCTTTGAAGAGGAAAATGTTGTCTGACACATCAAGAGCCATTTTCCAGAAGGATAGTGCCCAGCTCACCACTCCAAAAAGACAAAAAAGTGGTGTTCAGATAGCTTGAATTCCTGCCAACAGTCCTGATTGGTCTCCTATTGAAAATTTGTGAGCCTAGGTTCAGAGGGAACTCAATGAAAATGTGCCAGCAACTTCAGAGGAGGAATTTAAAAAAAACCTGGCAAAAGCTTGATAGAAAATTTCTCCAGATACTTTGAATAATCTGTATGAAGGGATGCCAAAACGCATAAAATAATGTATTAAGCTTAAAAGCCGTCAAATTGGGAAGTAAATAAAGTTTTTCGCCAAAAAAAAAAAAACTTGTTTAGGTTATTTCATGATTTTTTTTTAAACCACCATCAATTTTTAGACATACTGTAGTATCACTTGAGCAGCCAGGGAGTACTTTAGCTCTTCTAAATAACCTCATCTAATGTCACATTTATTTTTTTAAATTTTATATGAAGTACTTCCCGATTTTTTTCTTTATTAATATGACTAACTAAGCCCCTGCGAGATTTAATTCATTTTATACAGTGCTCCCTGATTATAATAATCCTTTTTTTTTTACTTTAACCTATATTGGTACTGGGTGCGGCGAAAAAATCTTTAAATTTTCAATTTAGATCTTTATCTAGATGTATTTCAGTAACCAGTTGTAATAGGGTATGTCAATAAAATAAAAATAACTAATATGATGTCTTGGCTACCCTAATCATCGAGGTAGCCCCCCTTAACAGCAATGATGACTTCTAGTAGGCCACAGAAGTCCTTGGACCCATTGTGGATATAGTCCTTAGACATGGCATCACACTGCTGGTTAACGGTGACGGGTGACGGTCGGAGCAGGCCACATTTTCTTTGGTAAGAAAGGAAACCCATGTTAACAAATTATCCTACGTTGGCTTCTTGGCAGTGTCCAAAAGTGCACAGACCGAAATTCGTTAGTCTCGTTCAGATGGCATTTTCTCGGGTTCTAGGAACCTCAGGAATATCCACACACTGGCTGTGTGCCTAACTGGAGGAACATGCAGCAGCTTCTAATTTTAAGGCAATGAGAATTGAGAACTACTAAATCCTACCTTCCTTGCCTTGAGTGTCCATTTTTGTCTAGAATCCTTTAGGAAGATCTAGTTTTTTTGTTTATTTTTAATATATGACCGGAACAATTTTACCACATTCACAAAAACATTGATTGATGTAGCAAAAACGAAGTGTAAAGATTTTTCCCCCGCATCTGGTATAGGAATTAGGGAGCAGCATAAAAAGTGCACCCGGTGACGTTTGCTTATAAATAAATTATTTTTACTCGCTATCTGGCTCGTAAATGTTACTTTTTAAACCCTTTTTCACGATAATTAGCAAGATCATTTGCAAAAGAAATCAATTAAGTTAAATTGTATCGCTAGCAAGAGTTGATGTCATTACTAATACCCAGAAGTACAACAAAGTTAAATTAATAATATTAAAGGAGATAATTAGTTCAAATTGACATCTATAAAAAATAATGGTAATCTAGTATCCTGGATTAAAAACATACCTAAAGTTTCACTAAGTTAGTTCAATTTGGAAAAGGAGTAATGCACTCAACTATAATATTAGTGAAAATGATGCCTTGTGAAGCGGCGCTGTATAATTCAGACCTTTTTAAGGACGGCTCACACAGGACTGATTTTAAATTCACTCTACATATAATCACTTAGGTAATCATGAGAAAAAAATATCATATTTAGTTAGATTAGAAACTCATTGCAACGTCAACGATAATTATTTTCCAGAGAATCATACTATTAAACTGCATATCAATGAAAAATGTTCTTAGAAATGCCATAGATAAGTATGATTAAAAAAAATAAAAATAATAATCTCATGTAACATGAGGCGTATTGTTCTTCAATTTATCAAATGAGTTGCCATATCAAGACAGACTCTACAAAATACAAACTAATTAGAATAAAAAGGAAAGAGGAGACAAGATGGTTGAAATAAAAAGAAAAGAAAAACGATGTATATGAATTATGTTCAGAGTTCACGTAACCTCGATCAAAAAATATAAAATATAAATACCCTTCGAGGATGATAAGGGCTATGCATTTTTGTTTTAAAATAACTTTAACCATTTTTTAGAGTATAATCATGATTCAGATACTAGTAATAGTTCATGTTTCTGGTTTGTTCTTAAGAAAAATACATGACCCTATCGGAAACGTTGACTTGAATGAAATAATTTTAGATGAATCTTAGTCAAAAGACTTTATAAGAATGATCTGCACAAAGTCATGAAAATAGCACATATACAAAATTTTAGACGAATCGGAATTAGACAAAAACATTCATGATTGATATACTTGATGCCTCTTTCCCTTATATTCTCTATAGTAAAAACTACTTACTACATTAACAATTACTACTGTGTGCCCATAGAAAGCAAAATTGAACGATGAGTGCGTATGTAGGTAAGAGTCTCATGAAAGAAAGCTGCTCATCATATGATGTAATCAAAGGGTATTTATTTACGTGGTCAATTTCCTTAAATCAATATATCATCACTATATTGTACAATTGAGCCCAAAAGTATTCGTGCCCCTTTCAATATTTGCCATATCTATATTGGAAATCCTTAACAATTGTTTTTAATTTCCTTTTAGTAATATTTTTGATAAAAATAACTATTTATTGACTAAAAATATCAACTTCTTATAATAAATATTTTTTAAGCCTCAAAAACAATTTTTGCTTTTTTCGAAAAAACAACTACTTCCAAAAGATAAAAATAAAGACACACATTTTCTGGGTTTTTTTATCATGGTGAAGTCTGGAAAGATTAAAAGACTTCTATAAAATACTCGAGAGATCAAGAATTTCCTTGAACTATCTACTGAAGTATAAAACTGTGATGAACCAATTTCTTGCTTCAGTCTTATTCAACACTCAATATTACACAGACCAAGGAGTACAGTGAGGAAATCCGCCACCTTATAGTCAATTGCCATAATGAATGTGACAGCTAACAAGACATTTCCATCAAGTTTTCCATACGAAAATCATATGTCCTAAGCAGCATCACCAAATTTTAAAAAAATAGGCCATGTCAAGAATCTTCCTTGACATGGTGGGAAGTCCAAGCTGAGTTCCACACAAGTGAGAAATGCAGTCCGAGAAGTTGCCAAGTATCCGACAACAACTCTCAAATCCACCCTGCAGGGGTTGAAAGAAACAGGAACTTTGGTTATACAATCAACTGCACAAAATGGTTTTGCACACAAGAATGGGTTCCGGGGTTGTGTACCAAGAAAGACTCCACTCCTAAAGAGTAGACACGTACAGGCCAGGATGAAGTATCCCAATGAACACAAAGATGATCAACTCAACTTTTGGCGCACTTTGCTGTGGTCAGATGAGACAAAAGTGGAGTTGTTTGGCCACAATCAGTATCGGCACATTTGGTGACAGAAGGGCCAAAGCCTTCAACCCCAAGACCGCTATTCTAATAGTGAAACACGGTGATAGAAGTATCATGATTTGGGTTTTTTTTTTTGCTGTCAATGGAACTCGAAAACTTTACAAGATTGATGTCACCAAGAAAAAGGAAGACTAAATATATTGAGATTTTTGAAATGAATCTGCACCAATCAGCAAAGATGCTTACGCATGGAAGACATTGGTAATTCCAGCAAGACAATGACCCAAAGAACACATCTAAAAAAGTTCAAAAATGGCTTAATAGGCATAAGGTTATGGTCATAGACTGGCCAGCCCAAAATCCTGATATTAACCCTATTGACAATCTATGAACTACATTGAAAAAGCAGTGTGGAAAATATATCCAACAAATCTTAATGAAAGAGAGTCTGTCAAGAAGAGTGGGCCAAAATCGATTCCAGTTTTTGGCTGAAATTGGTAAGGACTTATCTCAAGCAGATTTAATATTTGAAGAAAGCCAGAGGCCATGTCATAAAGTATCAAGTCATTTTGCTCTTTGGGTATGAATACTTATGAAACTCCAAAAATGATATTTTATTAATTTACTCCGAAAAATGGTAAAAATATTATAATTTTTTTAGTTAAAAGTATTTTTTGATTGACTAGGGATATTTTAAATGAGTTTGTAGATCCAACATGAACATCCAATTGTGTTTTCTTGCTATTTTCAGAGTGTACAAACTGTAAATTGCATAAGCAAATTGTTCAAGTTGTGAATCAAGCATGAGATATATGATTTTAAATGAAGAATTTAGAGTAGATACTGGTGATGAGGATAGTCCAATAAGGGATAAATGAATGATGTAATCTTTGACTTTTGAATGAAAATTACTAATTAATCAGGCATATTCTACGGGACATTATGATATTCAAATGCTCACTGTAATATTACACGTCCATACATTATAACCAAGTAATTTTAATAAATCAATATGAATGATGGTGTAGTTAAACAAGGCGTTATAGGACGTAGAAACTGTAACTTTAACAAGTAACACTTGTATAGAAATCGCAACATGTATACAACATAATATATACGGTAAACATCACTACCTTGAAAGAGGTAAAATGCAATATCATGTTGAATACAAGGCATAGAAGGATTGTATATTTATTTATTTGTATGTCACGATAGCCTTAGCAGGATCTAATCCCGTGTGATCGAATTGGTTGTTTTTTTTTGGCTATACAATTGAACATTGCATGTAATTGTAGCACTTTCATACCAATGTCATTTCACAAAAAGGTTGAACAAAGATGTTAAGTTTACAATCTTTTTTTAAATTTTTGAAATGGTCATTACTGATTTTGATAATTTTTAGTGAGTGTGTTTATCCCAAACAAAGAACACTGTCTGAAATTTAAGACTTATACGAGCATGTGGTCCCATTTCGGAGTCCCTCAAAGTTTGACCCTTTTCGAAGGATACTCGAACTTCAGCGGGACAAAACTCTGCTCAGAATCAACAAATTTTATAAATGTTTGTATTGAAATACACAAAAGAACAAGTTATTTAATTGACTTTAAATTAAAAAATAATATTTATGGCAAAAATATCATTAAAAAATTGAAGTGAAATGTTAAAAATGCTACAAGTTTTATTTTGCCCACTCATATACTATGACTATGTAAAAAATTAGAGTGGGATCTCTATGGAATAATCTTCTTTTAGGCCTATATTTGGATGATGAGGTCATATTTGTCATAAAAGTAAATTGTTTATTTTTCTTGAATTAAAAATTGATGATTTTTTTTTTTTTTTTTTTGTATACCGAAGGTGAATACAAAAAATGATAATTTTTGTAATTACTCATGCATTACTATCTTCAACAAAAACTGTCATTATATAATCACAGAACATTTATTCCAGGGCCAACTAATTATATATTTGAAGGCCACATTCAGAAATCATAAAATGACCTCTAACTTTTTAGACGACCATGCTGGTGAATACCAACACTGTAAAACCTTCGTAAGCCCAGCAGGCCACAAAGGGAACATTCACATTGCTCAAGTTGTTAAATATTTTTATCGCCACTAGTCATGTAGTTAAGAGCCAGCAAACAGAGTTCAGGTGAAAAAAAATTATTATTTTTGTATACGCAGGCAAACTACGAAAGTGAACAGAAGCTTTTAAAAGGGAGTTTGACAATTGAAACCATTGAGGAGTACCTGACAATTTCATACATGTATACAGGAAACTGATGTATTACTTAGAGTTCATAAATAAAGCGATGCAGTGTAGTCGAAAATTGTATTAGTGGTTCATAAGAAATCATTTATCTACTCTGGATTACTCATGGGTTATGTAACAGTGAGATATGATGGTCCATTAATGAGGACTTTATATAAGAAAGTAAAGAAATAATTGTGCCAGGTATAAAGGAAATATTTGGAATATAAGATATTTAACAAAGTGGAACAACAAATGAATCAAAAGCTATTTATTACTAATACATTCATAATTTTCTGAACATAATTTATGCACTCTGAACAACAATAAATATAACTTCTCACTGCAATATTACTCTTTAACCTGATGACAATCACTATTCACAAATCTAAGTAAATGAACTAGCATGACTAGTGGCTATGCTCTACCCAACATAATAATTTAGACTTTAGAGATGTTCGGAAATTTTGATTGTATAGACTATAGATCAAGTTGTAAATTTGTGAAGTAAACTTATAAATTAGTTAATTTAATTAGTTTCATAAATTAATAGTATTTAATACCAATAATTGATAACCATTTAGAAGAAAACTTTATGAACATTCAATGTAAGTTTTAGATTATAAATAAGTTTTATTTACATAAATTTTATAAGCGGAGTCGGTACAGATTTTCTCACGCCTGACTCCACCAAAAAATTCACTGACTCGGACTCTACGATATTGATAAAATAATGAAATACTTCATTTTAAAAGAGAAGGCTGTATGATGAATTATAAAAATACATATATGTGACATGATAATGTATATTTATAAGATGGAAGGGTTAGAAAAGAAGGACAGAACATGGAATTAAATATTTTTAATAGAAAAATTGGGAATATATTATAATGGTAAATATGACCTTTTTCAATTATAGGCATAAAATGAAGATGATTCCATTGAGATCCCCCTCTATTTTTTTTATTGGTATAGTGTATAAGTAGGTTAAACTTTAAACAAAAATTGGCAAAATCAAACTTGAAACTTTGCTGCAGTGCCATTTTTAATATTTGTAATGGTGTTTAAATTGTATTTTTTACATAAATTAAATTAAAGAACTTGCTCTTGTGAGTATTTTAAAGTAAACATTTTTGGAATTGGTTGAGTTTGAGTGGAGTGATGCCTCACTGAAGTTTGTGTATCCTTCGAAAAGGCCAAACTTTAAGGGACTCCGAAACGGGTCCTCGTGCTCACTTAGTTATAAAATTTCAGACATAGTGTTCTTTTGTTGATATAAACACCCTCACCAAAAATTATAAAAATCGGTGAAGATGATGTCGTGAGAGTGACATGGAATGCCCCACGGTTAAGTAATTTTAATAGATCAAAATGACTGATGATGAAATTAAATAGGACGTAATAATACGTAAAAATTGTAACTTTGTCAATCTGCTTACACAAGTAACGCTTCTATAGAAATCGCAACACGTATACATAATATTTATTATGTATTAATAAGGTAAACATCACTACCTTCAAAGGGGTAAAATGTAATATCATGTTGAATAGAAGGATTGTATATTTATTTATTTGTATGTTACGATAGTCTTAGCAGGATCTAATCCCATGTGATCGACTCGGTTGATTCTTTTTGTTGTACAATTGAACATTGTATGTAATTGTGGTAGTTTTCATACCATTGTCATTTCACAAAAAGGTCGAACAAAGGGGAGCTATTAAATATAATTTCTCTCTTATAACTTCATAATTAAAATAAAAGCCCCATTCTTTATTTCGAAGCATTCATGTAAAACATTAAATTATTGATAATATTTTAAACTAGTTTGTAATAATAAGAAAGAAATAAACTCAACAAGACTATAATAATTATTTCATTAAATATCTCTTATCTGTAGATATCTAATATGTATCATATTTCAATAAATCATTATATAAAGAGTATTTAAAGTATTTCTTAACAAACGAACTCTATTTCAATTTTTTTTTCCCACATGTGGTTTTCATTTAAAATAACTCTGTACTCAAACAGATATTGTACAAATAATGTATCATTTATACATAAAAAAAAGAAGGATTAAACACCTTTATTCCATTTCTAATCAAAAAGAAATTATGACCATATGTTTATATATAAATATATAGTCAAATTCAAATAATAGCTGTATCTTATATCCATCAAAAATGTTGCCAATCTTATCTCAACACAATTTTATTTACAAAAATATGCATACCCTCCTACATAAAAGCAAGCTAGAATGATTTTTCTTACTATTTCGAGGGAGATCGAATGATTATATATGCATATATATTATTAGTTTTTTTAAGGGGGGTGCTTTGTTTTTGGAAAAAAATTTAAAGATTAAAATTTTTTTTTGAAAAAAGTTTAATTTTTGGGATTAAAGTTTCAAAAATCAACAATCATTAACAAAAAAATTAAATTTTACGGAAAACAATTTAAAATATGAAATTTTTTGGAAAATTATTTAAGATATGTAAAGGTATAAAAAAATTCAAAAACCCAAAGCTATTCACAAAAAATTCAAAAATTATTTTTCAAATATAATTTTTTTTTAAACATTTCAAATATTATATTTTATTTGAAAAGAGTCATATGATTAGGCTAAAATTAAGTATCCATAACTATAGCTATTAATATGATGTTCTCAAACCATCCTAAAAAATTGAGTAGAATGGAATGAAATATGTCTTTAAATTTGATGTCAAAAAATAATGGACATATTTTCTCCTTTTCTTGATTTCGATTCAAGATTGTTTTTGTGTTAACTCAGCAAATGTATACATAGATAATAGTTATTTAGAAACCACCATTACCTTTTAGGTGTATTCAGATAATTAAATAAGTAATTTCTACTTGTTTTTGACAATAAAGTTTGATTACAGACATGAACGGTCTAACTCATCCCCGTGCAGTATGATTATTCGGTGCATCAATCACGATTTGAGTGACTATGGAATACTCAACAATATTAAGGGTAATAAATACTACTACTGGCAACATTTATGGCCTCCCTAACATCCAATAATTGCGGCAAAGTTATTATGCCCAAAAAGTAAAGTAAAGGAATGCTCTAAAAAATAATTTTCGAATCTTTGAATTTGATGATTAATTTTCTTTCTATACATGTAGATATTTTTTTAAAACGAATGAACAGTTACAATATTAATACTTAATTGCGACTTCAGTTTGTATAAGTTTGAATGTTGTACGTCATAGGTTCCTAGTTCAAATTTAGTTGTTACGACTAGGTCTAAAAGTGACTTTTATTCGGAAGAACTTATATTAATGTTACTTTTATGCAAAGTCATTTATGAGGAAGTAAAAATTATATTTTTATTTTATTTTAAATCTGCTCTTTAAAAAAATTATTATGTACACGTCTCATAACTATAATTGATCCTCTTCGTTGAGCTAATTTTGTCCGTTATGCATACGATTTGTGCATGCAATAATAAAGAATTTAGAGTACTTGTAATGAGTATAGTACAATAATAGATGTAAATATAGATGGTGAATATATGACTTTGATGATGTATACTTATTGTATGGCACATTAGGGGCATTTGCAGGATTATATTTAGAAGGGGCCTTGGTTTTTGGAATTTTTTCGAAAAAATTTCAAAAAAAATTCCTCTGCTGCATATTTTGGTCGAATGACCTGATATTTTTATCGCTATTAAAGCGTAAATTTTTTTCATTCTGACGAAATATTTTTCTTTTAGTACAAAGCTAAAAATTCTATTGCCCCTCCAGGCTTCCCTTTGCTCACAGTTATATTACACGTAAATCCCCATTAAATACACTAATTTTACATGATCAAAATGACACGGCAGCATCAATTTATAATTTGTACTACAAATCAAATTATATATACCGTGATAAAACATTGAAATTTTAATTTGTACAATCTGTTTATGCAAGTAAAAACTTTTACATAAATTGCAAAATATATACCATAAATACTATAAACTTGTTTCTAGTATTATATGTATATACTAGTATAGAATAGTATATATTTATTTAAAATATAATTTTGCAACATGGTGTGTGAATATTGAGTATGGCCTAAATATGTATCCTATACTTATACATACTTGATATAAAACATGTGTGTTAGTAATTAAAAAACTCTATGTAATAATATTTTAGTAGGATAAAACATACGTCATCTCTATGAAATTTATGATCATAATTCATCATTATCCTTATGCCAATGACTTTTCCAATCTCTACCTCGGTCTCTCTCTCTCTCTATGGATGGTAGATATAAGGGGGAAAAGAAGCCAAGGTACAGGGATGCCCAGCCCTATTTTGAATAGACAAAATATGTAAATTCACTCTACTTTTAGTATTAAAGTGAAGGTTATTATTATCAAAATAAACAAATAAATATAACTGAAATGTCAAGATAAAAAAGTCTGGGATGAGTGAAGACGCACCTTGTAGAGGAATAAATATGACAGTTCACAATATGAATAGGATAATGGATAGGATATGAAAGTAGTGAGAAAACTCTCTCTTCCTCTTACGCAGGGGCAGGAAACGGCAACAAGGTTGACGCCAATCGTCCCGCCACAACCTATGAACATCTGTCTCTCAATTTGTATCAACGGAAAAAATCCCCAACTTCAAATATTGATATACACATGATTTCCCTACCCTTTAATCACCCTCCAAATTCATAATATAAAATATAATATAAAGATAAGGCTGGATAAATATTAAATAATAAAAAGTGTCACATGATTCGTGGAATCCTTACCTATAGCTCCTTTGCTCTTTTTCTCTCGATCACTTGCTCGCTCGCTCGCTCAGACTCTCGAAACTTTGATGAACTTGAATCAAGACTAGATTCAGGTATCATTCCTCATTCAAATAAATAATATAATTAATAATTCAGTCAAAAAAACGTCAAAATGAAATCTGTTGTGCACCAGGCCGGACAAGAGGGGGAAAATCGAAATGAGAGGAGGAGTTGGAACGGGAAGATGTAAATCCCTTCTCTTCCTCAGCACTCACACACACTGAACTAAGAGTCAGAACTCTCCAACCAATATCAATACTCTAAAATAATTAATATTGTCTATTATTTACTATAATAAATGAACTCCTCACATTAGAAACAAAGAGTTGAATATTTAAAAGTTAATAGAAATAATAACAAAATCTACTTCTTCTTTTCTATGGAGCTGCTCCCCTGTAAGTTACATACCCTCCATATCCTCACGCTTTTCAATCTCTCAGGGAGCTAGCTGCTAGCAGATCTGAGAAGGATGGGAATCACAAGAAAGGCGTGCCTTTTATTTTGTTAGTGATACTGTGCAGAAATACGTCACGTGTTTTGTTTTGTACAAAGCACTAAAACAACCAGAGCACAGCTGATTGATGTTTATAACTTTTTTTATTTTGTACAACCTTTTGCTAAAATTGTATTATATAAATATATATATATATAACCATAAAAGAAAGTCGTTCGTTTAATATGCAAGAAAAGGAACTGCATGAATTTTTCCGTTATGAATATATCCTTTTTAGTTGTATACATTAAATAGGAGTCATGAAATGATATATATTTTTATAAATAAATTGCGCAATTTTGACTATTTATAAAATGTGTAGTCATGACGTCATAAAGTGGCTCAATCAAATCACAGAATAGTGAAATGTACTAAACATATTATTTTATTAACGTTACAAGTAATAAGTTAAAGTAGTGTCAAATTGAAATGATGTATGAACTCGGAGTGAAGCTTTAATAGATATTGAGTGTACATTCCTAATGAACTGTTGTGGCTCAGAAGCTCTAGTAGAAAAGAGTTTCTTCTCTATTTTAATTGCAGTTCTTGATGAATTGAAAAGTGTTCCTAAGGCGAATCCTATCCTAATGTAAAAACTATCTTTTCACATTTTCCATTTCTGGAGTCATCAAACCCTTTATAATTTATATTCATAGTATAACAACGTCAACGTGTCTATTCTTTGGAATGGTTGGAATATTATGGACTCTCCGTCGGAGTAGTTCATCCTGGATTAAGCGACAATCTAAGGATCTATATGTCAAAAAAGCTCAAAGGGAAATTAAATTATGTTTAAAATATATTAATGATAAATCATGGAATAGAGTAGTTCCTATTGACTTCTTCTCCATTCTATTATTATTCACCACTAAAGTTATACGTAGCCATTAAGCCTAAAAAGACCCTCTATCCATGATTTATAAAATATATTTAACATTTTAGGGAAGGATACAGAGCTAGAAGTGCCTATAAACTAATTGAAATCAATAACAAATTCAACTTTATCCATCCAAAAATGAAGGTAATGGAATGCGGAGGTGCTCCAGGAGCATGGACACAAGTTCTAACAGACAAAATACATTCTGGCCTCATTATTTCTTGTGACTTATTAGACTATGAGCCCCTTCAAGGTGCAATTATTCTACCCAGATCAGACTTTACACATTCCAAAACAAAAGAAGTTATACTTAGTCACTTGAAGGGTGGCAAATTAGATATGGTTCTCTCTGACATGGCTCCTAATGCCTCGGGTCAGTCAGAGATTAATCATCAGAAAATTTTGGAATTGAGCTATGAAGTTACAAAGTTTGCGTTGAGCCATTCTACTCCTGGTGCTTGCATGTTGACTAAATTATGGGACGGATATGGAACAAAACGTTTCATTGAGGATTTAAAACGATTTTATGTGGATGTATGTGTTGTAAAACCAAAGTCCTCCAGAAAGGAATCGTCAGAGATTTATGTTTATGCTTCAAGATTCAAAGGATTAGCTTGAATTGTCTCTGATTTCTTAATAAAGAATGATTAAAATATATATAAAATGATATAAATATAAAATATGATGTTCAATTTCAGACATTTATATCATTTTTTTAGAATGTCAATATTTCGACCAGGGCTCTTTAATGGAAAAGTGGCACTAGTTACTGGTGGAGGAACAGGAATTGGGAAGTCCATAACAAGGGAGTTGCTTTCCCTAGGTATTTGGCTTTAATGCGTTTATGTGTTTACTCATATACTATATCTTAATATTGTCTCAAGGTTGTAACGTTGCTATAGCATCCCGAAATATAGATAAATTAAATAAAACTTGTCAAGAATTTTCTAATAAGTTTCCTGGCAAAATACAAACATATGTCTGTAATATTCGCATGGAAAGCGACGCCAAGTATGCTATTGTTATAAATAATTCTCACTTTCATTGCAAAATAATTACTCATAATTATTCATTCAGAAATGTCATTGATAAGGTTGCATCGGAATTTGGAACTTTGGATTTCCTTGTCAATAATGGTGGGGGTCAGTTCCCTTCTCTTGCTGCTGATATGTCTCTGAAAGGATGGAATGCTGTTATAGAAACGAATTTGAATGGAACATATCTAATGTCGCGAGAAGGTACTTTCGTAATTAACCTCTGAATTAAATTATTGTTTTTATATCATTATTATTATTAAAGCATATAATCAAGTATTTAAAAAGTCTGGAGGTTCAATCGTTAATATCATTGCACAGACCTCTCGTGGGTTCCCGATGATGGCTCATACAGGAGCTGCAAGGGCTGCAGTTGAAAATTTAACAAAGTAAGATCGATTGTGGATACAAAGTAAATTATATAAATCTTTCTGCTGTTAGAACACTCGCATTGGAGTGGAGTGAAAATGGAATAAGGGTCAATTGTGTTGCTCCGGGTCCTGTTTTTTCTAAGACTGCTAGTGACAATTATTCTTATGATTTATTCTCATCACTAACGCCTAAGTTACCTACTAAAAGATGTGGTACTCCTGATGAGGTAATCAATACTAATATCAATCTTAATTAATATTTATAGATTGTTATATTTTTCTTTTCTCATTAGGTATCAAGTACCGTTTGCTTTCTATTATCTCCTGGTGCTTCATTTGTCAATGGAGCTACTTTGGTAGTTGATGGTGGAAGTGTACTATACTCTCCTCCGATGTACTCAATACCCGGTATTATTTGATTTGAATTTAAAAAAAAATTATTATATCATTTGATATTTTCTAAGCAAGAAAAATTAATTCGTTTTCATGTATTGCAGATCATAACAAGCAACCTCCTTACTCCTGGGAAAACGAAGATTAATATTTTTGTTTATTCGTTGTAATGGTGGTTAATAACTTAACGCCTAAATGGAAAGTTTTTGGCTTTATTATATGGCTGTTTCATAGGATATTTAAAAATTTTTTTTTTATTTATTTACAATAAATGACTACTGTTATGATTTTTTTTTAAAACTATCCTTTTATAAAAGTTATCATCTCTGAAATTGTATGTAATATATTTTTCTAATTCCTTTGTACATCTTATGAATTCTGAAGTGCTAAAGCAATTAAAAAATAAATTTATGAAATTACAAAAAAAACTTAAATTAATAATACCTTCATATTTATTGATTTCAAAGTATAGTAATTTTATATTTAAAAAGTAGATGTTTTAGTAAATTAAATTATTTTTCAAATATTATTGAGTAGTTAAATGCTACTACTCATCATATAAAATTTAGTTGTAAATTTATAAGCTACTTAAGTTAGTGATCTATTGGAATGTGTCAAAGTTTGTAATCGTCGTTTAATATATATATATATATATCAATATAAGAAGTTTCATCTTCTATTGTTGATGAAATTAGATTCATGTCCACTAAGTATATTTCTCTATTTTCGGAAGTAAGAGGTTCCAAATAAGGAGTAAAGTATCCATGATCCTGAAATTGTGGAGATCTTTTTTTACCTGAAATTCGAAGTAATACGTTGCATGAGATTTCCTTAATTATTAGATTTTCTTAGCATCAGCATTGTTCTCCCGAATGAAAATGGTATTGTTGGAGTTTTTGGTGAGCCTTGGAACTTTAGGTTTTACATATTTAAACAATGTTGGAATTGCTTGAGAGTTGGCATTCCTTATTTCTTCAAAATGTTTAGAGCACAATCGAGAATTATATTATGGTTTCTAAAGATTTCATGTCATTTTTAGGACCCATTGCCTTCCAAGGAATTTGTCCCTTGGGAAATGAAAAAAGTGTCATCCCCTCAGCTCAAGAACGATTCCTGTAATCCCTGACGCACGACAAGAGGGCATACTTGGGGTATTTTAACAAAATATATCGCCTTTGTAGAGTTCTTCACCTAAAATATAGTATTAAATTTTGAATATTTTGGGCCATAACTCAAGCACATGAGGAAGTCAGCTATCGTCAAAGCGGATAGTCGGGTGACGTAACTCTACTTATGGGGCTCTGTCGGGTACAACCTTGGTCATTGTACCTTCGCCCCACCCACTTTTTTGAAAAACACTATTATTATTTAGAAATCAATTATTTTAAAATTATATTAATTTATTCTAACTTAAAAACCCAATTTCAATTGTCATCTTGTTTAAATTTTATTAAAATATAACACCCTTACTCTTAATAATATTATAATTTAGTTTCTTAATTAAAAAAATAAATAAGATAAATTTCCGTAACCCTATAACGCCCACCAGGTTCATGCATGGTCAGAATTTTCTAAAATTAGAATTCATTTTCTAAGATTTTTTTTTTTTCAATAGGTCAAAATTGAAGATTTTCGATTTCAAAAAAATTAAGATTTTTGATTTTTTAATTAAATTAATTTTTTTTAAATATTCAAAGTAATTCAATCACTATTCTTCATAATTTTCATTAAAAAAAAATATAATACTTCTAAAATTAGATAAGTAGTTTTTCTAAAAGAAAAATTAAAACGCCTTGTTTTAGCATTTTTTCAAAGAGACAATACGTTTGCTACACTGAAAGGTCATAAGTAAGAAATTCATTTTTTTTTGTCTGTTCAATTATCCATTGAACATAATTTTGACATTGCATCCATGAATTTTTTTATCCAATTGTCAAAGTTTAATTTTTTTTTAAATATGTCCATGTTGTACATAAATTAACAACTATGCTTCAAACATCACGTTCACCAACATCGCCAACACAAGCATATAGAGAGTATTTGTTGTCAGCTGTCGATTATCTAATGTTAAGTTATGAATAACACTCAACAATGATTGAATAATAGTTCTATAGTCGTGAAGAGTTGGCCAAAAATTGGTTGACTACTAACTGATTTTTGGCCTTCCTTTCGTATGGAAGGTTATATGATACAGCAAAGTTAATGTCACGCATTACAGCCTTTTCGGTTGATGTATTGCATATACAATCTGTGACGTCAGTGAAAAGGGGTTGTTTTAACGTTCGGGACGACTTATCTGCAGATGCACAGCGCTAGTATCGTGGCAAAACTCAATAGTATTTCAGTGGATAATTATGACTGAAAGCATTATGAAATGTGAAAAATCAAAGCTCAAAAAAAAAGTTTATATAGCAAGAAAATCATGCAAATGAGTAACTTGATTTGTTGACAGAAATTTAACTTTCTCTTTCTTCTTAGTGCTTAAAATTGGAAATAATGTCATTTTTTGACTGGATAGAGAGCGCCCTAGTATCTAATCTTGTACATAAAACAGTCCTTAGAGCATGTCTAGATGGTTGGTAATTCATGTAGTATGTATTCTTTTATTTTGAGGTTGAGATATTTGTACATAATATGTAATTTACTTTTAGTTCGAGTACATTCGTATAACAAATAACATGAATGAGAAAACTTATTTTATAATATTACGTAAGGCTTCGTGGTAAACATACATTATGGATGATTTCTCAACTCAATTATCTTTTTAAATAAGTATGTACATAATTAAACAGATTTTGTCATAAAATATGGACAATTTTTCTTTCTCAATATTTTATCTATGATCTTATTTTAATAGAAATTTGATATTGATAGGGGTATAAATGTACAAGTAAATGACAAATTCCTATATGTAGCTTAGAATATTGACTTCTTCATCACCATATTTAATTACACTTAATCGTTTTATTAATGTGCTAATTTCTTTTTATTTCTTCTTAAAACTACTACAGTAGAGCCAAAATATCATGTCATCTGCCTCAAAGGAATAAAAAAAAAAAAAAAAGTGGATGAAAGTGTGAATTACAAGGGCCCATAAAAATTATAGTAGAGCTAAAGTGACAATATTCATGTGTATATACATAGAATTTAATGAGTATTCGTGAAATCTATCATAATAATATGTTGTGCAAACAGGAGGTCCTTTATTAGTAGAGCCAAAAACTCAAATTTGGGTTGCTCTTCCACTTTGTTATCTCTATTATATATTTTAACCTTTCCTCAAAAAAGAAACAGGAAAAAGGCCCAAAATTAGTAGGAATTTAGCCAATTTTTTCCGACTATAACATTATTATTTAATAATTGTTGGGAATTGTTCCCGTCTTCACAATAGCAAGTTTAAATTTAACCAATCAACGTTCAGAATACTAATCGGGGTAAAACAAGCTCAAATATTGACAGCTGACAAGAAAATATATAGTAATTTTTTAAGTGAGTGAGAGGTAACGTTGTATTTTATTAATCAAAAAATCCTTCATAAATTTGTAATATAATCATTCCAATGATCTTGAACTTTTCTTTATGTATCTGACTTGAAGGACGATATATCTTTGGACTCAAACGTCCTAAATACATTGTCAGTTTCAGTTGATATCATTGATTACAAAATTGTATAAATTATAGTTCAAATTTCTTACTCCCTAATCTTCAAATTTCCTTCCTTGAGGCTGTTTATTTACATCAAAAATGGCCGAGTAGTAGAATATGCGTCTTCAATCAAGAAGCACGGCATTACCTCGCTCAAACAAAAATACCTTATATATTTTGTTGTCAGCCGTCGATTCCCTCTTCTCCCTTGATATGTTATGGCCAGGGTAATAGAATATTCTATATACCTTGGGCATGGCTACCTAAAGGACTCTAGTGTAAGATCCGTTAAGAGAAAAATAAACAATTCAATCTAAAAACAAGGAAGACTATGGTCCTTTAAACAGATCTATAATATAGTGTTATTTTTGTGCCGTTGTTGCCCCAATTCTTCTTTTTTCGCAAGGGCTGTTCAAACTGGCTGCGTTCCTAGAGGAAAATGTAGCATCTTCTAATTTTAAGCCAGTTAGAATTTAGTACTACTAAATACTACCTTCCGTGCCTTGAGTGTCGACTCTTTGCCTAGAGTCCTTTATTTTTTGGTGATTTCTTCATAGAACTAATATAATAACTACTCTTTTAATAAAATATTGTAATACGGTATCGAATTAAAGATTTTAATAATATGTAATTTATTTTACAAATGGCGAAGAAATAATATGACAGTGATAGTTTGGGAGTATATAAGAGATAAATGCCAGTTGGTATGATTGACTTATTTGCCTAACTACTCTGTTTCTTTTTAGAGAAAAGGTTGCGTGGTACAATGAAAGTAACGGCACGGAAGTAATAAAAATGTATTTTTCTATATTAGTCTTAAGTAGTGTTGGATCAGTCTAAAAAGACTGCAGTACTATCAGTCTGATCCTAATAAAAATTTTTAGCCATAGAACCGGTCCTTATCTGTTTTTTTTCGAAATTACAGCAGCTGAAATAATTTGAATCGATGAAGTTACATCATAATTTATTACCTCTTTCAAAGAGACAAAATACCTATAGGAGATGTGTGACCAGAACGTATTATCATACGTTCAAGCTATCATTAATTGTGTAGTGTTTAACTATTTTATTTACGGAACACACTTCGGAGTAGTGAAAGTAAAAAGTACGAAGTTTTTAAAGTTGAATCAAGGACTATATTAAAAGAGCTTACTATACACACTGAATATAAAAACTGAGGTACACATAAAAGATTACTAAAAAGTATACGCATAAAATCACAAGTAAAACCGGGACATAGATCACATCTAGATTTACTAAGCATAAATACTATAATACACAACATCATCCCACAATCAATCAAGAAGACTGTCAAGGGCGAAGTTGATTTACGTTTTGAGTCATTTCGTCGTCGCCTGCTTTCACAATCCATACTGTGTTCCCTAATTGTTGATGTAACCGACTAGGTATCCATTTAGGACGTCCTTTACCAAAACATCTAGCCGATATATTCATAAATGGTATAAATTTATTGGGAGCTCTTTTATCCAATTTGGGTAACAAACCATCAAGGCGGATACACATAGGACGAGACATTAATAACTCAGCTGGAGATTTACCATTGGCCAGCAGAGTCGATCTATAACCGAACAACAGCTCGTCTAACAATAAAGTGGGGGTTTTTGTGCGAAGACCCTTTACTATTCTTACCGCTCTTTCAGCTTTGCTATTAATTTGAGGGTGATAAGGCGGAGACAATGAGAGAGTCAACCCCATTCAGATAATTTTGATCTGAATGCAGAGTTTGTAAATTGTTGACCATTGTCTGAGTGGATGACTTTAGGGAAACCAAATCGTGTGAACCATTTAAAAAGTAGATTCAGCGTTGCAAGTGTTGAAGTATCTTTCACAAATTTTGCTTCTATCCATTTTGATCCTGCATCCATCATAATTAAAATGAAACGACCCTTAAATTTAGGATAATCAATATGTGCTCTCTCCCCTCCTAGGCCGGAGGAAACGGTGTAAACTTGGGGTGAGTTCTTGGCACACTTTGCATGACAAGACAACGTCTTCATTATCTTGGTCCAATCCTGGCTACCATATAGAATTGCGTGCTATCATTTTCTTTTTAACTATTCCTCTGTGATTCAGGTGAAGCTCATCTAGGTACATTCTACGGAGGGAAGTCAGTACCATGAGTTGGATGCCCCAAAAAAATAGGCTACTTCTTATGGATATGCAATCCCGCTTCCGAACATAAACTATTTCAGACATAGCAGACCAAATACCAGTTTTTGACCCTTCAATGGATTTAGTTGATTATCCACTTCTACACCAGCCAGATTGTCGACTCTGGAGAATTCACCATAGACAAGGCTCTAACCATAAGTAAGTCAGTAGGATCTGTACATTCACCGGACTCATCAACGGGAAGGCGAGAAAAGCATCTGCTTGTGAGTTGTTAATTCCTTTTACATGTTCAATCATATACGTAAATGACGACAGGATCATAGCGAGACAGTCTAGCAGACACCACGCTAGGAAGTTCAATGATAGGTGTTATCGTGTGTGTAAAATTAGCACATTTCCGGACTTTACCAATGAGTAAGAATTATGCACTTTGCTCCATCGTGGTCTATATTAAAACTGTACACAATCATCTTGCATAACACATATATATAAAATAGGTACACATATTAACAATACAATATAGCTACAAGTATGATCCGTTTCTTCTCGTTGTATCATAATTTTATTTCACTAACAATATTTTCACATCCTTCTTTACTGTCTTTTTTTTCCTATTTTCCACCAAACAAACGAAGAACACTTCCTATTCCTCCAATAAGTTCTCCCATTATCGAGACGAATTTGATAAGTTATATTATTTTGTTTAATGTATTCTTTCAATATTGTTCCACTTTTTTGGAAGGGAACTTTGAATCCACACTCTCCTCCCAACCTCCAGAGCTGGTAAACACTTAGAATGTTTATTATAATATTTTTTTTTGTCTATCTCTCTCTCTAATTAAATTGATTCATCTACACCGTGATTGTCTAATTGTTTCATCCAATTATAATCGAGAGTAGGAAGATGGGATCTCAAATGCTTGCCATTAACTATTTGATCTGGTGAATACCCACACTGACGAGGTGTATTACGATATTCTAGTAATCGGTCACGAAATTAATCGGAGTTGATAGTTTGAGTGTTACATTTATCAAGTAAACTCTTCATATTTTTCACAGCTGCTTCTGGCATACCATTGCTTTGAGGATAATACGGGCTCGAGGGTGATCAAATAATTTCATTTTTGTAGAAATTTTTGAAATTTCTAAAATGTATAAACATTACCCTGATCCGATCTTAAATTCTTGGGATATCCAAAATCCCCGAACCACCTAGAAAACGTTTTAATAATTTGAACTGTATTAGGATCCTTTTTATACTCCTTTATAACTGTATAACCAGATAGAGCATCGACACACACAAGGTAAGACTTCCCATTTAATGAAAATAAATCCGTCGATTTTGATTCAAAAATCATTGAAGGAATTACATCTGTCAATAATTCCTCTTGCGTTGACTTGCTCTTTGAGTTTGACATTAATCACATTTCTCAATGATCATTTCGATTTCATTATTAATTCCAAGCCAGTAAATAGAGTCTTTCGCACGTCTCTTTGTCTTAGTGATTCCCCGATACGCTGAATGAAATTTTAGCAGGACGTCTTCTTGACATGCTTTTGGAATGATAATACGTGTTCCCGTTAGAACTAGTCCATCGTACACTGTCAAATCATTCCACTTTGTTTTGAATAACTTCACAAATGGATTTGAAAATATATTCTTCTGACAAAGACCGCTCTGAACAAATATTACTTATATTTGATAGGCTTTATCGAGCTTAGGTATTTTTCTAATATCTTCTATAATAGGATCTATAAATCCAATATTCCTGATATTTGTTTACATTAATGTCACTCTGGCTATGACTAAACGTATTAAATCTTTTGCTCCATCCTTGATGTCTTCTTCTTCTGGGTCTTCAACAGGTGCTCTAGATAAAACATCAGCAACTAAATGATCTTTTCCTTTCTTCAATGTAACATGAAGTTGGTAATGTCGGAGATCCATCCTTATCTTTTAGACTTTTGGGGGTTTCGATCTAATTTAGAGAATATTTATTGAATATTGTTGTGAGTGAATGATGATCAGTTCAAACTTTGCTAATCCACTCAGGTAAATGTGACACTTTTTAATTGCCCATTTAATCGCAAGAGATTCCAACTCTTCCATTGCGTACCGTGATTCTGCATCATTAACAAATCTTGAACCACATTCATCTAATCTCCATCTTTTTTTTCAGATTTTTGTAGTATATCGAATCCAAGACCTTTTAACCTGGATGTATCCGTTTCGAGGCGTGCTTCCTTCTTCGGATCGAAAATGGCGAGGACAGGGGTATTCGTCAATATGTCCTTTACTTCTTCCATAGCTTTGGTATGTATATTGTCCTATACAAATTCATTCTTTAATTTTATCAAATCTCTTAATGGTTCTGCTGCTTAGCTAAATTTTGATAAAAAGCCTGCAAGTTGATTTGCTAAGCCAATAAATGACCTAAACTCTGTTCTATTTGTAGGTGTCGGGAATTCATGGATCTCCTTCCACTTATTTCCATCCGATGCTATCCCATCTTTACAAATTCTATAGCCAACAAAATTGATTTCCTCACGTGAAAGTTGAAATTTATCCTTGCTCAGCGTAATACCATATACTCTACATCAAAATAATATTTTACGTACACTTTGGATATGAGATTCGAAATTTTCATCATTCACAAGAACGTCATCAATAACCTTATGAATTCCTTCTAAAACCGATCGCATCTACAATTATATGTATCTCCAGTAGAATTAAAACCAATTGGTACTCAGTTATAATAATATCTACCATATGGTTTTACAAATGTAGTAAGTTTCTGACTTTTTTCATCAAGAGGCATTCGCCAATATCCATTTCCTGCATCCAATTTGATAAAGTATCTTGATTTCGGGTTAATTTCCGAAAAAGCCTCTTTAGGTGTCTTTATAGGGTGAATTAATCCCTTTGCTCGATAATTTAATTTTGTAAGATCTATTGTTAACCGGATTTTTCCATTAAGTTTTGGTACAACATCAATTTGAATGACACCATTCTGTCACCTCATTGTCGATCTTCTTTATTACCTCTTTCTTCACCATGTCTTCTAACTTTTTTTTAACTAGATCTCTGTAGCAAAATGGAATTTGTCTTGATCCATAAAGAGCAAATAGCAAATGGCTTGGCATCATCTAAAAGTTCTTTTTCATTTGAGGGAATTTCATAGTCTAAAGTTCTTCACCACAGGTAAGTACATCTGAAAATTTGGCTATCAAGTCTTGTAAAAGATCCATTTTGACTTCTTCTGAATATTAAAATCTAGAGTTTAATTACATTAACTAACGATTGACTAATCCATTCTTCCTTTAATTGTCTAGGGAAATGTAGGTGTATAATTCCCAATCCCATACACACATGTGATAAAAACATAACCTTCTGACCAATATTCATCACAAAATAGATGATCTTTTTATGTTGACAATTACCGAGTCTAAATATTGTTTTAACACTATTAGTAACCTCCAATCTTGAGTTGTTCACTCCCACTATCTTGTGGCTAGCAGATGGATGCCATAGTTTCTTTGATGGTAAATCTAAATCTTTTTAAACTCTTATGCGCGCAATAGAAACCCTTGCGCCACTATCACATATTGAAATTTAATTCCCAATCAATTATCCATTTAAAATTAGAATATCAATTGGAATTTTATTCAGTTCACATTCACGAACTGTATTGATGAATAATACTGAACTTATGTTCTTAGACTAGCATACTTTTGCAAAATGACCTTTATTTCTACACTTTCGGCATTCCATTTCTTTAGAAAGACATGGTCTTCCGTTTTTATGTGGTTCAAATCCACATTGTCTACATATTAATTCTCACTTTCTCATCCATGGTTTTTCTTGACTCTTACTTCTTCTTCTTTCAAATCCACTTTTATCCTTATCGGCTTTTGAAATTCTATTAATAACCTTTAGTAATAAACCATTTAAACTTTCTTGATTAATCTTTGCAATTTCAACTTTTCTGCACAAGGTAATAGTCTACTACAAATTATATTGTTTATTCTTTTCAAGACAAGTTTTTGGCGAATATTATCGTCCCTGACTCCACATGTGACTAGTGTGTCCAACCAATCTTCGGATTTCATTTAATAAATTTCTGCCTCTTCCGCCAACATCTTTAATTCACAATAAAATTCGTCAAAATCCTCAAAATTAGGTTTTTTTCTTCTAACTAATTTATATCTTGCTACCGCAATTTCCTTTTTAACCCAAATTTAGAATTACTTCTTCCAATGTTTTGGTAGTACTAGCTGGAATTTCAACCAAATGGCGTACTTTGATAATGAATCCAGGCGAGTAACACGTCCATAATATTTCAATTTGATCTTCTCTGGTCTTTTCCTCCAAATTAGTCAACTTCACATAATTATCCAAGGTCTTAATCAATTTCAAGAATTCTGCGTGTTTGATATTTTCTTTAATATGGTTGGTAATTTTGCCTGAATACTTGGATGTCTTTCGCTCTTTTATGAAGGGCCCGTTGAATTGTTTGAACGTCTTTCCAAATATATATCTACTCGAGATTCAATTTCGAGGAGCTCTTCTCTCATTGTTATTATATTACTTTCCTCTTACATATTTTTTTCCGAAGATTCTTCCAAAAGACTAAAAACTTCTTCTATTTTTTCATTTTATTTAATAACTGCATTTATAAAGATATAAAAGTCCAATTGATTCTATGTGGGCACGAATTTTCTTCGTCAACTATTTTTTTTTTAATTTTTAGATTGTGACTCAAATAATCTTTTTTTGGCCCTTCGGGATCTTGTCACGTTCTTAGGAATCCACGGACCTGTCCACATAAATGTTCTTCTAAATCTACCGACTGTCCCATATAATAATCTTTAAGAGTAAGACTTATGCACCTTACTCCATTGTGGTCTATATTAAAACTGTACACTTTGTTATTCCTTTACACCATCATCTTGTATAAGTTATAACATATATATACATAATATAAGTAACATGTTAACAATACAATATCTACAAGTAAGAACTACATCAATATATAACAGTAGGTATGTTACAAAGTCTGAAGAAAGTCAAAATATGAATTTGAAATGGGGGGTTTCACATAAATACCTCCATTGTTAAAATCCATTTTCTATTCACTGAGGAATCCCGAGATTCGTGGTCGAAAATAAAATCTGTCTTCTCCTTGAATCGCACGTACTAAGAACTGGTTTCTTAAGACTGGCGTATTAAATATGACGCAAGGAGTTTGATATTATTATCTCCCTCAAATTATATCCTTCTACATTTAGGACTGTCGTAGTTTGAATCACGAAACCTAGACTTTCCTAGATGTGCATTGTACAAGGCTCAGTGACCAGAAAAGAATGAGCACAACACAAACTTGACACTTCTCTTATAATTTATAAGCTCCTACAAATTTCCAAATCTCATAAAAGCTCCCACCCAAATCTGCAATTCACGACATCCTCTATTCTTTAGCAAAAGAAAAATGTTCAAGCTTCCTTACGTTAAAAAAAATCTATATTGATTAGAAGTGTCATTTTTGGCCCAAAGCGCAGAAGCCAATTCAGAAGTAATTTTAAGTTATTAAATGAAGCTGTTTATTGCGACTTTTACTTGAATTTCTGCAATTCCAATATAGTTTAAACCCTCTAGAACATTATTAGGGTAAATTTTTTGTTATGTTTTAAGAAAAAGTCATCAAATTTATGATTTAAAAGATATCCATATTTACGGCGTTTTATGCGTCATGAAACTTCTTATCGATCAGTTGTTCGAGCAATTTAATACGTGGGGGAGAATAAAGATTAGAGCACTCCCTCTTTTGTAACATACCTACATTAGGTTTAAGGACATGCACTATAGGAGATGCCCACTTAGAAGACTCGAATATACTAAGTCTTCCTCTATCAACCATATCCCCAAGTTCATCATACGCTTACTCATATAGGGCAAGAGGTACAGGTCGCGCCTGTATATGTAACGTGAGCGTGCGCTCTTGCTAAGGTGTACTCTAACCTTGATATGTTTCATATGTGAAACGGAGTTTTTCTCCAAATCTTCTTCAAGGGAACGACATACATTAGGGCAGTTGGGTAAGGTTACGAAGCCCAGCCCGAGACAATCAGGAAAACCAAGTATAGGTTGACACATCTCTATAACAATGAAGCGTCTAGTTACAGGACTTACCCTATTAGGAGAAATATTAAGGTGGATAGAACCCATAGTTTTTATTTATCTACCTCCAAATACATGAATAGTTTAAAAACATGAAAATGCATTTAAAAATTTAAATACATGAAACATATTTTTTTGGAAAAATATTCACATTGGAGCCCAGATCCAATAAGAACTTAATTTTATGATTATCGACATAGCAGTACACATAAGCTCCATCATCTACTACATTAGATACTTGAAATGAGGTCAAAGAGGTTGACGACATCGAAGACTTGCAACAAATAGCAAAATGACCATTTTTTCCATAACAAGAGCAGTATCGTCCAGTTGCAGGGCACTTAGACTTTATGAAGATATGCTTCTTATTACAAAAACCTTTACTTCCTCTCTTCCGGCATATTATTAAACTTAGATGATAACTTCTTCTTGAAGGGGTTGTGCATACATTTGTGGCTTTTGTACTCAGAGAGCATCACGTTGTTTTTGGTCTCCATTTCTTTACATGGATTAATTGACGTTTCTATCGACCTAGCTACTTTGATTACTTAATCAAGGGGTGAGGAAACTTTTTCAAATACATTTTGTATATGGTTTAGAGTTAGAGGTGTTTTTTAGCACATTGCTTAGAATTACATCATCCTCAAATGACAAAGAGCCCCCTTTACATATAAATTTTCCAAATTTAGCTTGGCTTCTTAACCTTATAATAAAATTGTCAATGTGTTCCCCGATTGCTTGCTTAATTTAAGAAAGTCTAAAACGTTTGAACAATACAAAATGGTTACGAATTATTGCTATCAGCTTAGCCTTTTTCTTCCCTTCTATTCGCTCCACGTTCTTCACAAGTTCCATTATCACGCACGCATCACGGAACTCAGTGAACCTCAAGCTAGGTAGGAGTTTGACCATCTTCGTCGCCACATGTAGGATTTAATTACTTGATTTAGGGAACACACTACGGAGTAGTGAAAGGAAAAAGTACGAAGGTTTTAAAGGTGAATCAAGGACTATATTAAAAGAGCTTACTATACACACTGAATATAAAAACTGGGGTACACATAAAAGATTACTACAATGTATACATCTAAAATCACAAATAAAACCGGGACATAGATCCTGTCTAGTTCTATAAACACGATAATATATAACACATTCTTTTCTTAGTTCTTATATTCTTCAATCCTACCTATGAGTGAAGAACATAAAAAGTTAGACAGGAACCTAGGACTGAAAGACGGATGAATCAGTCCTTAGGACTGTTGAATGGTAAAAAAAATCGGACTGATAAAACAAATAATGAAAGGGGTGAGGAATAAAAGCTGATAAGGCGAGCAGCCCTAGGACTAATCCAACGCAAGTCTTAATTCATATCGATCGAAGAGCCAGCTCATTGCTTCTTCATGTTTTATTTTAAATTACAGTATATATAATGGGAGTGTGTTCTGTGTGTATTTAATTAACAATGTTTTTATAAAAAAAACACAATATTATATTTTAATGTCTTGAGATGTGCATCTTTATGGTATTAGTTACTAAAGGTGCGTTCATTGAAGTACTTACTCACAATTTAATACGCATTTATTCTTCTTTTTATTATTATCATCCTTGAGTTCATCTTTCCTGCAACAGCTCCTTTTTTTCTGAGGACATCTTGAGACAACCTCTCCTTTTCAATCAATTAAAGTATTTTTTACGGTATCTTATCCTAAATTCAAGTATTTTTTTCTGATTAAAAAAAAAAAAAAAAAAAAAAATAATAGGAAATTTGAAAAAAGCGAAGGTGCAGATTAGTGTTGGGTTTCGGTCTGGAAATCCTAGACCAGTCTGAGACTGTTATATTTTGGGTTGGGCCGAATTAGTTTGGACCGGTCTAATATAAAAGTTCAGTACAGATCGGTCCAAAGGAAAAATTCGGTCTAGTTCGGTCCCAAAAAAATCGGTAAAGACTGATTTCACAGATAAATTGTTTATAACATGAGATCTTATGTTTTTTCAAGTAGAATAACGTGTTACGAAGTTTAAACAGAGATAGCTTGGATTAATTTTGATCCTGCAATCTCTTACATGTATTTGTTCTAGAACTTATCGTGTACTTTTAAGATTTTTTAAAATGAAAGACAGTTGATCTAGAAAAAAAAATTGTCTTTCATAATCAGTGTCGTATGTCAGGAAGATTTTTCGGTCTGCTTTACAAGGGTGAACGGTTGATTTTCAGTGGTGAACGTGGGATATTTAAACAGGGCAAATGCTACAGCATAGATTAAATCTTGCAAGAATATCGTCCAATGGACTGTCTGACCATTATTTTCTTCAGGCAAACATTGGGAAAAATAAAATGAAAACGAAAAACTCTAGACGGAAAGTCAATGCCGACCTATTCATAAAGGAAGGAGTATAATGGAGTATAAAATGCATGGTGCAAGAATGAGATTCCCGTGATACATTTCTGATAATTAATAAATTACTGCAACAATCCACTCTAAAAAGTACATAACTATTATTTATGTCCCTTTTAAGTAGTAATAATTTAATTTATCTTGTATTCAATGAAGCAAATTCTCATGCTCTTAAATATTTCAAGAGTACTCCATACGAAAAATGTTGTGTGTGTCTTTTTTTTTTTTTTTTTTTTTTGGCTGTAAAGTACTTCACATTTGCAACCAGTAACGTTAAACGTAATATCTAACTCAAATATCCAGTCAATGTGAAGTACTTTAAATCCATACGAAAAATGTTGTGTGCGTCTTTGTTTTTTATTTTTGGATGTAAAGTACTCTTGAAATAATTGCAGTAATTTATTAATTATCAGAAATGTATCACGGGAAGCGGAAAACGCGTTTTATATTCAAAGGTTCAATCATTTATATTTATAAAATGACAGGCAATATTTGAAAGAGATATTACGGTAAATTACAGGATTTGAATTCAAATTTCTGCGATGAATTGAGATACCCAAGAGTCTTAACTGTAGTTTAAAACCTCCGTTTTATCTATTTGACTTAATTTGGCCCCAATATTGTCTTAGAGATATAATTTATTAATTTACTAATTCTATAAATGTGCCGGTGAATTTTGGCTACTTTAAGTACAATTTGTGGTGCCTCCAAAGGATTAATCAGAATCATTTTTTCATTTAAATGAAGTATAATTTGTTGGAAAATGTATTCCATGTTCAATTTTGAGAAAAATTATTTAACTTCCTTTTGGGTGGACGTGCTACAAATATATAATTTTATTATAATGACTCAGCACTATTATGAGTTGGTCATAAGTTACATATATATATAATAGATTTTAATAATTAATTATGACTTAATTCATCTATATTTACATACCTATATGATTGGTGGACGGTTGAGTAAGGTTTTTTTTTTTGGTCCGCTGAAGCGGACAAAGCGCAATACTGACGTACGGCCCTGCTCATAATTTATGAGACCGAAAAAAATGGTCCATAAAGTGAGACCGAATCAAAAACGGTCTACAAAGTGGAACCGAAAAAAATGATCCAAATCGGTCTAGAAAAAATCATTTAAGACCGAACCGAAAACAAAATTCGGTGTGGGACCGAGTCTCAACACTAAATACGGAAGAAATTGGGACGGTTTCATCGGTTTAATGTCACAAGTTTGAATTTTATCATTATAAGGCAATTAAATACATTTATTACCCCCGTTACGTCATATAAAAGATAAACAAAAACATTACTAATTACTTCAACCGATTGAAATTTAATTATGATTATTCGCCGGAAAATAGAGGAATATTTTCGTCGCTCTTAGTTACATCCATTCAAGGAGCACCATATAAATGGGGAATTCCTCCAATTTTGGGAAACACGTAGGTTGACATTAACAAATAACCAGGCTTGTGAGCTGACCACAAAATAGAACGGAGTTCCATGGAAAGTACGTTCAATGAACGGAACAGATTCTTTTTTGTACGCTGAACGCTAAAAATGAGATTTTAGCGCTCCGTTCTAATATGTCATAGTAATTTCAGAAGGTCTTAAGAGAGTGTAAGTGTACTTCTAAGAGTTGGTCATAAGCTATAAATAATAGATTTTAATAATTAATTATGACTTAATTAATCTATGTTTACAGGTTCTAGGACACATTGCCGAAAGCCATTTGGCCAAACGGACACTTTAGCGAACATACATTTTGCCAAAGGACCACTTTGCAGAATTTTATAATAAAGATATTTGATGATGATTTATGCTCCAATAGTATATAATTATGATTCCCATTCATGTTACTCCAAAATTAAAATATAATATGTTTAATTATTTGTCACAAATTGCAATAGTTAAGTCTTTATTAACTAATAATTTATTAATTCATGAGGATGCCTCAAAAGTTAAAATTCGTTATTGATCATTATATGAACACAACACAGTAGCATGGAGTTCGAATCTTTTACCGATATATTACTTTAAATAAATTAAGTAATAAACAAGCACAAAAGTGATTATTTCATAGAGACTTTATATCTCTATGGATTCGATTGAATGGAATAAATGCTATGAAGTAATAACCGTAATATATCCGTTATCTATTATAACTCAAGTGACTTATAAGTTAAAGGCTCTTTCTACAAATTTTTGTGTGTATTTTTTTGTTATGATACAATGACATTTGAATATGTAACTTCATTTCTAATAATTGTCCTTTGTGATCGTTAATTTCCATCAGTTAACTAATTAATTGAATAAATGTACATATTTAATTAATATAGAAACGTCTTTTAAAAAAATCATATTCGACACTTCTTGTAAATATCGAATTTAGTCCATAGGAGTACGTATGTACTGCAATAGAATGTATGTCTATATAATTATTTTATTTGGAGGATATTGTGGTCTAGAAGACCTTGCAATAGTTAAAAAAACAAACAAACTAGGATGCTATCGTACATTCAAATGTAGTCCATAAATATTTTATCAATTGTTCACCCTGGATATTGTCATTAATGAGACTAGTAGACCACGTTTGTTCGTTTTATTGTAGGGGAAATATAAAGATATTTATCTGAAGTTTTTTAACATCTTAAAGAGTCAACACCCAATATTGAGTCCACAAACATTAATGGATCATTTCGAAAAGGCAATAATAAATGTATTCAGTGAAACTTTCCCCAACTTCAAACATTGAAACAAATTACATTGGCAGAGTACAAGGTTATAGAGAAAACCCACCGAGTGTACAACCATCATTTCCAATTGAAATTTGGAATATGAACGAAAGGACTCAAGCTATGACGATTCGAACGAATAATAATGTAAAAGGATTTCAGAAAGCTTTAAAAAGTTCCGTTAGTAGTATTCCTCCCAACAAATGGAAAGTAATAGACGCTCTTAAGAAGGAAGTGAGCTTATCGAGAAAAAAAGAGTGATTTAGACAGGAGTTAAATAATACAAATATACAAAAAATATTCAAGTATAAACAGAAGGATCTACAACATTACTCTTAATGATAATCCAGACGAAAAGATGGAATATTTGAAACATAACTTGGAATTTTCATACGTTTTAAGATTTATTCATCGTTGTGCATTATTTATGTTAAATATAATATTTTGTAAAGTTCTTTTTTTGCTTTTATTAAATTTAAAAAAGGTTATAGAAATAAATCATTTGTTGGAATAACTTAGTTTCAGCAGGTATTGTTTTTTTGGAAATGTAGATAAATAATGCTGAATTTCGGACTCAGAATAGCTAGGTACTGAAATGTTTAAGAATTTTGATTATTTCAACATCCCGTAGGATTACTCCAGTCATCTTAGGGGTTCTCCAACAGCTTGAGAGACCCTGGACTAAGGCGGAGTAAATATAATTAACAACGAAAAGAGTAATGTCTTTATTTCGTAAGGTGTATCCCATAATAGGTGGGAATACTTTATAAAGAGATATGAAAAGTGAGTCAGTTGAGATAGACTACCGGGCCGTGCAGAATTATCTACCGATTTTTGTTCAGGACATATCGCGGACAATAATGACATTTCGAATGACTTGAGAAACAATTATTTATAGATTTTTAGAATAATAAAATAGTTTGTGATCAAATTTAATCAATGTAGCCAACATTTGACTCAATGACACTGGTCAGGCGACGTCTGAAGCTGCCACAGACTTGCTGGATGTAATCGGCGTCCATGGAGGCCCAGGCCTTGTTGACAGCAGCCCTTAAGGCATTTATGTTCTTGTGTCGTTTTTTGTAGGCCTTGGTCTCCACGTGCGCCTAGATAGAGAAGTCTAGTGGGTTCAGATCTGGGCTCTGAGCAGGGCAGTAGTCCTTGGGCCAAAAGTTCATGTTGTCCTGTTGTCCACGAGATCCAACATCATAGCCGAAGCAGGGTGCTTTGTTGTTGCCACATAGCGGTGCTTATCTTGCACATCTCCAAAGCTCACAACACGGTCATTTTGCCTGTTGAAAACAGGATCGACCGTAAAAGTTTTCTCATCTGGAAAAATGATGATTCGTCCAGATGAGCTCTTGATATCATTCAAGATTTTCTGGCACGCTCAAGTCTGACTTCACGCTGACGTTCAGTTAGCAGAGGGCCTTCAGTACGCCTCAGGGACTTTCCTCCAGCCCTTTTCAATGCCCTTGAAACAGTTGATCTCGACGTTCTCATCTTTCTGGCCATGTTGGCAATGGACCTGTTGGAAGTCCTCTTGAACACTGCCTTTACTTGCCTTGTTGAGACAGTGGGCTTCCTGCTAGCCCCAGGGGAATGCTTGAGATCACCCCCAGCCTCCAAGCGCTTGGAAACGTTGTAAATTGTCTTCAACGAGGCCCAACCTGTTCCTTAATGTTGTTATGAGGCACTCCCGCTCGGAGGAGGGCTGCAATTTCGATCCTCTTTGTTTCCTGATTGGACATGGTCTCACGTGTGGAAGATGTTACGCTCTCACAGGAAGGATTTTTGTTTATTTTAACAGTAACAATACGAAACAATTAGATTGGTTCCCACATAACCTCTTAAAAAGTATATTTACATCATCGGTAAATAATTTTGCACGGCCCGGTATAATGATTAAAAAGGGGAAAATGTTGGATTTACATTGGGAGCTGGACTAAAAATATTAATATGCCTTTAGTTGATATGTTTTCTGATGATCCAACTTTTCATTTCTTCCTGAAGCTTAGCCACAGACAACAACTTCTATGAAAAGATAAAAAAATCTTGATAATATACTTAGTAATAATAAATGATTACTTGTGCTCCTTGTGTAGTCTAAGCTGGATTCTACTCTAATGAAAAACATATACTGATAATTATTGAGACCCAGACGACCTCGAGAAAGTGGGTCATCTATCAGGACTTGACCAGGTACATAGGATCTCCAACACGTTTCATCCAAATTATTCTTCATTTGCATTGTCCATTGAATCTCAATCGACACTCATTGAGTCATTGATTAATCTTAATCCACACCCTCTCTTTTTTTAAACATATTTTCTCTTTCTTATTGATTGATTTATTTATTGGCGGTTGTCATGATTTTTGATAAAACGGTTCTAATTGAGGTTCGAACCAACTTTTGAGGCATCCTCATAATTAAGTGAATCAATTAATGAACACTTAATTATTGCAATTTGTGACAAATAATTGAACATATATTATCTTATAATTTTGGAGTAACATGAATGGGGATTATAATTTTTGTGCTTCTTATTTTACTAATTTGATTACTTATTTTGTTTCGAGTTCAAATTCAGTTACTTAGTGAGTTTTGTTTGGTGTATGCATCGAAATTTGTGGGTATAATTCCATCGTTTTTCTAAAAGAAAACAACAATTTAATCTCAAATATGTATATTAAAGGCGAAATGTCCTTGGCACAAAATTGCTTTAAGGTAAATTTCCTGAGGAGAAATGGTTTAAGAAAAAATAATTAAGCGGATATTACCTAGAGCCATATTTACTGCCTGTATATCCAGGATTTTATTATTTTAGTTTTTTTTTAAATTTTATGTTTCTAATTTCGGTACCCAAAGGAAATGTAAAGGATATTTTCCCTAAAAGGACCATTTGCACACATATGTTCCACTTCAAACAAAGTGGATATAAGCAGAAATAAATTGTTGAACGAAAGTTTCTAACAACTGGAGTAGTAGTTTACTATTTCATATGTTATCGTTCACTCAATTATTTTTCAAAAAGGCCTACATAGCATCTTTTATTATTGTTTACATTGCACGGATGGCAATTTGTTCAAGTGCATCTTATTCCCCTAATTTGTCAAATTACTCCACTTCTAGTTAAGCTATGGACAAGAAAAATTATAATAATATGTAATAGCATTTAATTTTTTTAGCCTGAGCTACTAATTGTTACGTATATGTGCCATTTGGAAGTTTTTTTTTCATATATTCACAAATTGGTATACATTAGGACTGGTACAAGAGTAGTACCACAGTTCCGTTCAGTACATATTTACCCTCGATGCAGTACGTAAATATACGAGATCACATGTATTTTGATCTATAAACATCCTTTTAAATAAGAAATAATATCTGTATTTGTGTATACAAAAAAAAAAAAAGTGATAAAATGCTCCTCAGTTGAAGAAAACCCAGTGGTATTGTGGATGCATAATTTAAATAAATTTCCCAATGTTTCCATGTGAGATTCACGATACCTCCGGTAACTACGGTACATATGTATCAAGCAAAATAAATTTTTCGCCAGGTGGCGATATTGTGACTGCTAATCAGTCTAGTTTATTACCCAAAAAATGTAGACAAGCTCATCTTTTTACAAAAAAAAAAATAATTAAAAAACCATAAATAATACTATGATATAAGCTGTGTATATTTAATATCCACTTTTTTTTTTTTTTTGAGTAGTTAAGTATATTTAGGAATAATATATTTGTACAGAAAATAAACTATTAAAGAATAAAATATCAAAAAAACTTGAAAAGCTACAGAAGTTCTATTTAAAAAACAAAAAACAACAACAACATTTTGCTGTTATACCGTACTTAACTGCGAACCCATGAAGGGTATACAGCGGTTCGTAAGCAAACGGGGTTGAGCATACCATCCCAACCCTAGTATACATAATTATTCATCCATAGAAATTATCTGACCTTCGTCCAATCCAATACTCATTCAAACCGATAAGATCTTTTCACTCTCTTCCTGAGTCGTTTCTTGGTCACTAAGGAAATATATTCTGAGGGTGAACTTCTTTTACATTAATATTTAAATGAAGATGAGGAGAGCCAGTCGAAACTCATCAAGGAACCCTTTCCGAAGAAACAGGAAAACTGAAGCAAGGAATCCCTATGGCAAATGAACGTTTCTTATGAATGCGTTAGATAGATTCCAAAGTATGAAATCGTTTGGTCGAATAATTAATTAAATCACTACCTATGCCCATAATCTGAGGAAATAAAATAGGGGTTTCAGCCACGTTGAAATACTAAAGAGAATTGCTATTTGCAGACTTGTAAGCGTTCCGTTCAATTTTTCGTTAATAGTTCAGCCATTATTTTCGTTCCGTTCAGTGTTCCAATTATAACGTAGTACCAGGCATGTACAGTAGGGTGTCCCAATAATATTTTAACCAATAATAAAAATAACTATATTTTAGTGCTTATTTACTTTTATATATTGAGGCGAAATATCCTTGATGCAAAAAGGGTTTAAGAGAAAATGTCCTAAGGCGAAATGGTTTAAGGGAAAAATACTATCAATATCAGTAAATATAATGCTTAAAAAAATCAGCAAGTAAAAAAAACAAATCAGTATCGGACCAAATCTCAACACCAATAGACACATCTCACCTTGGATTCAATAATAAACACATAGTAATGATTAAGAACTTTCATTATCACATTGTAGAAACATCCACATATCAGTATTAAATATTTGTAGTAAACTATTTTTAAATAAATAATTTGATATTTGCAATGTGTATACGTCCATAGGTAAATATATGACCTCAAATATTATATGTACTTCTTTCATATTTGACTGAGCAGATACATTATTGCGTCGATTGATGACGTTAAGATCATCAGATTTGTGTTTGATTGATAACATTCATTGACTCATACATAATTTGAAAATAACTCAATCGTTTAAAATAAGGATATTAATAAGAGACTGCTACCCAACGACTAGTTGCATATAATAGGATACACTATAAAAGGGATACAACTGGGAAAATAAATAAATACATTAGTCGTCATAACATACTACGTGCACTAAATAAATTATACCGGGCCGTGCAAAATTATTTACTGAGGATGTAAATATACTTTTTAAGAGGTTTTGTGGCAACCAATCTGATTGTTTCGTATTTTTATTGTAAAAATAAACAAAAATCCTTCCCGTGAGAGCGTAACAACTTCCACACGTGAGACCATGTCCAATCAGGAAACAAAGAGGATCGAAATTGCAGCCCTCCTCCGAGCGGGAGTGCCTCATAACAACATTAAGGAGCAGGTTAGGGCCTCGTTGAAGGCAATTTACAACGTTTCCAAGCGCTTGGAGGCTGGGGGTGATCTCAAGCATTCCCCTGGGGCTGGCAGGAAGCCCACTGTCTCAACAAGGCAAGTAAAGGCAATGTTCAAGAGGACTCCCAACAGGTCCATTGCCGACATGGCCAGAAAGATGGGAACGTCGAGATCAACTGTTTCAAGGGCATTGAAAAGGGCTAGAGGAAAGTCCCTGAGGCATACTGAACGCCCTCTGCTAACTGAACGTCAGCAAGAAGTCAGACTTGAGCGTGCCAAGAAAATCTTGAATGATATCAACAGCTCATCTGGACGCATCATCATTTTTTCTGATGAGAAAACTTTTACGGTCGATCCTGCTTTCAACAGGCAAAATGACCGTGTTGTGAGCTTTGAAGATGTTTGGGGATCCAACGGGAAGGCCATGAAGCCGGTATGGTTCCCCACTGGCTCAGATTAAGAGCGGAGGATTATGTGAAGATTCTGGCGTACAAGGTCCTTCCGTGGATCAAATCCATAGTCGGCAACTCTCCTTGGGGTTTTCAACAAGATGGAGCACCCGCCCACGCTTCCAAGAAAGCTCAGGAGTGGCTCAAGGACAACATGAACTTTTGGCCAAGGACTACTGGCCCCCTCAGAGCCCAGATCTGAACCCACTAGACTTCTCTATCTAGGCGCACGTGGAGACCAAGGCCTGCAAAAAACGACACAAGAACATAAATGCCTTAAAGGCTGCTGTCAACAAGGCCTGGGTCTCCATGGACGCCGATTACATCCAGCAAGTCTGTGGCAGCTTCAGACGTCGTCTTACCATTGTTATTGAGTCAAATGGTGGCTACATTGATTAAATTTGATCACAAACTATTTTATTATTCTAAAAATGTATGAATAAATGCTTCTCAAGTCATTAGAAATCTCATTATTGTCCGCAATATGTTCTGAACAAAAATCGGTAAATAATTCTGCACGGCCCGGTATAACTTCTTTTTCTATTTTGTGTTCCCCTTATTAGCATGAATTAGTAGGGTTAAAGCTGAAGGAGAAGGTAGAAGCATGACTTGAATTATTAAGACCATCCTATATGAGAACATGAATCTTCTACATTCGCATAGAGAAAATATTATAATTATATTTAAATACATATATATATTTACTTTACTATGTACTATGTAAATCAATTCCCCCCTCAGATTTAGATATTTTGAAAACTTTTCGGGATATAAAATTAATAATAAGTTCAATTATATGATTTGTAACAGATAAAGGAATATAAATGACTGAAAAACATTCATAGAAAAGATTTCATCAAATAAAATTATTCTTATCTTTCATATACTGTCATTAAAAAGTATTTATAATGCGCTATTGATAGTACAATCTTTTTTATCAAAGTATTTTCGCATATAACTTTGCCAACAAGGATACCTTTTTCTGTAACTAAATCAATTATGAATATAGAGCACATTCTCCCAGTGATGATCCTCTATATGAATAACTCATGTAATATTTTTTGATCTTGTTTCCCCCCTTATTGGTATGGATTAAAAGGGATTGCTTTTTTGTAGAGGTCGAGGAGAAGGCGGAAGCAAGACCTATGATATTACTGAATTAATACCCTTTGTTACGGAAATAATTAACAAATATGGTATTCTTCTTTGATACTATTTATTAAGTCATTCATCTCCATTTGCTGAGTAGTGGAAGTGTTCAATAAATAAAGATTGTTTTCCTAATTTAAATATAATTAATTTTCCGAGGATATCAATTTTTCCAAATTTCTTCATAAAATGGGCTTTATCTATTTATTTCTCTGACTATTTGAGATTCGATAGGAATTCATAATCGACGTTTTATATCCCGGAACAAAACAAGGGATGGCTCACAGATTAAATTCTAAAGTTAAGAATGGGATTGGCTGGTAGGGACTTTAATCACCCCTCAAATACATTTTTTTTAATTGCCAACAAAAATTAATGCAGGCTCTTGCAAAAAATAATAAAGTTTTTTGTCTCTGTACCAAAACCCCAGGATTTTAATTTGGTGTAGGGTAAGTAGAGACAAAAAAACTTTTTTATATTTTGCAAGAACCTGAATTTGTTTTTATTTGCAATGAAAAAACGTATTAAATGACAGCAACTGTATATTATGCAAAAAAAATATTTTCCTTGTTTAATCCATTTATATTGTTTTCATATTTTGATTGCGAAAAAGCAAGAAAATTAAGACTCAAGATCATGAACTCATTACAAGAAGACGAATAACATTTTTCATAGGAACCGTCAAATTTGATCTACAAATTTTAAATTTAATGACATGATTAAACTTGTCAAATAATTGGAGATATTGAAAAAAAATAAATTAACAGTTTATAATTAGCTAGATAATATTTAAAATGAAATTGTAGAGTTGTTTAAATTTCTGAAATTTAGAAATGAGCTTAAAAGCTTCTGATTCTTTTTAATGCTTTTACTTTAAATATATACAATTTTTAAAACCTCAAATATCCATTTGAAACTTCTCGTCGGTTGTGTTTGATAGTTATAGTAAAATAAAGATTTTTTGATTACTATATTTGTACTGTTATTATATAATACAAGACATACTTATTGCTTTCAATATGTTATGTAAATTGTATTATACCTACATTTTTGTTTGTTATGAAAAATTAAAATACATTTTTTCTTTTAGTTCAGATAAAGATGTCTGTTTTTGATGTTCTTGCGATGTTGAGCTTAATTATAGAAGTATTTTGAAGATTAAATGATGGATATAAATCTTAGTACAACAAAATGTATTTTATAGGTTTTTTCCGAGCATATATATTCAGTCCAAAAATCTTTGAAATGAAGTGAACGTGTAAGTTTCTTTTGAGAACGAACTAATTTTCTATTTGAAAAATATCACAACAAATACATGGGTGAGGTTTAAAAAAAAAATGAAAAAAAAAATATTTGTAAAATATCATTTCTTAAAATCAAATAAGTTTCAAATGAGTTTAGAAGATTTATACAGATACTGACAGTCAGACCTGTCGACAGATCATATTCTTCAAGGGGGGATGATTTATTCTATGTGTCCTTACCTATCATGTCAACGGGCTTAGTTATATTTATATTAATGTAATAATAGAAGTTACATTAATATTTTAAATCCAAAATATTCCAATGTATACTTGAACCTCCCTCCCAGCTTAAAGGTTCAAATAAAACTATTTTTTTATATCATTTATCCATGTTTTTATGAAAGACTACTATAGAGTTTACATAGTTGTCGTTCGTAATTATTATAGAAAAAAGTAAGCTTTTGAGGTTTCGTTGACTTTTAAAACTTCCGCTCTTATATAAATCCTGTAATTAATGTATCGGGTCAATTTTAATTATTGAATAGCTCCTCGACAAGTTTGTGTTGTGATGCCATTTGCTAAGTGTATTGTTATCCAAACTATCTTCTAGCATAAAATTTGAACTTAACTGTAAAAGCAATTAAACATAGAATTACTATTGATATTAAGTTATTAGTATAAGAAGAATTTCTTTGCAAACGAACGACTATTGACGTGTAAAATACCATATTTGAAAAGCTAAAGTTAGATCAGAGTATTATTGAAAGAGTATGTGTTTGCCTGGATATAAAAATAGATGAGTTATCGATCTGAATAAGAGTTAGGTTTGCCCATGTTGAAGATGAATTTATTATCCGGAAGGCCAATAGTCACTTCAAACCTGGCTGAAAGGCTATATTACATAGAGTGATAAAATTATTAAAGGGGAAATCAATGGAACACATGAAACCTAAGAAGCCTGCTTTAAACGAGGGTTACAACGTGGGCTCACGTACTAAGTCCGGATTCATGCCTAAGAGATGATTTGGAATTGTCTCCTAATAGTAAAGAAACGCCCATTAAAGTTCACACATAATGCTTAACTTAAAAAAAGTTAAATTGAATTTGCGCCGTTTGTTTCAAATCGAATATAATATAAATAAAGTTCCATCAAAAAGAAATTATCTTTCGAGGGGAATTTGGATTGCATTTGAAAATAAATTTGATTCCCAAATAAAAACACCAGATGGACAAGGGAATTAGTTATAATGACCCTGCATCTTGGAGGACAAAGGATAAAGATTATATTGATCTATGGACCCAACAATAACGATCTCCAATTTTTTGAATCACTCGATTCCAAATTCATGTCAGATGAAAATATGAAAAGTGAGGGAGAAGTGGTGCTGGGAGACATGAATTTTGTCATGGATCAGGTGGAGATACAACAAATTATTTGATTGAAAAAAAGAAATAATCTTGAAATGAATGTAAATAAATACTCTAAAAGAGAGACTCTAAAGAGAGGATTCTGCACCGTGGCTCAGGAAGAATCCTGGGCATAACTTTTTTATTAACAACAAGAATGGAGTGGTATTTCTATTAGCTTATTTGGCCCCAAATATTAGTCAGTGTAAGATAACACCACAAAAGCAATCTGACCATAAGCACGTATTGGTACCATTAATTCTCCTCCAAAACATATGAAAAAGACATGGAAAATGGATATCTTTCTATTAGAAGACCATCAAACAGATGTATGGTTTAGGAAATCATCATGGATGCACTCTCAAAACTACAATGTAAAATAGTTAAAACGGTGTTTCATGCCTTTAAATTAATCTTAGACTGTACTAGGTGAGAATGTCTTAAAATAGGTGATAGGAAAAGTGAAGAAAAAAGGATAAAGAAGACAAAATTGGAGGATCTGAACAAAAGGAAGTATAGTCCCACCATTAGCGAAAAGTTATTTGATTTAGTTAATACGTCAGTAGAAGTTGTATGATCCGAACTGGCATAAATAACATTGCAAAAGAGCTTTTAATATTTGAACGCATAAGAAAACTAGAAAATAATCGAATGCCATTAAAGATTATTAGCATATTATTCGATGAAAATGCTAAAACAAATCAAATGTATTTTAGCAAAGCAATAAGCTAATACTACCAGGAATAATGTTAAATCAAATTATCCATGTGAAAATAGTTTAAATAATGCCTTCGATTGCGATACCCCAAGCCTTCCCTAGTTATCGCAACCAATAATAAGTTTTTTTGGAAGAGAAGATAAGTGAAATTCAAGTATATATAAAGCTCTACAACAAAAAGAATGTATCTCCAGGACAATAAGGTTTCCAGATTGAATTTGATACGAAATATGTTCTTTATTAATTCTGTTGTTAAAAAAAAAAGGGAAACAATATCGCAAGGTTTTTTTTTTTTGGTAAACATATCACATAGGAAACTCTTACATTAATTCCTAAAAATGGAAAAGATCCAAGATATGTCCAAATCCTAAGGCCACCAGCAATTCTAAACACCTTTTATAAAATATACAGTGGTCTACCTAGTAAGATAATTCCAAAGGTCCTTCCTTATTTCCTTCACTATACTCAAAAAGGGTTTGTTGGAGGAAGATGCATAAAGGATGTGAATAGGATAATTATGGATTCAATAGAATCGGGGAAAGAAAGAGAGCACAACGTGGTATAATGTCGATTGATTAAAAAAAAAAGCCTTCGACACCCTTTCTTATAATTTAATATTGGAAAGCTAATTAGCTATGGTTTTGGCAATAACTACACGAGGATGATTGCCCTTTGCCTATGTACCATCTATACAAAATTACGTAAACAGTTTTGAAATTAAACGGTTGTTGCCAGGGAGATACCTTGTCTCCCAGCCTATTCATCTTAGTGATGGATCAACTAATCAGGAAAATTGAATTCGCAAATTCGTCCTTGGAAGCTTTCAGCACAAGGTTGAAGCTTATGCGGATGTTTCGACTGTTTTGTATTCAGAGAAATTAGAAGTAATTCTGAAATATGTGAGTTGTACTTTACGGATTCTTAAAACTTTCAAAAAATAATCTGGTTTCGGGATTAACTTTCCTAAGTCGAGAATTCTAACCAACATAGGAAATATCCTACTCGGTTGAGGAATACAGATAGCACCTAAAATAAAATTCCTTGGAGATAAAAAATATATGACAGGGGATTACTAGACAGAAAATTTGAGAGAAACCGAAGAAAAAATTAGGAAAACGTTCTGGTAGGGGTAGATATATTGGTGTGAGGAACCTGCCCAGGAGGATACATCTCTTATCATTCCTAAAGTAATTCATCTTTTAAGAATTACACTCTATAGCGATAGAAGAGTTGTGCGTGAGTTTTGTGCTGTAGATCGACCAGAAAAGGATCACGTGGAAGCAATTTACCTGTCCTAAAAAATATGGGGTATTGGGGCTGCTCTCAATTAAAATATTCTGGAAAACACTTTTATTTACATGGTTCAAAAGATTGATGAATGGAAGCTCCGCATGCTCTAAACTTTTGAGAAACAATATGGAAATCAAGAGATTAATGTTTACACATTTCGAGATAAACGAACAAGAGTAATACTTGAGATTTTGAAATCACTGGATATTTTTTGGAATGAAGTTTCGAAGTAAGGAATGCCAATTGTTCAAAAATCCTTCCCTTAACGACATGGCAGCAACCCATATTAAATAATCAACGCTTATCTGGTATGCCCATCAAGAAAAAGCTGGACTTCATTGGAGAAGTTTTTAATAGAGAACAAAAAATGTTTTTTACCGAGGAAATGGAATGGAAAATAATTTTAAAGAATATTAAAATTTGTAGAAGACAAATTGGTCCAATGTATTCTTTTTTCAACTATATAAAAGGAATGACCAACAAATCAATTCGAATTTTAGAGTGATGACAATGTTAAAAGTCAATACGTCAGACAAATAAATAAAAAAAGGGATTCATTCCGAGAGACAATTTTTAGGACTCTGTCAGACAATTTATTCAAATTTTCGGCATATTGGTTCCGATAGAGGGTGGTCATAAGCACACTTACTTTTGGAAGTATACATGGGAGTGCCCCTAAAGATAGATTTGATTTCTTTTGCAAAACTTCAAGGGAAACTGCTGATCATTTCTTTCCGAAATATTATCCCAGGAAAATATATATAGATAAAATAATAGAAGTTATATACCAAAAATATAAAATGATTTTTAGGCCAAGTCATTTCTTTACATTGGACCCTACCAAGACGAACTAAACTATTTTACCTCAGAAGTTTTTACAATGCTTTATAAATTTTAATTCAACACTAGACATGTTAAAATATGTAACAAACATTCTAGACTTTTGACTTTTCCGAGTGTTTTTATTTTATTTTCGTTATTGTTTATTTCGTTTTCGTTATCTATTGTTTTATTTCTCTTTGTTCTGAATTCATTTGGACATTTTTAGGATATTAGAATAAATTTCTTATATTTCGGTGAAGAAAAGAATAATAAGTTTATAATAATTGATCTATAACAAATTTAAAATATATAAATAGCATATTCTCGGAAAAATACTATGAAAATAAGATGATTATAAAATATTGAATTATTTAATATCTACTTATATTTAATATATGTACTAACTATTTACATTGCACCATTCAATTACGAATTTTTCTTTTGATCAGTGTATAATCTTGTTTATCAAGGTTTTTCCACTCATTAACTTCTGACCATGATCCTCCTTTCTGTAACTAATTTCTCAGGTAACATCTGTTATAATTTTTTTAGAAAATCAGCATTGATGGTTTCTGGGCATTTGAAGGAGAGGTCTAATAGTTCCTAACTTTTTCAATGGTCTTTATCTATTTCTCTCTCTCTCTCTTTGATATTCCATAGGAACTTGTATTCTATTTTATAAACAGAGACCTGTTTAACATTCCGGCATAATAAAATGGACTTTCATCATCCCATATATTTATATCTAATGTTTAATACATTTTAAGAATTAAGCAGCTCTTAAATATAATTTATCAATTCGTTATAGATTCAAGTTAGTAAGTATATTGAGATATGGAAAAGAAGAACAAAGTTTATGACGACTACTGTATATCACGCATTACAATATTATCCGATGTTCTTATCATTCTTTTTGTGCACTCCATGCTAGTAATAAAGGGGAAGCATGACGTAACTTTTATTTTATTTCCCAATCTTCTCTTAAAATATAATTAGAAAAATGGCCCAAAATCAGTTGGTAGTAGGGACCTAATTCGATTATTTTATTATTTAATAATTTTTGGCAATTTTTCACAGCTTAGTTAGAGTAACTCGAATTCAATCAATCAACGTTCAGAACAATGGTAATGGAAAAGAAGAAGACAAATCAACAGTCAACAAAAAAATAGTGGATCTATTTATATTGGGACTTTCATTTTCCTCGAAAAAATATTTTGCCCTTTTCTTAATCAAATTTTTGGTAATATTTATCAAATGACGTTATTTAGAAAGGAACTTTTTTTATTGTTTTAATGACCTTCTTTAAAAAAAATGACAAGGTTTTTTAATTTTTTTTCTATTTTTAAAATTTTTTTCGACTCAAGTATCAAATGAATTTTATTTGTAGCAACATAAAAAAAAAATTCCAAGTTATTAGATAAATAATAATCCCAATTTTCTGTCTGAAATACTTCCTATTTTTTAATTATTTAATGCACGGCCCCTATCAAATAATGAATACTATAAGATTAAAAAAATTAAGGAGATCTCGAGCTGTAAAAGTAGGATAGCAGAGAAGTTGACAGAAGGTGATCCTATCTGAAATGAAGAATTTAGAGCTATTTCTTATTTCGACAGCTGCAAGATACTCTGTATCGTCATATTATCTTTCGAACCGTCTAATACGCATCCACAGATAGTTTAAAAAGTTTTGGGTATCCGATGCTTAAATGTTATGATTTTTGTTTCCTTCCTACTTTTTTAGTGATATAATTTTGATAATTTTTATTCATTTCTTTTCTACCAGATCATTTTATTAATTTTATTCAAGATTTCATAGAAATCTTGAATAACTACTAAAGAGTGTTTTTATTATCTTTTGACTCACCGTGCTAATTAATTGTTGTATTGACTTATGTTTAGGGATTCAATTATAGACTAAGATGTTATTTATATATGTAACTTCTCTCCAAAGGAATAAAGGGTTTATGTGAAAAAAACAAACAAAAAACAAATGATTAAATAAAGTCACGCAGATTACTGTCCTTCTGTAATAAAAACTTGATTGGTTAATCCAAGAGCATAGAACACTGTTTTTGATGCCTACAATTTCTGGAAAGGATGGAGAACATATAAGAAAATTAATCAAGCCAAGATGTGACAAGAAAATGACTCCATATTTGTTATTGAACTAAAATAATTAATCCATTAGGTCAAATCCTGTAATCCCATCAATTCAGGTCAAAAGACCTGCAATTACAGTCCTTCAACTGGTCTTTAAGAGGACTTATACCAATGTTACATCTTTTCAAAAATTATAAATTTCTCAGGATCCCAAATGCTAAAACATTGTTCAACAAATTAGGTTCAATGGAAAAATAATCCCTTTCTTTAGCAATGAGATGAACTGGGCCGTAAAAAGACCTTCAAAATCATCGTTGGATCGGTGAAGTTAGATGTGATGTGTCTCACATGTTCAAAACAAAGTTTCCAGCCTTCATCATTACCTTGGGGGTCATTTGGGGGAGTGTTTGTTGGGACTGGGTTGCCATATTTCTTGCAGATGTGGAAAATGCCTATAAGTCTTTTTGATCTCGTATCGAGTGAATGATTACTACTGAAGGTCAACAAATCAAATAAATATATAATTTTAGGTCTAATCATGTCAATAATATTATATATATTTTTTTGGCACTATTTTATCAACACGTTGTTGGGCTAAGTATACGATTAAAATAGTCTGGAATAATCTAATCGACCTTGGAATTATATGTTTTAATTTTTGCTTTAATATATTTGTAAATTTTAGATATATTTATAATTCATCAAACAAATATATATGAATATTTGTATATTCATTCCCAGCAAAAGATAATTCAATCAAAATTAAAAAAATATAATTACTGTGAATTTGTCGATTATTGATATTGATATAGTTTGCTAATTCAAAATTAGGTCACTTACATTTGGTGTCAGTAGTGTTGTGTCAGTCCTAAATGAGGTCTGACACAACACTAGTTCTCAAAATTTCTTTTGAACTCATTTCAAGTCCACAATTATGATATGGGGTTCATAGTGTTAAGATTTCTCCTAAGTTCAGTATAAATTCGCTTTCGAGCCCAAATAGAGTCATCAGACTTAGCAATCGAGTGCAAGTCAAGTCTTTGATTGTGATATCTAGTCAAGTTGTCAAAATGTGAACACAAGTCCCAGTAGAGTTCAAGTCCACACCTCCGATATTCTCATCCAAACACCCATTCTGCACAGGACATTGTATTACCGTAATAATTATTATTGACATAGTTTGACTTGGAAGCAGGCTTGATCAAACGAACATCAAAGACTTGTGTAACATTAGACACAAAAAATATATATCCTGATAATTTTAATGTCTACAAATAATATAATGTATTATCCCTTATTGTTATACAAATTGAAAGTTCAAAGACGTCAATGGGATCAGCAGTAATTAATAATATTTATTGACTTAACTAAAATAGAAAAACATAACATAAGAAGCTTCTATGTTTATGCTTTATCACTCTTTGGTACAAAGATACCCAATTCCCACGAAAACTAAATAAGCTCTTATCAGGGGCGTCCGCAGGATTATATTTTGGAGTGGACATGGTTTTTATGATTTTTTTTTGGTTGCATTTAAATGACCTCTTTCAGAAAAGTTTGCACTTTTTTTTTGCTTTTTCCTAAAATTTGGTCCATTGACTTTTTTTATCCTTTTTTTGACATCAAAAACTAAATTTTTTTATTTCCTTCTATAAAAAGAAATCATACCATTATAATTTCTTCTTTGTCAAGACCAAAAATGTCTTAATTCATTTTTTTTGGGGGTGGGGGACACACCCCTGCTTATATAGAAGATAATAACTAAATACCTTCTCAATATTATATTCATTCTCGAATATAAGATTTTGATATTATTTTAAATTGATTGTAAAGTCTTTTGATATTTTAGGAATAATCCCATCACCCATTGACAGACTTTGAATTTTCTACTAGGTGCGTTCATTTTTTTATGCTCACACTGTAACTAGATTCTAGGACACTTTGCTGAATGCCCTTTCCCCTTCCCATTCGTGTATCTCATATTTTAAAAGATAAAGTGATTAATTATTTGCCACGAATTGCAATAATTAAGCTTTCATTTATTAATAATCATTATTGATTCATTTCATTATGAAGCTTTAATTATTGAGGGGTTCCGCTATAAGAACCGTTGTACCAAAAATCATTATACCATTATATTATATTTTGATCAATAAATAATTTAGAAAAAGAAAATAATGTGAAGGGAAGAGTCTGAAATGAATTAATCATTAATTAATGATTGTATTTCGTATCAAATAATTAAACCCTTTATCTTTTAATATAGGAGTAACGTGAATGGGAATCATAGTTACATGGAATTTTAGCATGAATCATCACCAAATATTTTGATTAGCTTTTTCTGCAAAATTTTCGTTCGGCAAAGTATTCGCACACGGTATAACATATATATAAAAAAGGGATCTGTGTGAAGAAGAAAACTAAGTAACGCGATTAGAAAAGGACAAATGTTGAATCGTGTGCTTTTTCTTCTTTTTTGTTCATTATTTAATAATCGTGTGTGTATGTTAACATCTCCTTCTAAAAGAAGAGTTCTCGCCTATTTTTGGTGTAAATTGATTTAAATACATATAACGAAATAAATATAAAAATTTTTTTTCCCTGCACTAATGCAATTTCCTTAACTCATTTTCTTCCCTCAAAATCATATAACTGGCAGCTGATATTAACATGGGTCTTAATTCAGTAGTACTATATGTCTCACTCTCTCCTTCTCCACCCACTCTTACACAAATCCCATCTCTAACTATAAATATTGAACATAGTTTTGGGGGATTTTTTTTTTTTTTTTTTTTTTTTTAGTGAGGGTGGTATTTCAATTTGACAGAGAATTTGCGATATCATTTATTTTTGACTTTTTGTTTGAACATACATTCCTTGATATAATTTTTTTTTTTGAAAAGCTAATTTCTTAATTTCCTTCCAAAAAAAAATTTTTTTTAATCACATTTTTTTAAAGAACAACATTTATTTAATTACAAAAAAAATCATCAAATATCTGTATACTGAATAAATCTTCGTCTTTATATATGTTGTGTATAAGTTGAAATGTCTTTACAAGCAACAACTAGTATAAGAAAATTGTACTGCTTTCTATTTCTTCGTCTTAAAATCCATTATTTAATTACAACATAGGCCATTCTAATTACTTTCTTTACATTGATACTATCCTGTCATGATAATCTATTAAAATTAAATGGTTATTATGTATTTATGAGTAATATAACTCTGGGCATTAGAACTTTATAATATCCCAAAAAATACTTATTTTTGTATTAAATAACCAAAAATTAAACCATTAATATATTTATATATAATGGAATATTGGATTATTACATTATACTCATCCCAAGTTCTGTAAGATCTTCATTTAAAATTATTTGTATCATATTTTTGGTCGCAACTTGTACAAAAATGTATGTAACACATGTACTGAAAAGTCCTATACACTTAGATGGAGCTATATTTTTTTAGCTCTGGATTTTTGAAAAAAAAATTAATTTTTCAAATGTTTCTCCAAATATATATATTACATCAAGTCCCTTCCAAAATATAATCCTGCGAACAAATACATATTTGCTGACATATACACACTATAGAGCTCCTTGCCCACTAATTCGTTTGAATATTCCAAATAGGGGGAGGAATTATAAAAACGTATTTTGCAGATTATTAACATATCTGTACTTTTTTAGACATTTGCTCACGAGGATTTCGAGAATTTCTACACCTCCACACATTATAAAATATAATGAATATTACTTAGGATGAGATATACCAAAGAATATGTGTACGCTCAGTGCCACAAATTCAAAAAGAAATATTTGGTTGTGAATTCCAAGCATTTTTTAACAGTCAAGTTTGGTTGTTGTTGGCAATGTTTTTTTTCTCCACAGGTTGTTTATCTCTATTATTTCATTCTTGAGAAGATAACATCTAAATATTGAGTAATTACTTGTGTGTGGTGTGTGTGCTCATGGAAAACGTTGAGTAAATTTGATTTTTTCTTGGGCAGTCATCTTATTATATTAATGAAACAAATCCATATTTTTGGGTTTGTCGAGGCCTAAAGACTCCATGCAATGCTGGGTACTACCGCTAGTACTAATTCGACCATACTTAGTTTTTTCAAAAAAAAAAAAAAAAAAAAAATCACGTGGACATCACTGTAAAATGAATCCATAATTTAAGAATGATTCTAGTACGTCTCCAAATCAAAGCAAATGCTGCTTTGCTATAGTAAAGATATAATTTTTTTAAATAGTCGGATTAGCCATGTTTTGACTTTTGAGCGATTTTTTTCTCTGGATTTTCAATGTTATTTTTAAGTCGCCCAATAAATCTGTATTCGGTCTAAGGAAGGAGGAGAAAGATTCGTTTGGAGACATTACTCTAATGACTTTTTAGTCTTCCATGGTTTGAAAAATATCCATTGCTCATACTCTTGGTCAATGTTTTAAATGGAAGGTTCCCAACCCCTGAGACAACCTCCCAAAAACATCTAAAATGTGTACTAATTAGAATTTTTTAACTAAAGTTGTGAAATTTTTGGTTAAGTTTAAATAGAAATTAATCATTCAAGTATATTTCGAAAGGGAGATTGTAGACAAAAAGGCTATTCTAATACCTTAAAAAAATTATTCGGTATTGCTGTAGGATTCAAAAAGTCATTTATTAAGGTAGGATGGATTCAACGTTTCGCGTTGGAAGACTTGTCCCAAGAAATAGAAGGAATTATTCAAATGTTTCTTGTTTGGTTGTAAGTATTATGGGACATTCACCAAACGTTTAGGAGAAGGGGGATTAAGGCCTAAAACTAAATCTATATTCGTTGTTGAGGGGTCAACTTACAACTCCGTTGAGCTGAATGATATGTGAAGATGACATATAAATGACGTTATAGGGAACCGAGGACAAAAACTTTGAAAATTGTAGTTCCAGTTTTTTTTCTTGAGTTAGAAAATAAAGTGACCTTAAAAATGTCAAGAAATTCTAAAAAAAATATCTTTCAAAAAGGCTATTATGAGGGATTTTTTAAAGTTTTGTTTAAAAAATAAGATAAAACAAACTTTTCTTTAAAACAAAAAAAAAAAAATCCAATGTGACTTGACACAGTGTTTTTGAAAGACAAAGAATTTTGTAACATTTTTTCTGAGTCACTTACGGAGACTGCAGGTAGTTTGAGATTTATAGATTTTGTATTATAAAAAACATTATTGTATGATCGAATTGAATATGAATTGAATATAACTACTAAATTATTTTAAATTATGCAAATATGATATGATTATTATGAGTACTATCAAAGTTCATATAGGGTGTTGTGTTGACAAGTACATATACTCTTGTAATTTAATTTTATAATTATTGATAGCAACTTTTTTGTTCATTGGTCACTTTTGATATTTTCGACATAAGTAATAATCGTTTACATTGATTTTAAAATAATATTTATTCTATGTATCACCTTCGGCCTTAAGAACGGCCTCTAATTTGGCTCTGAAAGCATTACAAGTACACGCAATGGACTTTTTGTTCATGCTCTACCACTGAGGATTAACGGCTTGCTTCATAGTGTTTATATCCTGATGACGTCGTCTACAGGCCTTGCAGTAGATATTCAGCCAAAAACCATAATCCAGGGGATTGTTCTGGGCTATAGGGGGACCTAGAACTTTTGGACCCAGAAGGTATAGTTACCTCCAGTCTATCCCGTCCTACATCAACTTCTACTCTCGACAATCTTACCTACCTAAGGAAGGAACTTATACCTTAATTTTTCGGATCTATTAAGGCGGTAACCATTGGGAAACGAGATTCAAGGGGTACCACGGTAATTTCTGGCTACAAATTCCATTGACATGGGGCTTACATGATGTTAAGTGACAGTTAGAGTAAGAGCCGATTGTACAATTTTCCCATCTCTAATAAAGTCACTATAGTTTCTTTTGTTGCACATTGTATCGATACTGTCCACGTTTATTCATCCAAAAAAATCCCTTCTCTCCCTTATGCTGACTTAAAGTTGTAATGTAGTACTTGGCAACGTCAAAGATGGGTCTCTTTAATGTTTGAAGTTCAAAGTACCCTCTCAGACTCTCAGACTCAGTGTTTCGTCTCAACTTGTTACCATTGTAAATTATCCGAGAATCTCATTTTCCAAACAATTTAATTGGACCATCACAAAACCTTCCAGTAAAGATTTTATTTGTGTATACTTTTCACAATTCAACAACCATTAATATGTGGCCCGTAAATTTAAAAGCAAGGAAGAATATTTTTTCTTAAAATTGAGTCCAAATTACAATTGTATTCTTGTTGTAATAATTATCCTCAACTTCAATCGACAAAATAGTCTGATCCTTTAAAGGCGTCGCAAATTTAACTTAATGTACTCATAATTAATTGTATCAATTAAAGAACTATAAATTGATAGGTTTTATTTGTTAGGTCTTAAAATTGGGGTTTAATTAAGGTTCATAAATCAAATGAAGGTCTTAATTTAATATTCTTGGGTATCTCAAGTCATTCCATAAATTTGAATACAAAGCCTTTAATTGACGGAAATTTGTCTATGAAATGTGAGCTGGTATAAATATGATGTAAGAGAATAAATTGGCCATATCTTTTTTTCTTGATTCTTGTATGAATTCACCAGATATACGATTCAGTATCAAGGGCAATACTTTTTTTATGTAGATGAAATTGAATGATTCTTTTTGTAGGTCAATAATGAAAGTTAGTTGATAATGAGTTAAAAATGTTAAAGTAACAATAACGGTAGACATATCTTTATCGATCTAAAGTGTGGAATGAGGGGGGTTGTTTTTCTACCCCTTGTTTGTGAGAGAACCTTTGTTCCAATTGTATGTAGAATTATTATTTACTCAGGAAAAAATGAATTTCTCTTTTGACTACTCAAGGGATCAAGCAACGAGATAGACTGAGGACCAAAAAAATATTAATTCTACGCATACACAATATACATACATATAAAGTAATTGATAAGATAAAAAAGCAACATATAGACTTTATTGCCTATTTAATATTTGAAATTAGTTATATAAAACGCAGTCTTGACTTCACATCTCTCAGAGAGGCATCAGAGAACTAAAACGAAGGAACAATACACAAAAAAATAAATAATCATGAGACTTCTTCTTTTCTCAAGTCTGTCTCTATTCCTCCTTGTCCAGTTCAATCAGTAAGAATTTTGAAAATTAACTCAAGATTTAAAATGTTAAATCCGAATAATTCCCAAATTCTTATTTTCAGCACCGAGTCCAAGGAGGATAAAGTAATTCTATGCTATTTCTCAAGTTGGGCCACTTATCGTTGGAGCAATGGTAAATTTGACGTGGAAAACATTGATCCATTCATTTGTACACATGTGGCTTATGGATTTGCTGGTCTGGATCCCAATTCTTATAAAATTCGACTCCTTGACCCTTACAATGACTTGGAAGAAAACTGGGGAAAAGGTGCCATGAAAAGATTCAATGATTTGAAAAAAAAGAATCCCAAGCTTGTTACTCTCCTCTCTGTTGGGGGGTGGAATGAAGGTAAGGGTGCAAGGAAGCATTACATTCAATTTGACAAAATTTAATATTTATTTGGGTGTTTATTTGTTTGTTATATATGAATAGGAGCAACCAGCTATTCGAAAATGGTATCAACTCGAGCTCGTCGTAAGATTTTTATTGAGAGCACAATGGAGCTCCTCAAGAAACATGGATTTGACGGATTAGACTTTGATTGGGAGTATCCTGGCGGTCGTGCAGACTCGCCCGGATCTCCTACAGATCGTAAAAACTATGTTAAATTGCTTCAGGAATTGAGAAAAGCTTTGGATACTGCTGGAGGACTCAAGCTAACAGCAGCAGTGTCTGCCGGAGAAAATACCATCAATAAAGCCTATAACATACCTGCTATGGGAAAATATATGGACTTGATCAACGTTATGACCTATGACTATCACGGATGGTAAATTTGTTAAATTTATGAACAATGTATAAATATACTTTTATGTATAACAGGTGGCCCGGACACACCTTCACTGGACACAACTCTCCCCTTTATGGCCTTCCAGAAGAAGAAACCAATATCACACATCCAGGATACCATTTCAATTCAAATTATTCTATGAACTACTATGTTCAAAATGGTGCTCCAAAAGAAAAGCTACTCATGGGTTTTGGTGCTTATGGAAGAGGATTTCAACTCGCTGATCCAAATGAAAATGGATTTTATGCTAAGGCCACCAATGGCATCAGTGCAGGGAAATATACTGGTATGTATGAGAATTTAAATTTTTTGTTTGACTTAAATATAAACTAATTCAATCTCTTATATTTAAAAAATATTTTTAGCCACTATTGGATATTGGGGATTTAACGAGTACTGTGAGCTGATGCAAACAGAGAATTCTCAATGGACTTTGGTCCGAGTAAGTTAATTTTATTAGTTCCTTTTTAAATAATTACATAAAAATGATTTTCACCAATAGGATCCTCGAGTAGTTGCTCCTTACATTTACAAAGGGAACCAATGGTTCTCGTTTGATGACATTCAAAGTATTAAAATCAAATCTGAGTACATATTGGAGCAGGGATTCCGTGGAGGTTTTGTTTGGAGCATTGACTCTGATGACTTTTTGGGCCTCTGTGGAGAGGGAAAATTTCCATTGCTCACAACCATGAATAACGTTTTAAATGGAGGCATCCCAACCCCTGAACCTACACCAGAACCCACAACCAGGGATCCATGTAAGTATCTCTTTAAATACTTCTTATCCTCAGAAATAAACATTTAATTATTTATATCTCTAGCAATGCCCACGGACACGACAACACCTTCAGAACCTTCAAGTGGCACCTCGGAGGAACCAAATACTTTTAGACCTACTTCTATCGATCCAGGTGTTTGTACATCTGCTGGTCTATCATCCGATCCTAAGGACTGCAACAAATACTATATGTGTATACCAAATGTAGAAGGTGGCTTTGATAGCTTGCACCAGAGATGTGATCCAAATCTTGTCTATAATCCAGAAGCTAAATATTGTGACTGGTTGGAAAATGTTCCAATGTGTAGCTAGTGGTAGATTATAAGATATTCAATAGTAAAAAAACATTCCAAAAAATTATCTCAAATATTTGATTTCATTATCATGTTTTGATTAAACACTATTATTGTTAAAACTATTCAAATTTGTTTAATGCGAGTGAATTTTGAATAAACACTAATTAGATACAATTTTTTCCTTCATTTTGTTGAAATTACATAAATATAAGTAGATGATATGGGACTTTCATCGGCAATTGGAACAGGCCCTTTTTTTACAACATCAAATCGCTACAGGCCCAAAGCTTATATTATAATAGTAAAATATTATGTTCATTATTTTGAAAAAACTAAATAGTTTTTTTCACCTTTCTTTGAGATAAATTAATAATAATTGATTTTGAGGTCTAATATTAATTTTTAATTTTGAAATAATATTGTCAGTTTTTAACTCTTTTTTTTTTTTTGCTGTAAGTTGTATGATTATATTTATTGATTATTTTACTATCAGTTGAAACTTTGATCATAATTTAATTCCCACTCACTAAGGAGGAAATTGGATGACTTGATATACGAATTAACATATATATGACGTAGTTAGCCTTCGTAAAAATTTATTTAACTATGCGTTAAAATATAAATTAGAATTTTAATTTAACTATTCGTATGAAAGATTGAAGGATTTTTAACTTTATTACGCCCATAAGTCTTATGCGTGCATAGAATTCTCTGACTTTTTGAAATTAGAACCCGTGTCTATTTTTAGGAACAAGAATTTCATTTGTAATTTTTCAAAAACATGTGATTTTAGCATTGTTGTATCATTCCTTATTTATTCGGTCAGTCCAGTCTTATAATCGGCCCTATATGTCCTTGGCACCAGTCTTTAGGACTGTCAGTACTAGAAATGATTAAAAAAAGAGGTTGATGAACGTCATCAATGACCAAACCTTGTAAGTCTTTAGGAGTGAAATTCAGGACTGAATTGGACCGAACTGAGCCTTAACTGGACTGCAGTCTTCACTCATAAATAATAACGGACAATATATTCAATTTTCAAACTTTTGGATGAGGTAATAAGCATGCAATGCGTCAAATATAAGAAATTCGATTTTTTTTCTGGTTAATGGTAAATTGATTATATGTATTTGCAATTGTATCCTTGAAGTTATTAAGTCCAAAACTCTCAAACTACTCAATATAATAAGTATGACGCTATAGGATTAAAAGTATATTCTATTTCAGACGGATCATAGTAAATATAAAAATTCAAATTTAACACATAATATATTAACGTTATAGAAAGATTTAATGCAAATGCCCCCGAAGTGGCGAAACGATGACCACATAATCAATTTCTGTTTAAACTTTGTTGGCTACAAGGATATTTTTTCCCGCTAGGGGGCGCTGATTGTATCATAGATTATTATAAAAGTAACCGCACCACCTTCATGAAGGTCCTACAAAGGGAAGAAAAGACTGTGTAGGTCAAATGATTCAGTGATGTTATTTGGGTAAGCAGTTAAGCTTGTTCAAAAATTGATCACGTGCCCGTCGTTTTGTGTAAGTAAAAAATTAAAGTAAATTGAAAGAAATTAACCAATGAGCGCCTAAACGTAATTCTTTAAATACATAAACGGTTGAACAAAAAAGTGTGAGACCAGCATATCAGGGAGTACTAAACATTTTGTACGAGATTTGAGTTAGACAAAGTGTATCTTTTTGCTAATGATTAATCTAATCTATTAATTTATTCTAATGAATCATACAATAAAAATAAATACATTGTTATCATCCAATTTAGTTGAACGCACTGTTTCGCTTATATTAGTTGTACCTACCTATATATTTGTGTACATGAAAATTATCATGAAGGAAACGTGTCTGACATCTATGTATTTACAGAAAGTTTAAGACTGTATAATACTTGAATATATATATACATACATTGATTAAGTAATCAGTTTCAATACATTTGCATTACATTTGCTTTTGTGGTGGAGTTGAAAATGCAAAACTAGATAATTAGCTTCATTTTTCTTTGTTAGACTTTGTCTGGTTCTTCACAGATGAGAAAAATTTCTGTAAAACCCACAAGTATAACTCGAGGAACAATAGATGGTTGGCAGAAAGTCCTTATTAAGTCTCTAGGATCATGAAGGCTATGTACCTTAACTCAGTTATGGTTCTTAACGTTGTTAGTAACGAAGGTTACGTTATGCCGGCCTTCATCTATAAGCAAGACCCTTAAGGTAACGCCAAACTCTACATCAAAAGAGCTTTCATTTAAAAAAAAATGGACAATCGTAAATATAGATGAATTATGTCTAAATGAATTATTCAAACTTATAACCAACTCTTAATAGTACTGGGTCATAATAACAAAATTGGATGTTTGTAGCACGTCAACCCAAAAGAAAGATAGAATAATTTTTCTCAAAATTGAACATAGAAGACATTTTCCAACAAATTATAATTCATTTCAATGAACAAATGATTTCAGAGGCACCGCTAATTGTACTTAAAGTAGCCAAAACTCACCGCCACATTTATAGAATGAGGAAATTTATGAATTATTTTTCTAGGACAATATTTGGCCAAATTAACTACACTTAACACTCTCGGGTATTTAAATTCATCCCAGAAATTTGAATTCAACGCCTTTAATTGATCGCAACATCTCTTTGAAATAATGCCTGTCATTTGATAAATATAAATGATTGAACCTTTGTATAAATCATTTTTGCATTTTTCATAAAAATAAATATATTTTTTAAAACTAAACCCTGACATGTAGGCGATATTGAAAAAATACATTGCAGCCTAGATTAATAGAAATACTATTAACCTTGATTGCAACCAGTAACGTTAAACATCTTAACGAACTCAAATATCCACTCAATATATTTTAAATCCAAACGAAAAATTTCAGCCAAAAATAAAAAACATATAGCGTGAGAATGTGTTTCATTGAGTACAAGATACATTAAATCATTACTTTGTAAAAGGGACATAAATAATAGTTATTTACTTTTTAGAGTGGTTAATTCACATTTACTTGAATATTAATATCAGGGGCGTCTGCAGGGGCGGATGCTTTAGGTACCCCTTCAATTTCAACAATTGCCCCTGAATTTGCATTTTTGTGTTTCTAGGATACTTATCCCGTGGACAACTACACGCTAAAACAAAATTTTTAGCGTTAAAAAAAAATCCGTTCCGTTCAGCATTCTGTTCATTGAAAGGACGTTCCATGGAACGGTGTTCAATTTTTCGTTCCATCCACAAGTCTGCACACTAGGAAAAAAACACTCAATTTTCTTGATTCTGTGAATATGGTGTATGTCCTGCCGAGTTTTTGGCCTCCTAACTCGACAGAATTCAACTATTTAGACTATTTTGTCTAAAAAATGTTAAACAGGTTTCCAATGAAGGTCCCTACAGCACCACAAGATCCCTGAGAACTGGGATAACTTAACCCACTGGAACGTTCAAAAATGTAGTGAGACATTTCCGGGGACGTTGTGAACATATGGTCTGAGCTAACGTCGATTTTATTGATTGAATGTCAAATTTTTGTTATGAAGTTGATTTTTGTGAAAACATCAATAATACCAGTTAAGAAATAAAGTCACTGGAGCATTTATCTTTTTTTCTCGGCTTGTGAACGTTTGTGAACTCTTTAGTTTTATAGCATGATACTTATTAAAAAAATTACATGGTTCTTCAAGTCTAGTATTCTCAGCATGACGACTATTAAGCTTAACAAATCAACGATTACAAGACAAGAAAGTGAGAGGGTAGAATAGAAATAAACGTTTAACAATAATGCTAATGCTAATGATTTTAGGCCATTACTCTCTGGTAACTTGTTTTGAATCTTAAAAACACGTCCAAATCAGATGGAAAAACGACCTAGAGAATAATACTTACTAAATGATTTAACGTGTGCTAAACGATGAGAAAATTTGTATGCAATCAATAACAACTTTAGTTTAATTTGTCAAAATAACTGTTTGTATACCATACATGCAACCAAACTCGTTTTTCTACCACTAACTCCTTTTCTCAACCATGATTGTGTTTTCCAATTTCCTTCAATATTTATGCAGATACACTTCCTCGAAATATAATCGTAGGTGGAACGCCATATTGGTATATGAGTTGAATTCCTATTTAAAAAAAAAGAATATGACTCATGATTTAGTAATGGATGAAGAATTAATGATGGTGTCTAGTTTGTATCTGCAATTAGTCTACTTAGATCTGCAACAAGTCTCCAAAACAATTGCTCATATTAACGAAGTAATTATCATTTGGAGTGTCCCGATTATATACTTTATAATGACGAGCTATATACATCTAAGATATTCTATATATACAATCTATTATCCACTCTAACTCTGTTTCCTTCCAATGCAGTAGATACTTGTGCTAGCTCACCTTCCATACACTCTAGAATAGGTATTCTCAATCTTTTTTTGGCATTAGCCCAAAATTAATGAAGAGATTGGATAGGAATTGAATGTTTGTCTAACAAAGTTCTTATTTTTTATTTTTCCAAAAATATTCTCAACAATTGTAGTTCCTTACAGAGGCAACATCGCGGGAATTTCATCTTTCATGGATGAAAAATCAACATTGAACGAATATTTCTAGTTTTGAATTGTCCTTATTATTCACAGAAGCATCGAAACAAATAAATAAATTATCCTTGTCTTCCAATCTGGAATTATTTTATGTCCTGATCAAGATTTTTTGTCGGCGTGTATTTATATCATTCGACAAGGAAATCTTTTTTAATAGGTCTGGTATTTTGTCAATTGTAAAAATGGTCTCCACGGCCATAACCATGCATTCTTTCAATTTCTCGCTCTTGATAAAAGGCATCTTGTTCTTGTTGATACTCCATGCTTCAGAAGCACTTCCACAGGGTGTTTTTTTTCACTTCACTTAGCATGAACAAATTGTACTATGACGTTTTAAAATATTATTCTTCACCACTACTAGATTATTATTGCACATCACAAAACCTGGGTTCGCTTGCTTCTTCCTTTCGTAAGAAAGACCTCTAATTTCAATTCGTTCTTAAGCTAGGCTTGGGCTGCGGGCCCTCCTGTTGTGAATGCCACCTATGTATGAAAAATGCGTAGTTATCAATTACTCTATAATGAGAGTAATTCATGATACTCTCATCCTCTTAACGGACAAAAACTATTCTCGTAGCCCACTTAATTTTTACAAAAGATACTCATTTATTTTTAAACCTGAAGTAAAAATTATTTGGAGAACAATAAGAAAGGCTTGAAGAAATTAATTGCTAAATGAACGGTTCTCATTTTTGACGCAATTTATAGTGCTGCTTTTACATCGATTCATACTACATTACAAAATGAATAATCCAAGTAAAGATGCTATACACGAAGAGATCTTTATTATATCTCTCAATCTGTCTTCTAAAAATACAATGGTCGTGAATAGCTGTAGATTTTTAAATTTTTTTTCCAAAAAATTAAATATTTGAATTTTTTTTAAAGAAAATTAATTAATTGTAAATAGCTGTGGATTTTTTTCCTAAAAATGTGATATTTGAAACACATAACGATGTGTACCAAGTGACCCAATAAAATATGAAAACTTTGAATTTTCAAAAAGGTATTATTTATTAAGTAACAATAGAATTTCAACAAAATTTATACAATAAATAGATTTAGTGGCTTTGATGGCCTTGGTGTTTGGATGACAGACACTGCTGACCTTCCCCTCGAAATGCACCCCGAAGTTGTAGTCGAGGGGGTTGGCATTTTGGTTGTAAGGGGGGGGGGAGTGTCAAAAATAGTTCGAAAGACTCATTCAAAAGAGTCTTGTAACGGAAGAGATGGGTTTCTTTCATTTCTGGTGTCAAAAGTGGCCTCTCTGCCTTCACAAGGCTCTTTCACCCAACTATTTTGACAGCTCTCCGGACATTATGTATGGGTTGAAAGCCCAAGGTGTCTTACATGGACCCTCATGGACTTGAAGGATTGGCTTGTATTATTTTCTTTAACTCTTTAACTTTAAGTTCTTCTTCTTCTCCAACGTTCAGAATTGCTAACGGTGCAACGGTGGCCCTGGAGAGGCCCAGTGTCCAAGAGTGCGCGAATTGAAATTTGTCGATCACTTTCAAGTGTCCTTCTCTCGACTTGTGCGTCACTATATAAATGGAAGTTAATGGGAATAACAATTCATAAAAACGTTATAGCAACCCCAAGATAAATTATATTTTATGTTATCTTGAATATATGTAGTTACCCATAAAAAAATTTGCCGCACAAAAAAGTTAAATTTTGATTGATTTATTTAATTTAACTTTTAATTATCTAATATATTATTTACTAGATAACAAAGGTTATGTGAAAAAGTTCCGAAATTAAGTAAAAACAAGTGGATTAGATAAAATAAATTACTCCTGAAGTTCATTTTAAATTAAGCAACTTTAAATTGGGGTTTATGTTCTTGTCTCTTAAACATTAACTGATTATTAAAATTAATTTACTTAATTATATTTAATATCAGAATTTTTTCACGTGACCTTATATTGCTAATAGTCCGAGAGCTTGGTGGGAAGATTTCACCATGTAAGGTACAGAAAGTTTGATCCCTTGAAATTGCTTATGTCACCTAGAACATAGATTTGTCAACCTGACCCCCCCCACCTGCTGGGTCTCGCCTATCGGAAAAGTGAGTTGAGATCCCCCTCCCCAAAGTCGGCCGAAAAAGGTTTTATTTGCGGTTTATTTTACCCCATAAATTACATAACCAAAAGTTGCATCAATGTATTATAGTTCTATCTCAAGGCATTATAAAAAAGCAAGATTGACCATCAATTTCTGTTTTGTAAAATTAAGTCTGACCTCACAAAAGTACCCCCCTAATTTTAAATTATCAATATCTTGATAATGCTTTATCAAGACATTATAACAGTCCCAATCTCAACATATTTTCAGTTACACATTGTATTATAAACTTTATAAATGCATATTTAAATAAAAATTACCTAGACATTTGCCATGGATAGTGTGGATTTGATATCTCCTCGTCACTGTCTTCACTTTCCTCACTAGTATCGCCATCTTCGTCAACATGCACTTAAAGAAAAAACACAAAATACACAATTTCATTAAGATCATTTTTTAAATAATGTTATCTATTTACCAGATTTCAAATTGAGATAAAATATAATTTTGATGTATGTAGCATTAATTGGGAGCACACTTTCTCAGTTTCTAACACTTTCAGTTTTTCTTGAAAATTTTTGTACCCACAAAATTTTGTTAGGCAAACATGCAATTCGTAACTTACGTTCTGCATCATCCTTCTGCAAGAGATCTGGCTCTGTGCAAACAATATCTAATGATTTTGAGGAAGAATTGTTCTCAAACCACACCAACCGGTAGCAACAATTTACATACTTCCATCCATTCTCTTAGGAAGATAATTCTGCTAGTGTCGATCTAGTTTCAGGTAGCCACCGTCTTGAAACTAAATGAGTGTGACGTATCTTTTCGAGTAGTGATATTGAACATGGTAGTATAAAACACCCTACAACTTTTGCACACATTTGATTGGTTCCTCATCTTTCTTTGGTGTGTACTTGTCCAAAACAACTGGAACCGCACTTCAATTTCACCAACAAACTTTTCAACTGTGTCAATAGTGGATGCTGACTCCATCTGACACAAGCTGACTGTGGTTCTTTGTTTTTCTGGAGGAACTTTAGTGGTCCTACTTTCCACTTTCCAGTCACAATCCGTGAAGGTATAATAGGCAGGTAGTGATTTGCTGCGTGTATCTGATTTATGCTTATATATCGGTGAGTGTTGTTGGTTTGTAATCCGGCTTATATCCATATCTTCAATCAAGGATCGTAAGAGGAACAGCAGCCTAGATCAATTTTGTGTCGGATGTGCGGATAACAAAGTTTTTGGAGTGAGTATGTTCGAAAGATAATAAAGCATACGACAATCAGCTCCTTCCTGATCGCTGCACAGCCCCTCTTCTCCACTTTCAACGACTCTTCCTTTGTCAACTTTGTAGCTGTAGCATGTACATCGTGAATAAGGTTTTAGTTAAAATATAAGAAAATTGATGAAATATGAAAAAAATGTAAGTTTCGATTTATGATCCTTCATTACGCTTGGTTTTTGTAGGTTTAAGCACATTTTATTAATAACTGTATTCAAGGTAACTTAATAGATATTCATCTTTTGATTGTTGGAATGTTGTTTATAAATTGTTATTCCCTTTATGTTTCATCTACAGAGTGAGGCCCCAAAACTTGCAGTAGGCTTTAATTAAGATTTCATCCTCTTTTTTTTTTTTAATTACTGGCCTTTATCACGGAACTAAACGACAGCTGAATAAAAAAAAGTTTTGTTTTCATCCCATGCTATAAGTGTAAAAATGCGCGACAATGTCAGTGCCGAGAGGACTGCCGATACCGTTAGCATCTTTATCAGAACTCCCAACAACATCGTGGAGTCTATTACAGCCCTATACAACCAAGAAAAATCAACAATTCTACAGCAAAAATTTGGCAGAATTTTAGCCTCCCTTTATGTAGCCCTTCTCCAGCTCTGACCTCAACCCCTACATTTTGCAGTTTAGGGGCGTCTTAAAGGATAATTTCTGCTTCGCTTTTTTTTCCAAACTTGGATTTGCTCCAACCTACCATCATGATAGAGTGATCCGCGATGGGCACATCCTTTATCATCAAGATTTGCCAATCTGTTCGCCGGAGTGTTGAGGATGTTATTGCTTGTGAATGAGGACATAGTGAATAAAAAATATATTTTTATACAGTATTTAAATCACAAATTGCTTTAGAGTTGTCCTTTATTGAATATTAATGTTGTTGCAATTGATTCATAATCACTTTTGTGTTCTACGGCTTGATTAAAAAATAACAAATGTTTGTTTTAGGCAGTGGGAGTTACAAGACCTGAATTTTGTTACATACTCTTATAGTTGGATACCAAGTTAATTTGTTTAATTGACCATAATTCATAGGATACATATCCCTTCCGCTCTCTTCCTATATTATAACATGTGAAATTGCATGACAACCCTCGAGCTTATTTAAGTTCTAATTTAGAATTTAATTGAAGGAACATAATTTGAACTAAAAGATCGAAATTCATTTCCTATCATTTTTATTTATTTATTATTTTTTTAAAGAATATATTGAGCAGAGAATTAATGAACCAATAAAGGACATTTAAGATATGATTTAAACTCTTTTCATGTGTTATTTATTCGCTTGTTATATTTACACTCTATTTATTTTCCAAATAAGTCCTTTAACATCAAAGACGGCTGTATTTCACTGATTTTAGGACTTATTCTGTTTGCTTTTTTTTTTTTAAGAAAAAAGGTTTCCGAGATACAATAAAAGTCACTACATGCAAAACGAATGAAAAAAAAATACCTTCCATATCATCATAAAATAATGAAATGATTTTTTTATTACATAAATTCGATCAACGAAAGCTCGCCTACTGAACATTTGTATAGGGAAAGTTTATCCTGGGATTACTTCCCAATTAAAAATTGGTAAAGGATAAAAACTCGCCTGCGGAAGACTCGTCTTCCTTGATATAATGTAAATAATAATGTCCCTTATGTAATGACGGATGTGTTCGAACCAGAGAAAAGAAAAATAAACAAACACGATAGCAATTTGATGGAAAAAGTGCTAATCACTTAATTATCAGTTATCAATTATTATTAAAATGTATAAATGACGGACTATTCATATTGGAAGATACTCATGGATGGACAAACAAATATAACATCAGATTAGGCAAGAGCAGTGATTTCCTCTTCGTTATGAGCGAAGATATATCAATTGAACAGGTTGCTGGATGTGGTGATCCCGGTATCTCATTCCCGAGAGAGGAGTCCACTCTACTCCCTTATGCACTCTGGTAGTTTTCCTAGGATGAACTCTCCTCCCGTCGTTCTCGTGGAATTTAGAATCCAAATTCGAACATCTCTTGAAATGGATGATCATGTTAGAAGTATATCCCTTAGATTGCTTTGATCTTCCTTTTACGAGGCATGACGTCATGAAATTGGCATTGGAATCAGGAAAAAACATTATGATAATGTTGACTATGTGCAAGTACACCCCGCATAAAAATGGGATCACTCGAAAAATATAAAATTGAACAAAAATTCTTGGAGATGCATATTTTGTAAATAGATCTTTTATAAAATTATACATTGAATATTTTTCTATAATATAAGCTATGATATTCCTCATCCCTCTGTATTATGAATAAGTTATATGGGTCTAAATAAGAGTCTCCTTTTTCAGCCCATAAATGGAATATAACGAGCTCAGAACAAGACACAAACTCAATAAAAACACTATATAATAATAAAAAACACTTTTACATAAGTTTTATTAATGCTATTTTAAATTTGGGGATTCTTAGATTAAGGGTAAAAAATGGCTCTGAACGATAATGTTCCTGAATTACTATAATCCCCGATATTTTAGAATTCAGATGGCCACAGGAGGGTGTGACAGAGAATCTCTTAAGACTCTACCCTGAAGACTTCGGGAGGACCCTACAACCTCCATGATCTCCTCGAAACTCACTTGGGCGTGGAGTTTTTTCAGACATCTTTTGCCTTTCGCCTTCATGCCGACAAGGTTAATTTTTGAATATTAACTGGAATAGTGCTTACTCTTAATAATGAAACCTTTTATTTTAAAATATTCACCCTAAAATAATCCCGATTTGTTTAAAGTCAAGTCTACAATTTTACCTTGCCCACTATAGCGTTCCCAGAATTTTGGGAACCCTTAAAATCCTGTCTTAATTCTTAAAGTCACGGTCAAAATGGTATGCAAATTCCTCTTCACAGAACAATTTTGCTTAATGACGTCATTATAAATCAATCTTTTCATTTTGTATCGTAATAATAAATACTTTGATTAGGCCAGAATAAAGAATAATGAAAATCTATTCTTTTATGTGAAAAGTATTTAAAGTTTTACTAAATTGATAAATTGAGGTACTAAAATTAAGGAAAATAATGTCTTTTGGAGGGTGTTTTAAAATTAAGGACTTTTCAAGGAGGGATAAAATAGAATGAACCAATTTTTTTTCCCATATTAAGGACTAATTCAACCCCTACTAAAAAGTAATACATACATAGTAATAAAAATCGTGTGAATTTTGGGCATGCTTAAAAAAATGAAAACAAAAATTAACATGGTCACCTGTCAATTTGATTTTTGTTTGTTATGTTAATAAAGAAGTATGTGAAAACGCCTCAATGTTGTTCTCCTTTTCATTAATGCAAAGGATTGTCCCATTTGTTCGTTATCAAAAAGTCCACGAGGTTAGCATGGACATTATATATCCCTAGTGGAAATTATAGTTTCTTGTGAAGTTGAATGAATCAGTTGGACTGAGAAATATATACAATTTATATACTAAAGAACGTTAGAACATACTAGATTTGATCAATTTATACGTAAAGGTATGTTCATTGTACATGTAATAGGAAAGGACTGACGTTCAAATATTAGTTCAATTCATATTTGTTATTGGCAATGATCTATTTTTTATTTATTCAACTAAATTTATCTAATTTGTAAAGTATGTACAATATTTCCAAATGTTGCTAAGTATATTCAGTCATCAAATAATATGACTCAACAATAGTGTACTGTAAATATTCAAAAGAAGAGTAATAAATTAGGGAAAAGGAAAAGGAAAAAATCCATATAAAATAAATTTACAGTTTTTTAAAAAGGACATTTTTGTATATTTGAAATATACAGGGTAGGGCAGCAAAACGTGTACTCGAGAGATAGATTTGTAAATACATCAATAACTTTATATTTTCAATAATAGGAAAAAAAACTATATTAACAAATAATGTAGACAAGATTTTTGCAAAGCTTTTTTTTCACACAATATGACGACCTTCATTATCAATCACAGCCTTTACACGTCACCTGAAGACCATGCCAGAGTTAATGACAAATTCCTCTGACAAGTTGTCTCATGCAGCCACTATGAATGACTTCAGTGAGTACACATTTGGGTGTGAGGTCCTGTTGGTTTATGTCTACAAAGTGCCCCATATAGAAAAGTCCAGTGGGTTTAAATCTGGTGAGGAAGGGGATCATATCTCTTAGGACCAGAATCGAGTCATGTTATTTCCACAGAACTTTTGGCACTTGACGGAAGTGTGAGAAGGGACATCATCCTGAAAAAAATTACTCTCCGGTTAGTCGGTCTTCAACCTTGGGAAGATGGTTTACCTAAGCACCTTATAAAAGGCCTCCTGACCGATTTTCTGCCCAGCCTTGAGAAAGAACAGAACCGTTTTCTTTCCATCCGAGGCCACATCGCTGGAAGAAATTGTTTGGGCTGAGTGGTTCACCCCCGGAACCTTTTTTGTACAAGCCAGAGGTCGTTCTGTTGGTAATTGAATTGATCAATTGTGAAAATTTACTTGTTTTCACGATTAGACCCATTTGCCTTGATCCATGTAAGGAGTTTCTTGTACCTCTAGAGCCTCCTGGCTATCATGGCTGGCGTGGGGTTCTTGTGAAAGAAGCTAATCCCAAGTTGTACTTTATACCCTTTCTCCTGGTCCTATAAGCCACAAAGAAGTCGTTGCTGAGACTATTCATCGACATAGTTGGATCTTCCTATATATTCTTTTTAAAACTTAACAAGAACTTCGTATCCCTTTTTAAATTATGCCCTCAACTTCCTGACATCCTAGAGAGGCTTTTCCATTTTTTTAAAATTCTTGTCAACTTAAAACCAGACTTTTAGAACACTTAGCAATGTTCGTAATCTTCATCACATCAACTGCAGCATCTAGAAGATCTGAGATGCGCTACCTTTTTGTTTGCTGCTCGGTCATGATGATGCAAAGACTAAATGATTAGTTTATTTATTTTATGTAAAAAAGGACGGCAGAAACATAATATCAAAAAAGAATCGCTAAACCTTTTCACAGTAACAATAAAATAACATTTACTAACAGTCCATGTTTTGCTGACCTGCCTGTTAGTCAGTAAGTTATTCTAAGGGAAATTTTTATTAGACTTCATTTTTGATCATAAATTTTTCAAGGTGTTTGATTCAATAAAAAAAATGAAAAAAGTAAGTTTATATAGGTAACACCCTTCAAAAAATGTCGAGTAGACAATTCATTTACGAATAATGGTATAATTTATAACGATCAAAACTTGATTTATATTAGTAAAAAAACACGTTTTATTGATTATACCCTTATATGAAAATATTAGCAAAAGTTACCAGGCGTTGCTCTGGGCAAGAATGTAGCGGGGGAAATCTCATTGACGATGATTTTTATAAATTGCTAGTCCAATATTCACCAAAATATTAATTTCTTTATTTTTAAGGCTTCAGTAGTTAAACGGACATAGAGTTACAAAATTTCATTTTGAAGCTGATCTACTGTCAATAATCATCCGTAGGACAAATCTCTCCAGTCCACCCCTGCGGACCCTCTTGATAATGAAACATACAACATTTTAGTCAAATTAGTTGCATCTGTAAAATTTATCATGGAATAACCAAAATATATTTTTTAAAGTCATTTAAGTAATAGAATTTTATTTAATAAGGTCTTTAAGTTTCTGTGTAAAAAATGTGGGAGGGAATATCAATTTTATCATTCAGAATTTGGATAATTTAGGTATTAATATTAAGAACCTCAGAACTAGGACCTAATTTGTGTTTTTTAAATGTAGGAATACTTTTTATGATATGGTTAATTAGGTCCCACCCACACGGAAGCATCTTCAGGTAAACGTAAAATATTTATCTGTTTTGGGCTTGTATCCACATAAAGCCGGAGCTCCGTTTCCCCTAAAATGATATTTTTGGAAAACGGGGTTTACAGTGAAATCATCTGGCAACGCTGTTTACACGTTATATAATTAGGGCTGGGCATCGAGTGAGGTGTGTAAAAAGCGGGAGCAAGACATATGGTATTATTGATTAAAAGTTACGGTTTTGGAGGATAGAATATCACGTGATGCTGGTATTAAAATAAGAATCTTCTATATATCATACTACACTACAAGAGTTTAATATGACAAGTATTTGGAATTTTCAAATTCAGGAATACCTGAATTACTTCATAAAAATCATGAAAAAACTTCCAAATTTCTATATATTGATTTATTAACAAATATTAACTAAATTAGCTAATATGATATGCCATACAATGAGTAGTCAAAAACTTATGATTATCACTTAACCCGTAGCAGTAGATTCCCAGTAAATTTAGACATTCCGTCTCCAGCCTCTCCAGTTTTTTAATCAATCCTGACTAAACAATGCACCGCCCCTAGAACATCTTCAGAATGGAATCCAGTAGGATGCCTAATCCGGCAAACTATTGCTAGGGCATTTTAACGTATATTTGTGATATTAAGTTAAAGTAGTATGGGTAAATTAAAAACACAAATAAAAAACGATTAATTATAACGAAAAATATTAATTAGAAAATATAGTAGCTATACACAGAAAGTGAAACAAATTCCTAATAACAAACTACACTAAATATTAGAAATGTATTCAAAAAAAATTATCAGGGACAAATGATTCGAAATTGAAATTATTAACACTAAATATTACAAATGTATTCAATAAATTATTAGGGACAAATGATACGAAATTGAAGTTATTTAAATTAAATATTAGGAATTGATTCAACAAATTATTAGGTACAAATGTAGTAAAATATATATATACTATAATAATGAGTCATTTTTATACAGAAAAAAATATACTAATTATAAGTAGAAATAAAATCCGTCTTTTTCCTATCATACTTCAAATTCTATGTAGAATCCTCATTTTTCGTCATCTAAGTAATTTGTAAAGCTTATCTCCAATTTTCCCTTTAATTCTGGAGATTACATCCTTGCTGACAACCTTCGTTAATCTATGTAGAGTCCTACTAGGGACGGTTCTATCGGCATATTTCTTCATAAATATGAGAAAATGGAGTTCTCCAAGGTGAAAAAGGTATATTACAGGAAACTAGCATCTTTAAGAGGTCTGTGCTAAAGTTGTCAGAATCGTCATGAGTCAAATGTTGTTCGTATGCATTCATACAGGTATACGCGTCTAAAACTGAACACTCTTTTAAATTTTACGACTTGAGGGCTTAGCGAGGGGTTTGCTTGTAGACCTTAAGGCCAAAATCTTTCTTAACTAGCCGGTCCATGGTCCTTCTGCAGACATTGAACTCCCTGGAAAGGCGGCTGATGGTGACCTTGCCTCTCTTGTCATCGACATACTTTTTCACGGTAGCAACCATTTCGTCCAACATTCGAGGCCTTGACTTAGATCTTGTGGTTGCCTCAGGAGTCCCTGTGGCTACCATGCTGTAAACGGTGGTGCGGCTGCAGTTCAGAACCTTGGCAATTTCAATGGGAGTTTATCCCCGCATGGAAAGTTCCAAAATTGCGACTCGACGTCTCTCCATATTATCAGCTGTTGTTTCACTGTTGCTATTAAGATTTTGCTGAAGTTTTGAAGTCAAGACCCTTGCCTCAAAGTATAAACCGGTTTCAACTCAATAAAATCACGAATATGTGCATGGCGTAAAATTTAAATGAGTATTCAGTTTTAGACGCGCACACCTGTATTCTTGAATGCATACATAAGGGCATTAAGTCTCGTTTGACTCTGGATGGGACCTCTAAGAGCACTTACATCAGCATATTTGATTAAATATTTTATTGTCGTCTGGAAGGTATTTCCAAATTTCATGGCCTCCATTAATTTCAATCCAGACGTAGGGAGAATTTTTTTTTCGGCATTTCACTAATTTTATTGTGCAAACTCAAAGGTACTCGGTGAACAATAGATTCTTTGAGGAGAAGTTAGCACAACAATAATTCGAGAAAGAATGAATAAATAAGAAAAAAGGGAGATTCTACCAACTGTTTTCCTTTTCTAATCTCAGAACAGTAATTTATTTGACCAAACAGCGCAGTTTCAAATATAATTAATAACAAGCACTACCATCTACAGCTCTTATCTATTATTAAAGAAGAAGGAAAAATGAGCATTTAGCGTGTACAAATTTTTCTGAATTTGTACAATTTGCTTGTACAAGCGGACTGTATAAATTATTCCAAAAGAAAACGGGGGTTCAGTTTCTCCCATTCTAGGAGCTGTTTTCCAAAATATCGTTTTAGGTAAAACTTCGTCTTTATGATGACAGGTGCATCCTTTGGAAGGAAGGCCAACCACCAGTTGTACTGGTGGTTGATTTTCTGGTCATCGCAAAAAAAAAAAATCACGTCCGAGAAAAACCAGGGCATGCCCTGATGAAGTGGGTGCTTTGTGGCGGTTTGATGAACTTTTGGAAGTATTTTAAGCGCTTTTTCTTGGCATGTTTTATCAAGATACGGCCCTCCCTCATCTTGTATGGGTAGTAACAAAGGTTTTAGTTTTATGTAGAGCCGTCTCAGTGACTCTGATCTGCCAACTTCTCCAGCAATTGCCCTGATAGACTACCCTGGGCCACAAATTCCGGCGTCTGGACACGGTTACTTCGACCTTTGAAGTCAGTTCACATTGCTGTTGCCTCATAATCACTTTTACAGTAATCAAATCCCCTCCTAACCTTCTGAAAGATCATCTCTCTGAGTTCCAGTGTTCGAACAATTCTAATGTTGTCGTCCCCGATGTGAATTCCTAGGAGGGGTCCGTGCCTTTTCCAAATATTTGGGATAACGAATTCGTCAATTGGTTCTATTTTTTTAACTGGTGTAAGTTTGATCAAGTAAGTTTGAACTCAATTATTAAACTAACGTAGATACTTTAATATAATATTTGTGATAATGATACCAAGCGTTTTATTTTTCAAATACCGATTATTCAGAACAATTTTGAGTTCCATATAGCTACTTTTTTCACTCTTAAGCTCAACTGTCAAAAGGAAAATTGAACAACATATGGTATTGAATGTATCCCCCATTAAAAACCTTGACCTTCTATATTTTTCTGTTCTGTTAATTAGCATTTAGAGAGTAGTTATTAATTTTCATATACATTTAATTGATAATCTTATCAATGACAGAATATAAAATGACACCAATTGTAAACAAAGGCCTTTGATTGATATAAAATAATATATAAATTCAAATCCCGTGTAATTCCTTTTTTGAGTTTGAATCATACAAGAGTCAATTTATATGAAAATTATTGAAAACAGCTGATATGATAACACATTACATCATTGTTTATTTAAGAAAATGAGCCGTGACGGACCGATGCCTTCATACTAAAATGTAAAACACTTACGTTCTACATACTCGTATACAAAAAGGTAGAAATGTTTCTCAAACTTATTGCAATACGTTTTTAATGGGAGATACATTCAAGGTGATATCCTATTAACATGTAAATTAACTACGACTTTATTTAATTGTCTGCTATTGATATTTATAGTCAAGTATTTTATAAGGGATTGTCTTGTACGTTGATTTATTTAACTCAAATTAAAGCATGTTGAACAATGATAATATCTCCACAACTTTAAAAATAGGATATATACCTCATCCCTTGTTTTTTCCTCAAACCTATTGATGCTTGGTGTACGATTAATAAGATTAATTTTTTTCCCAATAATACTATCTCCAAAACGAATTGATATATATATATAAAAGTTTAAAAAATGAAAAATTTGGATTATAAAAATATATTTTATCTTTTAAAGAGAGTGCATTAATTGAGAACATTCTTAATCTTACTTAATCATACATTTGGTCATTTTCAACTGCTTATTTGGATCTTGACTCTGACACAATCTAGGAAACTATTTCTACAGGATCATTTGTATAATTAATGCAGTTGCTTCAGTTGTGTAGGCTACTTTCAAATATTCATTGTTCAGTCAAGTATTTAAATTTACTTTTAAAAATGTCATATTCAAATGAAAAAAATTTACTATTAGCTGAAAAATCAGTAAAGATTGTCCTTTCTTGGTCATTTTTGGAAAAGCAGGGCCGCTTGCAGGTGTATATATATTTTTTAGCTAATTTATATCTATTCACAAAAAATTAAAGTTTTTGAAAAAAAATTCAAAATTAAATTTAAAATATCAAATTTTATGTAAAAATTTCAAAAATTAAATTTAAAATATCGAACTTTATGAAAAAAAATTCAAAAACTCATAGTTTCAGACAAACAATTCAAAATTCACACCTGTTCACAAAAAATTAAGTTTCAAATATTGAATTTTTTGAACAAAAAAAAAAAAAAAAAAGATAAACTTCTGGTAAAAATAATTTAAAAAATGGATTATCTAGCAATTGATATATTTTTAATTAAGTTATAAATGAGTGATTCTTAGAAATTAAGTTTCAAATCCACAACTATTTACAAAAAAAATAAATTTTTCTAAAACAATGTCAAATATTAAAGTTTTTGGAAATAAATTTCAAATATTAAATTTTTCGAAATACATTTCAAATATTAAATTTTTTGATTTGTTGTATAATTTGCAATTTTTTTTATTTAAAAGCAAAAAATACTTAATTTGGACTGAAAGGGCCGCCGCCCCTCCAACCAACCCTCTGTGGACTCCCCTTAAAGGATGATACAGAATAGCTAGAATAATTGTAGTGCATTATAGTTATTTTTGTAAAAATATATTATCCCTACTCGACCCCAAAAAAAGAATGATTATTAACCAACTACCAACTAATTTCCAAATATTTTTTATTTTCTTTTTTAAGAAGATAGTTTGAGAGGTACAGTGAAAATATGTATTCACTAGTATATGCTAAATACCTATTGATGAAGCTTGGGTGTATTTCTTAGCTGGCCCTATCTTTTTGGGTATTGGTAATAGCTAAATCGGGGTGTTATAATTGGAAGACTTTGTTGGACTCAGAGTAGAATCAAGGATCAACATCGAAGTAATTCTTGCCAAAGTCCTACAAAGTCCGACATACACCCAAAAGATGTTCTCAAGGGGGTTGGCATCGTGGCTGTAGGAGGCCGAAAAAAAGTATTGAAAAGAGTCTTGCAACGGAAAACATGGTTTTTTTTTATTTCTGGTGTCAAAAGTACCCTCTCATCTCTCACAAGGCTCTTTTCACAAACTTTTTTGATTGCTCTCTAGACAGTCTGTTGTGAAATCCCGAGATTTCATGCATGGACCATCATGGACTTGAGGGGATTAGCCTGGGTGGTTTTATTTAACATATCCGAATCCAGTTTGGCCTTTTTGACATAACCCTTCTTCCACTCCAACGTTGTGGACTTGCTGCATGCGTAGGCGGTGGTCATTGAGACCCCCAATTGCGTGGAGTGAGAAAATGGAAATTCTTCAATCACGTTCACGTGTCATTTTCTCGACTGTTACTTAAGCTGGAGAGCTGGGGTTGTTTTGGGTTTCTAACCTATTGTTTATACTTTAATATACCAAAATAAGAATTAATTTCAATTACTCTACCTTCATTAATTATTGAATTAGTAAGTGATCAGATTTCAATCGACCAACCGGTGAACTCCAAAAACATTCTTCATTCTTGTGAGGGTTACCGTTTTGATTTTTGGTTTCTTTTTTTTAAACATATCCAAAATACTCAAAATTTCCATTACTATATACAACCTGGATTACACAAAAGAAAAATAGGGGGAGGATACTTTTAATTTCTGCGTGCAATATCATAACATTCCCTTATTTTTTCCTATAACATAATGTATATATTATTATTTTTTAGAATTTTTTCACTCTGAACATTGATGAAACTTTAGATTCTAATTTGGGTGAAGACGCAAGGTAAAACATGTCATCCGAGTTATACCCATTAAATCTTAAAAAGAGGAAGAAATGGATAACGCCCATCGAAAAAGTTTGGAGTTATTAGACTTATCCATCAAATAACTATAAACCTCCAATGCTGAATTCCTTAATATTTATAATAAATGTGACCTGGCTGGCTATATCATAATTTTATTAGTTTAATATTCGATATCTTCTGAAAATTAGTAATATATTACTTCGGAGAGCAATCCATCTTTATTTGCTTCCGCCACAACTACCCAAAAAGATGCATAAGACTTAATATATCAAAAAATAATAGAAATTTGTCAATGGTTTCTGAAAAAAAGCGAACATCATTGTTCGAAAAATGTTACCTACGTTCATAAAAAACTTTGCTACAGAAAAGATGGATCATGATCGGCAAAGTTATAAGCGAAACACACTTGGATAAAAAAGATAGCGGTCCTAATCTAAGGAAGTTATCAAAATTGAATGTTGAATTGTAAACATTCATCTATACATACATGAAAGATAAATTCAATATTTTTTAATAAAATATTTTATATTTATTTTGTTTACACAGTTTTTTTCTCTTCATTTATGAGTCTATTCCAAATCCATTATTGACCTAATTATTGCAAACTCTTAAATATATCCAAATTTCGAAATAATCTATATGATTTATTGAGTGCGCTTAGCTATATTTGTAATGACGACTAATGTATTTGTTTATTTTTCCAATTCTATACCTTTATAGTGAATACAATCTATGTTATATATCTTAGAATGAAATATTCGAGAGTGTCTCTGTATATATGTATTTGCATCTAGTTTTTTGATGAATACTTTTTTATCCTACAGTAGGACTTTTTTACTGTGTTAATAAAAAAACCTACTTTTGCGAAGTTTGAGGCATTGCAGGGCATATTTGGTGTAGAGCATGCTATTTAAATTTAGAAAAAGGGGGTTTGAGTCAAAATTGGTAATTTTGAAGCCTCTTATTCCGTCCTAATTATGACGCATAAATTGCCCTTCTCATATTTTTATTATTTAGTTTGTCGGTAAAAACATTGTCTTTTTTCATTCCCAGAAAATTAATTCCCTGCAAAATTCATCCCCAGAGATTTAGTTCCCACTTTGAAGGGGGATATTTAGCGACGTCATCCGGTTTTTGTATCTAAACTATTTAGTAGTTTTTGTATAGGGCTGTAGAGGGAGGGCTGAGAAGTCGGTAATGGAGATGAGCCGTGACTAGTGATAGATTGGAGACGGATATGAATGATGAACACTTTTTATGGGTTTTAAATGACGTCATGATAAATATTAATAGTAAGTAGGAATAGAATCCCGATCCATGGATAATATTTATACCTTGGAAAATGGAAGTAAATCGCGTAAATACTCTTCTTCTTCTTGTATTTTCCAAGGTATACACACCATAAGTGATCTCCTATCCATCACTCATCTCTAGTTCCGACTGTCCAGTCCTCCCTCTACAGCCATGCACAAAAATTAATAAGTAGCTTAGAAAAATTAACCGTATGTACTCACTAAATATCCTCTTCAAAGTGGGAATGAAATCTACGGGGATGTATTTCACTGGGAATGAATTTACTAGGAATGAAATCACAGAGCTTTGTTTTTAACAAATGAAGGAGTCTAATATGTGCTTAATGAATTGAGATACCCTGTTTCATCAATTATAATAGTTTTCTTTATGTCTATCAATTATCACTGCAATTAGGATTATTTTTGCGATGTGATGTTTAATTAATAGAGCAAAGTTTAACAGTTTGGATTGTTTGGATATTTGTATGAAAATATATTTGATATTCATATTTTTGTTAATGAAATCTCACAGATATTTTGCATGTAACATTGTCGTATATACAGGATGTACTTGAGATAGTGTTCCTGATCATATTCGGATACATATTTTTGAACTAAAAATAACATTTTAGTTACATTAATGAAATGTTGCAGGCGTTTTGCATGTAGTATTGAGCGTGTATACAGGATGCACTGTATATAATGCTCCCTGATATATATCATATACATGTTTTTGATCTCAAGAATAACATTGTAGTCATATTCATGAAATCTTCTGGGGTTTTGTATGTAGGATAAGACTCACCCAGATAGCGCTCATCAGTCATTAATAAAGAAGGGATATGTCTTTAAAAAAACAACTAAATTCAAGAATGTGAAAAGACGGTTGATCCGTACGCTCTTTTTTCTTCTTTGTTCATTATTTAGTAAGTCGTGGATGTGTTAACAATGCCCTCTAAAAGAAGAATTATCTCTTATCTTTGATATAGATTTATTTAAAAATCCACTTTTAAATAAATATATATGAAAAATCATATAACAGGCAGCTGACATTGAAAAGGTTCTTAATTCAATATGTCTCGCTCATGCTTTCTCCTTGAGCTCTTACGCAAATCCCATCTCCTAGTCAAAACGTCATATTTTTTTTTCTCTAGCTGTTGTTATTATCGATTCATTCTAGAGGAGAATACATATATCATCTATGTATTGAGTAGCTACGTGTGGGCGTGCCCTTGAAAAACGGTGAGTAAGAATGAGGATTTCTTAGGTAGTTATCCTCTATATATTTTTACAAAGTATGTCTGAAGGACGATGCCTAATGACTCCGGGGAATACCGGGCACTACTGCTAGTGATGGATACAATAGGGAAAATGTCCCCCTACCCTGTTTTTTTTCTAATTAAAATCGCCAAAACCACGTCAAAAATGGCTAGAGAGGCCTCAAATTTTCCTAAAGTTACTTTTATAATGGTCTTTATCAGAAAATATCATTGTGCAAAGAAATAATATTAACCCAAACACAGGACAGTCTAATATGCTTCTCACATGGTTTTGTGTACCTATAGGGAAGTTCCTTCAAGGTTATCAAAATCCTACCTTATATAATCTGGAACAAACCAAATAAATATCTACTGGTATAATTCCTGTTTTGCTATATTTATGCTTGTGTGAAATAAAATTTTCATCCTTTATAAAACAAAAAAAATCATACATAAAAGGCGGAAAATATAAACGTAAATAAAATTTGAACTTTGATTGTTCGTCTTGTAGGGAATTACCAAAACATAAATGGACATATGTCATACAATTACAAAAGATTCATTTTATATAGTGGGTGTGGATTATTAGACCTACTAAACATTATGTAGTTCCCACCTTTACTTTTATTGTATTTCGAATCCAATTCTTCCAAACTATCGAATTAATAATTATTCATAGCTCAGCAAGAACTAATTCGAGTTCAACAAATCAATGTTCAGGACACTAATGAGGGGGGGGGTCGGATTGGGTAACTTAATTTAAAAAAGCGGATCCTGTAATGGTTAAAAAAATATAATAACCGTTACACGTTATTTATTATTTACCAACGGGATCCCAATTTTCCCCGGCATCTCATAATTGAAAAAAAGGTTGACCGGTATCCTGCTGAAAAACAATTCTCTAAAGCTGTTCAATATTTCTATAAAAATTATTTCCCATTATACATCGAAATCCGTTGCTTCAGATTTACGGCTTTACCCGGTATATATGATGACAAAATTGTGTAATGATTTTTGTAGTATAATATAAATATAAACGTTTCACATAGTAGACAAAACCCCATTATTGAGTAAACAACAGAAGATTTAAAGCTTAATACATTATCAAAGGCAGAATGCAGGTGCGCTGCTGTGAGTATTTTGGTGAATATTGATCTGATGTCTCATAGATGACATGGATCCGGAGAAAAAAAGGGTTGCAGTTTTGAGGAAGGTCCTGGAAGACCCCGGACCCCAGGGGATTGATCACAGGGAAAGAAGTGCTCAAGCACAGCAGCAGATCGTGTAGACCAATGAGTTTATCAGCCATATGAAGAAAATGATTGATGCTGAATAGAGGTCCTTATACCACTTAAAAGGCCTTGATCGACTCCATCGTCCTGGAATTCGGAAATTTAGATTGTCCTCTAGTTTTCAAGTCCTGTGTATGGTCCAGGACACAAATCCAGGCAGTTTTTGTGGACAACAGAGGCTTCATTGAGTGAGATATATTTTCAATGATTGTATTTACTGCTCAGTTTTTTGTTTTTTTGAAAAAAATATTAAAAAATGAGAATTTTATATCGATTTAAAGTAGATGATTAAAAGAGCTGAATTTTGTCGTTATACCATGTAAATAGTTTTTAGACATGGCATTTGATATAATGAGGCAAAAATGGATCAAAAATATTTTAATCGAACAACATTTGCAGAGGGAATGTCATATATAATAACCAAATTCTTACAAAATAATCACGAAATGGTAGTATTATACAATATACCCTTCAGTTCATATTCCAGGTATTTTAATTTTGCTATACATGGATTTATTCTTTTAACAATACAAATATATTTTTAGTTCCTCAAATAAGTTATTAGTCTGTATATAAACTGTTACACACCTTTTTAAAGTCTAAACTCAACTCCGTAAAGATGAGTAAACACATAAAACGTTCCCATTATGTCATCATGAAAGATCAATGGTCTTTTGTCGTCAGATGTGCATCTATAGGTGCGGCAAAACACATGACGTAATAAAATATGCTGTAAATTAAATATATAAGATCTACGAAGTACAATATTATTTAGGATTGCTGATTTTTATGTAAGCTGTGATAATCCTTTTCATTTTGTATAAGGAAGAGTGTCATGGACTGTCATTAAATGTTTTCATTAAAATAATATTTATTGGTCTCATCTCAAAAAATAACACGATCTTATTGTATGGCCTATCAAGTTTTGAAATCCGTTTGGCGTGAGATTCCAAATTTTCTACGTGATAATGTCATTAAAGCATGCCCTTAAGTATTTCAATAAGTTCTGATAAACAAAGAATAGTGTAAATACGCTGGTATGTAAAATGAATTTTGTTTATTTTTATTAAGACTAAAGTACTCATCAGACATCCCAACATATTTAATTTATTTTCACAAAACCTCATCAATTGGTATTTTATACTTGAGAAAAGAACTCCTCATAATGATGTAAGTTGTGATGAAAATCGTTTGTATAATGAGTTTGTTAAAAAATAGAAACCAAAAATTAACATGGTAACACTGAAAATTTAAAAATGTTTTCTAGATCAGCTACAATCAGCTGTGACAAGGGAGGAGAGGAAGAAGGAAATAAACAAGGACATTGGCAAGAATGACTCCGATGTGGATCCCCAATTCTACTCTGAGTCCAACTAGGGCCTACAATAATAACTTTGCTACTAATCCTCGAGATTACTCTCTGTCTTGTATGAACACACGCGAATGTTCAATCAGGGGTTGATTATATTTTAATATATTTAGGAAAGGAAGTTTATTACTCAAGAATGAAATGAAATGACGACAGCTAATGGACGGAAAATTCATCCTTCAGTTTACCAATTCCAAAAAAAAAACCGTCCCAGCTAAAAATTAACTCAATTTATCTCACTAGATATAAGTATTATCATAATTGTAAATCAGGTGTGTTTTTTAGCTGGCACGTTCATTTGTAATTGGTAGTATAAAAAACGTCATTCTTATTTAATTTCTGAGTAGTCCTTTTCCAAATACATTCAATTATTTTCAAAACCTGTTTGAACGTTCGTGTGTGCTCATAAAAGACGGTGAGTAACCCTGAGGGTTTGTTGCGGAGATATAATTATAAGTTCGTGTTGGACTCAGAGTAGAATTGGGGTTCGGAGTAATTCTAGCATATGTTCTAGTTTATATCCCTTTTTCCTTCCTCTTTTGTCACAGCGGAGTGTAGCTGATTTAATGAACCATCATGAGCATTATTCTTTCTCTTCTCCTAAATATTCTTCAAATTGCTAGGGTTACAATGTTGATTTTTGGTTTCTTTTTTCTTTAACATCTCCCTTCCACACTGGATTTTCACCTTTGAGTATTTTTGTATTGAGTAATTACGTGTATTTGTGCTCATGAAAAACGAAGAGTAACACTCAAGATTTCTTGGGAAGTTAACTTCTTTATTATTTATTTATTTATCTACATTATTCATTGATTACCATTTTGCTTAACAAGTTATTTGAACAAATAATTAATTAATATATCAGTAAAAAAATTAAAATACACCTATTTAAATATATTTTGTATCGTTAACGTTTTTTACGTGGATTCATCCCATGAAAATATGTGGTTAGCTTACAGTTATCAGTGACAAAATGATATGTAACTATTATTAATCAAACAATCTGTTGAACTATATATCACAAAAATACTTCACCACTATTTTTATATGTGTAATTAATATATCAACCTATATTTGGTAATATAAATACTCTTAGAGTCAAATCCGGGTAAAATCAACTTTTATTCGGGAACAATCTTTTTTAACTGCAAAATGTCTTAATTGAAAATGCATCAAATTTAGAAATATGTATTTATAAAAAAAGTTATAGAGCATATTTCTATCATACTGTTATCTCCTGGTCTAAAAAATTATTAGTAAAAATAAATTATTGATTTTATGTACTAAATATTTATTTATTAAATATAATTATAGGTGGTAGGACAAAATTCTCTGTGGACAACACTCCCCTAGGAATATCCCCCCTCCCCATAAAAAAACTCCAATGGATTTAAATATTTCATCTTTCTTTGGGTATAATTACTCAACTATTTTAAGTTCTCATAGAGTATAAACGAACAGGCTGAATTTTGAGCCCTTTTTAAGATATGTTAGCTAAAAAAATGAATCGCAGCAAATGAAAATTGCGGACTTAACGTTATAAAGCTTCAAATGGTATGCATAGACTTAATCATGAACCATTTTTTTATACTCTGAATCGGAGGATAGGGATTATTCCATATATACTTAAGAATGCCATTTGTATAATAAAAACACAGAACGTAAATCTTTCTTCTTTTTTACACATTATTTAATTGGTCATCGTAGTGTTTATTTTCCCTATGATTAAACATTTCTTGGTAAAAATTGTATTAAAAATTTATAAAATGTTTTTGAATTTAAATATACTGATAACATTTTCCTAACAATAATGCTATTTTAAATGTAGAAAGTTCTCCGCTTTAAAAGTAAATAATTCATTTCCCTTCTTAAATCATATAATAGGCAGCGGATAGAAAACACAATCTTAAATCAGTAATACCATATGTCTTTCTCCGGCCTTCTCCTTGCATTCATTTTTGGTTATTACCAAAAATGGCATCCTTAATCCTACATTTCTTGTAGTCCCTTTTAAATAGAGTATATTGATTTAATTTTTTATCCAGGGGTAAGAAAAAGAGAATTCAATTTAAAAAAATCCATTGTATTTCTTATTTCGTTTCTTTATATATAACACATGGACTTAAATGTCTTGGGTTTAATAAAGAAAACACAGGATTTTTTTTTCGTTTAAAATTGGCTTTTTTTTTAAATTATTACTTTTTTTTAATTAATTTTATATAACAGAGTTTATATATACTTTTCAAGCCATTGTTTAGCTTCAACAGTATTTTTTCCTATATCGAAGCAGTTTAAAATTATAACACGAAATGGTTTTTGATGCATGGTTTAGGAAATAACAAAAGTAGTGTCACACTTAGCAAAATAACTCACAAACAAAAGAGCAAATTTTCATTACATTTCGACAGCTGCCTTTTGAAGGTGGGTACTAATTGAAAATGATGTGAATTAAAAAAAAATAGTGTATGAGGCCGACTTTTCAGCCCATGTGTTATATTCAAACATTAACGATCTGTAGTTTGTAGGGATTAATTAATAATTTAATTTAAATTTATAATCATTATCAATTATGATCTTATCAATTCTCTGCAATTTCATTCCTTCTTACATTTAATAGCAATTTTAAAATAAAAAATGGTACACTTAGTCGGGGTCAAAAACAAAACAAAAAATAATGCGTGTTCTTTATACAGCATACTCGTCTATATAAAGTTTTCCCTGGATTGGGTAATGCACCCCTTAATTTCCTCACAAATGTAATATTTTTACATTATCAAATTACTAACTTTTATTTTTAAATATCTATCTCCTTGAACCCATTTATTAGTGATATACTGAAATGATAACAATCACCTCTCAATTGAAGATAAGTAAGTTAAAAGAAAAATAGTTGATTTGTTTAATTTCTTTACTTTTAACTCTCCATGACCCTTGCTACCATTCGCTTGTATGTATTGCACTGTAAATTATTTTATACTAACGGTAGTACCCAGCATTTCCGAGAGTTATAAGGCGTCGACAAACATATATTTATTTGATTTGTAGCTACTAACTCAATACTTAGACGTTCTCTCCTTAAAAATATTATAATAACAGGTTGATTATTTCTTTTAAATATGATTATATGATCTAGGGAGTACTTTAGCTTGTTGCTTAACCTCATCTAATGGCACATTTATTTTTTCCGGTTTCATATAAAGTACTTCCTTATTTTTCTTTTTTAATATGAGCTGAACTAAACGCTTACGAGATTTCACTCATTCATACAGGGTATACTCCTTTTTTTAAATACTGTATTGGTATATAATATAGATCGTGGAGGACTAAATCAGTTTAAACCATTAAACTTTATTTTTTTTAAACCTTTGACTGTTTTTCATATATTCAGATCTTATATGTTTATACAAAAATAAAGTTTTGAATCTTCTTCCTCCTCTTCCTCCGCCTGTTGCTGTGCCACTTTTCGAGACTCTACTTATAAAAATTAAAAAAGAAGATTGCATTAACCAGTTAATTTGTCTTGGATTGCTCCAATTCAAATGAACACTTATGATAATTTAATCTCTTCAATTAAGCCAAATAGTGACATTGGATCCCTAATTTGACATATTACTTTGGTAATATTTCTTCTTGATTACTTAAGAACACATTATCTTTCTATTTTGGATGAGGGTACAAGCATCCATACATTTTGAAACAAACATCACATCACATTTTCATTATCATTCCCCATGCGTCTCTGGAACGGGCAGGTTCATACTAGCATTCGTACGAATTAACTTTGCTTTAATGATATAGAAGATAGGAAATACAGTTTCTTTTCTTTAACGAGTTGTACTAATCTTTAGACCATTGTCGTCAGAACTATTTTTTGAGACGGAGTGTGCATTTATTGCGGGGTTCTTAACCTTTTTTCTTCGATTCCCTCTTTTTAGTGAGCCATCTCTCCATTTTTCACAACAGCATCGATCTTTCACAAATTCGATTTAAACCCATATACTGTTTAGTACGTAAAAATAAGGCGTGTTTTTTGTGCCATTTTTTGGTCCTTAACTTTTGTTTGAATATATTATATTTTTTACTGATAGTTATCACATGGAACATAATTACTTATAGATTCGTTACATTTTTTTTCTAAATTTATTTGGGCCATAAAAAACATTCAAAAAATGCAACACTAGACTCACATAGGTTAATGCCACTTTTGCATTTGTTTTGCTTTGACGAGTGCCTCAAGGGGGAGAAGTAGTAGTGGTGTGGGCGTGGTTTCATTCTAAAGACAAGATTCTAAAAATGTCTTGGAAATAAAGGTAATTACTATCATGCTATGGAGTAGGAAGAAACGGGCGTTTGCCGTCGAGAATAAATATTGCCAAAAAAAATGATTTGACATAATATTTCGAAAATTAAACTAATTGCTATTTACTTCTTGAGTTTTTCTTTTTGTAATTCATGAAAATCAGTTAACTCCTTCAATTTCTAATATACAAAGAAGTCTTTTTTTAATTCATTTTCAAAATTAGAAATTTTCAAAATTATTTGAACGCAAATAACTCTACGGATAAATATACTAAAGAATTAAACTATGTGCCATAAAATCTGGTACTATACAAGAATCAAAATTGACTGCAGTTTTTCTAAATCGCGTTATTAGAACTTGATTTTTTTTCGTAAAAACCAACATTTGGATTTTAAACATTTGTTTAAAGATGAAAATCATTATGAAACAAAAATTTAACTTTTTTATAACTAAGTTTATTGTCTTTTGGGTAAATAAATTTTGTTGCGTAATCCTGTGAGTAATCGAGATAAGTGGTTGGGAGAACATTATGCTCTTGACATAAATTTAATACAGTTTTGTGCCATCAGTGGATAATTTATCATATCTACTCTTAATTTGAACATTTCTACAAAGCAAAATACCTCAGAGTAGATTAATGGAAACATAAAGCCGTCCAAGGTCATCTATTAAGATTTGTGTGTGTGTGTAAGATAGGTATATAAATATGCATTCAAAATATCACAACAAGGTCGACCCTTGTCTTATCATTCTTCCCCCTAAACACCCAAGTTAAAACAAAGTGACATATATAAACTTTCCTTCTTATTGAAAATATCCCATCCATAATCCTAACTTTTTCTTTCTTTCATTACAGGAATATGTAGAATAGAGAGAGATTTGAAAAGGCCTTGGAAATACGTAGTTTTGTCCTTTGTTTCTACTGACGCAAATATTTTTCAAGCTTACTTAAATTTTAATCTATGGATCTTTAGAAAAAACAAAAGATGGATTAAAATATCCTTTGTTATAGTACATATGCAGATAGATAGATTAATTTTTTTACTTTTTTGTGAATATTTAAGATGAAGAGTTGAAATATTTTTTGACATGTTTTTATATAAAAATACTTCACTTCTTAGGTACATATATGTATATACTTAAGTGCATGAATGAAACACAAGTATATTCTTGGATTTTCCCATTAGTTCCATAAAACTGGAAGACCTTGGCGTTATATTTAAATGATTTATAATTAATTTATGAATACAGTAACGTAAATCTATTCTTCATGATACGTCATAGAGAATAGATGTACTAACTAGAAATAATAGACAGTTTAGATTATAAAAGTACTGATGGAGTTGGAGTATGGTCCTTTATGGCTTGGAAGAATTCGCAAGAGAAGACGAATACCCTTTTAGTTATATACTTAAATCAATGTTCTTGAATGCTGCGTTACAATATAGGGATATCTTTAACCATGGAATCTATGCACACTCAGTAGAGTGGTGGTATGGTTAATACCCCTTTACCTGAGATCAAGACAAGGCCAAGGTTTTGAAAGATCAAGATTAAGTCAATACGATGAAGAAAAAGTTGATTTTGTTTTATATTTAAAAAAAGGATATTATAAATGTTTGTTGCTTTAATAATGGTCTTAACAACGAGATCATAGACTCTGGAACATAGAAAAACAGTATCAATTAAAAGCTGCGTAATTGTAATGTCAACTATATCAGGGGCGTGCCTCAGGGGGTAGGCTGGAGGGGCTGTAGCCCTCCGTCAAATAAAGGAATTTTTGCTTTTTACTAGAATTTTAATTGGTTAAGATGACAAAATTTTCCGCGAAAATTGGAGTATTTTTTTTTTTTTTTGAAAAAAAGTCATTTGGGCAAATTATGCTGCAGAGGAAAAAATTTACTATTGTTTTTTTCCAAATTATTTAATATTTGATATTCAATTTTTAAAATAATTAAAAAAAAAAATAATATTGCAAATTTTTTTCTTCAAAACATTTAATATTTCATTTTTTTTCTTCAAAACATTTAATATTTCATTTTTTTTCTTCAAAACATTTAATATTTGACTTTTTTTTCAGAAATTTTAATTTTTCTAATTTTTAGTGACCAATTGTAGATTTTTGAAATTTTATTCCAAAATTTTCATTTTTGGATTTTAATTTTGTAAAAATTCCGCCCCCCTCCAAAAACAAAAAAATATATATATATCTTTAATCCAGCGGAAATAAACAGAGATGTGTAATATATTTTCCTTTCGGCTGTTTTCGTTCATTTTCATAAGTTAACTTGTATATTATTTGAAGCAGGTAACTACGTAGTATGACTTAAAAAATGTATTGTATAGGATTTGTATTTTCATATTAATTTATATCAATATAGGGCCTTCCTTTCGTAATTGTGTCATTCTTATACTTTGTCATCTATAATTATTTTGATAAAATTACAATTTACTTTGTTTAACTAACTAATACCTTTTCTCTAAATAATAATTAACAGCTGGCAACACGAAAAATACAAAAGACTAGCTATCATTATTGTTGTATCTGTCCTTAGTTAGGACCGTGGATCAGTCTAGTCCGGTTTCATCCAGTCCAGTTCCACTTGTTGCTTCTTAGAGCAGGTAATATTTATCTTTCGGTGCGTAGTTTAAGGGTGTATTTCCTTTTTAATTTACCTGTTATTTAATAGAATAAATGATATAACTAAGTAAACATATTACAAGTTCGTTGTATACTGCATGATAATAGAAATATGCATATTTTCTACAAGATATGTGCAATACTCTTAATAAATTTCTCATATTTATTATTTGGTTTAATAAACTATCAATATTTTAGGGGAAATTCCAAGGACCGAATGTCCCAAGTATCTATTTGATATTGATAAATATTCTATATATTTTTATAGTCAAATGCAGAGCTGAGGTAAGTGACTCCAATGTTACTCTCTGGGTCACTGGGTCGACACCAAGATAACCGTATTTCTAATATACCTACAATAGGATATTTTGATATTATCACATCATAAATTAGATAGAACTCATACTTAAGAAGACCGAGGAGTATTTGTAGTCAAATAACTTCTCTGATAAGATGTTGACATATTAATCTAAAATTAACAAGCCCTATCAAATTATATTCTATTGATACATATTTATCGAGTCCTGCGATCATTCTAAATATGTATGAATGATTAATAACTTAATTCAATCAATATTGTTGTTGAACTGGACAACATTGATGAATATAATATTTATGGAAATGAAAAATAAACAAAAAAATAGTGTTTCAACTTAGATCCTCTTGTAAAATTAGGGCCTTATTCTTGCACAAACAACCACTATTAAAAAAACAAAAAAGAAGGTTTATGACCTCTACATTATTTTCCCCCTAAATTGGATCACCTCATATAATATTTATGACATTTCTAAAAATAACTAAAAATATTATTTGTAGAAATAAGTTTTTGTCACAATTTTGATTGTTTTTTAACTCAAAAATTGACTCTAACCATTGACAGTATAAAAATACGCAATAATAAAATCAAAAATGCTTAAAAGTCAAAGCTAATATGAAAAAACTAATTACACCTTCGTGATTAGTGGCCACACAATTAATAATACTTAGAACAAAGAGTATCTGAAGTGTTTCGCGGCGAAAGGGTGCGTGTTAACGGTTAGTTTTGGTGTGAGTTTTAGAATAGTAGTTAAGAGGTATCCGACATCCCCATTTAGAAACTAAAAGACTGTCAAATTATTGGTTGACATCAAACGTCTCTATAGTTTAATCAATTTAATTATGAGGAATGTGCGTTGTTTACTTAAATTAGTTTGTAAACAAAGCGTCAGAGAGTACCGCCATTTTGTGGCAAAATAATACAACTCTATGAATGATAATTTATTGAATATAACATAAAAGTGTTTGGGGTCTAGGTCATTTTGCCTTAAACTATTTTGCCTCAGGACATTTTCCAATAAAACAATTTTGTGTCAAGGATATTTCGGCTTAATATATAATTAAATGAGATTCATAGGTCAATTTTGTTATTTTTGGTTATAAAATATATTTCGAATCAAAATATGTAGTACGTATTACTATAAAAGGCATGAATGGTTGTTTTCTGTTAAAAAGAAGGAATCATCCCCCAAAATTTCAATGCATACACCAAAAAAATCTCACTATGTAGGGATTCAAACCAGAGTCGAAGTAGGTAAATAAATTAGTAAAATAGGAGAATCAAAAATATACACGACAACGATTCGAAACGAAAAATACATAATCACTTCTCCATTATTAATTATCATTCGACACTATGGAGTATTCATACTATAAAAGAATCATAGATTGACAAACAAGCATAATAAGAGGCGGGTGTATAATTACAGCACTATTTGGAATAGACATAACTCATGGTCAACACGCTCAGGAGGAATTATACAGTTGAACTCAATGTGCGTAGTTTCGTGCCCATGTGATTCTTAATAAAATAAATATACTTTATGTTTATGAACTTCACAAATGATTCCTAGGTTAGTTGGAGTAAATGTAATACTATAATTTTTGCTTATACTTAATCCATGCAATACCATCCAACCAATTAAAGGAACATAAAAACAAAGAAAAAACACTGTTCAACAGAAACCACACATTTAATGCATTTGAATGTCATAAATATTGCATATTTTGATTTCGTATAAACTTAATTTATAAATTAAGACAAAATATCCTTGAGACAAAATGGCTTAAGGGCAAAAAGGTGCAACAAGCAATAGACTGTCACACCATCTTGCGGAGAATATATTTTTTTCTAGTTTGCTCATGACCTATTAGTAATGCTCCGCAGAAAATATATTAAATTATTTTTTTACCACTTTAATTACAATTTTTAAAGCTTTTTAAGACAAGAAGTAAAAATTTTTTTTACTAGTAAATTTTTTTTAAAATAAATTCACTCTGCATTTTAAATAAAGTGTTCCTTCTTGTAAGTTATGCGTAATTGCATAATTAATTAAATGGTTAAAATAATTATTTGTTACGTAGTCTTAACCACACAACTATGTACCTACAAAATGTACGCATTAAATTTATGTTTATACGCAGATGTGTCTGTAAACATCCTTAAGTGTTTTTATTGTAAGGAAGGGCTGTAAAAAAGGAAAAACCGATGCATTCCTTCCAGCTCATTTAGTGGGGTAAAGTAATCTAACCAATATACCTACAATAAATGCAGAAACTTATCAGGGGAGTCCACAGGAACTAGGAAAGAGGGGCTGTACCCCCCCACAAAAAAAAAGATCAAGGATTTTTGCTTTTTACTATAATTTTTTTTATCATTAGGACAAATTATGCTCCAGAGCAAGAAAATTATTTTTTTTGTGAATAGCTATGGATTTTTTAAATTTTACTTCCTAAAAAAATTAATTTTCTCTAAATAGCTATGGGTTTTGAAATTTTTTTGGAACAAAATTAATATTTGAAATTTAAACTTTTGGAATTTTTTTCCAAAAAGGTAAAAATATTATAAATATAAGTATTTTTAAACTTAAAAAAAAATAATATTTGTAATTTAATTTGTTGGAATTTTTTTCCAAAAAATTTAATTTTCAAGTTTAAAAAAAAAATTAATTTTCATATTTTTTCGAAAAAGTTAGTTTTCTAATTTTTTCGAACAATTTGATATTTCAAATTTAATTTTTGGAATTTTTTTCCGAAAAATTTAATTTTGTGAATACCAATGGATTTTTAATTTTTTTCCAAGGAATTCCAAAAACCAAGGCTCCCCCCCTAACAAAAAAAAATCATGCAAACTGTTTTAATTTAACTTCTAAAAACATATTCTGGGATATTTTTTGGATTTAAATTTAAATCTAGACATCTTACTGGTGTTGGATTTCGGTACAAAAATCCTCGGGTCCTTAACTTTATTACATCTTGAACCATTCCTCAGAATAAAAAAGAGTCGGATAAGGCTCAAAATTAATTCCTAATTGGTCAGACTTAACAAGAGCTTATTCAAAATTAACCAATCAACATTCAAAACACTGATAAGCGGAGAAGAAGGAGAATAATCGAGAGCTGACCAGAAAATGGAATGTGAATTTTTATATTAGTGAGTTAATACCATACAACATAATACAGTGTGTTTTTTTATTGGAGTAACGCCATGTCCTAGACAGGCCTGAAATAGTTATAAATTGTTTTGCAACGGCATCCGAAGGGTTGGCCGGAGGGATTTTATTCCACTCCAAATTAAGGAATTTTTTCTAAAAAATTTAATTTTTGAATTTTTTCCCAAAAATTTAATTTTTTGGGAATAGCTGAGAATTTTTGAATTTTTTCTAAAAAAATTAATGTTTGAAATTTAACTTTTGATTTTTTTCCCCCAATCAATTTAAGTTTTTGTAAATAACAGTAGCTTTTTGATATTTTTTATAACAATAATACAATACTGTTTATTGTGTTTCCTGTCCAAGTACTAACATGAAAATGAGATGTTACACTGGTCCAAAGACATTTATGAATTGATACTCTATTTTATAGAGAAAATAAAATCCTAATTTGCAAAAATAAAAACAATAAAATATGCACACTAACTAAACATTTAAAACTCCAAGATGGTGGATAAATTTTGAGTCTATTAAACAAAAAAAGCCAAGAAAACAACTCTCATACAATATTAGAACATGAGCAAGCTAACACAACATTCAAAGTTGTATGATGGCTCAGAGACTGAGATTGTTTTGAGCGTTTTTATTAAAAATTAATTTATAGAGTTCAGGTTTAAGAAAATTGTGGGGAACTTTTTTTTTGTCAAGTAAACAAAATATTTTTAGAATATAATTTTTTTATTTACTTAAATTTACCTTTTTTAAGGAGAGGTAATTATTTTTATGGCCAAAAGATGGTGCAGAGATTCTGAGCCTAGTGAGTAAACTACCAATAAAGCAGCCTTCATACCCACATCCATTCATTTCAAAATGCTAACAAATCAAGTTTAGAGGATCCAAAATGGATGAAGGATTTCATACTTTAATGGACTTCTAAGATCTTCTCTAAAAATAATAGGTTTAACCTCAAATATCTATCAAAAGAGTCAAATGAATGACCAAATTTGTGTGTCTTATATTTTTTATTTATTCAATTGGGATTATGTCATGGTATATTATACGTAGTATGTATTAAATATCCTGATATATAAGCAACCGCCCCATAGAAAATCATTTATTTTTAAACACGCATGTCTAACCAATTCAATAATATAAACTGTCTCGAGTGTGTGCGTTTGCGAGTGTCTGTAGCAGGATGTTTTACCATTTCGTGATGCTGTAGTACGCAATACCCGATAACTGAGGCAACATCTACTTAATAAAAAAGAACAAATTATTATAACCACCAAACTAGTTGATGATTTCCTAGTCCAGAAGTTAAAGTGTTATACATAGTTATATCTTCTTTACAATAAAATATCATCGGTTATTCTTATCGACTCCTTACAACAACAAAATACACAGCATGCAGGTCTCTAACAAACTCTCCTGTAGCCTTCTAATTGTATTGGCCTTTTCTTTGAGCTCCTTTCCGACCGCAACGAATGCCATGAAGTTTATGTGCGATCTATGCGAATCCAATTGGCTTCATTGTCTCGTCAAATGTCATATGGAGGAATACATGACTCGTCATCAGTACAATGAGTAAGTTTATAATTAATTAGTTGCATAATTATTATCCAAATTTCTAGATATATACTAGCTGAACTCGCCGGTATTGATAGCCTTATGTTGTTGTTTTTTCATTTGATTGATTTTTAAAAGCTTTTTAGTATTTATATAATAAGATTCTAAAAATAGTTTTGTTGAATTGATTCATCATTTTTACTAATATGCTAAACATGGGCTATTCGTTTTTGCCACAAGCACCGGGGGGCGTCTTTGAGCCGTCAGTAAATTCAGTTATAATTACCCTTTATTTAGCACCCTTACAGTAATAATTTGTGTCACACATTTTTTCCCTATCATACTCTGCCCATCTATTGGCCTTATAGACACACTGGCACATGGAACGAAAAAAAAAAGTTTTAGCTGTGTAAAACTGCAGACTGGACAACTTTTATTCTATGATGGAACCCTCAACTGTGCTTTGTTTAGCCATGAGCCTCTTGCCAAAAGTTCAACCCACAATTCTTTGTTATAAAGACTAAAATGACGTCATATTTCCAGCTATGTAATCCAAATTTTAGAGAACAGGTCTAATGTAAAAGGTCAACATTTATGTATAAAATAAGTTTTTACTAAAGTGCCATATTTGAGAGAAATTATATTAACTACGTTTAGAATAGAAAAAAAAGTTGACTGTGTTAATCAAAAGTCCCAAGGGACTAATATGAATAAAATCCTGCATTTTAGAATGTATAAGTCAAAAGCAGACAAATAGACAGAAGTCTATAAAAAGGATACATAAAATATATTTATGTTGTCTACGAGTTGCATTTTTGTACAAGTTGTAACAATGTAAATCCAGATTGCATGAGTTACAATTTCTTTTGTCTTATACGAACTATTTAACAACTTTATATAGATAATATCATTTCATTTTGAGAAATTGAACTTAATTATTTAGAGTAATGTGACTGTGAGCATTTGAACTGTTTCATTTCTGCTACAGGACACTAAACGAATAGTAAAGTTAAAAACTACAATGTTTTCATATATTTAACATCTAATTGAATTGCAACTTCTTCATTTTAAGTGGACTTCATTTCACTTTTTGTTAGCAACTTGTAAACTATGAATGTACAGCTATAAGGACTAGACAATAGAACCTTTAATATATTTTGGGGGTACATTCAATCATGGAGGCCCCGTTACTTGCTCCCAGGGCACCGTTACATATTTTTTCATAATATAAGAAATCAAATCAAAGGAATGAGGGATAAACCATCAATAACTGTGGGTTTGGAAAAAAAAGACCCATAATTACCAATTCCAAGGTGATCCATAAATGAGAGGGTTTACCTGAAATACAAATATCCCTTGTTTTTTCTCTTTCGTAGGTAATATCAAATGCACGTGAGACCTTCATTCTCTCCCACATGTCTCATAAACCTCTTAAATAAATATTATTTCAATCATCTCATTCCAAACAACAACATTTTATAAACTAAATATTGATTGATATGAACATAGTTAGTTTCCATTTTTTTTATTTATCATGTTCTTTGGTTCGTTGAACGAATATGACCTTCAAGTGTTTCAACAAATTGAATGAAGTTAAAAAGTACATGACCCCCCAATACATATCTATAAAACTGCATCCTCATTTGCAAAAAACAACAAACTGGCATATTCCCAGAATAACATATATAATTGTTATTCTGGGCAAGTCAGCCAAAAAAGTACATGATACTAAATATATTGTATTTTTATTTAAGTTATCTGCAAAATGTACAGGGTGGGGCAGCAAAACGTGTACTCGAGAGATTGATTTATAAATACATCAATAATTTTACATTTTCAATAATGGGCAAAACAATAAAGTTAACAAAACATGTAGACAAGGTTTTTGCAAAACTTTTTTTAATCAATATGGTCACCTTCATTATCAATCACAGCCTTTACACGTCGCCTAATGTCCATCCCGGAGTTAATGTCAAACTCCTCTGATAAGTTGTTCCATGTAGCCACTATGCAGGACTTCAGAGAGGCCCCATTTGGGTGTGAGGTCCGGTTGGTTTCCCTCTCCAAGGTGCTCCAAATAGAAAAGTCCAGTGGGTTCAAATCTGGCAAGGAAGGGGCCATATCTCTTTAGACCAGAATCGAGCCAAGTTATCTGCGCAAAACTTTTTGCACTTGGCAGACGTGTGAAAGGGGATGCCGTCCTGAGTCTTCAACGCCGAAGACTATTGTTTGAGCCGGATATTTGGTGTTGTAAACCCCTTGGATCTCTGTTTTTGTTTCTGCAAACCAGCAGTCGTTCCGGCAGTGCATCAACTATAAAAATCTTCTTGTCCGAGGAAATTTTACAATTTACCCATTTGCCTTGATCCATATGAGGACTTTTTTGCACCTCTCGAGCCTCCTAGCTTTCATGCCCTCTGTCAGAATGTGGTGTGGGGTCCTTGTGGAAGAAACTAATCCAAAGATGTGCTTTATACCCATCCTGATGGTCGTAAGAGCCACAGAGAAGTTGTTGGCGAGGTAATTCATCGACTTAACGGGATTTTCTTTATTTATTTTATTCTCCAAACTTAACAAGAACTTCGTATCCCTCTTTAAATTATGCCGTCAACTTTCTAACATCCTGGAGAGGTCTTTTCCATTTTTTCAGTTTGGTCAACTTAAAAACCAGGCTCCCTAGAACACTTAACAATGTCTTTAATCTTCATTACGTCAACTCGTGCATGTAGGAGATCTGAGATGCGCTGCTTTTTTGCTTGTTGCTCGTTCATGATGATTAAATGACTAAATGATGAATAAAGTTTGATTTTGTAAAAAGGACGGCTGAAACAGAATATCAAAAAAATAATGATAGTATTTCATAGTAATGGGGAAAATAAACATTAATTGGCAGTCAACGTTTTTGCTGTCCTTCCCCTTAGTATGTATATTTAGAATAATTGGTTGTTATTGTTGAGTAGAATATTTTTGAGCATTAATGAGTCCTTTTCTTTTGCTGCTGAATCAGAGCCAATGAAGGAACAAATACAAATTGCTTTTTGAATGGATTTCCTCATGTCATCAAGGGTGTGTGGCTTTGTAAGGAATGGCTTTTTGATTGTAGCTCACAGAACTGTCGTACCCCCATAGTTCAAATGAAACACCCAAATTAACATAAAGCCCGCCCTTTAAACATACATAATATATGTGTATATATATTCAAATGACAACTCCCTCTATCTGTCATAATTAGGTACTACTAATTATGTATACATATTGTAATGTGGCAAACCGTTAAAAATAGATATATATTGGTCTAGACTTTGAAACAAAACTCTTCCTAAAATTTAGGGAAGACCAGCAAGAGTTGAAATACTTTTTGTTCTTGGCTCAATTATCTGGAGTTTGTTTGACATAAAAACCCCAACATCTAACACAACCTACTAAAATAAATGTTTTGCTGTTATTTTCAATTATATCAGTATATAGTTTTTCAGTAAATTATATTTGAATACTCTCCGTCAAATTTTACAACTGCTTTTGTTCCCAAGAACGGTTGTCACAGTTTAAGAAGTTGAACTTAACTTAGAAATGTAAAAAAATTCTACATAGTATTAAATTAATTTATGTGTGTGATGTATGTCCTGCTTAGAAGAAGCATAATAAAAACGCATTTATTTCAAAAACAAAGACAGATACAGAATTAAAACATGAATAAAAGTGGTTTATAATTTAGAGTTATGTATTTAAAGCTAAGTTTAACTCTGATCAGACCAGATTCCTGGGCTCTGGAGAGCAAGTTTAATTTTTCTAAAATAAGTGATTTTTTGCAAAAAATTAAATTTATATACAAATTCTCGAAAAGCCACACCTGTTAAAATAATTAATTTTTTGAAAAAAAAAAAAATATATATATATATTTCAAATTTAAAATTAAATTTTTTGGAGAAAAATTTATGAAATCCCTTATTATTATTTTTTTGGGGCGGGGGTTAGAGCCCTTCAGCCTACTCACTGCAGAAGGTCCAGGTTGTTTGTTTTACTTGTATCTCTGAGAAAAAGAGGCTTTGGCAACTCTCTTCAGTCTCCCCTACTAATTGATGAAATATCATAGGAGCTCTTTGTATGTCATGATTGAAGGACTTTACCAATAAGCTATGTCCATACTATAACTTCATAATGCAAACAACCTCCATTATATCATTACAATCTATTATATTTACATATTGTTATTTAACTGGTCAATAAAGTTGTAATTTAATTCCTTTTTACATGAATAGGTAATACGGAAATATCTTACTTCCATTTCTTATGATTTAAAAGAAATATCAATAATAAGTTTCTAATTATTTTATTAGTGTCTATACTAACAAATAAATTATTATATATAATCAATTATCAACGACGACTTAGCTAATCAAAACGTTTAGGATTAAAGGGGTAAATCAATGCTTAAATACTTCATTTGTGTCTTTTTTTTAAAGAATGTATTAAAAATATATTAAATTCAACATGCAAGCGATCAATAACCATAATAAAGTATGTACTTCCTGTTTTTATAAAGACTTTTCTGTGAAGATAAAATGATTAACAGTAACTTTTATTATAGATTAAATAAATGTACGATTAATTGAAGAATAATACAATTAAAATCCAAATAAATGCATTTGTTTGTATACATACATATATAGCTCAGGACACCATTTATGACAAAAATCACTCCCAATTGTTGATTCTAGTTTTAAATATTTTTTTGAATATAAAATGTCGTTAAATTTAAAGTATTTTGCTATCTTTCTTCCAAAAGTATATGGGGGGGAAACAGCTCAAAATCCATTTGTAATACTTAGCCAATTCTTCCAAAATATGGATAATTATTATTATCCACTTATGGTGGGAAATTGTTCACTGCTTAATCAGAGCTTATTCAAAATCAACTAATCAACGTTAAGACCACACATAAGAGAAGATACAGTAGAATAATTGAGAGCCGACCAGACATTACAATGTGATTTTTATTTGTTTGAAAGTTAATATCACGACCAGCTTTTTTGAAATCAACAAAGATATGTAGTATTTTCCTTTCCTCTGTATTCATGAGTTGACTCTTGTCACGGGGTTACTTTTCTAACACAAAAATAACCCTATATTATATTTTGTTATCAGTTGTCGATCCTCTCGTCTGACTTGACGGATGAAGGATGGAGGAAAAAATAAAGTTGGATCATCTTTTCCCCTTTTCAACCAATAAATCTTTTTATATTGTTCTCATGTAAGATGCGTTAGATTTCCATTTTTCTTGAATTCCATGATCAGGGGCATCTGCAGGGGGCTCAAGGGACTACACCCCCCCAAAAAACCAAAGTACAAATGTGTTGGAGGGGTGTCCGGTGGGCTTGAGGGGCTGTAGCCTTCCAAAATCAAGGAATTTTTGCTTTATACTATACATTTTTTTTGGTCGGAATTAAAAAATTTATTATTTGAACATTTGTTTTCAAAAAATTTGATGATTGAAGAATGTTTGAATTTTTTATAATGGAGTATCGGTTAAAATACTATGTTGTGTTTTAATATTATGCAATATATATATGTTGTGTACAAGTTGCGATTTTGTACAAGTTATAACTTGTACAAGTAAATTGTAATGATTTTAAACGAATGATTTACAGTACTTGGGATGATGATCATGCAATTATTGAATATTCCATAGACGATGAATATATTTATAAAATATAAGTATTCTGTGCCACATAATACAGTCCCAGCGGCAGAGTTATATTACTCATAAATACAAAATAACCATGTAATTTGAATTGTATATAATAATAGTATGAATTAATAGTTTGTAATTAGAATGACTAATATTGTAATAATTAAATAATGCATTTTAAAGCAAAACAATTGCAAGTTCTACAATCTATTCATACAAGTTGGAACTCGTACAGACATCCCAAATTGTACACATCAGATATACAAATCAGTATAAAATTGGTAGAGAATAAATGATAGTCTGGGAGTACTTAAAAGGTAAATTGCAGTTAGTATGATTGATTTATTTGGTAAACCACTCGATTGTTTCTGGATTTATTTTTCTGTAAATTTTAGAGAAAAGGTTGTTTGATACAATAAAGGTAACGACGTGTTGTAGGATTTAATGCAACTGTATTATGAATTCAAAAAAAGATTTTTACTCAGGATTGAGTCTTTTACCTATATTAATTCATATAAATCAAGGTCTTCAATTCATTATGTTCACTTTATCTTGATTGACATATTATTGTATATGATATCTATAGATTTAAAAATATTTGTTTCTCTATGAGGAAATCTAAATCTGCTCATAGTAGTTATTGGAAAAATACAAAATGGAGGGGGAAAGTTGAATTTTTCAACTTTTTTCCGAAAAAATTCCAAAAAACCAAGCCCCCCCTGTGGACACCCTTGCTTCCTTTCCTCTTTGTCCGTCGAGGTTGCAAGTAAATAAAAAGCTCGACGTGCCCTGGGACAAACATGATATAAAAATTATAATTCAACGTAAGTTAAAAATAGTATATACATATGTGTTTCTATATAAAAAAGAGAATTTGAACATGGAGTTATTTATTTGAAAGGCTCTTAAAATAGTAGTCCTTATTTATATCACTCTTTAAAATGTATTGACCTTTCGTTGCAGTTCTTATGCCTCATTCGACACAAAGAATATCTTGTTTTTGATTTAGTTAATGCAGAAATTATATTTCAGAAAAACAAAACTAAAAAAATAACAAGATATATTTGTAATTTCCGCAAAATAACAGAGTTGAATCATTTTCTTTCTTTTCCATCTTCATATATGGTAATTTTAATTTCAAACTGAGCTTAGAGTGTACCTTTATGTTGAGTTTTTATTTATATGCAGTATAAGTATTAGTAAAAAAAAAATTTTTTTTTTATATATCAAAAATCCATTAGTATTTACACAAAATTTCCAAAATCCCAGCTGTTTACAAAATGTTTAAATTTTTGGAAAAAAATATGAAAAAATAAGAAGAATTAACTTTTTGGCAAAAAAAACAATCAAAAATGAAATTTTTGATTTTTATATTATATCGAAAGAAGTTACAAAATTTACAGTTATTCACAAAAAGTTAAAAAAAAAATTCTAACATTAAATTTTTTGGAAAATATACTAAAAATTAATAGTTTTGCGCAAAACATAAATGTTCTCTAGAAAATTACAAATATTAAATTTTTTGCAAAAAAAAATTCAAAAATTTACAGCTATTTACAAAAAAATATAGCCATTCACAAAAAATTTCAAGAATCCATATTTGTTGAAAAATATTTTATTTTTTTTGCTCTGTTGCATAATTTGTCTGATTTACCTTTTTTTTGGAAAAAAAAATCTTTACCCCTATTTTCCCGTAAATTTTTTTCATCCTGAACCAATTTATTCTTAGTTCTAAGTAAAAATATCTTCATTTGGCGGGGAGGGAGCTGTCCCTTCAGCCTCTCATAAATGTATTTATTTCTGACAGAGATCTATGTATGTATGTACAGTGCACATATAAGGTATTCAAATCACTCAACTTAACAACATTTTCCTGAAAGGATTAATCTTTAATTTTAAAGGAACATCATATCTTGTATATGTATAATATATGTATGTAGGAATTTCAATGACCCATTGTATAGAAATATATTTATTTTTAAATCAATTAATCATTTGTTGTACATACAAGAAAACGAGTTTGTTTCCCCATCATCGAAAATCCTTGGTATCACTGGTATTCTCTGTCTTTAAAAGTTATAATAATCTAATCAATGTTGTGTACCCGCATGATTATATTTTGGGGCGGGCTTAGTAAAAAAATTTTTTTGGAAAAATTTAAAAACTATAGCTATTCACAAAAAATTAAATTTGAAATATTCAATTTTTCAGTAAGAAATTTCAAATATTCAATTTTTCAGTAAGAAATTTCAAATATTCAATTTTTCAGGATTAAATTTCAAAATCCTTAGGCATTTACAGAAAATTAAATTTTTAGGAAAAAAATTAAATTTCAAATAATAAATTTCTTAGAAAATAATTTCAAATATTAAATTTTAATAGTTTCCAAAATATTTCAAAATCCACAGCTATTTAAAAAAAATTTGGAAGAAAATTTTAAAACTCCAAAGTTATTGAACACCTCCTGGACTTTGAAGATAGTATTCTCTATTTTTTGAGTCGCTCATCATATGTGTGAATGTCACTCCCAATTGACCCCTTATATCCCTTATTCCTTCGCCTCTCTTAACATAGGTACAACCATTGGGCTTAATTAAAAAAAAATATATAAGATTATGTCTGTGTCACTTTCTAACAAATGAAAGTATATTTAATTATACCTTGAAACTGCTCTTCCCCCCTCTCCCTGTTTGATGGGTAAAGTTATTTTAATACTCTATTTGAATATTTATTTATTTACAAATATATATATATATTGCCCACAGGGACTAACTGTCATCACTTGTGATACTGAATTAATTATACGAAGTGAACAAAGTCTTTATTCTTTAATGGGTCCCATTTTAAAACCAAACGTATTTATTTCAGCCCTAAGGCCAAAACCATTCTTTTTTAATTTCAACTTCATGTAATAACATAATATGTACATAACATGGGTGAAGGATTGTAAACCCAATAACCAATTTGTATCGTCTCTTTAATAGCTCATAACATTCAAGGACGCCAAGGCTAAAAGTCTAACCTCAGACTTTATTAGAATATTCCTTATCTATACCTCTGTTTTTGCAAACAAACCCACGAATATTAAAACATGTATATAAATACATTTGTCTACTTCCTTATAGGCAGTTGTGTTATAAAAAAGTATTAAGCATACACGTGGCAAAAAGACAAAAAAAAATATCTTGTTTAAAAAAAACAAAACAATTTTACATATATTTTTTTTTCTATTTCCAGCAACAACGTCTATATTGGACCACCAAATTTCAAACCAAAAAAGAATTCAATGGATAAAATCTTTGAACATTTTATGCATGAAACTGGGCACATGCATGTATAGAAAAAGATCCTTCTGTTTCTTATTTTTTAACAACTTTTATTTATAATTATTATTATTTATTGCTTACTGTATTGTTCCCAAATAAATTGAATTGCGTTCTTTTTATATTTAACTATTTGTAAAAGTTTCTATTTTTTCATCAAATGATATTGTAGGTACAATGAGTTTTTGGAAACTATTCTGATAAATAAGTTATTAAAATGATTTAGTCATGTAGTCATTATTCTCTGTCTGTTCCTGCAAAAAAAAAAGATACTCCAACTATTTGTGGGGTCGTTGTTTTATGTGTATTTTAATGCATATATTTATTTACAAATTTACAATAGGTTGGGGAAAAAGTAATTTCGGATTTTGCGCTTTATTTCAATGCTTTATAAGAATTGTTACAATCATCCGATTTCAGTAAAGTACTGCTCTGTTTGATAACTTGTTGTTCACGAGAATCCAACTTCATGATGCTATTCTCATCCTTATTGGCAAAAAACGCAGACAACCAATTTTCACTTGCCTATAAGGGGGCCAAATTTGTAGCCCCAAGCGCATTGACCATAGATAGGAACAGGTAGTAGATACTTGGTGTCATGTCTGGAGATTCTGGTACACTATTAAAGATGTGTGCGGCTTGGCATTGTCTTGATGATGTGTTGTTTTCTCCTATTCACCAATGCTGGCTGCTTCTCTTCGATCCCCAGCTTCAAACAGTCAAGTTGTTCACAGTAGGGGTCAGAATTGAATGAAAAAAAAATTGCTCGAACTTGTTTAAATTGCAAATTTTCTTGGGAGCTTTCGACACGTTTTTCTCTTTCAGGTAGTAAAAATGTCAAATATGGAAAAATATTCCTTCATGAAAACAGTGTCTCGGATATACTATGTCTATATTAATAAAGCAAATTATGTATTAAGAAATAACAATGTAGCAACAAGCGTGTATAGCTAACGCTCAGAGCGTCATAATAAAAAGAAAATGAAAAGTGGAGTATTCATCTACCTCAGTGGCTCCCAAACTTGATTGAGTTCTACCCTTAAAATATGTGGCTAGACAATACACGACTCCCACAACTCTCATTGAGAGATGAATATTATATTCGAAGTTTCATTTATGCAAATAGATTACTTAAAGGATATATCAACCCTATAAAGTTCAACCCAGAGGGTATAATAGAAGTTATTTGACTACATTGATCATAATTTTTTTTTTTTTTTTTCTACTTATATTGAAAAATATAGGAAATACGTCGAAGAACTAATCGAATATATTGTAAATATAACATCAGGTATTCATGTAATACTTGGAATCATATTTATATACTCATAAATTCAATTTTTGCGCTAAAGTGTTTTAGAATCAAAATTTGTTTTTAGCGTTTGATCACATGAAAGTTTTGACCCCCCTAAAAGTAATGCCAATTTAAATTATATTCCTCCCTCTTTTTTGGAAATCATCTCGTGACCCCTCCATCGTGTCCCACAACTCCTACAGGGTTCACGACCGCCACTTTGGAGACCACTGATCTACCTCAAGGTTCTTGTCAATAGAAATACAAGGTTATAATATCATGTAATCAGACTTGCTAGAATTTTCAATTTGATGTACATACTATACCGACTGCTGGGCATGTTACACAGATTTTGACTAAACACGTAACCAATCATAGTCTATGACGTCAATATTAAAAAGCGTGTTGAAAGTCAAACATAAGTCGTACATGCGTTATGGTTAACCTTGTATTTCTATTAACCTTCATCAACCTATACTGTAAAATCAAAGTTTTTCTGCCTTTTTTGTGAGTTTGTTGACCCCTAATAACTCTGAGCAATGCCAAGTAGTCTCGCTAGTAATGAATCATAGCATAAATATCTTTAGTGCTAGAGGAAATTAATGCAAACCGTTATGTATTGTCTTTTATTTACTTTTATAGTTTTTTGATAGTTTAAGTACCTTTTTACATATTAAGTAGAGTTTACGTGTTTATATATTTTAGTAGTTATGTCTAGGTACATCCTTTTAGTATTAATTCCTTACAGAATATAAATTCAGTGTATGATTGTGCCCCCAAATCTAAAGGTCTTCTTATTGGCTTTGCTCCGGTCCGTTACTTCCGTCTGTTGGTAGTGTTCGCAGTACACTACAAGTGGCGATGAAGATGGTGAAACTACTACCGAGACTCACGCTTGCGGAGCTGAGATGCAAATATTCCAGGTTGGAACTTGGAAGTGAGGACGAGTTCAGAGGTAAGAAGAAAATGGAACTCGTGGCATTGGTGAGAGAGTATATCGAGGGTTGTGGCTGTGATCCCAAGTCCTTCAATTTTAATTATGGGCCTCAAGCCTCTGGAGATGGTGCTTCAGGCACGACGGGATAGCTGGGGGTACGGCAGCCCTCCCAATTCGTGATGGATGGTGAACGAAGGGTCATAGATGTTCGTCATGGTGGGACGAGTACAAGAACTATGAGTCCTTGTTTGAGGAATTGTCCCTGGAAAGTAAAAAGTCTCTCCTGCTTCATTGTGCTGGGACAGAGGTCCAGCAATGGTTCAACACCTTAAAAATTGTTGCATTGCCTGAGGAGAACGTCTTCACCTCGACGGTAAGGGAAATTGGGGATGATTTCTTCCCAACAGAAAGTCTGTTGTTTGAACGCCATTTTAGAGTATGCTGTCCGCCATCTGCGTCGTCTAGTTTGTCCATCTCTTTCTAGTTGAATGATGGAGTAGGGGATAGGGCCTATGCCTTCCTGAAGATAAATGGGAGAAGAGTTAAACGATTACTCGGCCTTGGATCGAACATGAATCTCTTATCGAAACATGTGGTTGATATGTCAAAGGTGATCAAGAATACTGGTCCAATAGAGGTTTTTGGTGGGGAAATGTGAAGAATCTGGGTTATATCAGTTTGTCGGATGCATTAAATTGTTCTGACCCAGTGTTTCGTAAGTTTATTTTATCTCCTAATGGGTAGTCAATCCTTGGTTTTTGTGATTGACTAGATTTCGGCTTGGTGAAGCTGAGCAATTCCACCAACGCATCCGGAGCTGGTGGTTCTACAGAATCCCGTGTGGAAGCTATAAAAAAGAAACATAACACTCCGGCACCGGCGTCACAATTCACTTCCTTCTGGCCTGAGAATGTATGGGAGAGAGTCCACGTGGATTATGGGAAGATAAAGGGCAAAGATTTTTTAATACTAACGGCTACTAGGTCCAAGTGGATCGAAGCGGCTAACATGACGAATACATCGTCAGAGGCTACGCTTAGGCAACTTTTTGCGTGGTTTTCGCGTTTTGGATTCCTGAAGAAAGTACATTCGAACCATGGGGCACAATTCACAACCAATTTTTTCAAATCAAATATGTCCGGATGTGTGGTAGGCCATTCCTTCTTTGCCCCATATGATCCGCAGTTCAATGGTCAAGCTGAGAGGGGAGTACGAATGATTAGAAATGCGATAAAGAAAATTCTAGGATCATCATTCGAGGAAATCTCATTTCCCTACAGGCAACACTGTTAGAGTGTGGGAGTTGCCGGCGGAGTTGTTGGTTGCACGCTGTATTCGTACACGATTGGATGGATACCTTCCTTCTTCTTCTCCTTCTGTTCCTTCACGAGGAATGGAAAAATCTAAAATCAAAATGGCCGTGTGGTGCCAATGGTACGGCCTTTTCCAGTCCATGTGGATAGCTGGAGTTATACTAAGGAAGATTGGGGGATGTGCTGTGGCCGGTTCAAACCCCACAAGGAATAGTACTACAAAAACAAATACTGTTTTTTTTTTTGCAAGCGCTCAGGGCATTCCTCAATGATTGCCGCCCTGTACCTTTGCCAACATTATCCATGTTAGGAACAGCCCATTTATATCTTGCTCTTACCAACAAATAATTTTATTTTAAATCGATGCTCACCTTAATTTAGACAATATTTCCATCCCTAAAATTAAGTAAATTGAATAATATATTTTGTATTTTAGATGAGGTTGATATAACAACCTAGAAATCAATTGCATTTATTTGCTCGTCTGTTTTTCTTCGTGTTGGTAAATTGAAGAATGAATTTTCTTTTCCTAAGCTGTTTTCATTTTCATTATTATTCAGGCATGTAAGAGTTCCACTATTTTGCCATTCCGTTTAGCGTTCATTGTTCAGGCATTATTTTTGTTCTGTTCCCCGTTCCGTTCTGCATTCCAATTATAAGGGGTTACTATGCATGTACAGTATACATACATACACTAGTGGGCTTGTTAAATGAAGCTGTACATTTTTGAGGCATAAAAAAGTTGGATACTCTAAATGAGATTGCTAAATTGCTATGCTGTTGTGATTCATATCGATCTTCTCTTAATCCCATATGTAAATATAGATGCATTATATACAGCTTATGACCAACTCTTAATAGTACCGAGTCATTGTTATAAAATTGTATACTTGTAGCTCGTCCACCCAAAAGGAAGCTAGAATAATTTTTCTCAAAATTGAATATGGAATACATTTTCCCAAAAAAATCTCGTTTATTTCAAGGAACAAATACTTCTGATTAATTCTTTGGAGGTGCCGCTAAATGTACCTAAAATTCACTGCCACATTTATAGAATTAGGAAAATAATAAATTATATTTCTAAGGCAATAATGGACCAAATTAAGACTGGTAGATAAACTGGAGTTTTTAAACTACAGTTAACACTTTCGGGTATTTCAACTCATCCCAGAATTTTAAATTCAAATCCTGTAATTTACCGTAATATCTCTTTCAAATATTGCCTGTCATTTTATTAATATAAATAATTGAACCTTTGTATATATGATTCGTGTCATTATCATAAAAATAAATTGTTTTTTTAACTAAACCCAGACATGTAGGCAGCATTGAAAAAATACATTGCAGCCAAGATTAATAGAAATAATAATTAAGTACATTCTAGAGTGATTAATTCACATTTGCATGAATATTAATATCATGGGCGTCTGCAGGGGTGGAGGCTTTAGGTCCTTTCCCAATTTCAACAATTTCCCCTGAATTTGCATAGCCGTGTTTCTAGGTAACTTAGGTAACTTATCTTGTGGACAACTACACCCCTTCCAAAATTGGTCCTATTTGAATAGAACGCTAAAATTTCATATATAGCATTTAGCCTTAAAAAAAAAAAATTCCGTTTCTGTTCAGAAGTAGTGCACTTCGGTTCCCACTATTGCACATTCGTGTATGCTCATAAAAGAGGGAGAGTCACCTTGAAGATTTGTTTCAGAGTTATATTTCTGAGTCCTTGTAGGACTCAGAGTAGAATTGATGATCGACATTTGAGTAATTCAATGTCCTTGTTTTTATCCTTCTCTACTCCCTCTTCGTCACTGCTACTTGTAGATGATCTAATGTAACGTAGAGACACCAAAGCTGCTCTATTTCAAAAGATTATAAAGTTTCTTTTTTTTTAACATCCCCAAAATACTCCTGATTCGCATCACTAGGATTGTAGGAATCGTGTTTTGCGGAAGTGCACCAAAAATACAACTTCAGCTATCTCTGTTTTCTTTTGGACATAAATAAACCTTTATTAATAAATCATACTTTATGGCCGATGGGTTATTTCGAACATACTTATAAGATATCTAAATTAAAATTTTTTTAACATTATAACTTATCTGAAACGTAACTACATATCGAAGCTTTCCTTCAACAAAATATATCCTTACTTGGTACTATTTAATCAAAATAATATTATGAAGAAATGTCCTAATGTTAGTTTTAATTTATTGTATGATACAAATATTATTAAATATTAATTGTCATAATATAAAACTTTGGTTACGAATATCAATATACAAGGTGGATAGAACAAATTGTAAATAGCATGTGTGTAAATTAAATGTAAACTATAATAATTTTTTGCATGATGCTGTAGATGTTCATTTCATACCTGGGAACGTAAAACTATTTAGATAAAGAAAAATCTGTCACGACAATTTAAGTCTAAGGGAGAAATATTCTTTAATTTGGTCGAAATACTTATACTTCGCGATGAAGAATTTGAGTATCATATTATGCAATGCCAAAATGCTAATATGTGAACCCCTAGAATAGAAATAATCCTAAGGGACGTCTTGTATATTATTAATATATAATTTATGTATAAATAACTATATAGAAATGCATATTATATTCTGTAAAATTATTTAAGACAAAATAACTTGTACGAAAAATATATTATCCACCCAAAAATCGTTCATTGAAACTCTTCGTGTTCAATCCTCCTAAAATCCACTCCTACTTTATGTAAAATATTGCCTTATTAAGGGTCCTTTAGTGTCTTTAATTCCTATAACACAATAATCACTACTATATATAGTTTCTATCACAAATGTCAATTCTATTAATAAGTTTGAATTCCTGCTTTACTACAAATATGGACAATGATACACCTTGAATTCTTCAAGCCTCACTCCCAATTTCCTTATTACTCGTAAGACTAAATATAATTAGAGAACATCACACCCATCATTACATTGCGCATTCGGTAGTGCTTAAAAAGTATATCTAATCATCGTTAGACCTGAGATACAAGTATATAACTTCTATTTGTAAGAACATTCAAGGATGACGTCTAACAAATTGACCGGAGTCCGTAAGTAAGAAGCATAATTAAGATTTTTTGATGCTGCAAATAAAATATGTGAAGTATATATTAACGGAGAATAGTAGAAATGGCAAAGAATAATCAAAATAGTCTAAATGATCTAGTATCAAAGGGTGTTAACGCAAATACAAAGTCATGTGGATTCAGTATATATCGAAGAAGTCAAAGCTGTAGGAGATCGTGGAACAAGAGCTAAGAAAGATTGTGTAGACAGTGTGGTTTCTAATTTCCTCTTAAGAACGGCAAAGTTTGCCTTGCAAAAAGCGTCGTATGCACAAGATGTGGTATGAGAGACCACTATGCATGAGTATGCAGGTGTCTAAAAGAAAACTCTATTTCGAACATCAACTCTATTCAAAAATTTGAACTCAATAAATTACCCCTCAATGCATTGAATGTCCATGGAAATTACTTCAAAAATATAATATCTACATATGACAGTGGTGAAATTGTATCTGTAGCTGGATCAAGAGTTCAAAGTAAATATTGATTCCAACCCAATTAAAAGAGTATCGTTTAGAATATATCTTTAACTTAAATTATTTATTTATTTGCACATGAAGGACAAGGGGTTGTTGTATATTATTAATATATAATTTTATAAATGTATATTATATTCTGTAAATTTATGAAAGATAAAATATATTGTTAGTTAGAAAACATCAAACCCATCATTACAGGAAGTGTACTCATAACTTCTTAGTCACCACTGACCATAAAGGATAAATAGATAACTTTGGCACGAAATCTAAAAAATAGAAATGAGGCAATAAAGTAACAAATTATTTAAAAAATATTGTTAATATTTACGTGTTGACAATCAAATGATAACAAAACATTACTTCTATTTGGTGATCGACAATTCCTTCAATTTCTTAGTACTTAGTTTGGACCTCCTTTTCGTATTGATGATATTCATCATACTAAAGACTATCTCAGCATCACAATTACCAATTGGAGTATTTTTGTATACAAGGTTTTCACTTGTTGAGAGTTCCTTTAGTTTTGTGTAGCTAGGATTCTTTTGAAGCACTTCTTTTAACTTGGTCTTGAATGACTCTTCCTTCATATCTTGAGTCAGCTTTTCTACTATGGTTAGGCTGGTAAGAAAAGGCAATATTTCGTCAAGCGCAGTTATTGCCAAAGGTATTTGACGAAAAAGTTCCTTTATAAATACGACTTTTTCTCTTAAGGAATTATTATTAATGACTTCTTGTGCTCTTCTGGTTGTAGGGTTCAAGGCTGTTTAAATATTCTCTGAAGACGTCGAAGTGATGGTAGTAGTACTCCACTGCTTTTAACAAAGTTCCCAATCTTGCTATAATTAGTGATGGAGGGAGGGGAATTTCGTACGAAGCAGTAAATACTCTCTTTATTCTTCCAGAATTCAAAAACATCTTCTTCACATTGGAAATAAGTTCATTCGTTAGAAGAACCTTTTGTTGAACCATATCTGCAGTTCTATGTAATCCATGAGCAATACATGTAATGTGGATCAATTCCAAGATTTTTTTTTGAAGATCTTCTCCTGCTTTGAAACAATACGAGGCGGCATCATTGATGAAAACTGTAAGTCTGCATGTGACAAAATCTTCTCCCAATAACTTATAAACTGAGTATATGACGATGCTCCTTCATTGTTTGCGTTTGCAATCTCAATATCAATCAAGTCAATAGGGTAAGGCCTCCCACAGAAAGGTCCGTCCAAAAAGCTAGTCAAAATTGCCATCATTGACCTCCCTTGATGATTTCTTGTCTCATCTAGTGCAACAAAAATATCTTTTTCTTCCACCTCTTCTTTTATTCTATTCAAAACTCCTTGAAATACTTCCACAACCAAGTTGTTAACGAACCATCGACCTAGATAAGTTTTTCCAGTATATTTTTCAATAAACTTGGAGAAATTAGGATGATCCAGAACATTTAAAGGGATGTTACACGACTTTTAAGTTGTTGATGTGATGGGAGGTTTTCGAGTGGTGGATTACTTGCCATAGAACGAGATGGGCACGAGAAACCGCAAAAACGGTAAGATACCTATACTTTTATTTTCAAAATCCTAATTCCACACATCAGCACCTCCGTTGTTAGAAACCCATGAAAATTCTTCGGTATGATGATGACGTATGAGAGCAGTAAGGGGAAGTTTCTTTGCCGATGATTAGTACAATACTGAGGAAAATTTGTTTAGAAGATGCAAGGGTACCAACGTGCGCTAATCCTTTTTTATATAATCTCTTTCAACCAATTAAATTCCTTCTTTTTCAACGATTCTAACAACTGTAAGCATTACAGGTAGTTCCCACATATTCCCTTACCATTTTTCTTATCTACTTTCAACTTTAATTTCTATAATAATATGTACAACCAAAAGGAAGATAAGTAAGTAATACTTATGAACATACACCTACTGTAAGGGCGAGTGGACTGTATAAAGGAGAACCTGTTGGGTCTTGACGAGGTTAAGAGCCACAAACTCTTCAATAAAGGAATCCAGGACGAACGAGAGAAATGACGTGGAGGAATAAGGCAAAGATGTATTTTAATTGGAATATTCTTATTAATACATAATCATGACTACTCAGACAAACATCCACAATGCACGGCTATTTATAAGAAGAATAATGAGGGTAGTACCTTATACATATATTAAATAATAACAATAACTAAAAGATGAAAAGGTAGGAAATGAGTCACGAATACATAACAGAGCCCAACCTCAAACAGGACTGTGATGCAATAACAAAACCCAAAATAAATATAAGTACATGTTATAATCAGTTTGTATGTATAAACTTTATTAGAAAATTAATGCCTTAAATTTTTTGTCAATAATAACGAACAAACGACACATTAATCCAATATCCTCTTGCGTTTCGTGCCTATACTTCACACCAAAGGAGGAAAGCTAAATGTAAAAGAATAAACTCATATGTATTTCGATTGAATAATATTCTTGGATTGTGCTGGATTATACCTGAACAACTTTATATATATAAATTTCGATGCTAACTTTGATTATATTATGTAATATTGTACTGAAATAATAGATTTGCCGCGACTCTCCCCCATGAGACATTTAACAGTCAAATAAGAGGTAAAAGTCTCATAATGAAGGACGAATTCATTTTAGAAAATGTGCAGATCCCAAGAGGGTATCGAGTTAACGTGCAGGATTATGTATTATTAGTATTATCATTGGACCAATAACGTTATCCATACGTTTAGCTTTGATAAATCGTGTTTTCCATTGCGAACTTTCCCACAAAGCTTTTACTCGGCACACAACTGTATATGCCCAAAATACATTTCAACTATCAAACTGATGAGAAAAACCCCAAAAATTTAGTTATAGCTACAATATGTACAATTTTAATTTAAATTAACAAATAATTAATACGGTCCCATTAACATCGAAAATAATTAAAATTCATATTGAAACAAATGGTTAATCCTCAAACCTGGCCATCCTGATTGAAATAAGCCAAAGTCTATTAAGGTAAGATTAATTGCGGGACTAGTAATATCAAAAGCTATAGTGGAAGATAAATGCAATCGGTTCTGAAGTCTAATAATTCCTAATTTTTTATCTTAAAAATAGGAAGATGCCTGAGAGGTGATCCGGTAACAATGTTTCTTTTTGTAGACTAAGAGCCACTGTCTTTGAGAACTTTAATTTCCTCTGTAAACCTGGCTTTGTGTTCGGATTTTATCAAAAGAAACTTCAGCCCATACTGATTCTTCCCTAGTCGCATTAAGAGATTGAATATGCTCTTTACAGGCCCATCTCCTAATACGAATAAGCACTCTTTTAATAATAGATAGCTTATAGCATCTTTTAATCAGTTTATCTATAATTGAAATAGACCGGGCTTGTATTTTATTAATCATAGCTTTGTGACTTTCAGCAGCATCTAATTTGACGAGATCAGGTTCAGTTGTATCTGATTTATTATCAGAGACTTCACTTTTACTGTGGCTATTTTTGCGATTTACCAAAGCATTCTATGAGAAAACAAGGACCGTGCTTCTAAAAGTCAATTATTTCTATAAACTCGTTGATAACCTCTACTAGGTAAATCTTCTGGATGGAGGACTTCAAGCCAAAACCTATCTTGAGAGATGAAGAGATTGTCAAGTACTTTATAAACTTTACGTTCATCCCATTGTTTGCAAGATCCCCGACCTCTTTGTATCCATTGCAGTTTTAGTAGGGAGTCGGTAAATATGACTGTATTCTGAGGACTAACTATTGGCTTAAGTGCATTTTGTATATAGTTAGCCAATGCCACAGCCAAGGTAAGAGCGACAAGTTCCGCTCTGAAGATTGTCAACATGTCTTCAAGCTTACTTTTCTAATGGAGAGTCTTAGGCATTAGTGAGCTTTTGGAGTGGAAAAGTTCACTCAAGATTTTTCTCCCTCTGTTTCAACAATAAGGTATGCAGTTACTCCTATTCCAACTTTCGAAGCGTATCCGAAGACTCCAATAAGGTTAATGTTTCCCTGTTATAACGTGAAAAACAAAGATCCTTCAGTAAAGGCATTTATTTCACCCATTTGGCAAATACCTTAGCGGCTTCCTCAGCAGCTTTGGTGTCTTTTGACTTACGGTTTTCATCCCACTTAAGCTTATCTTCCCATAGTAAGGGAAGAATCTGCCTGAACTGCATTATAAATGGCGAAATATAACCTTGAGTATCAAAGACTTGACATGCTAGAGATACAATATAGCTTCGAGGTAATGAACCAGCTTCAGGATTGAATTTATCAAATATGTCTCCGAGATCAAATTGGAATTAATTTGTGTTTTTATGCAATTTCAAACCAAGAACTGAAATCTCACCTCGTGGAGGAGCAATTCGTTCTGAATTTGAAGAAGCAATCATATGACCATAAAATTTACAGAATTTTTAATATCTCCAAAGTAGTTTGTATGGTTTCTTCCAGGGTATCCTGGACGATGTGTATATCATCCATATAATGCATTTCATCTATAACTTCAGAAGCTATTGGATATTTCTTTGATTCCTTCTTGGTAGTTTCTTTCAGACACCACATAAAAATATATGGGATTGAAAGTAGACCCAAGACAACGACCTTGAACCTCATCAACCGAGGTTGATCTCCATGCCGTCCCCAAATAAAACGAAATCTATCCTTATCAAGATGGTCGGCAAGATTTATTGATAAGTACATCTTTTGAATGTTTTCATTAACAAAATACTTCTTACATTTAACCTTCAGAATAAGGTCCATTATTATTGGCAGCATATTCTTATCTGGCATTAGCAGCTTGTTCAAAGATTTGGTTTTATCTTTGACATCAGGTAAAGATGCATTAACAACGAGCCTATACTTTGTAGAATCCTGACCAACACGAAAAAGAGGTCTTCGTGCAAGAAGATAAATGTGATGTTTTGTAGCTCTTTCATTGGAAAGGACTTCTTCAGCATGACCATTATCAAGAAACTCTTGATGAACCTCTTCAACTACGTTCATATGTTCAGGTTTAACCTTATCATGAACTCAATGCATGACAGCAATGGCTCTATGGTAGTTATTAGATATAACTCTACCATTAGGATAACTATCAATCGAGGCATTTTTAACAACCACTCACCCCTAGATGTATCGAAGACAGATGTTCTTTGCATACACATATAAGGCTGGAGGTCCAATGAGTTAAGGTCTGCAGTAATTAATTCTCTAGGATTTATAACCACATTCTCCCCTTTCCAAAATTTAGTTAAGTTAAACTTAAAAGAACGATAAATAGTATCAATATAGCAGTCTTAATACTTTTTAATTTGAGTAATAACTCCAGAATACAAAGAAGCCTTATTGTCAATAGTAATTTGGTCTGAAATACAATCTGCTCCACTAACGACCCATCCCAGACTGTCAACTTAGAAACAGGAAAGGTCATATCAGTCTTTCTTGAAGGAAGCAAAATCATCTTTGGTTCCTGAAGCATTATCGCAGAATAATAAGTTTCCAAAAGAAGAACTTGAAAATCTCTAGTTCGTGTACTAGGTAACTCTTTTGTTAACTTAATATCTTTAGTGTAATCCCATTTCTTACGATTAAATTGAATTGGATCTAAGGAATTACCAATTCGTTTGCATTTAATAGCGACAATGGGTGCAGTACAAGTAAAATTCCTCAAATTTGCTAATTCAAATACAACTTGCTTTTCTTTATATGAATTTATTGCTCCCCCTGCAACAGCAATATTAATTTTCCTTTTAATCTTTGAGATTTTGCTGTAGCAGATTCAATTATTGTTAAGTTCGCTTCTGAATCAAGTAAATTCAAACCTTACATGATTTTCCATTTACAGGATCAATAACCAAACAACATAAAGTAGCACAGAATGTTTTGTATTTAGGGATATTGTCATATATGTTACTACAATTAACTGATATTACTTCGAGAACTCTTTCAAGAGGTATTTTTTTTTGTAAACAAGGCTTTTATGTTACTGATATTAATTTCATGTTTCTTATTCAGAAGATGATGGGACTTCTCTAGTATATTCACACCTTTTCGAAGATTAAGATTGTTATTGGAAAATGCAAATTTTACACCATATCCAGTAACTGGTTTCAGTGCCGTATGTCAGGAAGATTTTTCGGTCCGCTTTGCAAGGGTGAACGGTTGATTTTCAGTGGTGAACGTGGGATATTTAAACAGGGCAAATGCTATAGCATAGATTAAATCTTGCAAGAATATCGTCCAATGGACTGTCTGACCATTATTTTCTTCAGGCCAACATTGGGAAAAATAAAATGAAAAGGAAAAACTCTAGACGGAAAGTCAATGCCGACCTATTCATAAAGGAAGGAGTATAATGGAGTATCAAATGCATGGTGCAAGAATGAGAGAAAAATTTTCAACTATACAATTAAGTCAAACAATTTAAACCTCCTTAAATATTTTTAAAATAATAACGGATGAAGATAATGAACGAGATTATAATATACCATGAAACGGTTACATCGACAGAAAATAAATTATGTTCACAAGTCTTGATGTTCTTAACTCGCATGTATACGTGATGTGTTTGAAAAAATGAAGAAAAAAATGCATATGTTCTTTATCATGATTAGAAGAAGAAGTTTTTCCTCTCTTTCCTTGACGCAAAGGTATCAATCAAACTGTCCATGTCTTCATGGAGCACCTTGTCCACCATCACCCTGTCCATGTTCAAGAGCGTGGCGGAGGAGAGCCTCTCCTGGTCCATGGTGGTCCTCATGTGGTTCTTGATCCTTCTGAGACAGGAGAATGACCGCTCCACCTCACAGCTGCTGATGGGCATTGAGGCTAGGATAACGATCACCTTGTATAGCTCCGGCATCAGGCGGAACACTCCGGAGCTTATTAACTCCGCAGCAACTTGTGACGAAACCATGTCTTCTGTGTCAATATTTGCCTAGAGAAACATAAATTTCAAACATATAATGCAAAATGAAACATTATAATATTAACCTTGAATTGCTGGAAGATTGCATGGCCCGACTGGAGCTTCTCGAGTTCAAGTCTGTAGTGCTTGGCGACACGCTCAATGACACAGGTCTCCACTTCACTGGCATTGACGATTGCAATGAGATCCATTGTGATGTTTGTATCGTACGTGGCAAATCTACTCTCAAGCTCTAATACAATCTTATTGATCGCAACATCGAAATGTGTTTCACGGAAGTAGGATTCAGTTGTTCCTTTCCAATTTATTCTCCTTGGAATTTTCGCCTCCTTGAATTCCAAATCATGAGTCCTCCTGGTCTAATACTGATTTCATCTCAGACGACTTCAACTCAGCAAGTTTCCAGATTGATTCAAAGATTTTCTCATTCTTAAGATCTTCAAGAGTCTTAATCACTAGAATGACGTGTTTCCAGGCCTTTGTTAGGTCAACCTTTCTGCCTTGAAGTTCATCTGACATTCTAGATGTGTGTCTGAGGAGTGTCTTCAACAGTTCAATGCCGAAATCAAATTCGTGACTAAAGATGCTGTTGAGCAGGGAAGTTGCTTTTGAACTCGACAATGTATCTTTATCTTTTCGCATTATTATGAGGGTCTTCATGATTCTGACCATCCCTAGAGATACAGCGTGTACAGCATCGTAGCGGAGACTCCCGCGGGTAGCAGACTGGTTCTTCAGGGTCATCACTTTGGCATGCTCCTCATCTTTACTTGTTATCTTCACCGACTTGTAGATTGCTGACCTCTTTGGTGACCCTTCAATGAAGTTGTATAAAATTTGTACTGTCCCCATTGTATTTCTCAACAGGGTTATATCTGAGAGAAGATCCTTGACTACAAGATTGAGGACATGGGCGTAGCAGTGGATGTAGACCCACAGTGGGGCTGCTTCCTTCCACCCGGCGGCAAGACCCTTCTTGATGCCCGATATGTTGGAGGCACCGTCCGCGGCCAGGGAGACAGTGCGGGCGGGGTTAAGGCCGAGATCCTTGACAGCCTCGTGAAGCTTCTCAAACAAATATTTGCCGTCAGTCTGGGTAACTTTTACAAACTCGTCATATTCTAGCCACGGGAACTTACGGAACCCATCATATTGAAAGTCTCTGGAGCATTTGTCATCTATCTGAGGACTGTTTGTTTGCAACTTGGGTTGTAGAGGATGATCTCTCTAGACTTTAGGCACAGTTTCCCGCTCAGTCTCCACTCTGGTTCTGGTCTGGATGTCCTTCCGCTTTGGTTCCCGCCCGGTAAGTATCGGGTCACCCAGCTGGCTCGTGAAGACGACAGGGTACTCTGGGCCTCCGTCCACAAACTCCATCTCCTCAGTCTTGCTCTTTTCACCTCCCTGGACATTGTCGCTAGTCTCAGAGTCCTCTGCAGAGGGAATATTGTTGTTGTTGACTACAGAGAGCTGCTCGGGAGAGAAGATTGGTCCGATATCGAGATTAGGAAGTCTTATTCCATGAGAAATCCGTCCGCTGTGGTAATTTGATGAGTCACCATTATTTTCTGTGTCTGCAGTAATTTTTTCATTAGCAGAAACGGACTTTTCAGATCTTGGTTCAGGCAGTAAGGCCTCAACTGGAGCAGGGTCATCGGGACAGGAGGAGGCAGTGACTGAGGATGAGGATGTAGCAGAGGAAGTTTTCTTAACAGCAAAGTTCAATGTTTTTTGCTTCTTTTTGATTCTTATGGAGTTTAACTTTGTGATCATTAAAGTGGTCCTTCTGTATTTCTTTCTGACAGATAGAACAAATCACCAACTCGCTGTTATAATGCGTTTTCCGCTTCCTGTGATACATTTCTGATAATTAATAAATTACTGTAACAATCCACTCTTAAAAGTACATAACTATTATTTATGTCCCTTTTAAGCAGTAATAATTTAATTTATTTTGTATTCAATGAAACAAATTCTCACGCTCTTAAATATTTCAAGAGTACTCCATACGAAAAATGTTGTCTGCGTCTTTTTTTTTTTTTTTTTGATATAAAGTACCTCACATTTGCAACCAGTAACGTTAAACGTAATATCTAACTCAAATATCCACTCAATGTGAAGTACTTTAAATCCATACGAAAAATGTTGTGTGCGTGTTTGGTTTTTATTTTTGGCTGTAAAGTACTCTTGAAATAATTGCAGTAATTTATTAATTACCAGAAATGTATCACGGGAAGCGGAAAACGCGTTTTATATTCAAAGGTTCAATCATTTATATTAATAAAATGACAGGCAATATTTGAAAGAGATATTACGGTAAATTACAGGATTTGAATTCAAATTTCTGCGATGAATTGAGATACCCGAGAGTGTTAACTGTAGTTTCAAACCTCCGTTTTATCTATCTGACTTAATTTGGCCCCAATATTGTCTTAGAAATATAATTTATTAATTTACTAGTTCTATAAATGTGCCGGTGAATTTTGGCTACTTTAAGTACAATTTGTGGTGCCTCCAAAGGATTAATCAGAATCATTTTTTCATTTAAATGAACTATAATTTGTTGGAAAATGTATTCCATGTTCAATTTTGAGAAAAATTATTTAGCATCCTTTTGGGTGGACGTGCTACAAATATGTAATTTTATTATAATGACTCAGTACTATTATGAGTTGGTCATAAGTTACATATATATATAATAGATTTTAATAATTAATTAATTAATACATACCTATATGATTGGTGGACGGTTGAGTAAGGTTTTTTTTTTTTGGTACGCTGAAGCAGACAAAGTGCAATACTGACGTACGGCCCTGACTGGGTTTGACATGGTAAATTAATCAAAAAAATTTCAGATTAATTGTTAATGGCATAAGTCTCCAGCCAAACTCAAAAGTATTTTATGTTTAAGAAAGATCCGGGGTTTCAAGGGTTCTCAGGACTCTCCATAATATTTTTCCTTTTGTGTTCCTCCTCCTTAGAGATAAGGAGGGCCTCCTAGTTTGCAAACACTCGAGCAGGGAGCTTCTCATTAAAAAAAGTTATCAAAATGAAATCGACTGGAATTACACCCTTGAATTGAGCATCTTCAAGAATATGAGTAACCTGATACATCGCAATTATTAACGATTTTTGAAGTTTTTAAATAGGAGTACCCATTTAACCTCGTCAAGATAAGCTTTTGCGATTTTAAAGCTATTTTTGAAAGTCTGATCTAACTCATCTACCGCTTGTTGGTAGGGAGCTGCTTCGTTGGCTAGAAGGTGGGCTTTACCCTCCAAGCAGTCCTTAAACTTATGGAAAATAATTCCTTTGTTGCACTCGTCACAATTGGATTATATATCTTTCTTTAGCAGAGCACATTTTTTCTTAAACACAGAATAAGAACAGAGAACTTCCATAGGACTTGGACTCAATAACTTAAAGCGTCCTAATGGAGAGCTGGCTGTATATCTTGTTCTACCGTAATAGTAGTTGCAGAGTTAGGGTTCAATGAGAAGCAATTTAAATTTACATTATGGCGTTCCCCAGCAAATACCAGATTTAATCTCATGAATTCATACGACTAGAGTCTCTAGCTTTATCAAAAAATAAAAAATAATGCGAGTCCGGTAGTCAATATCTATAATCAAGGCCCCAGGAGACGATTTAACCAATAGATTACTCAGACACAGGACGCCATACAATTCGAATTAATTTCCACCAATAAAATATCAGAGCCGATCCCTTGAAAACACAAGAAATGTTCTGTTAAACACAAGTCCTGTAAGGGAGATTCAAATAATCTTCAGACGTAAGATATTCTCTCAAGATCCGGCTCAAATGACGAGCAGACTGTATAAAGGAAACCCCAACCTAAAACAGGACTGTGATGCAATAACAAAATCCAACATAAAGTAATAAATATAATTACCCTAATAAATACACGTTATATTCAGTCTGTAAGTATAATCTTTATTTGGAAGTTAATGCCTTGAATAATAATCAATAATAACGAATAAAATACACACCAATCTAATATCCCCTTGCTTTTAGCTCCTATACTTCACACCAGCCAATCAGATTCAATTGTTGGTGCGTACTAAGTTAGGATGAGTGGATTCACTCTGCTTCTAAGCAAGGAGGGAATCTAAATGTACAAGAATGAACTTGTATGTTTTTAGAATGAATAATATTTCTGGATTGTTCTGGATTATTCCTCAACAACTTTGAATATATCACTATCGATACTAACTGATTATATTATGCAATATTGTACTAAAATGATAGATTTGCCGTGACACCTACCATCCCTTTACAAGTGTGGATAATATACACTTTTTCGCAACTAAAAGATTGAGATAATGCTTTTTGGGGATGCGGAAAAGAAATAATATTTTTCCAGTTTTTTAATCAAGGAACCAACCTCAGGAAGACAAATAACAGAAGGGAAACAAATGTTGCGGTAACTCCTTATTATTTCGTTTTGATACCTCAATATATATAGTTACAAAAATTATGATTATTTAAAAGAATCAATCATATATGTAAATAAGACTGTCATAGTTGATACATGCCAATTAATAATATAATGAAGGACAAAAAAATCCCAGCAATGTGATTATTCACGGTCATGAGTAATATGTTGTTACTATATAATATTATTATAATATAATTTCAAATTATTTGTCATTTGTTGAACCGCCATCTTTGAGATAAAACGAGGCAACTTTGTCTACTCACTTTTTAACAACCTGTGAAATAAATATTATAGTATAATATCTGCAATAGGAATTAATATATAATTATACAAAGTATAAATCAGTTTAAACAAAGTATTTATTTCCTTGTAATCATCCAATTTTACATCATAATATTATTTTGTGTCATCAATCATATATTTGAAATAATTTTCTTATTAGATAGTAATGTAAAGATTAAGTGGTAACAAATGGGAATATTTAATTACATAATAATATTAATATAAATACAAGTGCTATTTTGTTATTCTTCTAGTGGAGAGGTTTTGTAGGTTTCATTCAAATGTTGCGACTTTTTTAAAATGCACCAATATTTTTTTTGAATACCTAAAAACAAACATAATCTTTTTTCCTATTTTTTTTCAGTACAATTTAACCCTCTTCAATCTTTTAAGAATATATGTATTCTGTGTTCCCTAATGAATATCGTATATTTATATGTGCACCATTTGATGATCCATTTTTCCTCTATTTCTCGTTAATATTGTTTAAATGGGTCAATGATAGACATATCAAATATATTTGGCAAGTTTTATCTTTGTTATGTAATGGTAAATCAATTATAAACAATGAACAAACCATAGAAATGTATTTTAATACCAAAAATAAGTTTTGTGCTCTAATAAAAAAATAAAGTTTCGTAAACTTATAACTTTAATATTTTATATTTTTCAATAATACCTATACTTGTCTTGGTATAGATTGGTAAGTAAGTAAAGACTATTGAAATGAAAGAACGTAGTTAAAAAAGCAATATATGTGTATCCAAATTACAATATTATTTATTAATTGTTTAATATGACATTTAGTTACGCAACAAATTATAAATTAATTAAACTTACAAAACCTTTCACATTTTTTATATTTGTAACTTGTGAATGATTTTCTAAAAACCTTTTGTGTCGAGAACATAAATGATATGGATATATAATGAAAACATAAGCCAGCAAGTCTAATAAGACTAACTTTTTGGTACTTATAGACTCATAATTAGAGGTGTACAAAATATATCCAAGGAAGGGGGATCGACTTTTGTGGTTGCAACTTGATCTTTATTTTAGATTTTCTAAAGCTGTTATCAATATTATTTAATTCTTAGGAAATGAACATCTAAGTATCATGTAATATCTACTGCGTGTGCTCATGAAAGACAGAGAGAAACAATATGGGGTTGCATGGAAGTTATAAATGTAAGTTCTTGTTGAAGTTAGATTAGAATTGAGGATCGACATTTGAGTAATTCTAGCCTATGTGTTGTTGCTATATGAGGAGTTAGATATGTGAGTATTTCCTTCCTCTCACAGTTACTTGTAGTTGATCTGATAAAATGTAAGTACGGTGAAGCTGCTCTTATCCCAAACATGATTCAAATTAGGAGGATTACCAAGATAATTTTTTTATATTTTTACATACAGGCAGGAATAATTTCGTAGAATACTGCTCATAATATTTGATTTTAAATATTCCATTATTATTTATTCATTATTCAATTACTAAGATATTTATGTCTATACTTGAAAACCTAATAGAACAAACAAATTATTATGGGAAAAGATAAGCTATTGCACCGACTGATATAAAGTGGATACTCTCTCATTATTCATGACTTAAAATAGTGATTTTTTTATAAAATAGTTTTCAAAACTTTATATTATTATCTAGATATAAAAGAATTCAATTAAAAATTTATTTTTAAAAATAAATATAAAGTTTTACTCTTTAAATATTAAATACTTAAGTGAATTATACACTATAAACTTAAATAATATTATAAGGAAATAATAATTTTAAATAATTAATCCTTAGTAAATGTGATCAATAATCAAGGAACGTGTTGCACAATTTCATCCATACTTGCTCTTTTAATAGCCCGAACATTGTTCCTTATTCTTCCTTTCTCTGTTCGTTTATTTTGAGAAAATTTTGCGTGAAACCTTAAAACGAACTTGGCAATATTTTCAAACTGTTTTTGTCTTATTATTATGACAATCGAAAATATAGCCAGCAATATAATATAAAATATCAGTTTGTTCTTATGTCAACACAGTATCTTCTGATTTATTTCTACCTTCTTTTAAATCAACTAAGAAATTGATTAGATATTCGCCATCATATTGATAATTGGAAGATCCTTTTTCCTTCATGAACTGACTTAAAGCAATTTATTCTAAGATTATTTTGAGGTTATAAGAAGTTGGGTTATTCTACCCAATAAAGGTAGAATAAATTTTCCACGACATGTTGAGTAAATGTGTTAGTAAAAGTGAATGTCTCTGTTTCGGTTAAACAAGAGCTTTCGGTTTTTTGTTTTTATATCTTAGAATGTTCAAATAAAGTAGAAATTACATTATGTACCAAACGCCACCTTCCTTATGGAGACTTAGTGAGGCTAAATCAAATAATTTAAGTATGAATAATTGGAATTGGAGCCCAGTGAAATTCTAATAATACAACCTGTTAATTTAGTTATTACATCCCTTACATAATAAAATATAGTTGATTATATTACTTGGCAAACTCTTGAGTCTTTGGCGGGAGTCCAATTCGCACGTTTGATGGCATTTATCCACAACTTTCTTCGATTGATGTCATTTGGAAAATTAAGCATTTACACGTTACCATGAAAAAAAATATATTGCAATTAATAAGTATTTACTAATTATGACAAATAATTAAAAAAAAACCACTAAAGTAGTACATAAATTTCCTTCAAGACTTTTAAAACATACACTAGGGCAACTGACAATTTTAAACCAATCAGCAAAGAGAAGGAAAAAGCGTGCTTTTCTTCTACTTTCTTCACTCTTTCCCTAGAGTCCTTTGGTTCAACTCATATAAAAAAAGAGAAAAAAGGAAGTACTTGTCATAAAATTTAAAAATAAATAAATTTGACTTTAAATGAGGCTTAGCAACATGTTAAAGTACTCCCTGGCTCATCAAATTATATTAATTTTTTTTTCTCAGGCTGTTATCATTATTTTTTTATTCTTGAGGTGAGACGTCCATGTATTGATTGAGTAGCTATTTGTGAGTATGTGTAGAGTAACACCAAGGATATGTTTAGTAGATATTTTCTATATTATTAATGCAAAATTTGTATGTTCGTCGACGCCATAGACCTCCAGACAATGTAGGGTGCTAATGCTAGTAAATATTGATGGAAATCTGGTGTATTTTGTAGCTTAGTGATCAGTAGAATATTTTTTTCACCTGAGCTGTTGTCATTAATATTTAACTCTTTTATTAACATACACTTGGATTCAAAACCTGATGGAACATTTGTTTGTGCTCATAAGAAATAAACCTTGAAGATTTGTTGCAGTGCAGAGTTATAATTGTAAGTATCTGTTGGACTCAGAGTAGAATGGCTGATCGACATTGGAGTAACTCTTATTTCCTTATCCACCTTCTCCCTTGGCACACCTGATTGTAGCATATCTAATTAAATTTTGTGGCAGCTAGGCTGCTTTCTCTAAAGTATTCTTCAAATTGTCAGGGTTACCATGCCCAAAATACACACTATTTTTATACCTAAATATAGACATGTTATAAGTCTCCTTCTTTTCTTTATTCCTATTTTTTCGTGACAGTATATATGTTTTTTTGTGAGTTTTTTCCTCAAGTTAATATATATGTCTATCTCTTTTGCAGACATATTTTCTAAAATGCATAATGACTGAGCAGAATAACAAGAATACATAATAACAATAATTGCAACCCACATAATTCTGCCTTTGAATCCTTCTTCAAATTAACTTTTATATTATATCATCTGACTTAGAGTATTATAAATTATATATTTCTGACGTCTTTATATATCATTTATTTGCTTCTAAGTAAGAGATTTATTTCTCATGTTGAGTAATAGGTATTTGATATTATTATTATTCACTCTAACATGGAATTGTTCGTATACGTACCCATGTAATTAATATTCTTCATAGCTTAATTTATACAGTGCAATTGAGATAGGTCTGAATCCATCTTTAACCATGGCATTGGATGTAATTAATGGTGTATTTTCAATAACGAATCTTTAGTAGGGGAGACAAAGGACCGTTGCAACATTCCTTTTTTTTCTCACACATCAATATAGAAACGGCCCTAAAATTTATATCCCAATTGTATATGGTGCGACCCCTATTTAACAGCCAACACGATTTTTTGTTTAAATTGAATTTTCTCCTAAATTAATCATCCAATTTTAACAAAAACGAATACCAAATGTAAGCTGAATCAATATATTATTATTATTATTCAATATAATTGCCTTTGGTGTTTACAACACCCTAGAATCGACCTCAGAAACGGGAGCAGGTCTCGATGATGGTCGGTTATGGCAAATTCCGGAAGTCCCCCTAAATATTTTGTGCTGTTGGAAGAACTGTTGGTGTATATCTCAACTACACCACTTACAAAGAAGTCCATGGGGTTGATGTCCGCTAAACTTGGAGACCAAACACTCTTCCAACAAGATTAAAATATAATTCTGACCTTATCTAGTGATTAGAAAGCTTAGATTCATATTCACCTCCAGAATTCTTTCCTTACTCTTGAGACAAAGGACTTTTGACCTTGAAGAGATTTGCAATCTCAACATTGATCATAACAAGGACACCCTTCCTTTTCCACGATTGTGGAATAAATACTTTGTTGTTCTATGCCATTTTAATTTAGTTGACACCAAATACTTCTGGCTAGCTGTCACAATAACAAGCAACGTCAAACTTGCACAGCTGTTACAGTTGTGACTTTTTGGGGATGATGGTGTTTTTTTTTAGAATAACTATTTTTGTTTCTAAATCAGTCATTTTTTCATTTTTTTCTATGTAACTTATATCATGTAAATGATTGACTCTTTTGCTATCTATTGATCTGATTTTATTAAAATTCAAATCTTAATCAAATATGAGAACGTTAAGTTACTGTAATGCTCAGTATGATGGGTACAGTAGAAGAACAAGTGCTGTCATTTTTTTCACTTTGACTAATTATTCTTCTTTATTTTATATATATATATATAATTACGTGAATTTATTCTATCTATAATAGTAATCTTCTATGGTTGCCATTTAATAGTTCAACATCAAGAAAAGTCAAACTATTTATTCATCAAAAAATATTATTTTGTTTATTTTTATAAATTTTTGATTCAGATTCAATAATTTATAACAGTTACAACCGTTTACAGTCTCCGTACTACAGGGGGCAGTTATAATATTTGACGAGAAGCATTCTCATGCAATTTGTAGAAAAACTATTAAGTGGGGATATTCTACAAATATCAACAAATTATTCTTATTATCCCTCACATTGCACTTTAAGTAGGCAAAATTAATCGTCACAATAAAGGAATGATAAGTTGATAGGTTTGATTTGAATGGCCATATTGGAGCCATTATAAGTCTCTTAAATCAAATTAAGGTGATGAAACATAGTTACATTTCTAGAGTATCTATACTCGTCCACAATTTTTGAGTACAAAGCCTCTGGTTTATCCAAATATGTCTATGAAATGTTGGCTTCTACGTGTGTATGAATTTCGGATTTTTTATTTTCTTGCTTGTTTGTTTTTTAAACTCAAGATTGTTTTATGTTAATGCACAATATATTTATGTTAGTTGACTTAAAAAATATTACAATTGTTCTTGTCTCCCCTACATCTGAAAAATGTTGTTTTGATTAACTTTCTTTCTTAAATTTATTCTCATCCATTTTGAGAACTCATTAATTAATTTATACTTAAGTATGTATCTGTACCCAAAATAAACTGCAATATATGTAATTTATGTAAATGAAAGTTTTATTCTCATTATAAAAAGAACTGATTAATTATCATCATCATCCTTTCAAAAGACACACCCAACTTGCTCGTCGTGAATAGGTACTCACAAAGCCAAATTATGAGACTTGATGAAAGATACGACTATCTAATCAGTGAAGACAATTTTTTTCAATGCAGTTATCTTGTGTAATTTAATGTATGTATTTTTCGTCAGTTGCTTGAAATGTGCACAATTGTTGCAGTTTGTAAAAATGGAGTTTTTTATTATGTTCTATCTGATATTTGTAAAATTTGCCAAAATTATCTATGATTGATAACATATTGAGTGACAAAGTTTTTTTTTGAGAATGTTGATATCGCATAAGTTTAAGTCAGCTGTTGTTGGTAGATTTATTCTATATTTATATGTTTTTCCTTTCCTTGATTTTCCAATTTATATACGTAATGCGTTTACATAAAAACAATCTTGAGCAAAAATCAAGAAAAGGAAATATCCCAATTTATTTCCTATTTCATTGAGTCAATCAGCCGAATATTTTATGGAACTATATGAGTCAATTATATACTCTATATTCAAATTTGTGGAATGAGTTAAGATACCTAAGAATTTTAACTATAGTTTTGAGTTTTTATTTGAGTCATGGTACTTATATTGATCCTGATATAAAGGGTGGCCCATCTAGCGGTTGCATTTTAAACTACCATTTTTTGGACGTTTGACAGCTGTAGTAACATTTTCATTGTGTCTAATATTTTGTAAAAGGTCTCTGGTTTACGAAATGATTAAGTTTACGCTCGAAAAAAATTGGAAAATACCGAAGACTTACTTCCAAAATTGAGAGTCTTCAAACGAAACTGCAAGAAAATTATTTCGGTCGAAATAAAGCACCTTCCAGGCAGTTTGTGGATAAATTTGTGAAGTGTGTGCGCGAAACTGGTTCGTTAATGGATAAAACAACGCGTTCCGGTGTTCGTCCAATGCACTCAATCGAAAACATTGCTGCTGTTGCCGAAAACGAAAAAACGAGCAAGGAGCTGCCGTTACGGTCAATGGTGAGCGCTATCGGGCCATGTTGGAAGATTTTTTGTTTCCCAAATGGAAAAGGAAGACATGACGACATTTGATTTCAACAAGATGGCGCTACGTACCACACAGCCAACGTTACAGTGGATCTTTTGCGCTCTGTCTTCGACAATAGCATCATAAGCCGAAACGGCAACGTCAACTGGCCATCTCGTAGCTGCGATTGACTATTTTTTGTGAGGAACCGTCAAGTATAAATGTTACGCCAACCATCTAGAGACGATTGACGATTTGAAACATGAAATTGGAGTCGCTATTGCAGCTATTGAAGCTTACACAATCAAAAATGTATTGAAAAATTGGGTCGACAGAATGGGCTACTGTAAGGCCAACCACGGCGGCCATATGAATAAAGTGGCGTTTCATCATTAACCGGAGTGTTGAGGCTTTTAAATAGTAAATTTTTTTTGAAAAATATCCATCCGTCTTTTTTTTATAGCGATATCAAAAGAAAAAAGTTTCGTGGGCCACCCTTTAGTCTTTCAAATAAAATCTATCAATTTCTCAATATTTAACTGTGACGATCAATTTTTACTAATTTACGTTCATGTAACGTGCAGCTCCTCCCATGCCTTAATAAACATAATTCTAATTAGAAATTGAAGATAATTCGTCGAAAAATAGAAATGCAATCGACCATCAATTTTGAGAAAAAAATCTTTAGGTTTCTTTTAAGTTGACAGCACATATGTAAATTGTAAATGTATATTATAAAATTTCGCCTGCAACAACTCACATGAAATTACACAATATCTGCGCCTTCAAGTAATCCATACTTATCTATGGTATCTACATTCCCAATGGGCTATAAACGTTGTTTTCTTAAGAGTAGTTTGTTTACTCTGAAGCCTCGAATAGTCTTGTGGTTAAAATATTGATTCCAAATTTCATCACAAAAGTTAATTTTATTTAATAGTAGCTTGTTCACAAACAAGTCTGCTGAAAACTTAAAAGTGCTTTAAAATGAAAGAAAATTATGCAAATCCGAAGTTATGCATAAAACATGAAAGAGGGAATGTCTCCCCTCTAAAAATAAAGGAATTAATACTACATTAAACAATATTACCGAAGTATCTGGAAATATGCATACGATACAGAAATTAGTTGTACCCCATAATGCATATGTGCTATTGTAGTAACTTTTGATCAATTAACATTTTATTTTGTTGTAAAATATGTTATCAATGGTTGAATTGAGTACATTTGTTTATTTGTGAGCGATATCATTTATTTCCGTTTGATTGTAATGGACAACAACTGTACATTCACCGCATAATATACTTCCATCCATCTCTTTCAAATGGATCCAATTAATTTCCTCTAAGAAGAAATTTCATTCCAATAATGTTATATGTAAAATTTTAAGCTTTGCTTATCATCCACCTAATTAAAAAAAATAGAAAAGGAAGAACAGTTGATCCTTGTGATCTTTCTTCTTTTTTGTTCATTGTTTAAAAGGTCGTTGTGCTCTTTATTTATCCATCTGAAGTAAGCATTATCGACTATTTTTGGTGTAAATTGTTTTCAAAAGGAATTATATAATACATTTCCATGAATTTAAACATAATTACATTATTTTCTTTGCACTAATACAATCTTAAATGTAGAAAGTTCTCCTCTCTATCATATAACAATCAGTTGATTTTAAAAAGGGGCTTAATTCAGTAGTATCATATATCCTACTCCTGCCTTCTCCTCTTGCTTCTTTTTTCTTGACAAATAGATCCCCTCCAATGATGTGTAAATATTGTACTATTACAATTAATTCGTCAGACATAGGAAATGTATTTGAAATCAATATACATCATCTATATTTTCTTCTCTTGGCCCGACTAATAATCGGGCCTACTTACATTGATTTCTAGAAAATACATTATCCCATCTTCTCCTGACACTCTTTTTTTTTTCCGACAAAAATGTCTACTCTAATTAAGAATAACATAATATGTTTTTCCTAACTAAAAATTAAATTCTTCTTTCCAGGCAGCCTCAGTCAATTCTCTTAGTACCGCTCAAATTATGTCTCAAGGAGTGCTATACAAAAAGCTTGAGAACTAATCGCTTAGGTTATAATAATAATTCACTTCTGACTTCCAAACTTTCGCTTCTGCAATTTACAATTTAAAGCACCAGATCAACAAATTTGAAACTTTTTTTTTTGGATGGGAGTCTATAATAAAATAGTCTCCTTTCGGCAAATTATTATAGTTTGTTGAGTGTGAATTCCTGAAAATATTTAAAGGATTTTTAAATAGACAAATTTTCTTAGGGCTATCCCCTTACTTTTCTGAGCATAATAATTTTTTCTATAAAAATGTCGGACATAATTCTGATATTTTTATATAATTAATGTTCAACATTCAATTGCAAAAGACTAAATGATTCTATAAGAATACTAATGGAGAGGAGAAGTAACCAATGAGAGGCGGAGCTAATTTAAAAAAAAATCAAATTTTTATAAAAATTAATAATAACCATGACGATTATGATGAAAAAGAATGGTATTTTATCATATTTGGACAAAAGATTCGTTATATAGTAAGAATGGAACGGTACCCTAAACACACAAAGTGTTTAATCTTTTTTAAGAATAAATTATAATGTCTTCTTTTATTGTCTGATTAATTTTAAATTATTTATTTAACACACACACGCTAGCTTTGTTAAATTAAAGTTCTACCTGTTGTTTTTTTCGTCTTAATTTTTGACTATTTTACCTCAGAGTCTTTGAAGTTTAAGATGCCGTCATGATGTATTAAATAATACTTATCGACCGTTCGAAATAAATATAAATGTTATATCATAAATAGGTAAGGGATTCTTGTAGAAAAAAAATACAGTTTTGAGATTACTCCTCCTTTCTCCTGGTGCTCTCCAAAAATCCTATCCCTAATCGTAATAAACAAATGCTACCTTTTAAACAATATTCAAAATATGGTTTTATTTTTTTATCTATTTTGAAAGGAAAAGGTGTAAAATTTCCTTTTTTTTTTTTTGATTTTTGAAGTATATATTAGAAATTTTAAAATTAGAAATTTCATTATAAATAAATACATATATTTCCTTTAAAAACAGTTATTAATGTTTAAATTTGATTTTTTAAATATGAAGAAGATAATGTTCAGAAATCTACAAAATATAAAAACACTTTTTTGATGAATCATTATTGAAGGCTATTAGGTCAAAAAAATAAATATATAAATAAGGGTTGAAAAACAAGGGCAGTAATCAATTTTGAATTTATAGATACTTGTATCCCCTGGATGTAAAAGGGTTGAAGGAAAATGACAAACCCAGACAAAAATGAAACACCTATTTTCATCGCATACCTTGAGAAAATACATACATAAGAAAGTGTCTAAAAAATATGACTAATTTATAAGTGTATAATCATTTTATACACAAATTTGTGTTAGAGTTAAAGGATCATGTTTTGGAACGTTCTCTCACTTTTTTAAAATTACTGTAAACGATGATTACCTCAAAAGTTTCAAAATAAAGATACAAGACATTTTTTCTGCATTTTTATTTTATTTTTCAGCATAATCTCCTTTTAATTCTATACAATTGTCCCAGGGATTTCCCAAAACTCTGCAGCCCGTCCAAAAAGTACAAGTCTTTTTTTTCTGCAAAATAATTGTTGACGAATTGCCTCTTCATTTGACGAAAATCTTTGTCCTTCGACTACAATTTTTAGATGGAGGAACAAAAATAAGTCGCTAGGGGCTAGATTTGGTGAGAAAGGTGGCCAATAAGTTCAAAGCGTAATTCGTGGATTTTCGCCATGGCAACCACTGAGGTGTATTGTCTTCGTAAAGCAGTATTTTATTTTTCTGCTGATGTAATCGTTTTCCAGCAGGTTCTGCCTTCGGCTTGTCAAGTAATGATGCGTTGTATGTTCTATTAATTTTTTGCACAGGCAGCTTTACCTTGCCTAAATGTTGACTTAATATGTGACAAACACGTTCTTTTTATACGTTCCTAGCCTCTGCTATCACTCTCACTTTAATTTGGCGGTCATCTAGCACTATTTGTGCAACATTGGCGATGTCTTATTTGGTACTATCAGTTTTTGGACGTTCCATACGTTCATTATCTCCCAAGTTCATACAGTCACATTTAAATTCGGCTTCCTGCAATTTCAATGCCCATACACAGAGTTCAACTCATCTTTGTTTTGTGTAGGTGTATTGCCTTTGAAAAACATATATTTAATGACAGCTGTATACTTGATTTTATCCAATTTCACAAATATACTCACTCAAACGTTTGTTACATAATAACTGCGCTTTCAAAATGGCTGAAACTTTGTTGAGTTACTGTCAATAGATACTAGATATCTAGATGTAACTAGCTTTTATTTACTGCCATCCTTACATTGAGTCGGAAACTTACGATACTCATGTTATCTACAAAAGTTTCTCACTTCCTCGGAAATTGCCCTTCAGTGGGTAAACATATATATAAATATCGGGTTCTCCATAGTAAATAATAAATATATTTAAAATATAAATATTTAGTTTTGTTACTTTTTGTGGAATCAATAAATTTTCTTCATTATTCTCATTTTCTTCATTTCATCATTATTACTAATAGTGTGCAGGTTGCTTTTTTAGAGCCCACGGATTCCACTTTTTTCAATTCCTACCCTATCCAACCCATTATAACAACTAGTTCATAATTAAATAAAGCTTACATTATGCAATGATCCATTGTAGGATTTCCGAAAATATACCGTAGGTGTAAAACCCCGAGAAATCCCGGGAAAACGAGATTGCGGAAGATAAACCCTAAAATAAACTTCCTTAAATATTTAATAATATTCGTATTTTACCTACTACACATGTAATTTGACTCATTATTTTTTTAATATTTTAATATAGAAAAATAACAGGAATTTTATATTTTAAGGAATAATATTGTAAAGTCAGATGAGTGTTTTCATAATAAATTTTTATAAATATATCGAATGTCTACAGAGTGCAACACTGAAATATGAATACTAAGTTATTGGTAAATTGAAAGGTTCTGGGGAGGTATTCAAAGACGGATATAATAACATTAGGAACGTTGAACATTTCATCTCTCTGTAGAAATTTCATTTGCTTATCCTTTTTAAGCTATCTATAAAATTGCTTTTTGATGCAGTAAATAAAATATTCTTTCTGTGGGCCCGGCCTAACTTTTCGGACGATAATGTGGTCTTGCAAAAGACGGCACTCTTCCTCACACTGTCAATGATGTTCAAAGTTGGTTGAAGAATAACATCAATTTCTTGCCATAATGAATATGACCCTGTATTCCCCCAACACCAATACTTACGAATAAGCTTTCTTCTGGCATGTAGAGTACAAGGCCTGTGCCCTTAGGTACTAAAACATCATAGCCATGAGGGGACTGTAAACGAACACTGTGTCTATAAATCTAAAGACTACATAAAAAAGACATGCCAAGTATCTTGACGGCATCATGGACACCAGAGGGGCTACATCGAAAATTAGATGAGAAAGTATAGCGTTATAACTAGTCTCCAAATAAATATTTAATGTACATGTAAAGTGGTGACGAAAATATCTGGTCAGGAAAAATGTAATTTCGTATTTCCAACTCTTTGTTTTACTAAGTATATTTTGTTCATTTTTGGTCTCATCGGATCCTACGATAAAGTGTTATAAAGGTGTGAGTGTATACTACAAACACTTTTAGCACAGATTGGAGCTTGATAGTTTTAGTCGTGAATTATCTTGTGCCAAGTATGGAGGTACCATATGAAGAAATTGGCCATATTATACATTTTTACTCCCTGAAAGGTAAAAACCCGTCGAATCGGGTAAGAAAATTTGCAATGTATACATGGCCGATTCTCTTTTGACTCATGTTAAACAACAGAAATTCCAGCAATTTTTTTTTTGCTCACTTTAGCTTACTACAGTGAACAACTCAACCATTCAAAGCTGGCGATCGAACAGAAGCCAAGACATCATCAAGACAACGCCAAGCCTGGACACATCTTTGATGGCCCCTCCTGGAGCTCAGATGGGAAGTTCTGATGTATCCACCATACAGTCACGAACTGGCACCAATTTACTTTCACATGTCCCTGTCTATGGCCAACGCACTTGGTGGTACTATTTTGGCCTAATAGAGGCCTGTGAAAATTGGATTCCTGTGTATTTTTCAAATGGTGTCTAGGACTCTCCAAAAAGGGTATTATGAATTTAGATTCTCATTGGCAATAAGTTATCAAACACAACGGGGCATACTTGTCTTAAATTGGATGATTATAACATTTCTGTTAAAGCATTGAATTACAGCGAAAAAAACCAAATTACTTGTTCCCTCAACCTACTATATCTCGTTAATTTAAAAAAAAACCAAAACATTGTTTAGATTTTAACGTTGCACCTGGTATGAGAGTGAAAATAACATAATAAAGAATAAATAAACATGAATTTGCAATCTGTTTGAGTAATTCATTAATATTACTTATTTGGCAAAATATTAAAAATAATAAAGTGGAAAATAATTTATTTTATGATGTGAGAAGATACCTTGGGATTTATATTTTTACCTAAAATGATATTATGACGTCATTTTTTCAAAAAAAAGAATGACACTACGTAGGATATTATATGTTACAACTTATATCAAATGTAGAAATATAACATTAGTAAGGTCGTACTTATATTGAGCAAGCCTTAGGACAAGGATAGACATGCATGACCTTTTTCTTTCTTTTTAAAATTTGAACTTATTTCAAATTTGTAGTTTTTAATAGAATATAAGTTGATAATAATTTAAAAAAATATATAGGATAGGAACCCAACACTTGCTGTGGCATGACTAAATTAAGAAAAACTGACTTTTATAGAAACTTTGTTATGTAATATGTCCTTCACATGCAATAACAGCCTTGACACGCTGTCAAACAAATTGACAGTTCTTGACGATGAAGGTCGCGTCTATGGCGTACCACGCTGTTATGAGGGTAGTTCTGAGTGATTCCAAAAATGGAAGAGAGGTGCGGCAGACATTCTTCTCCAAGAAACCCAAAACTGCAGAGCCTAGTGGGGTGATGATTGGGCTGGAGGAGACTACATGGAGGCAGGCCAGAAGTTTTGGTTCTTCTTTTTTTTAATAATAAAAATACAACTTTTTATAAATTTGTTTGGTTTCGACTAGTGGTTAAAAAAAGCCCAATATTGTCGACTCATGATAAAATGTAATAAAACAATATGATAAAATCTAATGAAATAATATGGTAAATTGAAATGAAATAAATAAAAATGAAAAAATTAGAATTAAATGAGATAATATGAATCAAATTAGATGAAATAATACGGAAGAATTTTGATTTAAAATGGATTAGTAACAATATTTGATAGAATTTAAGGAAAAAAACAAAATTACAAGTGAAATTCCTAGTGGGGAATTAAAGTAGATGTGGATCATTTTTTAAAAGTATCTTAAAACCGTGAAGTGAAGACGTTCTTCTCACCTCTTCGGGGAGGCTGTTCCATATCCGTATAGTTCGATTAAAAAAGCTGTGTTAGAGGTAATTAGTATTTGCCGATGGCTGAACTATGTAAAAATCGGAAGACAATCTAGTGTTGTATACCTTAGTACATACTTTGGATATTACAATGAGTTAATATTAAACATCATAACCACATCCTGAAGTTTCCTTCTCCTTTCCTGGGACAACAGCCCGACTAGATGTAAACCAACCTTTTAGAATACATTGCCGCATACCATCTTAATAAAGCGTTTCTCTACATTTACAAGAGCTGACTTTTCCTTCCTATACATTGTAATCCACAACTGAGAAGTATAGTTTAAAATGAGCATAACATATGCATCATAAAGATTCTTCATCAGGTTCATATTTCCCGTTTTAAAACTTCTTTTAATAAACCCATGTGCTCTGTTTACTTTTCTGACAATATTATCTCTGTGAGTGCTGAATTTCATATTCGAAGATGTCAGTACTCCATGATCCTTAAAGACACCCACATTCCTCATCCCTCCAAGGTCAACAACGCCACCCAAAAAAAGCATAAAGGAGCTCTTCTCAAGATTTACAGGAATTCTCCAACGGTCGCTTCACTTCAGAAATTATCCGAAGTCATGTTTGCCCTCCTCTTCTGAGTGGCAAACACTCTTTGTGTTGTCCTCATACATACATATTTTGGATCTCAGATTTTCAACAGGTCGTTAATTTAGACCAAGAAGAGGGTGATCCAAGGATACTACACTGAGGTACAGAGGATGGAATACCTCTTGAAGCTGATCCATTGCCACTTATCAAAACTCGGTGTTCTCGATTTTGGAGCCAAGATAAACTCCACTGCAATAGTTCAGCCCCAATCCCAATGGATTATAGTTTCTTTTCCTGCCCACACTGCAGCACCTTGTCGAACGCCTTGCTGAAGTTAAAGTATAAGACATATGTATCCAGTGAGGAGTAACCACTTAGAGCGTCATCGTCCCAGAAGGATAACATGTTTGTATCAATTCGGAATCAATCTTGTCTAAGAGTATCAAATTGTGTTTGTCAAATAATTTTTTCACTTCAGAATTGACAAGCTTCTCCATTAGTCGAGAGATCTGGCAAGTGATGGAAATTGGTCGGTAATTTCGAAAATCCTTATGCCTACCTTTCTTGTGTATTGGGATAATATTGGCGCATTTCCAGTCAAACGGCACTATTCCCTCCTGCATGGACTTGTTGAATGTCCTAGTAAGAGGGTAGTAATTATCATTACTATGCTTCTTCAAGAAGAAAGAACATATCCTATTAGGAATCGACGAGAAAGAACCATTAAGGGAGATAATGGTTTTTAGGACAATTAATTCAGTAAAGCAAATCTTGGAAAGGTGAGGACGGTTATCTGGAAGTCGTTGATCAATGTAGGGATTCTCAGAATCTGTTGAGTAAACTGAGTGGAAGAAGTCGTTAAAAAGCTTGCAATGCTATGGTCATCGGTTATTTGAGTCCCGTCCTCCAATTTAAATTCGTTAAAAAATCATTTAGGCCGGCACAGATTTGTATTTCATATTATAAAAAAAACAGGTTTGAGGCTACTTTTACTAAAGTTAGCTTATAATTTATACTCTAGTTTAGATTTACTCGAAGACACCAGAAGTTTAATGGCATTTCGGAGAGCTTTATTCTTTTCTAAGTTATGAGGACATGGTAATTTTTTTGTATTGAGACCAGGCTTTTTTTTTTTCTTTTTTGATAATAAAAGGATGCTCCGATTAGTCCATGGAGAGTCTTTATTATTATAAGGCTTTATTTTGGGAACGTACTTTTCAATAAGGTAGTGAAGTATATCATGAAATGTAGACCACATATCCTTGATAGCTGGCACCATGTTCGGTGAGGCATTCAGGGGGAGAAGAGTTAAACCCAGTCAACGGATTACAACCTTGTTTGGATTGCTATGTAATTGACATTTTAAAAATCTAGAGTGTAGTTGGGTGACTCATGTGGCTTTCTCAACTTGACAATGTAATCAGCATCAATAACAATTGAGGTAGTGATCTGAGAGGGACACCTCCTTCATGATTTATATCTTAATACTACAGGATGAAAGAGAGGAGAAGATCTAGTAGGTTTCCTTTAATGTATATGGATTCAGTGATGTATTGGTGGAAGAAAGAGTAAAAGAAAGCCTAGATAAGTGGATTTGCCGAGTTGGAGTAAGGTGTCAGAGTATTCAAGTCAACAGCAGAAATATTGAAGTCCCGCTTATTATGGTTCAGTTATTCATTCCAGTGATGCAAGAAGAGAGTACAAGATCACTTTTGTTATCGAAGTTGGGGATCTGTATACAGACATGCAATTCAAATTTTGAAACTGAATTGTACACAGTCCAAAAAATTCACCTGAGTTTTCCTGGAGAATAAAATCTCTTTTATCCTTAAGGATAGATAGGGACCCTATCCCCTCTGGACTTGTTGTTTGAGTTTTGATCCACTCGATAAATTAGAAGATAGATGTTTATAATTGTTTTGGACTTTAGATGATCATTTAGCCAAGTTTCGGTGATACAGACCAATTAAGACTGGCGGTCGTCAATAATCATTTGAACTGTATATATTTTACGGATTAAGCTCCTGATGTTAATGTAAAATATCTTTAGTTTTCCCTTTTTATGATTCCTTACAAGCTGAAAGAGGTCCGGGTTAGTCGTGTTTAAAAAAAAAAATCTTCATAGACCTTCTAGTAGTAGTGTTAACTTCGTCAAGTCTGACAGGACGAAATCATTTCGTTAACGAAACTTTTTTTTATGACGAAGACGAAAATCTAAAAAACCATGACGAGACGAAAATCTGCCAAAAATCAGGACAAAGACGAAACGAAGACGAAAGTCTGACAAAAGTCATGACAAAGACGAGACGAAGACGAAATTTTGACGAAATAAAAGATAACTACGACAAAACAATGAAGATGTCTGACGAAGATGGCATTTTTTGACACTGACGAAACTCTGACAAAAACTAATGACTTCCGATTACTAACCCAAAAAATATCAATGCAATTACTGGTGCTGATAGTTCGTACAACATGCCCATGGTCCTACAACAAACTCAAAAAGCAAAACTTTTATTTAAAAGGATATCAAATTAAATTAATAATTAAGTGTCTGTGTAATGTGTATGTATGTGTTACGGGCAATGGGCAAATGTGCAAAATTCCCATCAAAGCGGGCATTGTGCAAAATACCCGAACAATATATAAAATTTGCAATAAAGTAGTCAATGTTTATTTTAACTTCATTTACAATGTCAGATGAAATGATTCTGGGTAATTTGATTATTAAAAAATTATATGCTAAACAATTTGGACGTTCAGGATTTGATTATGATACAATTTGTTTGCTATCAATTTGATACTCTGGTATATTTCCATTGAAGTAAATATAGTGTTCACATAATTTAACTACTGTATGATAAGAAATTGTCACGAGAGACTCAACTCTATTTTGCAAAATATACATAGGCCAACATGTTGTGCAGGTGGACAGCTGGTCCCAAAGAGGGATCAAAACCTATCTCAATCACTATCCTAAGTATCAAGAACCCCTTCTAATATATTATAAAACAAACCTGCTGTACAAGTGAACCATTGGTCCAAAAAGTGGATCATTAACCACCTCTTCCCTAAGCATTGAGGATCCCTTTAAATATCCTATAATACACCATAGGGATGTGGAAGTGAACGGTGGTCGAAAAGGTGGGTCGTTATTCGTAGAACTCTTGAAGTTTTTTTGGTATTATATTTAGTGGTATCTGTACAGGTATGTGTAATTTAGGTCGTGGCTTATGACTGCCATGCAGCTCCTCTGCAGCCAGAGGTTCAAGTGTTTTTTTTTAATACTAAAATGTAAGCCCAAAAGGTGAGCAATTGTAACGAACATAATACAATTAGGGGATATTAAGATGACTACAGCAGCAAATAAAGATCTAATAAAAATTTAGATTATAATTGTTGATCTTATTTCATAATATACGAACTACCCAGTTATATATTACATACAAATATTATTAGTTTGTTCAAAATAGACATAAACAAAAAACTTATTGAAATATTCTTTTCAACATAAAATGTAATAATTTCAAAAAAAATCACCTAATATAACTAATCTTACCTAAATATACCCTAAAACATAAACAAATTCTTTTGCTGCATTTTATTCTATTATGGTATTTGCATAAACAAAGGTGTCCCTTTTTTGCGGATAAATTTATTTGTTTGGAGTCTGTGCAGTTATATCACTTAAAGTCTTGTTCATTTCTATCCGACAGAATTGATGTGGTCAGTCGAAATGTAACTTCCTTCTCTTTGGTAATTCCATCAAGACTGAGGAATCTTTCCAGGGGTCTGACTGCTTTCTTACATTGAGCTGTTTTAATACATCATTTTTTGTACCTAATCTATAATATATGTTCTCTGCTACATGGATCACAACATCCAAGACGTAGTGGGGATCTCTAATGCTAATGACCCACCTTTTCGACCAGCGGTTCACTTGCCCAGCCCATGGGCTGGGGTTTATTATCAAATATCAAAAGGGTTGCTTGATAAGCAGGGGGGTTACTTATCCAACTTTTGGACCAGTGATTCACTTGTACAATCCGTAGTTTATTATAATATATTAGAAGGGGTCCTTAATACTCAGCATAGTGGTGGCGATAGTTATTCTCATTGTGGACACGCGGTTCACTAAGATAGGGATAAGTTATATCAATATACTCAATATATTTTAAAACTGAATGTTGCAAAATTCTAAAAACATTTTTGAAATGTCTGCATTGGAATTTTTTTGAAAAGAATTCAAAAATTAAATTTTTTTTTAAATTTCAAAAATCCATAGCTATACAAAGGTAATTATATTTTTCCGGAAAAGCCCAACTTGTGGGTAAAAAAGTAAATAAAGTCTCAAATAAAGGTTTCCTTTGCCAATTACAATGATTTGGTTGTGGGTTATGAACCTACTTCGGGCCATATTGACATATTTTTTTGTACTTTAAAACCCTATTTTTTAAACGTTATTTATTACTAAGAAAATATAAATCAAACTAGAAAAATTGTTTCCAATGCAGAGGAAACTATGAGAAAGACGAAATTTGACGAAGACGAAACTGTGACCAAGATAAAATTCTGACGAAGACGAGACGAAACTGAAAATAGGTGACGAAGTTAACACTTTCTTGTAGGCGTCTCTTTTGTATTTGGTAAGGTATATTTTGAACCTCAATTTTTCTGTTTTTTGTTGTTTCTTTGACATTTTTACACTTACAGAAATGCGCAAAAAATACAATTGTTTATTTTTGTTTCAGCTGTCGTTTGATTGCTTAATGAAACCCCGTAATGACTAATAACTGGGATAAAATGGTGATTTATTGCTACTTCAATAGTTGGGATCCCTCTCTGTACATTTTTACTTGGAAAGATGTACATTTTATATTTCATCTGATCACAATAAAATATCCATATAACGTTCAACATTGTTTGAAAAATGTCTTCAATTGACATCGTTTAGAAACGTGAGTATTGAGTTTGAAAAAGTTTTAATCTATGTAATATCCAGAAAATGTCACTTGTTTCCACTTTGTACAATTTCTATGTCATGCGTATTTACTACATTTAATATTGTGATGTAGAGAAAATGTATGACATATCCGCTTCAGAAAGTTATTTGATGAAATTCTTTCAATATTATCATTCATCCGTAGAGTTTGTAGGGAATGAAAACGTGTATGTACATTGTATAAGTCAGTCATGATCAATTATTTTGATATCTAAAATAAAATTGCTGTTACTAAGATCCTTAATCGAGTTTTAATTATGATTAAACCGATTCTTCTTGAGCTACAGAAAATGTTGTTATCATTCAATAATTTTGTACATTGAAAGTTTTTCAACTTACAAATACAAATCGGTCCTAACAAATGTAACCCGCTAAGTAAGATTGAAAAGTAAAATAATTAATCTAAATAGTGTATTTAGTGGAAGGGAAAAAGAAAAAAAAGATGGCGTCTTTTATTTTTCAAAATGTTGGCCTTAACAAATTTTACTTTACATTTCTTTCACAAATGATTTTTATCATTTTGAGTTGACAATGCGAAATTTAAAGTTTAATCTAGATTTTCAGCTAATTATTGCCCTTTTTATGAACAAATACTTCTGACAAATCCTTTGGAGGCGTCGAAAATTGCTCTTAAAGTAGCAAAAATTCATAGTTACAATTAAAAAATGATAGATTTCACGATTATAGGGTAAAATTATATAAATTTGCCTGCACGTCCTAATTTATTTTTCTATCTCAAAATTGGAGACAGCCATGGGCTTCAATACTTTGTGTGTTAAAATGGGTAAGTAGTAAGGGTTGGCCCGGTATATGATGTGAAAAAATAAATTATATTCTTGATTTTTGTTCGAGATTGTTTTTAGTTTAACACAGCACATCTTGAATTGGTTAGTTAAAAATAATGGCTATTGTTATGGGCTTATATGTACCATAATTATAGTGCCCTTCACCTGCTTAGGGTACTAAATATGAATATATATAGGCATGCATATAAGAAAATTGCAGTTTACAAAAGGTAAATTTATATATTTATAGTATATATACATTATTTTTATCATAGACTTGAAGTAGAAATACTAATGGAAAATAAACACCCACGCAATTTTTTTCATTTTTTGAGCAAACGTACTTTCCCTAATAACTCATAATTACTGGAATTTCAAGTTTATCATTGGAAAGGTTCGTGTGTCCTTAAAAGTATAAAAATAGTGAATTATTAGAAGGTAAATAGGTTTATACTTTTGCTTACATCGAAGGATATCTTTTTGCATCTCTAAGGTAGGGGTAGGAAATACGGAGATAGAGTCCGTAGAGAGATATACATATACACTAGTGATGGGATGATTAATCGTAATCGGAATCAGAGAATCGGTTTTTTTTTCTGGAATCGGCAACAGGAATATAATGTTAAATTTAAGAATCCGATTCTTATTTATCAATAGTATTTAACTATTTATTACTTTTCTAAGTTATATAAAAATAGCCTCCACCCCAAATTAAGTAATTTTTGCTTTTTACTAAAAAATTCAATACTTGAAATTTAATTTTCATTTTTCCATTTTTTTTCCAAAAAAATTCAATACTTGAAATTTTTATTTTTATTTTTCAATTTTTTTTCCAAAAAAATTAATTTTCCTATATGTTCCCCCAAAAAATTAATTTTTTTCAATAGTTATGGATTTTGAAATTTTTCTGCAAAAAATTTAAAAAGATGTTGATTTTGGAAATTTTTACCAAAAAATTAAATTTTTTGAGAAAACCCATGGGCTTTTGAAAATGTTTTGCAAATAATTAATTGGATTTATGAAACAAAATTTAAATACCAAATGGTATATTTGAAAAATTATTCCAGAAAATTTTTAATGTTAGGATTTTTTTTCAAAAATATTCCAAAAATCAAGCCCCTTCCCCCAAAATATAATCCTGTGGATCCTGATAGCAAAATGGTATTTTTAACTACAATTTAAAATGTAAAAGAATCGGATTAAGCATTTGGAATTTTTAACGAATCGCATTGGATCGACATCGGATTTTTTTTCATCATTTAATCTTCTTCTTTTTTTAAAATTACGTTTAGTAATAAAAGTTGAGATTTGGTAAGGAAATAACTTTTGCACAACTTCATTTTCGTACGATATTATCATTAGATTGGACATCTAGCTCAAAGTTTGCAAAAGGAGACGAAAGTTCTCCTTTTCATCAATAAAGATTAAAATACAGCATTAATCCTTATTTTACATAAATTGAGGATAATAAACAATATTCTAAACTATGAAAAATATTTATAAATTTTTTTTCTAAAGCTGCCCTATGCAGAAAAAGAGATACTAACATAAAAAAATTGAGTTTTTCCTTTCTGGAAATGTAAAAAAAAAATTAAAAAAAAAAAAATTTCCTAATTTTTTCTCTCTTTTTTTTTTGCTTGATAAGAAAATTTTAGAAAAGAAAAAACTTTTTAAATTCTTTGTATTGATGAAAAAAAAATGTATATCAAAATTATTTGATCCAAAATAACAAAAAAATGTACTTTAATTAAAGAGTTTTTGCCTTTTTTCATAACTTGATTGACTTGTTCGACCTAAAGAGGACCTTGTAGGACCATGCAATTTTCCATAAGTAATTTTCATACCCTGTTTAATACAGGTTTGAAATATCAAGTTGTAGATGTAACTGTAGTTGATAAAAATGACAATTATATGTATGGTTTAATGGGCTCTTAGCATAAACCAAAGTTTTTTTTATTTTTATTTTTATCTTATATCAGTCCTTCAAAAAACCTTCAAAATTTTAGAGCACCCTATAATTATTTTGACAAATATTATAGTCACGTACTTCAGTTTATCAATTGAATTAGTTTGGTATCTTTCACAAGAATAGTTCACTATTTTCTTCAATTTGTGCATTATTCGAGTTTTTATCACTCGTATAAGCATTGGCAAAGATTGATGAATGACAACGAGTCCTTATCATCTGAGAGGGGCCTAGGATCCTAATAATTATTACAGTAGTTATTTAATTATCAATTATTACTAATTGTTCGCCTCTATTACTGATGAGTCATCTATAGTCACTCCAATCAGGCCTGATTCAATCACAAAACCGTAATTATGGTATTGGAACGACTTTTGCAAGTCCTTTAGTTTGAGGACGAGACGTCAAATTTTGATTTTACTACATCCCTAGTTTTATAATTAGAAAAAAAAAATTATGGTTGGTACTATTGTTTCTCATCTAAATTTATTTTCATTTTTGTAACATTGTTGTAATAGAAGCTTTTCATTTCTAAAATAAAAACTGTAGCGAGGTATATATGTTTTTTTCTGAGTACCACCAAGATTATTAAGCATTTTTATTGATCAAAATTTATATTATTAATGAAGAAGACTCTCCTTCCTAGAGCAGTAATTTATTTTTGTCCCTACAAATTCAGACAGCTGACCTTGTTAAAAAGCAGTTTTCCACCAATAGAACAATATGTCTATCTCCCCCTTCTTCTTGCACTCTAAAAACCCGTATCCTTAGAGTAACCTAATACGTAAGTATGAAACATTTCGTCTACCTCTACAATATCATGTTTTCAAGATGTGGTTCATCAATATTTTCTATTAATTTATGTATCATCATAGGGGATAATTAATTGAGTCATCATTGAAATAGAATATACATATATATAAGTCTCACAGTAAGAAGTTCTATTGTATTAGGGTCTCTCATTGATAAATTTAAATTACTTGAATACGCTGTTATTGCATGATTTCATGTCAGTTGTTGCAAGGGGAACTTTTTGATATGCATATAAACTTGAAAATTGTACAATAACATACATTCCTCCAGAAATAGCAGAAATGAAATATTGCATTAACAGAGCCTCAAGTAAAACTTCATTTATGGCATGTGCATCTTTCTAGAGTTACTATGATCAATTTGTCTCTAACAAATTGATCCTACGAAATGTTTGTTCCAGATCAAAGTATCTCAATTTGATAAAGGAGAGGATTTAACTTCCTAACTTGACATTTTCACTTAGTGGTTGTAAAGTCTTGTTCTAATGAGACTTTAAGTATGGTTTCAATTCTCATAAGGACTCTGTCTTGGGCGACCTTGACCTAAATCATGTGTTTGGTATTAAGGCTACTAAGCACGTAAATATCTGTCTAAATGCGATGCTCTACTTTTGATCTCTTTTGAAATTATTGAAATAAAGACCCAAGACTTACTACTGGCGTCTTTTGAGAATTTAACTTCCTGACTGTAAATATTCCTTCTGTCATTTTAAATGTGTCTGTGTCTCATATTCTGTACTTGATTTGGAGGTTTAATTAAATCCATTTTGCAGGTCTTATAAAGGACTGTAAAGTGGAAATACTTGAACTCTTAGCTTCAGTAAGGTTTGAAAGAAACCTTGAAAAAGTGGTGGAAGGCCGTTTGGAGAGCCAGATTGATCTTTTCAAGTTACCTTCAATTTATCCCAGGAGTCATCAGCTTTGGCTGGACGACAGAAGGTTTATTATATTATTTATGTGTTTTCCAACATACACACGGAAAAATGAAACTGCATATAAGTGAATCTATAATGGTTTAGTTATTAAACATTTATGCAACTGATCACTTCTTGCCGTTGATTAATTGAAATAACTAATAAAATTCATAGATTAACTAAACACAATTATAAGTTGTCAAATCAAATTAGTGTTCTAATTTACATAATTAATTAATAAGCCAATAAAGTTCGATATGTTCTATTTTTATGGACATTGCTTTTAAGCATGAATACTAAGCATATAAATATTAAGCATGAAAACATAAGGTTATTGTTAACAATTGAGAGAACAATTATCAAAAGTACCAACTGTAAAGTCAACCAATCTTCGTGGGACTCTTCAACAGTAACTCTTTTTTTCTTTTTCTTTTCCTATTGGTCAGTTGAATTGTATCAATTAGGTATCAGTGGGGATGGGATTTTTGTAGGGCTCAATTTAAAGGTGGAAAAGAAACTTATGTCTATAATGAATTAAGACCTTTGTTAACTTGAGGTCCTTGATATATAATTTCTTGGGGGAGAAAATGAATTACTGCTATTAAGAGAAAAATCTTTTACAATAAAATGACAATAGTGCATCCAAAATATTATAATTTTATAAAGTAGTTTTTTAAAAATACATTAAATTTAGATAATTCGGAATTTTTCTTTCAGTGAGAAATGTTGACACTACGACGATCTATTTAAGAATGAACAAAAACAAACCAACGCACCAACTGTTTTTCCTTTTCTAATCTGTAGACTGTATTTTTTCTCAAGAAATATCACATCCCTAAGTATAAGATACATTTGAACAATACAATTACATCCCCCCCAACTCCAACTGACCAATATTTGGTCAGTTGGAGTTCCACCATTTTTTGAAATAAGTAGTCATATTAACACTACAATTAATAGGTTTGAATAATACATACTACATCTGACAAAATTGATAAATAAACAATAACTTTGATTCGAGTTTTACTCCAACGGTCAAAAAGCTTACTTTTCTAAATCCGACTATTTTCTGAAAATTATCAAACTTATCTCTAGTATTTTTTATAAAATTTAATTTTACTTGAGCTCAAATAATCATAACTCTGAACAGGTACTATTAATAATAAAAACCAAACTTTTAGCATCCCTTTAAAAGAAAGATAAATCTACAGACGGAGCCTTTCATGTTAAAAAAATTGTTAATGCAAAAAAAAAAAAAGGAAAATTTCTATAATATATATGTAGAAATTTTCAAAAACTCAAATTCCACCGAACTCGAAAAATGATAAGTTAACCTAACACCAACTTGACTACATAGAGCTCTAAGAAATTTGTCTCGAATCCCACACTATTAACAACGTACTTTGATTAATGAAAGAAATGTTTCATTAATGTTTAGAAAAAACGTTATAAATTGAACATATTTTTACCCTTACGCATTTTATTTTAGTCTAGCAGTGCGCTCTGTGTCGCAAGTAGTGTTATGTCGGTACTTATTCATTCGGTCCAGTATAGTCTTAGGACCGGTTCTATCGGTTCTTAGGAATGTTGGTCCTTGGGACCGGTCTGAACTGTCGTCCTTGGAATTTATCATAAAATTATCGATGGTTTAGTAAGCCAAATAATATATATGAAATATGTATTAAGATTAATGCACGTAATCTTGGAAAAATATTTTATTTTCCATGATAATGCAATATAATACGATCATATTATATTGTTAGTTAGTTTTATAATTTATTTTATTATATAACGGAATAATTAAAAAGAGGGGAAAAACCTCATTGACGTAACGAGGGATCTATTTTACCTTATTTAATGACCGACAAGTGGGACTTGACTGGATGGGACCGGACTGGACCGGCCCTAAATAAGGACCGATAAAACACTAGTTGCAGGGCTGAATAGAGGGGAATAGAGACAAAGAATGAGGGTAGAAGAAAAAGACAGAGGGAGAAGAGAAGAGGAGGGAAACAGAGATAAGGGGAGATAAATAAAAAGAAAAAAGGGATTTTTTTTTAATTCGGTCAAAAACAGCCTCTTAACGACCTTAAAGGCCCCAAAACAATATCATACAAACAGACTTGGTTATTTTATACGTTTACTTGCTGAATTTAAGACTGATCTTCTTTGACTGCATTGTATTCCTTGTACAATAGCTCCAAAAATATACTTATTATTATTACAAATATATGAGACATTTAAAAAAGTTTTGATACTATTAAGAATACCCTTAAATTTATTTTCCTTTTAATTAAACCCACCCTCTTCAAAAAAAAAAAAAAAAAAAAGAAGGATAATAGTGTAGGCAAAGTTAAGCTTTTTAGCATCCGTTATTCAGTATTTAAAATTCAATTAAAGTAATTAATTTTAAATACTGAATAACGGATGTTAAAAAGTTGAACCTTAAATGCTTTTTATGATACAACCAATAGGTAGACACGGGTGCATACTCTTCTTTTACCTTTTCTTATAGCCTAATTGCTGAGGTATGAAATAAAACCTCTAAAACAATTATTTTTTCTTGAATATTCTTTACTATTTTAAGGTCAATTTTTTTTTCTCATACGTCTGGTTGCATTTTTTATATTTGAATAAATGAAAATGAACTCTGTATTAGTCATGAACCATAATTGAGAAGCAATTAACCTAATTTATGTCCTTTGGCTTTTGCAATTTCTGTAAGAAGATTATTATTCATATATATATATATTTTTGAAAAGTAAAAACCAAGATTATTAATCAATTTTTGAAACAAAATTTGTACTATTTGCGGGGCTAAATTCATTTACGAAAAAACTCTCATATATGTTATTTTTTAAAGCAAGGATAAAAAATGTCAAAAAATTCAATTTCTATAGAATCAATAGTTTAATAAACTAATGATGACGACAATGGTGATTTTAAATCAGGAAACATTGCGCACAAGATTTTATGAAAATATCGATGGAAGATCAAATATTTAATCGATCTCAAATCGAAATGTAACGAATTAAGATAACAACAAATTGTAGTGAGTTCCAGTTTCATCCACACTAATTAAGTTCTAGCTTGCCTCAATGCAGGGAAATAATGAATTTAGGGAATTATGACTTTTTTAGATCAAATTTAATTTTGGGTAGAGTTTATGTAATAAACTTACAGATTTATATACATCTTGAGCACAATTTAAAAATAAGAATAGTATAGATTATTTTTGTGGAAGACTATATATATATATAACAATTTTTTTTTTATCAAGGCTATACTTTCGATGTTAGTAATTGTATATTTATTCATCTTTGTACTTTGGAATTGACCGAAATAGCTCATGGTAAACTGAACTGTTCAAATAATTTATGAATTACAATTTCAGATTTGAAAATTCGCATTTTAGTTCAGCATTGTTTTTTGTATTGACAAACAAAGTATGCACATTATATCAATGTTTTAAGTATCCTAACTGGACAGGAAGTATATTGTACATCCAAATAATGCCACAAAATATCTACTCTACCCGTGGGTTGTTCAAGAGTTATTAAATTTTGAACCTATTTTAAATATATACCTTGCATCATCTGTTCTCTCCCAAATCTTGGACAACATGAGTCATCAAATGTTAAAAGCATTTACAGCAAGTGTTTATTTTTTGACAATTTATTATATGAAATAGAAGGTTTTTTTCATATACATACATATAACTACCTTCTACAGGCAATATTAGAATATTTAAAAAAAGAAACAGCTTTGTAAAACTATCTTTAAGTCAATGTTTCTATGTAGCGAATATATTTTTCATTTAGACTTTGATGGATTCATATAGTTATTTTCTAATTCGTCCATTTTATCCAAAAACTCTTCCAATGACCTTAAATATTGCAAATATAGATAGGAATAATAGTAATAACTGGAAACAGGGATTAAGAACGGCCTGGAACAAAATTCAGGCCTTATTTTTTAATTAAAACTTTATTTCGAACATTTTTTATTAGACATTTTTCTTAAATTAAAAATGAAAAGATATTTCCCATTAATTACTCTTTTTAGGAGATAACTTTCAAATTTTTCTTAAATGACCTTTTTTAAGGAAATAATTTGTTTTTGTTTCAATGATTTGTGAAGCCCAGGGAAGACCAATTGGTCGAATTGGTCTTTTTACCTGTCGAATTAAATGAATATTTGTACTCATTTGACTAATGAATTATTACCCTATAACTTCTATAAATGATAAACAAGTTAAATAAACATGCATAGATTGATTCTTAATTAATGCCATGTTTCGTCACGTATGTATATAGAAAGTGCATTTAATCTACCAGCAACACAGGTTAATTTGTTTTAAATATAGTTAGTTATTCATTTGATGATCAGTTACATTTTCAATCATTTTGAGTCCTTGTTCAACAAATGGACCGAATGACAAACCAACGTTCTTTTTTTTATAGAAAACAAGACACAAAAAAACAAAATAAAAAAAAACCCACTGAGTAAACAAGAAACATCTATCAGTATAACTTGATTAACAATAAATTATATGCAGAGTAGGGATCCAACATTTGAAGTAGCATTTAATTACAAAGTTGTATCACGTAGCCAAACGAAAGCTGAAACAAAAGAAGTATGTTTAGTTTTTATCCAATGTCTCTAAGTGTTAAAATGTTGGAGAAACAACAAGAAAGGCAACGCATGTATATTCTCTCCGCGCAGGTATAAGTACCAAAAAGGCTGCAGAGACCTTCATCATCTCCATCCAGACTGCCTATAATATCAAGAGGCTTATATCAGCCATAAAGATCCAAAACTTCTGCTGCAACAATGTAGTAGACTTCTGGCCGGTCTCCATGTGATCCTCCTTCAACCCTGGCCTCAAACTCCTGGATTTGCAGTTTATGCTGTCTTGGAGAAGAAAATCTGCTGCACTTCTCCTCCAAATTTGGATTCACTCTGAGCTGGGCAGTTATTGCTTGTGAAGGAGGACATTTTTTGGAACAAATTGTAAATAAATTTAGTCTTTAAATATCTTAGAATTAGTTTTGAGTTGTATTTAAATGATTCCATAAAAATTACATTTTTCTTAATTTAGTCCTGGTACTGCAAGTTTTGTGTTCCCAATTTGTAAGGGTTGAAAGTGTCTTGTAGTCATTAGTCAAATGTATTTTTGTTTATATACATATACTTAAATATTTATTAATGGAAATCGAATCAATTTTCTGACTCATAGTTTCAACTCATTATTCATTTGTCATATGTATGTATATACCGGGCCGTCAAAAAATTTTGGAACATGATTTTAATTACGTTTTGAGAGATTTTGGTTAGTTTTATGCAAAAACTGTCTTTAAAAAAAACAAAAAAACTGATTGTTTACCTTTTGAACACCATATTTACTAAGTTTGTAGGATAAATTTTATCAAAAAGGACCAAAAAAGGTTAGAAGTGACTTGTTTAGTCCGCACTGAATTTAGCACTTCTGATCATTTTAAAGACCTTCAAAGTTTGCAGAATCACATTTTGGATGACCAGGGTTACGGTTAACAATGGTGAAAACCTCAGTGACTGTCATAAAAGGGGAAGACCGAACAAATTAAAGCTTGAAACGGCAAAAAATACTTTTTTGAAAAATCCGAAAGTAACGGACTTGGAGAAGAAGCTTTCGGTGAGCCGTTTCACGACATCCAATGCTGACGACAAGTATCTCCGACGTATTGAATGACCCTTACTTACTCAAAAACAGGAACAATGAGAATTTGAACGGGTTAAAAAGCTTTACAATGACCTGAGGTAACACGGAAACCGAATTTTGTTCTTCTCAGACGAGAAGACATTTACAGTGGATCCTGTGTTCAATAGGCAAAATGATCGGATCATATCGTTTGGCGAAGTAAACCGTAACCTCTGTGAAATGCCCACCACCAAACATCCAGCCTCTGTAATGATGCTCGGCATTGTTTCATCCGAAGGTCATAAAATGAAGCCAACTTAGTTCTCCGTTAGATATAGATTGACTAGCAAGGATTACTTGAAGATTTGGCAAACAAAAGGGCTTTCCTTGGTTTGCTAGATCCCAATGCAATCAAAGAAAACCGATAATTGTTTTAAACAGGACGAGGCTCCTGCACATGAGGCAAAAATATTGCACAATTGGATATCTAAAAAAATGAATTTCTTAGAAAAGGACTTCTGTCCTTCGTAGATCCCCGACCTGAATCCCTTTGATTACTGCATCTGATGGCGAATTGAAAGCAAGATATTTAAACAACGTCACAGCCGTATTAAGTCCCTAAAGTAATCATTCGAGAAAGAGTGGTGATAAATATCGAAGCACTACGTTGTGCAAAGTTTTCCAGGGTCGCGTGAAGCGTGTGATTGAGGCTGAAGGTGCTCAAATTCATTAATAATCTTCTCTAATGAGTGATATACAAGTTTCAATTAAAATAATTCTTTACAATTTCATTTATAGCCGTGGGCCCATTAATCGTTCAACGTTCATTATGTTCCAAGACATTCTGACGACCCGATAATTGGGGTTCTCTCTCTGGATCCCAGTATTCCGTTTTCACAGGACGATTTGGGATTTTATACTTACAGGAATTTTATATTTAATTATTTTACATTATTAGTTTCATATAGTTACATTATAATTCATTTAATTATAATGAATCAACCCAAAAAATCAAACACTATTTATTTGTCAGTTAATTGATTTTTTAACTGTTCCATATCTGTACAAAAGTTACGTATTTTGAATTTAATATGTGCTTCAGAACTTTTCAGAAATTTTGATATATTTATATTTATAGCAATAAAAAAGTTATACTTATTTTTCAAATTTTTCTTCCATTAGAAAAGGTTATTAGGTCAAATTTTATTACTTCCAAATTTAAAAACTTTTTTTTCTCCTCTAAAAAAATATTTAAATGTTAAACTTTCCAAAAAAGTTTTTGTATCTTTAAAAAAGGAAGTTCATTGACGAATTTGGCTTTTATATATATAAAAAAAAAAACCATTGCCCAATGCACCCAGCCCCTTCCAAAAGAAAATTAATACATAAATTTCAAAATATTTATTATTTAATAATGGGATCCTGTAATTTAAAATTTTGTTTCCTGAGATCCCACTTAAAAACAATTTCTTGGGAAATGAGAGACCCTAGTACATGGGTATTATATTGATAAATAATTCAAGAAAGTGGAATTTACATATACACCTCCTAAAGTCTATAAACTTACAAAATCGTGTTGATGGATGCATCTACATAAATCGTAGGTTCAAAATGCATATATATATATATATATAGGGAGTGAACGTTGATTAAAATCAAATCAAATGACTTTTTTTAAATGCATTTTTCAACTTGTCATAGAATGAAATTTCTAATACATTTGTATATATATAAAAAATAACGCAAAACCCCACTATTTGATGACTCACTGTTTTGCATCTCAGGTGAGGAATATCATTTTATTTTTTACTTGTTAGTACATAGTGCGTTTACATAGTAAAGCGTTCAATATGCATTATGTAAGATTCTTAAAAGAAAAGATATAAGAATTAGGAATGATTTACCTCTTCCTTACACTTAACTAACTAACGAAGATTCCTTATACGTCGGCAAAGGATAAAAATAAGCTTATTGTTAGTAAATCAGAGTAGTAATCATTTATTTAATATATCTTGACACATAATCACATTCTCCTTAGCATCTCTAAACCTATTTTTCCTACAGTAAAATAAAAAAGACCCGAAATTAGCTGGTAGTTTGACAATTACGTCATTGTTTCTAATAGTTGGATTTGCAAGAGCTAATTGGAGTTCAACTTATCAAAAACAACAATAAAAACAGCTGGAAAAAATAGTTTACTGGGGATTCCCCTATGTATCAGGTACAAAGGCAAATTAAAAGTATTAAAAAAAGGATCTTAAATAAAAAAATTATTTTTTTAAAAACAAGAAGACAAAAAAAGAAGATGATAAAGGGCAACACCAGAATCGTGGAGCCAGATCACCACTGATTAAGATACACAAATCTGTAAACCTTACACTCTTGAAAACTTATGCCTTTTGTTGTTTGGTATACTTGAACTTTAGTAATTTTGGCATATTCATGCATTTAAAACGGTACTGTACTAAAATTGTATTGAAACCAGCATTTGCAGCGCCATTATGTCCTAAAACAAAAACAAAACAAAAAATCCTGAGTTACTCCACTTCAAAAGAATAAGGAGTTTAAAATTTATGCCTTTATTTGATTGAAATTGGTGTACAAATTTTGAGTTTTGAGCACGTTTTCAATTATAATTTTTAGTTCTTTCAAAATTTGGTGCATTGGAGAAACATGTTATTAATGACCTCTTGTGTTATTTTTTTAATTGAAGAAATATTGAAATGACGATGCCAATTTGAAAAATGGAACCAGGTTTGAAATAGGGAACCGCACCGAAATATTGATACTATCTCAAAACTATGTATATTTTAAGAGTACAAAAGAGATATTATACATCCGGCACAAGGGTATAGTTGGTAAGGAAGACGGATAACACATGCCTTACTTCAGATATACTACAATTATGGAGCTTTTTAAAAAAAAAAAAAACGAGTATTACTTGAATAAATTACTCCCCAGTTAACTTTTTTATGATGTTCATGTCTCGTGAACTCATTTTTTACTTTAAATGTTTAATGTTTCTTCATTAAAGGTTTGATTACTTGTACAAAGTTGCAAATTCTATACTCAAATTGTAGAAAATGTTCATTTTCAGAAGGCTATAAATAAAATTGAAGTCCGAAGAAAAAGAATTTCTATGCCCAAATTCTACTCAGCAAAATAAAACAGTTTACTGGAGGTTCTGGTAAAAGTGACAAAAAAAAAAAAAAAATGGAGCTACCCTTAGATTGAACGAAAGTTTGCTCATTGAATTTTAAGTCAAAGGTTTGAAAGGTTTTAAAATAATAAATTTTTTGTACATGAGGATGCAAAATTAATTTATACAAATCTTATTTTTTAGCTATGGAGAATTAATTGATTAGATAGTTATTAGTTAATTAAGATTCACCATGGATATGAAAAATGTAGATTTTCCAGAATCAATCCAGTTTCAATTACTTGATTTAAAAAAAAAAATCACAAACAAGTTTATAATTCTTGCCTAACATTGGATCTGATGGCATCCATATTAGCTCTCGCATCATTTATCCATGGAGTTATTTGCATTCAAAGAATCTTGCAAATTCCAAATTATGAAAATAAATTGAAAAAATCATTTTTTTGTATCATAGAAACCAATTAACTGTTGTTAGTAAATTAAAAAATAAAAACTCAAAAGCTAAATTGCAATTAGTTAAATTTTTATAAAATATTCTGTCAAACCATTTTTTTTTGCGCTATTTATTTTGATGGCAAACGCAGGTTCCTCACTATTCCAACACATGATATCAACGAACTGTATTTCAAAGAAAAAAAACACACACTTTAGAATCTTTCCTCTTGAATGATACACGCCCACCTCTACAGGCTCATTGTCACGCATTTAAAAAAAAAGAAATTATATTATCTCATCCTGTGTAAAAGGATTTCAAAATTTCTGCTATTTGCTTATTGTTTGATAACTAATATTTATGATAACATTAAACAAAAAATAATTTGCCCTTGGATTGCGATGATATGTTTCGGATTGGTCTTAACTTAAGAAATATGGAAATTATCATTTTAATATAAAATTTCTGCTTTTGTGGTCTAAAAAGAGAAGCACCAAATATACGATGAATAAGCCTATATTTTTCCAAGTAAAAAAACAACAACAACATTAAATAGCCTTTTAAATAACCTATTTTTTAGGCTGCTATTTTATTTTTGAAACTAAGTGTCTTCAGTGTAAAATAAATTATGATTTTTATCATTTCGATTTCAAAAAATTAGAAATTTATTAAACTTTTATATAAAGGGTGTTATTATTTTTTTTTGTTAATATATTTCGAAATCGTGTAATACAGAAATCCAACACTAGTATATTGTAATGTTATACATTTTCGATTAATAGAACATATAAACAACTTTTTAAACTGTTTTTATCAAAGTATTAATTAAAAATGTTAATTTATTTATGATAATAAAATGAAAACATATATGTAGGTATTTTTTTACACTTGGATCGAACTGGATAAAGATGGTTCATTTCTGATGGAATAACCTATGTACTAATAACCATCTTTTTAGTTAATTAATAAACTTCGATTACATAAAAAATGTAGATCGTTGTAAATTAAGATATTCATTTTGTTAATAATGTATTTTGAAAGGGATTTGGCAAAAAAAAAAATCAATCCATGCAACATATAGAGACCAAACCTTGTTAAGTTTAATATTTATTGTCATATGCCCTAATTAAACTTCTCATATGTGTAGCCATAACATAAAAGTAAGTTGAGATACTTTTTCTCAATATTGCGACAGTATGATAAATTTATCCGTTGATATGACTACTAAAATTTGTATTATTTCAAAAAAGTGAGTAAGCCCTTAGGAACCACGGTTTTTAAGGTTAACTGGACCTGATAAAAATAGGTTATTTGGTAACACTGATGATGAAAGATACTGAGATGTCATGGCGTGAAAATTATTTTTAAAGAAGAGTGTATAAGTATTCACGTTGAAAGAATCACGAAAAAAAGAAAGGGATTAGTTGGTTTAGAACATGCCTTACCAACTGAAATTGATTATATTCATGATATCAAAATTCGATTTAAAGTTGAAATACCGCACGATCAAAATGACTGAACTTGTTTATAATATGTTCATGTAAAAAAAATATCAATCATATTAATAACTTGTTAGACAGTTTTTCAGTGGTTTAATAATGTATTTGAGTCTTTAAAAAAATCCTCTTTGGTTTTTCATTGAGGTAAAAACTTATAATGCGTTTTTTTCTGTTTAATCAAAAAAATGCCAGCTTGCTTTTATGTTATTACCACATATATCTCTTAAGTCCATAGACTCTGACCTTTTTTCTAAAGCGAAATATTAATTCGATCTTGTTCCGATAATTTTTTTTATCAAAACCAAATGATATTAAGTTTGGGATATCTAAAGTCAAAAAATAGGATCAAGGTCAACCGTAATTTTTTGTAAAAGAAAAAAAAATGGTTTAGAGTAATTTGTTGCATAACTGTATAGTGTTTCACAAATAACAATCCAAAACTAAAGGGTCTTTAAGACGGGTTTTAATCGAATTCATCTTGAAAGGGAGTTCATAACTCAATGCTGGACAGAGTGACATATCTGAGTGTTTTTTTTTTGTTTCCCAATACTAGATTATTAATAGATAAAAGAAAAAAACGTATACATTTTCACTAAAATGACCCATATATTTTTATTTATCACCTCTTAACCCTTCATCGAACACAATCTTTAAAAAAAATCCATATAAAATAGTTTTTAGGATGTCTGATAATAAAATTAACCTATGATTTGACTATTCATCCGTTCATAGATATAAAAAAAATTGCAAAATATTTTCAATTAACCATGATTTTGATTATGTGGATTTTCGTCGTCTCTGTCCTTCTTTCGATAAAAATTAATCTAAAAAATAGTTTTTCCTCATTCATTTGTGCTTTATTTAAATGGATTAAATAATTGATTAAAAAACTATTAATCATTTTTATTAGTCATTTTTTCTTTATTTATTTTATTGATTATTTTTTTTTCAAATATATATTAATTTCATTGTTATTTTGTTTTATAGTAATTTGTTTGTTTGTATGGTTCTAACTAATGTGGAGGGTAATTTCAACCTAAAATATTTATTCATATCTGTATAATATACAACTTTTTATTTTACTGTATCAACAACAACAACAAAAAATACAAAGGAATAATTATATGATATAAGACCTTTTTTGGAGGCTGCGACAGAGTACGGATTTACTGTGAGGAGGGTCTGACCCAAAGACAAAATATAAAGAATACGATTTTCTTGGATGAGAGGAGGTTCAATAGCTCATAATATTTGTTTACTTAAATAAAATTTAAAAGAAATAATTTTTGTATGATATTACTATTATTGACAAAAAAAGGTTGTATAATTGAAAACCTTAATATCTTTTTTTTACGTTATTCTTTTAATTAGCGAGATGTAGTTGTATTGATTAATTAAATGTAAACGATATAGTATTATAATCACTCTTTCTGACTTAAGTATTGTCTTTCAAGTTAATATGCATTATTTATATTTCCTTCTCTTGGAGCGACCACCAATCAAATCAACACTGTGTTCAAGAAAATAATTTCTCCCGAGCGCGTTGTTTACGGAGTTACGTCAATTTTGTTACATTCTTTATGCAAATAAAGTGCAGGACTCCTTTTTTTTTTTACATATCAAAAAGCTATGCTTTGGAAAGTATCTCCAATTCACACCCCCTTAAAGTGACTCTAACTGCAACAATAGTTAAATGCCCTTATTTTACATATGCCTTTACTTAAATCTAAGTAAGCTTATATACAGTGATGGTATAATTTCCTTCTTTATGTTTAGCTAAATTTTGTGCAACGGAGCTTTAGAAGACAATAAATTGATAATAATCGACAAACTTTGATCGATTATTATTGATTAAATTTGCAAAAGCATTGAAAAGTATCCCATTAATAAATTAAAAAGGCAGATAAGTGTTCAACTGCAATTCAATTAAAAGCGTTACAACATAAAATAGCAATATATAAACTGTTGTAATATCTTTTATACTCTCTATAAATAACCAATGAACCATCTGAATACTATTCATGAATGTATATATATGTGGTGCATCTAATCACTATTAATTATTATCATTTTATCATATAACTTTCTGGAGTTTACCAGTTTGTGATAATCTGTTTCTTCATCCTTTTTATTATTAATTTATACATATACTGCTATTAATAAAGAAGTTGTGTTTTTGTACTGAACTAGTGAAGAGGTTATTATTATTATACATATTTAATTATATTTAAATGTCAATTACTAGTTGAGTGTCTTGAAGACACTACATATATTTATATATACTAGGTGCAAACTATAAAAAAACCACTCTATTCAAAAGTTTTAGATTAAAGTGACTGATTTTTAAAAGTTCCATTGCTATCTATGAAATATTAGCTGTTAACATTTATAATTGATCTATGAATGGTATCAGAATATGAGACAAGGCTCAAAAACACCATTGAGTTTAACCCAACCCAGTCTTTGTGCTATTATGGTAAACAAAAGTTCCCGGAGTACCTCACACAGCAGTCGACAAAACCGTCGTAATGTCCTTTTAACTTTCAATCAATTTTTGGCTAAATATATCAATTAATGGAATAAGTCAAATTGGCCACAGTGGTGATTACTGTTTTATTTTTTTATAACTTATCATGTGAAAGCCCTTAATTTTTAGATTTAAGAAAAAATATCATTTTTGTAAAAAAATAATCTATGACAAAACTTCCCTTTTACTTTAGATTTTAGTATTCATTTTTTATGACATAACGTCATCGGTAAAAAGGCAAATTTTGCATAAATATTGTAGAAGATAACTCCAGAAGAAATCTTTAATGCTCCGTTTTTTATGAGCACGCTCTCACATAACTACTCAATACTTATATCAATTTCTAGTGTTCTGTCCTCAAGAATGAAAGAATAATAGTAAGTGTTTGAGAAAAAAATGATCTTAGGATTGAAATGGTTCTTGATCGACGAGTTTTGATTTTGAAAATATGTAAAATGTCGGAAAAAAGGAAATTTTGATTTTGTTTCTTTCAAATTATCGATTTCAATCCAATTACAGTATTTATATTTTGTTAAGTATAAAAGATGAAACATATATTTTGCAAAAATATTTCTATAATCTTTCCCTAACTTGTCTTAAAGGATGAGTATTTGAGTTCCAAGTATGCCGTCAATAATTAAATATTCTGTTTGCTACCGCGTATAATGCACATTTATACAGACGTTTCTCTTCATTTTCACTAAACAAATCTCATTTTTTGATTCAAAGTGTATAGTATTTAATTATTAAATATACTTTTGTTCTTCATTTATGCCAAGTAAGGCAGCTTATTTTGCCAATTTATAATGCGGTTCTACAAAAACTGTCTATTAAACTTTTAAATTCCATGTTTTATGCACATTGCACACGCCTCCAATATTTCATTAATACGACTACATTCTTATTTCTAAGATCAAAATATGTTTATGATATACAGCATAGAGCACTATATACAGTGGACCGGATGACTAGTTTTCATAAATATAAACTTTACTTTATTAATATAGATGTAATTGGTGCCATGACGGTGTTTGTATATATTAAAGTACTTTACTTTGACACATTTAACTCTGTATACACCGTTATTCTTTAATATAAGTCAATGCACCAATTTATTTAGTTAGTGGAGCACATATTTGAAAGTCTAATTATTCTTCTTTTACAAACGATACAAAATGTCTATAAATTGTTATAATATGTAGTACAATGACTAATTCGCACAAATTGGGAGACAATCTGCTTCCTATTTTGAAGCAAAAATGTACTTGAATATTCAAATAGTTGATTTACTTTCAAATCCTGGTCGGATTGCTACAAATTGTAGAATAATTAGAATCAAAATTTTTCTATTCTTTAGTGGAAATCAACAATAGGAAGGAATCAAAATTATCCTTACAGATAAATAATTGCTTTGGAATGTAACTATGAATAGATAAATATTTGACAGTGTTGTAGATAATGTTCGATATAATAATATTTTTGTAACATATATTATAATAATTATATAAGAATTCAAGAATGATATACAAATGGTGTAAATTGTTCGTTTGTACCCAGTATACATATTTAAAAATATTAAAATGAACAACTATCTGCCTATAAAATACTTTAAACATTTATTTTTTTGTACGGTCAGTCAGCTGTAAGAAGGAGTACTACTTTGCAATTCCTTGAACAAATGACTTCCTTGTAATTACATATTTTTGATTAAAAATTGTTTTTCTTCTTCTTAGTTGTGGGAGAGTGAGAGAATGGGATAAAGGGGTAGAGGATATTAGGTTTATACTAGTGTTGGTTCGACTCGGTTCACCTCGACTTAAGTCTAGGATTTTTTTTAAATTCGAACTTTTATCGTTTGGATGAAAAACACTCACATATTTTCACTCAAACCACTGTTACTTAACAACTGCTGAAACTTTTATGAGTAACAGTCAACAAATTATAGATAGATGATACCAGCTTTTATTTACAAGGGCTGTTATCTTCACGTTCAGGTCGGAAACTTCACAGACCACACTCGTACAACGTGCAGTTTTTTTTTTACATAATTTTTAACCGCCTTCCTTCTTTGTTTTTGTTGCCCCTCGTAAAAATATTTATTTATTTTTTAAAACTTCTTTAGACTTTTTTTTTTTCAAGTAGCCTTTTTACTAATTTTTTTCTAAAGTCATTTTTACTAATTTTTCTCTAATGCCATTACTAATTTTTTTCTCTTGCCATTTTTACAAAAGGCAAAGCTTTCTGATAGTGCTTTTAAATTAATTGTTTTTTTATTATTTAAAAAAAAAAAAAAAAAACATAAAAAATTTATAATCTGAAATCTCATTTTTTTTTTTTGAAAAAGTCACTTCTTTTTCAATAAAAAAAGAAGTAAATCATTTTCTGTTTTTACAAAAAAAAAAAAAAAAATGTCCCATGTTCCCTGTGACGTTCTTTATGCTATCTCAGCAGTTTATACAAATCTGTGAATTTTTTATTTGACATATACATACTATGGGTTTGAAGAATTATGGAAGATCTTATAGTAACTAAAAAATATAGTTGCACACACTCAAATTTCTTTTCACCCCTTATTTTAGCAGACAAAAAAAAAAAAAATCATGTGGCCTTTTTTGTTACATTTTTTTAGAAAATGCAAATCTTTCTTTTGGTCTTTTTAAATGATATTGTGTTATAAATATTTTTTTTCTTACAAACAAATTTTCCTGTCTATTTCCAAAATGACCTCATGAAAAAGTTAATCTTTTAGAAAAAAAGAAGAAAGTAAATCTTTATTCTATTTTTGCTTTTTTTGTGTGCCCAATGTTCTCTGTGACGTATTTTATCCCATCTCGGAGATTTGTTTGGCTCTATGTGGATTTATGTTGACTCGCTGCCCAAAGTGACCACGTGGTTCTCGAATTCCCTCTATGTTATTTACTAATCATATTGTTTTAATCTTTGAGGAGAAAAACTAGGCGTATACGACGGGGTTGAGGCAAATTGCATAATCTCATAATAATATACACTAAGAGTATTTAATTGAATATAATTTCATGTATGAACATTGGGTATGCGTAGTTACATAAATTTATATCTTTTTTTTTCTTTTTTATTATTGAAGGATGTGGTTCGATTTGATCAATTAAATCAAGTCGACACATCACTTTAGTTTGTATGTAAGTACAACTAACACAAAAATCCCACTTTGGCGAAAAGAAGAATGAATTTAGATAACAGATGTTAACTCAATTATTTTTGTTTCATAGTTATTACCTATAAAATAAAGGAGATTGTGGACTTTGAATTTAAATAATTATTATTTATGGCTAACAAATTACCTGTTGATTTGTTTGGTTTGAAGACTACATATAATAATAAGAGGGATTTATTTAAACACTTTTTATGTTCTAAAATACACAAAGAGTTACCGCTGATCTAAAGCAAGGGAAATTTTTGAAGTGAAAAGTTTGTTGAGCAAAAAAATGAAAAATATAGTTATTTATACTACATCAATTACTCCAAATCTTGTTTGGAATCATCTTATATTGATGTTAAAATTAATGGAACAACGTAGTTCAATGAACGAACCACTCGGAAGGAATTTATTCTCTTGAACTCAATGTGCGTAGATTACGCCCGTTCGTTCATAGAGAAGGAAATATACTTTATGTATATGGACTTCAAAGAAGATTCCTAGGTCAGAGAGAGTAAATGTAATACTATAATCTTTACTTATACTTAAAAAAAAGCAACTCTATCCGACCAATAAAAAGAACATACAATAACAAAACTGAAGATAAATATATAAAGAGTCATCTATCATTTTAGTATAACTATTTATTTCTACTATAACTGGAATGTTTTGGTCAACAACGACAGCGTCAATTTCTTCTTTACATCATCACTGTATGTTTTTAATCTCTGTAGTTTGATCTAAACTATTAAAACAAAATAGCAATCTGTGACAGATAGCTTTGAGGAAATACAAATATGCAGGGTTTTAATAATTGGTCGCAAGATGTCATTTTTCGTATGACGTTACTCAGTTATTTTTCTTACTGTCGTCGTTCATTAATTTCGTTAAATTAAAAAAAAAAATTTAGGTACTCCTGCATATCCTAGTGAGTAGATAAGAGTAGCAACAGTTATTTTTGAGTCGTCGAAGACTTGATTCTTAACCTATATACCTAGGAATTGGCTGGGCAGTTATTGAGTTGTCAAATTTAAATTTCAGATATATTGAAATTACTCTTCAAAATAATGGGTCATTGTACCGCCCGAGGAAACTGAGTCTAATATTGAAAAACTTTAAAAAATCGTTCACTTTTTTAGATTTCCATTTATCATCAATCCAAAAGAAATCCCGACAAGAAGAAAATGGATAATAAATCTTAGACATTCTTTGCATTCTGGTGTATCTGAAAAACATTTTAAACAAGAAGCGTTTTTTTCCAAGAACATCAATAAAGACCAAAAAGTGCGATGCTGTTCTAATAACAACAACTTCTGATCTCAAACTGGGGCCCGACATTACCTATGGCATCAAAGATCGACTTGCATAAGGAGAAGAAATGGATTTGGTAGCCTCTCCGGATGATATGATACAAAAGGGAACAATAATAGCAATGACGACTCCAATAATAATCCTAGCAACCAACCCAGATTAGGATATCATATGATATTACCACGTTTATGGGTTTGGTCTTTGAGTAGTGTTGAAGGAGAGTTGAAGGCACCAGTAATGCAAGGTGATAATTTTCATTGCTGTTCAATTATCTTTTATATTATTAAAGCCCAAGTTCTTTGTATCTCCTTAAATAAGTGAATTTGGACTACTGTGTTACACACGATCTCTCTCATTCTCTGTATATATATATATATATCTGCTTGAACTTCGTTTCTGGTACGAAGTTTTACCATGTCATTTGATTAGTAGTGTACACAAATATTAACTAACGTAAATAGTTTTCCTAGGGAAAATTGACCTTAACTCCATTATTACACCAGGAGCTCACGAATAATGTGTGGCTGTATAATGTTAGAACAAAAATTCCAGATCAATACATTAAACAGTGATACCCGAGATATCCAAGTTAATAATGCCTAATGTGACATTGGTTTAGTAGTAAAACAATTTATAAATAACTGTTGATATATTTTTTTCAGTTATTTTTTTTATTATCATTGGGAGTGCATCATGTACATTGTACGTGAACTTTTCATGAGACATTCCTCTCCGATGACAATACATGTGTGATGTGAGTATCTTTCCTTAAATAAATATGATCAAACTTATCCAGTAATATTTGCAGTGTGTTCTGAGTTTGTCTTCAGTAAGGCACAAGAAAAATAAATCACACTGTAGGCCTTCCCCTCAACATGGATCCAAAAGGTGTAGTCGCGGGGGTTGGAATCAGGTCTGTAGGGGACCAAAAGGATTTGGGCCAGAAGGGAATGTTGTTGGTCATTAATTCCTGTTCCCTTTTTGAGATGTGTGCAGGGAGACAATCCTGCAGGAAAAATAAAATTTATTCACGATAGTTCGCCTCTACCCACTGCAAAAGGTTCTCCTCTAAGGCACTCGTATAGTCGAACTCAATGAGCTTGTACCCGATTGGGAACACACAAAAAAAGGCTTGCTTGCACTCAGAGGCCACAAACTCCAAGACGTGATGGAGGTAATGTGCTTTGTGGTAGTAATTGTCCTCATTTATTCATCAATGTCTCCAATGTTTAAGTACCTGCCATTCTGCATGTTCATCTCATCATTCAAAAGAGTCTTTCAACGGAGGAGATGGTTTTCTGTCCTTGGTGGTATCAAAAGTGACCTCTCCATCCTCACAAGACTCTTTCCGGCCACTTTTTTATAGATCTTTTAACAGTCTGGTATGAAACCCCGAGATCTCTTGCATGGGCCCTCATGGACTTGAGGGGATTGGCCTGGACTGTTTTCTCTAACTCTTCTAGAATCAGTTTGGCCTTTCTGACAGAGCCCTAATTCCTTTCCAATGTTTCTGACTTGATGACGGGATAAATGGTGGTTCTGGATACGTTCAACTGCTTAGAGGGGTTATTCCGTTGTCAAGGAGTGCGCGAATGGAAATTCGTGCATCACTTTCGCGTGTCACTTTCTCCAATTGTACGTAAGCTAGAGAACTCAGATTTGTTTTGTCTCGTAACTAATTGTGTATGCTTTAAAATATCAGGGCTTTTAGAACTGATTTAGATAATTTAAGCCTAATTATTGAATTAATAAGTGTTCAGATTTCAATGGAACATCCGGTACGAGGGTGGTTTGAAAAGTTTCCTACCTGACAAAGAATCAAGACATTTTTGTGAATTTTTTCATCTTTCAACATAGTCTCCTTGTAACTTCACACACTCTCTTTGTGATTCTCTCATCTCTGTTACCTGTCCGATTCGTACTCACGAGTTGGATTGACTTAGATCCGTCAAATTGTAACACAAGAAGCCCTTTATATGTCTACTATTATATGAATCTATTTAAAGGTTACACTTCCACAAAAAAAAAAAAAAAAAAAAAAGAATAAAAGCTTAATACTCGATTTTGTCAATTTTCACTTTTTAAATTTTAAAAAATAATGAAGTTTAAAATAATTTGTGAAATATTTTATATATTTGAAAATTATATGATATTTTTAGATCATTGTTACACATAACCCTCATTTAAAGTTATTATACATGGCTGTAAAGGGGGGGGGGCTAATAATTTTTCACTAATTGTATTTATCAGTCTGTTAAGAAGGATGATTCATCCATAGTCACTCCAATACAATAAAGCTATGATTACAACCATGTTACATAAAATATATATTTATTTAGTCGGCTCATAGGCCTAGACGGCTATTTTTCTATTCCAATTTATTTATAGTAATTATTTAATATTTTGACAACAATGACGTGGGCCAAAGAACCATAGATTAAAACCAGGAAATGTTTTTTGTACATCCGAATCTAGCAGCATCAAGTATTCCCTAGCCAAATACTACAGATATCGATTTTTTTCCCTTTTTTTTTCTTTAAAAATAAAAATTGTATTACTTCATTTAAGGTCTGTTAACTCCCACACCCTACAAAAAAGAAGAAGAAAAGGGATTCTCGAAGAATGATCTTTGCAATGAATCAATTAAGCTTCTTCGTTTTTATTTTTCTTATGATTATTTTCGTTTCTAATTACGAGTACAATTGATGCACAATCAAACCGGATTATTTTTTCGTAGAAAAACCATGAGTTAATATTATGTGTTTTTGACATAGACAGTTGAATTTACAAGTTGACACATAACAGTATTTTCGGGATTTTTAGTGGAGCTAAGAAATTTCATTTTTTAAGTAAAAATAATTCATTAAAATCTTGTTTTTTTTATTAGAGACAATTTTTCATTTTTTGTCTAAGAGTTTTTTTTTTTTTTTTTTTTTGACGCATACAAAATTCTTGTCAAATTACACAACAAGTCAATTTTTTTTAAATATGTATACCCGTTCAACACAAAATAAAGCTAGAATTATTTTATTTTAAATTGTATCTGAATTACATTTTTATTCTCTTTTTATAATTTTTATTTACTCGTCTCAATAATCAATTATTTCAATATATATACTTTTGAAAAAAATGACATGTTTTTTGTATATATGATAGTAGAACATGGCCAATGAGTGGTTTGCAATAAAATAATATCCCTACTTCTCTCTCTTGCTCTCAAAGTACTCTGTAATAACAAAAGAGAATAATAAGAACAAGTAGTAAATAATTAATGAAATCCAGCTCCTCAAGCCCTTCGTTCCAAAATTATTAGAAATATACAACTTAAAACGACTGCAATGTTTTAAAGTCTCTATTTATCAAATCATCGAGGCCAGACGTATTTATGTCTTTGCTTGTCGTTTGGTTGAAATTTATTTAGCATGAAATGTTCGTTACGAGTGACAGAGTCTGCTTTTAGGTGAGTCATCGCTTTGGGGGTATAGCCACAAACCAATCTTCTTTCTGAATTTATATCCCAAACTCCTTTTCTATTTTTGTTTCCACAATTTTCCTCACAGGTTCAATTGTACTACATTCGCAGAACAAATGGAAGAAAGATTCAATATTATTCTTATAGAAAGAGCAGAGTTTATCAGCTGCATTTTCTCAAGATTTGTCAGTGAAGATTGTGGATGTTGCATGACGATATCTACACTATTTTTCCTTCGAGTTTGGTAAACAGATTCCTTAAGACGGATTTCCATCCCAATTTTCCAATGTCTGAGTTAGACCGAACCAGATTCTGGAGAAGTTTGGAGACTAAGAGGACCAGAGGGTTAACACGGCATTTGTATATTTCAACAATTTTTAGCCAACTTTTGATTAATACATTGGGGTAATTGCAAATTGCACTTAAATTAGCAAAAAGTTTACTACAACTATAATTTTTTTTTTTTTTTTTTTTTTGGAGAGGGTACAAAATAACCTACTCATAAATCAAATGACGGCTCTAAACTATAGTTGACATTCTTAAGTATCTCACCCCATCCCAGAAATGTGTATACAAAGCCAAAAGTTATCCGAAATATGTCTATGAAATATTAGTTAGTCATGCATAGGCATGCATTTACGTAGAAAAAAGATATAACTCTCCTCTTTTTTTTTCTTTTTTTTTTTTTCCAATGTTGTTTTTATACTAACTCACAACATATGTGATCCAATTATAACAAGAAATAATCCAAAGTGGTGACTCATTCCGATTAATTGTTGCGTAGATATAGATTTTATTGATGGAAGAAAAAATATAATATGAGAAATTTTTTGCATTAAGATACTCCAAAAAGTTGAAAATAGTCTAATTTTACTATTTTTTAATACATAATTTATAAAAAGAAAGATATTATAACATCACATAACCAATGTTTCAAATATCTATTAAGTATCTTTTTTTTGCTTTTGCCAATTTCATAGGCTCATAACTCAAAAGACCCTAAGTTTTTGTGATTTTTTTTTTTAACTCTCAATAAAAATGTTTAAAATTTGATAAAAACTGAAATTTTAATAACTCAGTTTTGAGTAATACGTTTTATTATACTAACTTATCTATTTTTTTATTATTTAACTAGAAGGTGCTAGTTTGAAGTTTGGTGCTTTTTTTGTTGACTTATACGGTAGTGATAGGGGAAAATTTTGTTGATAGTCTAACTATTCTAAGATAAATGGTAATCGAGGCTCTTAGATATCGACTTGTTATGTTTGTAAGTGTAAATTATGAATTTAAATTTCAAAGTTGTTGAGTTTAAGACAAATTATTTTCCTGTTTTTTTATGAATATAATTTTATAAAGTACTAGGATGTACCCGCATTATATATTTTATTACGAATTATTTTATTATGCACATTCTGCAAATACTAAGACAAACTTGCTATTCCCCGGACATACATACAAATACGACATATAGAATAGGTAGATAGAAGAAAAAAAATTGTGAGCGGGGTCTAAAACCCAATACCCAAGAGTGTTCAACAAAAATCCATAATTGTTCACAAAAATAAATTATTTTTTTGAAAAAAAAAAAATTCAACAATTATATTTCAAATATAAATTTTTTTGAAAAAAACTTAAAATATTGAATTTTGTGGATAAAAGTTTCAAAAATTCTAAGCTATTTAAAGAAAATTAAATTTTTTGGAAAAAAATTATGTTTCAAATATTAAGTATTTCAATTTTTTTAATTGATTTAAAAATTAATTTTATAGTTTAAAAGCAAAAATTCCTTATATATATATATTTTTTTTTTTTTTTTTTTTTTTTTTTTGGGGGTCTACAGTCCCTCCAGCCCGCCCCTTGTGGATGTCCCTAAAATCCCTCCCTTCCTCCTGTAGAATCCTCCGTATTGGTATTTGTATGGAAAAAAAAAACACACTCTCATATGCCGTATCTTTCCTATGTTGTCGTAAGAACCAAAATTCGTTGCTCTTCAAATATATATTTTAACATTTTTTTTTTTTAATCAATTGGTTGCCGACTGATAATTTTTGATTTCTGTTAGCATACTTATTATGATGTAATTAATGCAATAATTATCCTTCTTTAATAATATTTTAAAATCTCAAGGTAAAAAATTGTCAAAGTAACAATTTAAGACAAATAAGATACAAGTTCCTAAAAAAATGGTGCTCATCTTTTGAATCAATAAAACAGTAAGTAGAATTTTCATATACTTTTTGAATAAGACTAAACTCTTGAATAAGAAAAATTCTTCAGTTATGTATTTTGATAAAGATATATAATCATTGCTATTGAATACTAAGGTCAGATAAATTATAGTTCTTTTATATACACATAATATTGCATAGTGCATTTAATCAGACATTAATAATATCTTTTGGGATAAGCATCTTCAAACAACTAGGGAGGTCCAGTAAAATATTATTTTATAGAGTGAAAGTTTCAGAACCACATGCAGTTCGGGGAAAGTTTTTGGGGCCTGAAATACCATTTTTTATAAGAAAAACTAACTTTTTGACGATTTTAAATCTCCCACCCTAAATTAGCCCTGTCCACACAATAATAATTTTGGATCTTAAAAAAAAAGAAGATAACATTGTTTTATTCACAACAAAATATTAGGAATTGTCCCATCCTAAATTTTAAGGATGGATAGAAACAATCCAGTTCCATTGTCCTCAAAAATAACTTTGCAAGAATATCAAATATTTGAATATAGAAACCGATTGGTGTATATGGAAGATACTTGACATTTTAGTAAACTACAATTGTGAAACTAGTTTACAATTAGTGTTGAAAACCGTCCAGCACCAATCTTAAGTGATTTTTTATAAACCGATTTTTCTTTCCGGACTGCTGTCTAAGACTGTAGACGGTTTTTTTTTGGTCTCACTTTGTCAATGGATTTTAATTCGGCCTCACTTTATGGACCGATTATTTTTATCTGATATATTATGAGATACCATTTTTTTTCTACATTAACTATCATTCATTTTTTCAAAAAAATCTGAAAAGTACACCATAAGTTCTAGACCAAATATTGTATATATTGTACTAATCCGAGCTATCCCTGTTTAAACTTCGTATAACGTCATTGTACTTGAAAAAAACATGTGATATCATGTTATAAACAATTTATCTGTAACATCGGTCTAAACCGATTTTTTTGGGGACTGAACTAGATCGAATTTTTTCCTTCGGACCGATCTAACCCGAACTTTTTATTTGGACCGATCTAGACCGAATTTTTATATGATACCGGTCCAGACCGAGATTTTTTGTTGGACCTACTAATTCCGTCAAAAAAAAAAATTATAACAGTCTCAGACCGGTCTAGGATTTCCAGACCGAAACCCAACACTAATTACAATGTGTAGGATACTTGGATTGTTCTTAATATGCAACACTGTTTCCTTTACATAGTAAAGGCTACTGGAGATAGTATGATTACGAATATGCATGACGTCATGGCTCCATAGTCCAAACCCATCGTAATGATGGCTTATTTCTATAAATAAGTAATTCAGATACAAGAACACATATTATGCAAAATAAATATATTTTCATTTACGTTGTTCTACGCCCAGTATAAAATTCTCATGTTTTTTTTTTTTAAATATCAATGGGATGTCCGTAATTGAATGCAAAGCCTCTTGAAGTCATATAGTAGTTTTAAAGTAACAATTCAATTACTCGAAAGGCCAAACGAGTTTATCTGTAACACCTTCATCTTAAACTTCCTGCATTTAGCCTGTTGTATGGTACATGTGTAGGCTAGCAGTTAATCATATAGGCAAACACCTATGTAGGTATAAGCCCAGAAAAGTCGTTTTTGACTCAATTTCTATTTGAAACACTCTATTTTTTTTGCACGTGTGTGTGCTTCTTGAGACTTCCCTATTTTTGAAGAAGTTATGCCTTTTATATTTTGCTAGAGCGTTGGCAAACAATCCTTTTGGAGATTTTGTGAATGTATGGAGAATGAGTGGGTACCAACGGAGGAATATAATGTTTTTTTAAAACAAACAAAGAAATATATGTGAACTTCATAATCTTTGTTTGTTTGGAATTGCATCAACTATTACTTATGAATTTAAAAGAGCTTTCAATTGTTGAATTAACTTTTTTCCTAAATATATCGTAGTCTCTTTATGAAATAGAAATAACAATTGCATCTCTCAACTTTTTTTCTCTAAAAGAGAGAGAATAAAAACGATCAAAATCAATTGGTAATTCGACAATCAACAACTCAAAAAGAAATATATAGAAAATATTGAATTTGTTGGGACAATATTGCGATACCATGACCAAAAAATCTTTACCGGGCCGTGCAGAATTATTTACCGATTTTTGTTCAGAACATATCGCGGACAATAATGACATTTGAATGACTTGAGAAACAATTTATTCATACATTTTTTGAATAATAAAATAGTTTGTGATCAAATTTAATCAATGTAGCCACCATTTGACTCAATGACACTGGTCAGGCGACGTCTGAAGCTGCCACAGACTTGCTGGATGTAATCGGTGTCTATGGAGGCCCAGGCCTTGTTGACAGCAGCCTTTAAGGCATTTATGTTCTTGTGTCGTTTTTTACAGGCCTTGGTTTCCACGTGCGCCTAGATACGGAAGTTTAGTGGGTTCATATCTGGGCGCTGAGGGGGCCAGTAGTCCTTGGCCAAAAAGAATATGTTATCCTTGAGCCACTCCTGAGCTTTCTTGGAAGTTTGGGCGGGTGCTCCATCTTGTTGAAAAACCCAAGGAGAGTTGCCCACTATGGATTTGATCCACGGAAGGACCTTGGATGCCAGAATCTTCACATAATCCTCTGCTGTTAATCTGAGCCAGTGGGGAACCATACCGGCTTCATGGCCTTCCTGTTGGATCTCCAAACATCTCCAAAGCTCACAACACGGTCATTTTGCCTGTTGAAAACAGGATCGACCGTAAAAGTTTTCTCATCTGAAAAAATGATGATGCGTCCAGATGAGCTCTTGATATCATTCAAGATTTTCTTGGCATGCTCAAGTCTTACTTCTCGCTGACGTTCAGTTAGCAGAGGGCGTTCAGTACGCCTCAGGGAATTTCCTCCAGCCCTTTTCAATGCCCTTGAAACAGTTGATCTCGACGTTCCCATCTTTTTGGCCATGTCGGCAATGGACCTATTGGGAGTCCTCTTGAACACTGCCTTTACTTGCCTTGTTGAGACAGTGGGCTTCCTGCCAGCCCCAGGGGAATGCTTGAGATCACCCCCAGCCTCCAAGCGCTTGGAAACGTTGTAAATTGTCTTCAACGAGGCTCCAACCTGTTCCTGTTGCAATTTCGATCCTCTTTGTTTCCTGATTGGACATGGTCTCACGTGTGGAAGTTGTTACGCTCTCACAGGAAGGATTTTGTTTATTTTAACAGTAAAAATACGAAACAATCAGATTGGTTGCCACAAATCTCTTAAAAAGTATATTTACATCATCGGTAAATAATTTTGCACGGCCCGGTATTGTATCTTTCAATCTTTCCTACCAAAAAGAGGGGGTGGGGGGAATCCAAGATTATATTATAGCAAGCCAATAAATAATATTAACGATTAGACTTTTTTAAGTGTTACGTTTTCATGTGACAATATTGTTGATTTTAGGTATCTTGGGAATTTAAAAAACAAAGTCTCATATGAATACAATCTTTTTTTTTTTTTTGATAAAGGAAAATGGAAACTTCTATATTTTGATAAAAAAATGGGAGTGACAAATAATAGAACTTTTACAGTCTACCAAAAATATATTTCTCTAATGTTTAGCTTTATTATTTACTGGCAGTAGTACCCTGCATGCTCCAGAGTACAGGGTGTTCACGATAAATTGGAACTATCTTAAAATTCAACCTGCTTGATAAAAATGGAATTTGGACTGTATTTGTTAATATGAAAAAGTTAAACATGATATTAAACAATAAATTTATTCAACAAGTCCTCCCTCAGCAGCCACCATCTTTTCCATCCTGCCCCTAAAAGATTTGCATGCCCTGATGACTTCCGCGGAATCGACAGCATTCCACTCCCTCGTAATGGAGCCCTTCAGGGCCGCTATGCTCTTGTGGCTGACCTTGCACACCTCCCTCTCCTACTTCCCCTACCAGTAGTAATCACACGGATTGAGGTCGGGTGAGTTGGAGGCCAGGTGTTGCGATCCCACAAAGTGATGTCGTGGGAGTTGAAGAGGTTAGTGGTCCTCGTTGCGATAAGTGCAGGCGCTAAGTCTTGTTGGAATATGAACTCCCTCTCAGCGGCCATATCCTTCACCCACGGGATGACGAACTCCTCCATGACTTCACAGTATCTTATCGCGTTAACCCTTTCCTTGGGATTGAAGAAGAAAGGAGGCATCACCTCCCCGGTGCTGCAGATGACACCCAGGGTCATCACGGAGGCCGGGCACTTTGTGATTAAGACTACAGGGACCTCTTCTCTCTCCTTGGCAAGCCAACTGTCATTCTGTACGTTGTAGCTTCTGTCGACAGTCCAGTTCTTCTCGTCGGAGAAGAAGATGATTCTTCCTCCATGGCTCTTCAGGTCATTTAGGAGACGCTTACTGTTGGTGAGCCTGGTGGCCTTCATGGATGCCGTGAGGATGTGTTGTTTGGCCATTCGGTATGACCTGTACCCGAGGTCCTCATTCACAGCCTTGGAGGCCAGCTGCTTGCAAACTCCGCGGTTCTTGACCAACCTGGACAAGGAAGTCCCCGGAAGCCTTGATGGACTTCCAGAGGGCTTCAAGGAAGTGGGGAGTGTGGATTCGATCACTTCTTATGTTGTGGGCCTTGTGGCAGACCTTCCCCTCAACCTCCCAGGCATTGAAGACCCGGTACACCGTGGTCTTGGGGTAGTTAAGAAGCTTGTAGATAGCAGAGAGCCTGTGTCCCGCGCGAGCCAATTCGAGGATGGCGTCTCTCCTTACTTGTTCCATGATGACTATTGTTTGTTGTCAAAACAATTGTGGTGGAAGTTATAGTGTATTGTTCACGCAACCTTTTATATTAGTATGATGTAACCCCGAATATCCACATTATGGATCTGGATGAAGTTTCAAGTAGTTCCAATTTATCGTGGACACCCTGTAATTAAGGGTTGGTTAAAAACATATTTTGCTTTAATATTTATAAAACATAAGTTCCCAAGAAATCCTTAGTGAATACTAATATCAATTCATATGACGTGTTCTGTCCTCAAGAATGAAAAAATAATAATAAGAGTTTGATATTTTTTCTAAAAATTTGATGGGATGATTGATAATTTAATTTAATTCATAGAGTGCTCACTATCAATACAAGCAAGCCCCCTGTAAGCTTAATACAAAACGCCTGCAAGAGTGAATTCATTTTAAAATACCAGCGTTTATATTTTTATTCAAATGCATATGACTTATGATATACATCAGAGAGCAATAACAGAAACAGTGCTGCATATACGATACGATTGATACGACTACTTTGTTATTTCTTATATCAAAATATGTTTATGCTATACCTCAGAGAGCACTATATACAGTGCACCACATGACTGATTTCATACATTTATACAAAAATACATACAAATTTTACTTTAGTAATATAGATTTATCAGATAGAATAAGTATTAAAACTATGTTATTGAGTCATTATACATCCTTATTATCATTGGATAGACAATAAATTTACAATCAGATTTGCTAAAATGTTATAATTTTCTCCAATTATCCTACTTTTCTCGTTCCTAATCACTCCAATACAAAATTATTTATGTAGGTATAACTAATAATTTATAGAGATTTTCTTTATTACTTTGATTTTGTAGAATTTATCCTATTACTACTTTGAGCAGTTAAAAATGGAACACATCATAAAAATATATATATTTTCTTTTTTTAATATTTCTTTAATTGTTCAGATGAAGTTTTGTTGATGAAGTATAAGTAATCATTATTGTATTGCAATTACTCCCTCTGACATTATCTTTAAAGTCCATATACATAAATTATCTTTTCCTTTTAGGAATGACCAAGACACGAACGTACACTCATCGAGTTCAAAAGAATAATTCTCCCGAGTGCATTGTACATTGGACTAGCCTTAATCTAAGCTCCGAAGACCATTTTCTGGACTAAGGAATAAGAGCTCCTGCAGATCTCAGTATACAAGAACAATTTTTATATAGGTACACTTGTAGTCCGAGGCTTGCAAGCGCTACAACAGACCTCAATACTTCTGTTAGCATCACTTAGTAGTCCATAAATACCAAGTACAGGGGAGAAAGAAGAAATTTGATCGCTAACATATTTTGTATGTTTCTCCAGTCAAAAAGAAAAGAAAGGCCTATAAATTTTATGCTAGGTTTATTTTAACAATAAGATAAATTATATGACAAAAAAAAGTATTTAGAGGAACATAAATGCTGAGTTTAACCCAGTTGACCCCCCCCAATAACACCATCCCCACCGGCAAGCATGGGGTGAAAACACTATAATTTGGGAGTGTGTATCTGCTAAGGTGAAGCACGACTTCGCTGTATCAAACGGAGGATGGACATTGGAAACCCTTTCCTTCCTTTGGAATATATTTAATAACAATAGGGCATAATACTGAAAGTGTATCGTGTAGTCATGGGGTTTCCTAGCATTCCTTTGATTTTAATTGAGCCTGGTTCAAAAATAGGAAGAAAATAATGCAAAACCTGGTATAAATACCCTCGTAATAGACATTTATACGGAAACCTCTCGATTCAATAGTTTCATCCTTTAAACTAGTGATGGAACTATTCCAAAAAAATTATCCCGATGCCGATGTAATTCTAATAAAAATTTCCGATTCTGTAATATTTTAAATAATAATAGAAAAATTACTCTTTTCTTATAAATATATATATTATTTATATTTAATAAAGGAAGGTGATTCCTCTGCTTGGCGGGCTTTTTCCAAATTGATTTTCCTACGGCAAGTAATCCCACGGTAAACTTACCAAAGGCAAGCTTTTCTAGATCCCTTCACAAAACTTATTCCCTTAAAATATTATATCTACACCGACCACATGTATTTTGAACACTTTTGTTCACAATTACTGTTCTGTTCAAATTCTGTTCAATTTGTTTCGTCTCAGTTTTCGAGCATTTTTATCATAAATTATTTTATCACAATATTTATATAATTATAAGACTCAAGTAACAAATTTACATGGTCGTTTTTTATACCTTTGACGAATATATTTAATATTATTTTTTTCAGAACTTAGAAAAGTAATAAAAAATGGAAGTAGAATTGCAAATTAAACAATCTTTTACCAATTCCAATTCTTTTAAAAACACCCGATTCTCGATCCCAATTAATTGTCCCATCACTACTGAAATACAGATTTTCCTTCATAAGGCCTTATAATTTGATTTACTTATTATATATTATTTTATTTTTTTCAATTAGTTTTTTATTACTCTGCATTAAGTACAAGATTAAACTGACACACCTATAGTCATAAATGCAAAACTACTCTAATAATACAATAATATTTTTCTGCAGACATTGGGTACTGCCTATGTATGAGTATAATTCATAAAGCCATGACCATATAAATATCTGTACTTGTTCTTTTAATAGACTAGTGACGACAAAAGAGTTCATGTAATAGTTTTTTATTCTGAGTATAGAACAAGTTTCTTGTTGATTAATTTTTGCCAAAGTTGATATCATCAATCAAATTCCATACTTTAAATTCAACGGTCAGAAGGTCCAATCTGTATGCCTTACACAAGTTTCGTAAGTTTAGGCATGATATATATATACTATAGCAAGAATAACTAATAAATAATTAGTTTTGAATGTCTGCCAATAAATTGCACGCAACTAAGAATAAGTTAGTTAGTAACCCACAAAAGTTATGCAATTATAGTTTTGGATTTGAGTGTTACACAAACTTGAAAAGTTGTATTTTCTAGACTTGACTCTATACTCCAAAACTCGAAATCGTTTCAACCCAATTACTTGAGCTTAATAGTTATATTCGAATCCAATGCTATTATTGAGTAATGACTAATGTTCTCGATCACATGAATGAAGCCAGTTGGTTTGATTTTTTTAAAAGCTGTTCATTGGTTTAAGGTTTAAGTTGATTAAATACATCTTTCAAGAAGTTGTTACATCAGAGAACCAATAAATCTCAAATGTTGACATAGTACTAAAAATTACCATAATTTTTGGATAAACATTTTGTAATCAAAACATAAATTATATCTTACGTCATAGTACTTAAAATATAAATCTTTGAACTCATCTACATAAAATTTTCAATGCAAACGTTTAAGGAGCTTAATAGATGATCATATCTATTTCATTATGGATTAAATTGGCAGGGAAATAAAATTCTTATACCTAGTTCAGAATCAAATCTGGAATCGTTTTTCTCATTTTAAAAAGAAATTTTTCATCTGGGTATGAAGTTAAACCGATGGAATTTTATTAGTCAAAAATATTTCATAGCTAATGTCCATATATTATTTTCGATTGAATTCATGGACTTCCATAATAACTAGTTTATAGTATGACGTTTCAAGGAACTGATAGGTATAAGATAAAGAACTCTATATATATTTTGTTAATTTTGTATAACGAAGAAAAATTAAGCAAATTTGGATATGTGAAAAGGTGAATAAAGTAGTCATCATTTGTTCTAGTAATTTTTTTATTGCTTGATTTCGAACCATTTTTTTCTTGGTTTCGATAAGAAGAGCAAGAGCCCCAATTACAACACACATTGGTATCGATCCTCTAAAACAAGGGTTCTCAACCGTTTTTGTGTGTCAGCCAAAATGAGATGAAGAGATAATCTTGCAGTCTTCACTATTGGAACATTGGCTTTAATTTTCATTAGACAGTATAAACATGATAAAAGTAATTGATGTTTCAATGTTTCATTTATACATGTTATAACTCTAATGGCTGTAATTTTCTTGTTAACTATGACCTATCTTTTCAAAGTTTGCATCTAAACTGGTTGTGAGGGTTTTCATTATGTGATCTATGTGCTTATGAGTAAGTTTAGTACGGTAGTTATTTCTCATCGCTGTCTTATAAGTCATATTTCTTCATCAGCAGATTTATTCTTATTATGTTAAATAATATTTGCAGTCCATATGAAATGCACTTACGACCAAAACTTGTCCCGTGGGCTGCCTTTTGAGAAACCTACTCTAAAGTCTTAGTCTAGTTTTCTATATCAAGTTCAAAGCAAAGTTATCAAAATGAGTAAAATTGGAATAAAATTATAATAGCAATCATGATCTCAAATCTCCCTTGTCTGATTTACAGGGTTCGGAAGCAAAACATAGACTGAATGACTTATTTAAAAAAATGTCAATAAATTTATTTTTTCATAAATAATTTTCAATTTTTTTAAACAAAACCTTGTGAACATGTTCACTCAATATGGCCGCCCTCAGCAGCAATCACAGCCTTGCAGGAGTTGATGATGAACTTCTCCGACAAGTTGTTCCACTCTTTCACAATGGTAGCCTTCAGGGATTCCATGTTTGGGTGAGATGTCCGGTTAGTTTCCTCTCCAAGTGCCCCACACAGCAAAGTCCAACGGGTTCAAATCCGGCAAAAATGATGGCTAAATGTCCTTGGACCCATGTTGTCGTCACAGAACTTCTGGCATTTGGCCTATGTATATGAGGGTGTACAATCATGGGTCCACACATAGTTGTTATCTAGGTAGGTGGCCTCGAGCCATGGCAGTAATGTGAACACAAGAATCTTTTAGTAGGCTTCCTGACCGATTTTCTTCCCAGCCTTAGAAAAGAAGGGAGGTATCTTCTTGCTGTCGGATGCCACGACACCCTGGACCATTTTTTGGGCCGGATGCTTTGTACAGATCACCCCCTTGACCTCCTCTGGTGATCCCCTAGCCAATGGTCGTTCCGACGGTTGTAGATCTGGTCCATGGTGAAAATCTTCTAGTCAGATAATTTTTTTACTGTGGATTCCATTTCCCTTGATCCACTCACAAACTTTCTTGCACCTCTGCAGTCTCCTTTCCTTCAAAGTGTCCGTCAACATGTGGCGTGTTGTCCTTGTCCTTGTGTACTCCAAATCCTTCTTCACATCCCTCCTGATTGTCCTCTTGTCCACGTCAAACTCGTTCGATAAGCGATTCATGGATTTTGTGGGCTCCTCCTTGATCTTCTTCTTCAGGTCCCCCAGAAACTCAGAATCCCTTTTCAATTTATGTTTCCCACTTCTTTCTTTCCTTGAGAGGTATTATCCATCCTTTTTCAACTTGGCCACCTAGAAAATGAGGCACCTGGAACACTTCACAATGCCCATAATCTCAGCCACATCAATGTTGGCACTCAGAAGGTCTGAGATCCTCTGCCTTTTTGCATCTTGCCCACTCATGATGAAATATTTGAGAAATTTTTTTTTTGTTTACTTCTGCAAAAAGGACAGGAGATTCTGGCTATGCAGGAAACAATCCAAGAACCTCTTTTTTTAAATACATAATTAGCATTTATTAACAGTCCACGTTTTGCTTCCGAACCCTGTACATATATTTTCAAAGCCCTGATCTAATGTTTGTATCGAACCTCCAAAGTTTTGTTTTTGAGTAAAGTGGTATTAAACACACTGTTTGAATCTAGTATTTTGATTCGTACATAGATGCAAAAATTTATTTATCTGGAAAAGTGACTAAGTAGCCCTAACAACCTTGTCAATTGTATTGAATGAGAATTGAACTGCTCTGCCACCCTTGAAGATATTACCTCTATACTTGTATTTCCAATCAATTGTGCCGAGCATTACGATAGAACGTTTCAAATCATTTTAAGTATGTATGAATAAATATAGTAATACTAGAGTTGGATTAGAGTTTTATTCAAAATCGAAAAAGCTCGACTTTAATAAATTATACAATTTTATAAAAATTACAGGAACCTCATCTCGAATATCTTTATATATGTCAATGTTATTGAAAATTCGACTTTATTTGAACTCGAAACATTCAAGTAATTATTTGTCAATTTTAAGTATCTAAACTCACAGAAAAACTAAATTAATACTCTCCTTTTTGATTCAAAGATGAATTAACTTTTGAAAAAATTAAAATGTTCACATGTGGAATTTCTAAAAAAACTGGAACTCGAAAATTTAGACCAGCAATAATTAATGGAACTAAAGGAACATTAAAAAAATAATGGGATTTTTTCCATCCCAAGAACACTCAATATTACTTTTACGTACAGGAAGATTTTTTCTGGTTGTCAATCTGAAGAGTATTTTGTATTTTTCTACAGCTGTTATCATTATTATTTCATTTTTGAAGAGATAACATCTATGTACAATGTAATCACTAGAACTTATGCTCATGAAAGACGCAGGTTAACACTCAGGATTTAATGGGAAGTGATAAGTGTAAGCCGTTGTTGGACTCTGAGTAGAATCAAGGATCTATATTGTAGTCATTCCTGTCTTTGTCCTTGCTTTATACAAAGTGGGATTTGTGTTTCGTTCCTTAATCTCACAGATGCTCAGACCTGATCGAATAAAATGTCATGATAACAAAGCAGATCCTCTCCAAAACAAAAAAACATTCTGCCAATTGTCGGGGAAGTCCCTTTTTGGTTTATTTTACATACAGGTAGGTCATATTTAATGCAATTCCACTCAATCTAATTTAAATATAATAGAATTCCATCAAAAAATGAAGTTGCATTATATTAAAAAAGCTTTAAAAATATCATGTTTTATAATTTTTTCTTCAACTCAAAATATAATAATAGCAAATAAACATGTTTTTTTTTTGATAACAAATCATTATTTGATCATCAACAACTTCCTTCTTATCTCTCTCCATAATTCAGTAATACACTTTTGAAGAATGAAACTAATGATTCCATTTGTTGTTAAATTTACTTTTCATGCAATCATTCCATATGTTAAAGTATGAATTATGCATATATTATGCGCGCACTATTATCCTTATGTACCGTCACATCAAAGCATCAATTATTCATGCAAATGATTACATATCTTATAGTTTCACTCATGGATCATAAAGATTTGGAGACCCACTTTTGAACCTTGAAATCAATGAACCTACTTAATAGTAATATTTTTAATGTAAATCTACATAAATTTGATTACTTTATTCTATAAAAATTTCCACTTTGCTTTCGAATAGAAATATTAATTTATATCTATGCTATTAATATTTTGCACGAATTATCATAAAAAACGATATTTATCAATTTGGGGGGGTTTCGGCATTTCATACAAGTTTATCAATACTTCCTGGATTAGAGTGTATGGAACTTTCTCATTAATTCTCGTCTCCAAAAAGACCAAAAACTCAGGTATTTGACAATTGAAATATGAAATGTTATCCCTTTCAAAATGATTTGAGGGCTCGGAGACAAAATATTGGAACTGTAGAACGAGAAAAAAAAAGCAAAAAATTAAAACAAAAAAACTAACTATTTTGAAATTGCATCTATTCACCCTCCCCTAAACTATTCCATCTTTGTTGTTATTAAATATAGATCTAGGGAAAATCCCCCATCGGAAAAAAACCTATTACAGATAAAATTCTCGGAAGACAAAATCTTTGATAAAACACCTGATGGACAAAAAATAAGCAACCCCATTTATATATTTTGTCACTCTTTTGATATATTGGCTCAGTTATTTTTAAGGTTTTATGGAGCTTAGATTCCTAACCTGTTTTGTACCACTGACCGATATTCATTTAATTTGTCTTATTCATTAATGACACAATGGTCATATTTAGAACTTAGGCTCTTAGACTCTGTGCATAAATTTGATATGGGCCCCAATTTTTTAAAAAGATAATATATTTTTCGAAGTTTATATTATATCAACTAACGTTCTTCACGGCCGGGTACGGCTGCCTCCCCCGCGGTGGTTGACAATCCCTATATAAAGTATCAAGTTAGTCTTTTCGACTGGAGCTTTACGTCTTAATACTATTGAATAGAGAAAAATAGTTAGCATTTAATTTTAAAGCCACTAATATAGGAAATAAATTGGCTTATAACTTTAAATTGATCTATTTAAAATGTTATATTTTTACAACATTTTTCTTGTGGTTAACTTACTGTTTTCAAACTTAATAAAAGTATTTATTTACTTAGTCTGTTGTATTTGTTTTAACTTCATAATTAATAAGGAGATGTAAATTGATGCTATAAATTATGCAAACTTATTTTGATTTGATTTAGTATTTAAAACCAGACCAAGACTTTGAAGTGTCATGTTCAAGGCTTTCAAAAACGGTATAACGAGATAATGCATTGATCATTAAACAGAGGTGATAAAGAGGCCTTATATATCAACTATAAGTCGAGTCTCAAGTCTTTAATCAACATTTCATATTTTTGAATATTTCCATCGAATACAGTTCAAGTTCCAAAAAAATACTTTAAAGAGTACTTTATTGAAAAAATAATGAAACTACTTTTGAGTGCAAGTAGAGTCATTAGCCTTGGCTTTCAGATACAATTCAAGTCCAGGTCCCACTTCTGCCATTAAATAAGAACCATCCTATAATTACTTTCTAAAGAAGCTCTTTTTAGCACCTATTAGATGGTAAGATGAAAATCTACTTCATTGCTGGTAGGCTAACATTGAAAGTAATCGACTTTGAAGTAAAGTACTCAAAATTCTAGTATTTGTTCTACAATGTAATTTTTTGTCAGCCTCGGATTGATCTACTGTTGTTTCTTGGTTCTGAGCATTAATCTTCTGAATTCGCAATTCATTGTGTTAAGCAGTGAACATATCCCAACTATAAAATAAAATATTGCCCAATTACCACTAAATTTTGGTTCTTTTTGCATTCTCTTTTTGGAGGAAAGGTTGTGAGATACTATAGAAATATCAATGTTCTGTCTTCAATTTATTAAAAAAATTAAAATTACTTTCCTTTTAATAACTAGGGCAAACATGTTGTGTTTGGAACCTAACTTCACGCCATCATCACCAGGATAAAAAAAAGGTGGAAGGAGCTTCCTACTAACTAATTAATTGTAGTATTTGTCGGTTCTATTAATGGGGAATCATCCACAGACTTTGCAATTACCTCCCCTCCCCCTCTAACGTTATAACTGTAGGAAAACTATAGTTCATTAATTAATAATTTTTCATGTGAAAAATTAACACAGCTAACTCTAACTAGGGTTGTGTTGATATGAGTCGAGAATTCTCCAAATATACGTCATTTATCTTAAAAATTACATCTAATGATGAAAGACAATTTTTACCAACATTTCATGCTATGTTTATGAGCTGGAATCTTTAAAACTACTAGAAAATGTCCTACAACTCCTTGGAGGATATATATAAAGTCTAATTTGGGTCTATAAATAGGTTGAATTGTGATTAATTATAAAACCACTTAGTGAGACAGTGCCACGAAATTCAAATCATTTAATGAGGTTTAGTGATATAATTTAAGCCGACTCATGTTTTTCCAATGCAAAAATCGACTCACTATTCAAGTTGAGAAAAAAATTTATATAATCAAGTCGATTCCAACACTTCCGAATTCAGTTATTGGAAAAAACAATACTTGATAAATATTTATGATCGTACAAGTTAATGGAATTTTGTAGCACTTAAGTCGCATATGAAGGAATAATTATAAATATTTGAATTTTCCTATAATAACTGACATAATACTATATTTACTATGAAGGTCTTACTTCACTTTCTCTCTCACTAATTAATTATCTACTTATGTTTATCATAAATACAGTCCTTCGTGACCAAAAAAACCCGAAAAAAAACAAGAAAAAAACCTCAATGATTTGGAATTTGACTTTTAAGTTAATGATAAAAAGTGGAGCTTCTATCGAATGGATCAAAGTTTTTTGAAAGTATAATTCAGAGAACATAACTGAATGGATTATGAAAGCGTACAAATCGATTTTACGAAAATATTTCCATCTTCTTTGTATGTTGACATATCAACCATGAATTTGAATAAAAATCTGGAACAATTTTTGCAAATGTGATCTGTCTACTTCTATTTCCATTTTTATTAACAAACTATAATGAATACTCCTTTGGAAGCGTATGAATGATTCAATATTGGTTGTTTACTATGATCTTATTTACCTCCTTTCTAAAAAAAAAGAATTATATTTCGAGAAAATGTTAGAAAGTTAATTAATGTGAAGAACACAAGATTTAATATTGAGTTAATGAGTGTTTACTATGAAGAAAAAATAAATACATTTATTCGATATAATAGAATAAAACAAGTACTTTATTTTTTATACCAAAGCAAAAGAAATTTAATACACTTTTAATATCTTTAATCTAAATAATAAAGCAAAGTTTGTCTCGATGAATGCTTGAATGTAGGAAAAACAGTGAGAGGGTGCATTGACAAATATATATCTGGTGTTTCCTGATGTGTATCATTTGTGATACAAAGCGTGTGTACTTTGGGAATGTCAAATAAAATTAACCGAAAATCAACATGGTAAAATAACGCTCTACCGTATTTTCTATGTATTCTATTAACTATGAATTCCGAGCCTTTAAAATGAAATTAGATGGTGAACATTGTTCGAATAAGAGCTGTGACCACTGGAAGGTGTGATAACCCCAAATTGATTATTTGAGATGGTGAAAAATTGGATATCTGTCGAATAATTTCGATTATTTATGTAGTGACTGTAAATTTTTAAACTAAACTATAAAAAATCATATTTTATTTTCATTTTTGTAGTAGACAATAGGTAGCTAGGTACAAGTAAATATCACAATAAATCATACAAAATAAAGATGAAACATGCATTGACGAGGAAAACCATTGAATAAAAGATGACAAACCAGTTCATTTGCTTGTTAATATCTATAGAAAAACCTCGTAGGAGGGTAAATTTCTCCTTTTTGTTCTTAATGATTGCATTTTTTGTGTGTATGGATCTGGACGAGTGTAAGACTCACATCCCGACAAAAAAGCATGTCTCTCAAATATTTATGTTTTTATCTCCTTTAGGTTCATGACTGTAAGTTACCTCCTTGACCTATTTTTTAAAATCATTTAAGTTGCATAAAACGATAGGAATTACTAAAAAATAAAAAAAAGAAGGTCTATTAAAGTACATTTATTTATTTTCCTATAGGAATATTGCATCAAATGTTCATGCCCTTGACATGGTTGCAACCTGGTTAATTTTTAACAATGATGATAACTTTGGAATATCTTTTACATCGTAGTCTATATATTATAAATGAGTACTATTCAAAATCATTTCTTCTTCAATGTTAAATAGTGATTTGTAATTAATTTTTGTAGGTATTGTTCTCAATACTTTAACTATATATTGAAACGTGACATATTTTACTTGCAGCATATTAGACAAGCATTATTTGAGGCAAATAATTGTATTTGAGAGGCCTTTGTTTTGCTATTATTTTTTGGGACATATTTTGTAAATGATTTGTAAATCAAATACAATGGATTGTGCCCATCCTTCCCCAATCAACATCCACCCTTGTGTGGACAAGTATAGCTCCATCCAATCGTAGTGGAGCGTTATTAAGAATGGGAAAAGGACAAAAAAGTTTTCAATCAAGGTGTACATATAATTACTACTATACTGTTTTTTAGTTCAGATTTCGCTATACATAGTACAATTAACCTTTTAATAATAAATACACCATTTAAATATGAATACGATGTGTTTTCAAACAGTCAGGTAACTTTCAAATTTTGCGGGCAACGTATATTTGGTATGCTAGATTTTTATCTAGTACATTAAAAAAAATGTATATATTTATTGTTTAAAGCTATATAATATGTTAAGTTTGTTTGTGAGAGGGATAATGGTCAGAAGTATTTTGTGTGTAATGCACTTTTTTTGCTATTGAAAAACATGGATCAAAGAATTTGCATGAAATTTCTTGTAAAAAATTAACTATGTACTCCAAAAACACTTGAAATATTGACAGTGGCATACCGTGAAACTATTGAGAATTATAAAAAAATGTTTATAAGTGGTACAAACTCTTCCAAGATGGCCGGGAAGATGCCAATGACAATCCCCCCTCTGGACCCCCAAGGATATCGAAATAGTTAAATCAGTGAAGAAAATTGTTTGTAAAAATAGTCGAATGCCTATCAGAGAAGTTGCTGAGGAATTTGACATATCGGTTGGATCGTGTCACGAAATTGTTTTGTATGTTTTAGGAATGAGACGAGTGTCGGAAAAGTTTGTTCGGAAACTGTGTAATTTGGACAAAAACAATTGTCGCATGAGCATTGATAATAAGCTGTTGAAAGACGTCAATGATTATTCCGATTTGCTCAAAAGTGTCATAACTGGTGAGAAATCATGGTTATATGATCATGATATCGAAACCAGAACCCAATCGTCCAAATGGAAGAGCCGAGTACGTATAGTTAATTAATTGCTGAACACACAAAGTATGTCTAACCATTATGCCTCTCACACACAAACTAAACATATTATATAGCTTTAAACTATAAATATGTGTTGTTTTTTTTAGTTTATTTACATAAAAAAATAATGTATACCAAATATAAGTTGCCCTCAAAATTTGAAAATTAACCTAAAATTTTGTCAAACGGTATACCCACAAAACTAATTATTCGGACATTTTGGGACATTGTAAAATAAAAGTTTTACTTTCTATAATAAAGGAGGCAAAGAAGAGGGGAATTCAATATCTCCCAGTTTCACTGAGTCTGGCTCCATCTGTCAACCGTGTCGTAATTTAGGTTTGGTGATTTTTCTCTCTATCTTTTTTTTTTTTTTTTTTTGGGGGATATGATTGGAGTGACTATGGCTGACTCATAATTAATATGGACTATAAATATTACTACTAAAATGAATATTAGGACCCCAGTGATTACGGCCGGCTCAGTGGTTATTGGTTTAAGTACATTAATATAATATAATGTCTACTTATTTCTAAATGAATAACTATAAATGATTATTTATATTAATTAAGCAGGCATACCTTGACCCCTTCAGTGAGGTATTTGTTGCAAAAATTCTTAAAGAAACGTTTTTAGGTTCGGATCTACCAACTTGACTTATATATTGGTATAGCTTGAATTGAAGTAAGCTTAACTGCAGTGAAGTAATAGGTAAATAGTAAAAATATAAGTCAAATTTTGAACATTTTTTTATAAAACTATCATTTTGGTCATTTATGGATATTTTCCTGATATATTTGAATCATGGGATGGACCTAGAAATGCTTTAAGACACAAATATCCTTTAAATAGCGAGGCTTGATAAAAGAAAGATGTGCAGGGTAGTTTACATTTTTCAATCTCATCAATAATAAATAATTTTTTTCATCTATATTCGGGATCCATACAATTGGATGCAATTTCGTCCATAAAACAGCACTAACTTAATGTAACTACTGAGACAAATGTAAGTATAAGAATTTCCATTTAAAAAATTACTAAGACAACGTGTCTTGCATGTTTTAAATATGTTAAATTAATAATTAAGGTTGCGTTTAAATTGAGTTTTAAAAAAAATTAATGAATAATTTTGAACTATAATTAATAAATTGTTATCAGCCATCTCTAGCTTTAGCCGTTTTAAGCACATTTATTACCAGATATAGGAAAAACAGATATTCAAATATGTATAAAATATGTTTCCTCAATATATATATATAGCCATATATCTTGGTTCTAGAGTTCAACAATATTATAATCAGCTATACTGTAAAAAAAAAAAAAAAAAAAAATCAACCTTTTGTGTCCATAATGACAAGAGACATTTTGGAACATCTGACAAATTTTTATACATACTCATCCAAAAAACAAACAATTAAGACCTTACCCACATATTATACTGGTGAATAAAAACCTCCTTACTATAAAAAGCATGAATTGCTGTGTTGTTTATTTTTTGAGTATCACTTTCTTTAATCCTCTTTTAACTTCCCTACTAAACCTAATACTTCCCTGGGGTGTGTAGCCACCCCAACATCAAAATATACAACTACATTTCCACTTTCATAGTTTTTTTATTAAATATCCTCCATTAATGCTATCTCCTTGGAATAAAAACAGTTCCTACATAACGGTCGGATTCGACAATTTCCATTATTTTATCTACATTTTGGACAATTGGCTTTCCAGAGCATAACTTTGAAATCAAAATTACCAGAACGGAACCGACGAAACAAAAAATGCAGGGGTTTCAGTGTTACAGTATCAGGACCATAAAAATTATTCACATTTATAGCCGCTCTATTTTCGCAATTTATCGAAGTAAAACTGTAAAATATGCCAGACCTATGTACTCTTTGGTGGTGTCAATACTTGACGCGCACTCAAACAATTCTGAATATGGAGTCAAACAATCACAAAACTGTTAAATAGTCTTGTTAGTACGAATTCTTGTCTTTCTAACACCACTTAGTGTAAACTGATCTCCCATATATAAATGAGAAACACATTACAAAAACCTTCTATAGGGAAAACAGCATCTAGTATGATATTAATGTAAGCATCAGTGAACAAATTGAATCCTTTTTACCATTATATTTCATACTAAAATAGAATTTGTGAAAATATTATTTTATTTTGTAGACTGTATTTAGAGCATAGATTATCTCTAAATAAAAAAGTATTGGCTCAGAAGACATGTTCGTAAGAGAAAATGAAATCTTCCACTCCCGGTTCATCTCTTTTGTTAACATTCATCCTTCAGGTAGTAAATAATAAGGAAGGACAAACGAAAATTCCTTAAAACCTCGAAAATAAATTCAATAAATGCTTATTTATTCATAAACTATGTAAAGTTACCCAAAAATATGTCAGAGGGAACTATATGACCAGTTAAGAATCTACTTGGAAGATACAGCAGAAATATTAAGCCAATAAGGTTATACAAAGATATTCCAGTCTCTGGGGTAGAATAAAATGAGGGACTGACCTCATTTTGACAGCATTTAATTCATTGACGAATGAGGTTGAGTGAAAATAGATTTACTTTCTGGATACAATTGGAAAAACATATCGTAGTTAAACCTTACTCTGGGAGGAGAATCTATAACATTTAAAGGTACAACATTCCTAAAGGATGAGTCTTAGACATGAATTGGGGAATCCCTTTTCTCCTATTGCTCGGCAATTTATAAAGTTACGTTACGTACATTGTAATTCTATATATTATTTGAACACGTCATTACCAAATTCAATAAAGCTACAAATTTTATGTTAAAAATGTTTCGAGACAACAATTTTTTTTAAAGACGCACTTCTTTCTTCTGACGTCAATTGTCAAATAAAATACATTAATTAAAATAATAGTTCATTACATACATATATATGAAATTCATAGTAATATAGTATATACTTTTATAATACAGTCTACATAGCTAGTTACTTTAATAACTAAAAAAATATGAATACACATGATAATTTTTTTTTAAATAATTTATATTGCTACGGAACATTTATAACTATATACAAACTTGCGCAACCTCTTTGGTGCATTTTTTTAGAGGACATTCAAATTGAAGAAAATAAATAGTAATTGTATGATTAAAAAAAAAACAAAAAACTGCCCAATACTTTGTTATTGAAATTAAAAAATATTATATCTTCTGACAAGATAATTAACAAAATAAGAAGTTCTATGTCTATAAAATTATTAGCATGTACTTTTTTTCTTTAAAAATAGTCAAATAGGAAAAAATTATAGTTATATATTTAAAGAAAAGTGCAGTTTTTTTTTGTTCCGTGAAGTTTGTATAATATTTAATACATCGACTTTCTAATAACTAAGCTGAATTTTTTCATTTCTTTTAAAATATAAATAGATTTTAAAAAAAGGACATAAAAAGGACCTTTTCTAATGTTGAAAATACAAGGATACTTCCATCTCGTTCTTCAGTTAACTTATCCCTTTGATGAAGACTGCTGGTCTAGTTGTTTTTAAGGTAGTCCTCGACTGAATTCTGCATTTTCAAGGAAAGCTACTTTCTTTAAACTTCGATGTCCCTTATCCGCTCCAGGTTTTTTAAGTACTCCTGGAGGAACAACTACGGGAGGAATGATTGGAGGAACAGAGTAAGATTCTGGTTCTGGAGGAGAAACGACACTCTTGGTTGAAGAGGACTTTGCTCCGTAATTGTTGAGAAATTTGGAAATGTGGTTGAGTGTTCTCTGATGATCAACGGCGTGGGTCTTTTTAGACGATACTGATGAGGAGGGAGGGAGAGTTGATGCGGGAGTCAAAGATGAGGATGACGATGAAGGCTTATTTCGAAAGCTTGACCTATCTCCTATCGATGATTTCCGAACAAGAGAGCCGTGGTTACCTCCATTGCTGTAGCTCAGAGAGCTATCTAGTGGAGGTGATATTTTTCTAGGTTTGACGATGGATGTAGAAGTTGAAATGCTGGAGGGAAAGGGAGGTATATCCTTATTGTTGTCCCTATTTTGAAAAATCCCCATGGGAGGGTTTGTCGAAGAGGAGTCAAAGGAGGATGGGGGCGAGTAGCGATTAGGAGCTGGTCGGATAGGAAGGGATTGAGTGCGAGTGGGTAAAAGTGACGAAACACGATCCGGAAGGATAGCTGGAGTTGAGTTTCGTCTAAAGCTCCTGTTTGCAAAGGTAGATCTTCTTTGCTCAATTATTGATTTCACATCTGCAACTGTTTGTGGAACAGTGTCATCATCAGAAGATGATGATCCCCCAGATGAAGAATTCAGAGATGATAGCGGAGAAATCCGTCTTCCAAGAGATGAGGCAAGTACATCCTCTGAATCAGACACTGAGGATCTCCTCACAGAAGAAATAGTCGGAGAGTTATCTAATCGTCCACGTAATGGCCCCACCAATTTGATCTCCACACTCCGAACAATGGGGATAGTTGTGGGACCTCTGATGAGATTTGTGTTACTGGAGTTGTTTCTAAGTTCAGTGGCACGTCTGGGATAGACAATGGCATCAGTGGATGAGACTCCTGTTGTTGGATTACCAACAAATTTCCAAATTGGGTCCATGCCCCAGGATTTGGTCCGCACATGGTGGGCAAAGTGATCATGATGATGGTGGGATTTACCCTCAGATATCATCTCTTTGACTATGAGAGTTGTATGTGTTCGTGGATGAATGGAGGGGTGTATGGATGAGTAACTAAATAACTATGTATGTGTTAACTTTCCTGCTCGACTGAACCAAGAGTATGAATGATACCAAGTGGCTTCAAGTAATTGCTTTTATCAGTAGTCTGTCTGTTTTTCTTTTCTCTTCTCTAAACTATTGCACGTCTCAAACAGTGAGTGAGCTTAGATTACTTACTATTCACTGAGTGAACTGAGAAGACGTAGAAAAACATAGAACAAAAATCTGAAATATCCCACACTCACTCAAAAGATCATACGCGCTTCTCCGTAAAAAAGCAGGACGGTCCGCGTTCTTTTAAATCAAGGATGTCGGGCCTCTTATTATTAATATATTATTTAATAATAACAATGTTATATCCGTAGATACTACATAGATTTAAAGTAATAAATGCTGTACACACAAGTGATAACTTTGTAGTAGTATGGTGCATCAAATGAAAGAGTGATTATTCTAAGTACAAACATATATGTATGTAGTGAGTAAACACAAAAACAATCTGGAGCAAAAATAGTTAAAAGGAGAAATGCTTTATATATCTTTTAACATTAAATAAATATAGCTTAATATTTCATGGAGATTTTCTGTCAAATATATGCTTTGTATGTAACCTTCTAGGATGAACTATGGTACCATAGAATGTTGACTATAATTTAAAACCTTCTTTTGATATAAAATAAGGTTAATTTGGCCCCGTTATGGCTCATTTCATATAGATTATAAGGAAGCGTCCGCAGGTATGGGCTGGATGCCCCCCAAAAAAAAAAAATATTGGTCAAGATGAAACAATTTCACACGAAAAAAAAAAAATAAAACTATTTTGAAAGATTTATTTTTTTAAAAATAGGTCATTCCAGTAAATTATGCTGCAATCCAAAAAATTAATATTTAAATTTTTTGGTTAAAAAAATTTAAGTTTTTGTGAATAGTTATGGATATTTAAAAAAAATTAGGGAAATTTAATTTTAAAATTTTTTTCCAAAAAAATTTTATATTTGAAACTTAATTCTAAAAATTTAATTTTTTATTTTGTTTTCAATATATTTAACATTTGAAATTTAATTCCAAAAATTTATTATTTGAAATTTAATTCCAAAAAATTATTATTTGAAATTTAATTCCTAAATTTATTACTTGAAATTTAATTCCAAAAATTTATTATTTGAAATTAAATTTTTTTTTTTGAAAAATACGTATTTTTGTCCCAAAATTTTAATTTTTTTGATCAGTTGTAGATTTTTGAATTTTTTTTTCAAAAAAATTAATTTTTCTGTGTAACTGTGGATTTTTGAAATTTTTTTTCTGGAAAATTAATTTTCTGTAAATAACTATGAATTTTTGAAATTTAAAAAAAATAAAATTTTTTCACATAATAGCTGTGGATTTTTGAATTTTTTTCCAAAAAAATTCCAAATAACAAGCCCACTCTCTCCCAAAAAAAAAAAATATTTTCGTGAACAATCTTGCAGACGGCCCTGTTATATCAATTTAATTGTGATGACGAATTTTGGCTGCTCTAAGTTCAATTTGCGGCGTATACAAAGGATCTATCAGAATAATTTGACATTAGAAATTGATGATAATTCATAAAAGAGCAAAAATTCTAGTTTGCTTTCGTGATACAGGCCACATACATATCTTAAATATACTTTCATAAATAATAAATGATTTGTATCTGTACGTAATGCTTACGCGATACAAAAATCCAGTTAAAACCCATTATGAAAGAGTAAATAACATTATGTCTTTATAGTTGTTGTAGGTACTATACATATATTTGTAGTTAGCAGAAGAGAAACAATCATCAAATGTGATTTGAGAAAGAGAAAAGAGAGACGCTTCAACTTAGAACGTATCGAGTAGGTGTTCATATCTTGCTAAAAATATGTCTACACATACACACTATAAATGCGCAAATATGTAATAATGTTCAAAAATGTAGAAAATTCCACTGGGATATTATTGATGAACAAAAAAACCACACAAAAATACAACGTTACTACAACAAATACATACATTGTGCAGATTACTTACTAATAAGTAATTTGCAGTAAGGATTCTGCTGTCACACGTGGATAGAAAATCCGGGCTTTCAAAAATATGAATATATTTTGATAACTTATTGTAAATTTATGTTGTTTATTATTTACAAATTCATATATGATGTACAATGTACATCACATATGAATTGCTCTAGTATTCAGTTCCAAAGAAACTGGTTCCTCAATGCCCTTGTGCTTCGTGTTGAGGATCAGTCTTAGCATGAGCGGTGTCTAAAGCAGCGATAAATGTTGGGGTAATTTTCTTTCCGTCCTTTTTTCATTTATTATTTTTTTTAATGGCTAAGGTTCTAAGTTCTTTATACAGTCAAATTTAGTTTAACAGAGAAATGGTTAAACCTTGTTACCAAATATATTCAGTCAAATTCAATTTTCAAAATTTACAATTGTTACAATTTTAAAAATCTGGTTTAAGAGGTCATCTGAAATAAGCGGTCGCTTTTTCAGTTTCCCTTGTCTGACCGCTGGATACAGATTTTATTGAATTTTTATTTCACTTCTTCCCTTAAGTACCAAACCAACACAAAGTGAACCACAGCTCAGTTTGGTGCTTAGGACCTTTGTCTTAAATTTATCAAGATATACCTGTTATACAACAATTCAATTGCGGATTATTAGAAGAACATTCAAATTTGTATTATGTGGTCAGACTAGGGAAGCAAAAAAAGTTACCACTTAGTTCAGGTGACCAATGTTCAACAATGTTTCCTATTTTAGCACAACTCTAAATTTGAAAAATGAATATGGCCACTTAGTGACCACAAATAAGTAACCATTAGACCAGGTTTTACTGTATATTAAAAGATATGGATAGTTCTTCATCACAAAAAATGCTACGCACAGCCTAATTGTCAAAAGAACCTAGAAATAACATTGGTGGAAAGTTATAAATAATATTTTAATATTAATCCTTGAATGTAGAGTTACTGAAAATTTAATTGAAATTGAACTTTCTTTGCTTCAGAGAAAATTCTTGGATAATTTCAAAGTCTAATAACATTACTTTTTCATAAAATAAACATTACTCAGAAAATGTTTTTTTGTAGAACGTAGGAGGGTCTATTAAGGAACCGTTGGCTTCAACTGCTCTAATAAATCATGAAAGGCATAATGTGGTCAGTCAGATAGTTGCTTTGTTTAATATTGCATCCATTTGAAAAAGACCTGTATCTGAGTACACTTTTTCCCGAGTCCAAGTCAAGTCTGTGTATGAAACAAGTCCGAGTACATGAAAAAATTACTCGAAGCTGGATATAATAATACAATTCTGATGAAAAGTGTAATCCTTGGACTCAAAAAAATTCTCAGGGATGCTTCTCGAACTCCTTTTTTTCAACTCAGAGGGGTTTAAAGGTCCTATATATTTTTATTATGTAATATTCAATAATTAAACCGTATGTCGAAATTATTGAGCATAACTCAATGAGTCAGAATTGACTCATAGAAGAGGATGGCACACGATACACAAAGTCTAATTTTATTAGCAATATGATAAATTTCATTTTTCCACGTACCAAAACAGATCAAGAATGCAAAGTGATATTCTTTTATTTGCAATTGTATAAATTAATTGTGTTTTATTTATAATCATTTTTCTTATCTATCACGTCAGCCAATATTAGGTCTAAGGAATTATTTAGAAGACCTTTTGATGTGAACAATTTTGCATCTTTAAGATATGAAAAAAGAAATCTATTTCTACGGTATTTATGATAATTTGATATTCCATCTAATTAAAAACTTTTTAAATTACTTCTTTGACATTAATCACGATCAATTTCAAAATAAAACAGATCCATGCGTTTTGAAAGAAAAAAAAGCCCAACTTCATTACTGAAGTCCCTGCATTAAGCCTCATATCTACCTACATATTATTATTGTCACGATACCAATATTTTCGGATCGGATCCAGTACCAAAATTTGAATCCGTATTTTGATACTTTTGCGAATAAAAATATGAAGCAAAGATGTCCTTAAAAATAATCCATATTAACTTAAAGGATCATCCAAATAATTTTTGTTTTGAGGTACTTGATCGGGAAGCTATTCATTATTCATTCCTCCCATCAGTGATAGTTGAAAAATTTGATGAAATTATAAAAGACCATTTTAACTCTTTGTAATACAATTAAATACAACTTTCTAACTCAAAAGCTTGAGGGGTTACGTTATCAGCGGGCAACTACTGGTTTAAATGTGTCTGTACTCCAGCACCACTATAGCACCAATATACCAAACAACACTAACTGGTACTTTAATGGTACTGGAGTACTGGCCCATTAAAAACCTACAAAGTATAACAAAATGATTTTAGAACCGGTACTGACCCTGTCATTAATTGATAACAATAATGAACCACACCCCCCCTTACAAAAAAAAAAATAAACAAAAAAAACTAAAATGTCCAACATGGATAAGATAAAAATGAAAATTGTATTTTATTAAAAAAAATCTTCCAATTTCAGAACTAACATCCTCCACCAGTCACTAGCCTATGCAAGAACCAAGTCGACGCCCAGGGAGTAAATTTGAATAGCCCTTAATTGTTATATATGTTTAGTAAAAAAAAATGTTTTGAAACACGATACCAACAGGTAAAAATTTATTTGTCACCTGACATATCTATATTAATAAAGCAAAGTTTTTGTTTGTCGACTCTCTTTTTTAGAAAAATAGTCACGGGGTGCACTTTAAATAGTGCCCCTTGATGTATATTATAAAGATATTTGCATCTAAGAAATAAAAATGTGGTCGTATTAATGAAATAGCATTGAGCGTGTATAAAGTGATCCCTGATGTAGCAATACCTCTGTACATTAGATTCCATATACATTTTCATTATATATTAAGATTTGAATAAAATACAAAACGCTGGAATATAAAAATGAATTAACTCTTGCAGGCGTTTTGTATTTAGTATGCAGGGGACACTGGCGTGGTCTTTTGTCAGTGAGCGCTTGAAAGACTAAAGTACTTATGAGCCATCCAATCAAATTATTAAAAAAATCTCAAAGTCTTATTATTATTTTTTCATTCTTGAGGACAGAACAATTTAAATGAATTGATATAAGCTTTGAGTAGTTACGTGTGAGTATGTTTATGAAAAATGGAGAGTAAGATTGGTGATTTCTTCGGGAGTCATATATCTATATTATTCAAGAAATATTTGTATTTTAGCCAACGCCTAATCACTCCGGGAAATGTCGGGTACTACCGCAAGTGTATAACATAAATAATGACAAAATTACTTATAATCGTTTTTCTATATGATACATCCATTTTCTAATAGGGGTTTTTCCTGCATTTTGATGGATTAAAAGTTGTACAAAAATATAATTTTGGTACTTTTGACACCTTTCAGAAGTCAACTTTTATACGTACATTGCTTCTTATTATTGGAGATATTAAGTAAACATTACTTTAAAATGACATAGCTAATAATTCATATCTATATCAAATCTAACGATTCGGTGAAAATATTTACGTATAATATATATTTGAATTTAAAATATGGAAAAAGTCTTAAATAAATTGCACAAGTAAGTAAAATGTATATCCATAGCTCAATTTCACAACTGTTGCATAACCTACTTTTTTTTTTTGCAAATATACATGAAGGAAGTATGTTCTATAACATATATAATTATGTTATCATGCAAGTGTTGATGGCAGAAATTAATTGTAGTTTCTCTACAATTAATCTCAATTATTGTGATTATGATGATAAATGTTTATTCAAGTTTTAAAGTTGTTGTTGTAATTGTTCAATTTGTCTACAAGTAATAAATAAAGGACTTATATTTATAAATTGGGTCAGTGGAGATGAAAGATTTAATTATATTGACTCAATTTTTAAATATAACGATGACTGGTCCACATTTTGCTAATGTTTTGACATCAAAGATTAAAAAACAACGACACAAGGTTTGGTATTTAAAAAAAAAGTGTTTAGATTGTCAATTACAAACAAATTAACGCGCAAGTAAATGCTTAAAATTTACAACTATAGACATTTGCATAACATAATGTTTATGTTACTTCAAATACCTCTAGTGGTACATTGAGCAAGGTCATAACTAGGTTAGATTTAGACTGTTGTTTATTTATTTGGTAATAATTGTTTGAACTTGGAGATATTGATATTTTCTCACTGTAAGAAGTTTGAGATCTAATAGTACAATGAATATATGAAGGTATTTCTTATCAGAAAAATATATTATTTCTCATTAATTAAGTATATAAGATATGTTATGAAATTATATGGGGCGTCCATAGGATTATATATATACTTTTTAATATATATAATTGAAAAATATAGAGTTGTTCACAAAAAATGAAATTTTTTGAATTAAATTTCAAATATAAAAATATTTGGAAAACAATTTTAAATATTAAATTTTTCGGAGAAAAATTCCAAAAATTTAGCTATTCACATAATGTTATATGTTTTAGCAACTTTTTTCAATAATCCATAGCTATTCTCAAAAAATTAATTATATTTGAAAAAAAATCAGACATTTAAAGCCATTCAGAAGAAATTGAAATTTAAAAATTAAATTTCAAATATAAAATTTTTGGAGAAAAATTTCAAAAATACATAAAAATACAGACAATTAAATTTTTTGAAAAAAAAAATCAAATATTTATGGTAAGAATAAAAAGTTCCTAAAGTTTTGTTGGTGGGGACTACATCCCCTCCCTCCAACCCTTCCCCTGTGGACACTCCTCAATTATAGGGATTTATTTTATATTTTATTATTTTGAGTACGCCTCAAAATACTTCATCTGAAATGTTTCATTTCATTTTTTAGTTCCAACTTGAACAACCATTTGAAATATACAGGTTACAACTTTTACAAAACCCGTGTTAAAGCGTACATAGTTATTAATATAACAGAGAACAGAACAGTTGAACAGAGTTAATAAATATGCAAATATATATATATATATATTAAGTAAGCTTAAACTATAAAAAAATGAGACACTCCTACTCAAAGTTATGATCTTATTTAAGGCTTGAAGAAATGTAGGAAACTCTATCGATGGTAAGACAGGAATATTTCCTCATTAAAGGTACAATGCGGAACTTTAATGTAAAAATATAAAAAGTTCCGAGAATATGTTATACGGCAAAATCCCCAGAGACGAAAAAGTATGCGACAAAATTACCTAGAACCTTTATAACCAGGTAGATAGCGCTATGTGTGTATAACCCGTGTACAAGTTATAAATAAAATCGTAATTGGACGTTGAAATTGTAATTTGTACAAGTTACAACTTGTAAATAAATTCCTAATTTTACAAAAATTAGGAGTATAGAGGGTGTGCCCGCAATCTTTGCTGCCAGTTTGGCGCAATCTCTTAGGCAAACGTGGACACTTAGATAGCTGATTTTTTGTTAGACGGCTAGTTCAAATCTGCATCAGTTGGCGAAAACGGAGTCCTTCTTGGAATCTGCACCAGGAACGGCACCATAACAATGTCCCGAGATATGGGACTTTGTGAATAATTAGTACACAAGGTCAAGAAGGAATTTGAGGCCTCTAAATTTGATTATGAAATTATTTTTTAATTTTAAAGTGACAAATGACTAAAAATCACTTTTGACGACTTCATTTTCGGACTTTTGTCCTCTAAACTCACCCAATTGGATTTTTTATGTGTGTAAGGCGCAAAGTAGAAAAAAAAGCAATCAAGACCTCTGAAAAATCAAAGAGGCACTTTTTAGTCGTATCAAGAATAAATTCTAGGATTTTACCGAGGGACAAAGTGGTGAAGGCCTAGTCACGCTTTTGGCCTGCTATAGAGACTGTATTTGAGGCTGGAGATTAGTTTATTTAATATAATGAATCAGAATCCATCATACATTTAGAGTCTGTTTTGTTTTTTTGTTTTTTTTTCAATCGTATAACTGTTTGCAGAGGAAATTGCGTTTGAAAAAAAAAAAAAAAAATCATGACAATGACACCAATAACTTCCGCACCCTGTATATAAAACGATTAAAATGTTCATTCAATTAAAAGACATGTATATTTCAACTATTTGGATCTTAGCTGGATCCCGAGCACGGCAGACGTTATTTCGCAAATAACTAATCAGATTTCAACATTTCAGCAAACACTTCCTTCGTTACAGAAATAAGCAAACCTCAATAAATGGCCCAGATGAAAATAGATTCTTCATCAAATGGAGTTGGACAATATATTATAATACCTACACTACTTACAATGCACATCTTTAAAATATAAAGTGCCCATATGTAATAGTATTTAGCAAGGAAAATGTGGTCTGTTTTTTTTTTTTTTTTTTGGTAAGGCTGTGAGTTGTCTCTTGATTTTTTGATTATTTATTTTTGCAACCATGTAGTTCATTAATTATATGAAAATAAAAAAAATTCTACATGTTTAACTCCTACTATGAATATACAATATATATAAACATATTAGGTTGGGGAAAAAGTAATTTCGTATTTCTCGCCCCTTCTTTTTGACTAAGTACATCTTGTTGATTCTTGGTCACATTGGATCACACGATAAAGGGTCGCAAAGGAGTGATTGTACACTACAACCGGTAGTACTGAACTTGGTCGGTTCAGTCGTGAATTATCATGCGTCTAGTATGGAAGTATCAAGTCAACGCCAGGCCGCACACATCTTTGATGACATACCAGAAGCTCTGGGAGCTCCGATGGGATATTTTTATGGATCCATCCTACAGTTCGACCTGGCAAGAAGTAACTATCCTCATATCCTTTCTATACCAACGCGCTTGTGGCTAAAGATTTGGCCAGTGAACACTGATTGTCCGAGTTTTTTTGCCAATAGGACAACGGGCATCTAGGAGAATGGCATTATGTAGATGTATTCTCGTTGGCAACAAGTTATCAAACAGAACGAGGCATACTTAACTTAAATCGGAGGATTGTAACACTTCTTATATGGGATTGAAATAAAGTAAAAAATACGAAATTACTTTTTCCCCAACTTATTTTGTATAACTTTTATATAGTTTAATACATATGTATAGTACATATGTAGGAACTGAAGTAACGTATAAAAATATGTTTTTAATTTTGCAACCTCTTGCTGTTACAATTTATGTATTGTTGTATGCTTTTTTCATAGTTTAAATTGCATCATTTTGTAAATGTATTTCACGGAGGTGGAGTATGACGATCTGATTGTATGTAAATTGTACATATATTTCTTTTTTGCTGTTTTTCTTGCCTCGTTGATGACGTTGTTCCTTACTTTTTTTATTATATAATCAAAAAGTTTGCTAATTAGGGTTAAGACTTTATCAGTGTTGTTTTTGAACATAAATTTATGAAGTAATGAACAACATTCAAAATTTACAATACTTACTGTTGACTACAGTAAATATAATATTGACCAGGGCTTTTAAATTTTTTTGACTTGTGTCTCTCTTCTTCAGTAAAAATTTGCACGTCCCTGTGTTAATTTCCCTAGGTACTGTGCAAACAATGTAAAGAAAATACCTCCAAAAACCTGCCCGATCTGTATAAGCAAGGGGTTTTGAACAGCTGCCTCACAGAACTAACCAAACACGTAGACAATTTCTTACAATTCATATTTTTTTGTTAAATATATAAATGAACGATAAAAAATAGAATTTGTAAAAAAAATATTTGGATATCAACGGCCATTGTCAGACCTATAGTCTTGACCTGGGTTAGTCCAGGGGAATACAAAATAATTCCATTGGTTAACATGGTAACTTTAATTATATATCATTGTATACATGATTGGTGTCTTGGAAGCTGAAAGCTCTGAATAAAAGAAAAGTAAATGAATCAAAATAGAACTCGAAAGTGCAAAAATTGAAGAGGAGCCTTTTAGATTCTATAAGAATCTATAACACCACGAAATAAACTATCGTAAGGAAAATTAGTACTGGACAATGTCACACCATAATTATGGAAAAATTACAAATTGTTGATGACCCTTACTTTAACTAAAGTTCCTGATTTAGAAAAAGATGTCTTGGATATTTTTCAGAGCTGGGTAGCGAACCGTTTTTTTTTATTCTGTATCTGTACCTCCATACCAAGAGTTTGTATGGTTCCGTATCCGTAGGCCCGTATCATTTTTTCAAGTAGTGGTTTCGTATCACGTATATATGTACCTCCGTGTCATTTTTTCAGATATTGGGTCACCCCCCTTTTTATTAGTGATGTATCACGAGTTGACTCGGCTTGTAGAGATAATCCAAGAGTAAATAAAAATCAGATATTGAAGCTCCCAATAAACTTTTGAGCTATCGCTACCTTTCATTATTGGAGCTTTCGAGGGATTACACTAATACATCTATTAAGAAGTACAATTTGATAGATAAAATGCAAGTTTTGTAGACTGGATGGGGACTTTATTTAACTTTCTTCATACCCTGTATTTATACTATTGTTTTTCAGGTCGTTCCGTATCATATTTTGGTTCAGTATAGATACAGAGGTGTGCTTTTGATACAAAACTGACTGACTCTGGTATATTTTCCCTTATTCTTACAAATATTTTATTCTTCTTTCTTCTCTTATGAAACGTACCCCACAGTTTAAGGATTCCTGATGTAGACAAAAGTTTTTTTCCCCATTAAAACAATGATACAAAAGAACCCTTCAATCTAGTCGTACATGCTACAAAAATACTTGACTAATAAATTAATCATTTCTAGATACACTTAAATTACTTCAAGGAAGCTTTCCTTTTAAAATTAATTAAGCTCCTTCAAAAAGGGATGTTAGAGGAAATGCATTTGCTTAATTGGATAAATAACTTTTCTACATCGATAAATAAGTAGAAAATGTGTATACATTAATTCAATTTAATGATTTATTACTGTTTGTATAATTTCATCATATTTTTGTTCAGATATATGATTAAGTTAGGGACTCAGACTCCCGTCCCATATAAGTCTAATTAAACTTCGACGTCAAACTTGAATTAATAGATATATGACTTAAGTTGTATTCTGTCTGTTTCATATTAAGAATATCTAATATTGTATTACATAATTGATTCTTGATGAATTGAAAGTATAATTAAAATCTCTCCATTTTTTTGCAGAAAGGTTATGTAATTAATTGCATATATTTATACATTACAATGTAAACAAAATACATGAAATATGTTCATAAAGTATTTAAGGTAGAACTAGTCAAAGAATAGTTTATACATGGAAAATTCACTCTTCATTTTTCTTTCCTTATTACACCCCCTTTTTTTCTCGGCCAACAAGGCTTATACATATTTCAATTTAATAATCAAGATAAATGAATTATTTAAATCAATATATATATATGTATATACAATGTATATTAAAATAAAAAGAGCAAATATTTAATCAATGGGAAATAATTTCATTATGCACTATACGAGTATATGGCCCAAACTCTGATAAGACAGAGTGTGGTTCTCAAAAATCGACAAGAACACAAACAGACGAGAGATATAAAAGAAATATGTCTATGGCTACGAAGGTTCAAGAAAATAGAAAAATACTTCTGACCTTGAAAGGTTTATTCGAGAGTTCAACTTGACAGACTTGGGTCCGGTGGCAAATCCTGCCCATCTAAAATTGACTTTCTCTGGAATAACAAAGAACTCAGTAAAAATAACGGGTAGACTGGATTACATACTTGCCTTTCCAAAGATAGTAGTGCTCCTTAAAAAAGCTTAAGATATTTCACCCATGCCTTTACGGGGAAAAAATGTCCCAAAAGTGGTCAGAAAAATTTTTACAGGTTAGTAAGAGACTTGGCCATGAAGAACCGTCAACTACAACACAATACTGTCTACAAGGAATAAATATTATTCAGTCCTCTATATTACCACCGCTTTAGAACTCAGACTTTGGAATAGGCAAGAAGTTAAGCTTCCAAACTTTAAAACCGAACTGAGGACTAGGTCACTTGTCCTCAAGCACACAGAAACTATGCGTTTTGGACTACCAACTCCTTTTTATAGCTCTGTAGTCAGTTAAAAATAGACGGATAAGGACGGAACTACTAGGCTGGGGAGAAACCTCAACGGAAAAACTCGTCACGAAAGGGTTGGACAGATTAGGTCTCCCGAGGTATGACATCCGTACAAAAAACCCTTTTACTCCCTCTAAGTAAATATGACTCCGTTACAGAATTACTACCTCATCAATTTATAATAATAAGTTGAAAAATCAAGATGAAAGTGTAAATTGCACATTTTGCAGCAAAAAACTAGAAACGTCAGTATAAATTCTCTGAGAATGTAATAAGAAATATCCTTTGGTACGAATTTGAGAACTAAAAATAAAAGATAGTCCACAAGTCACGTCCTCAAAAACAATTTGGGGGTAGTGGCTAGTGTTACAAAAGTAACGCGTTACTGTAATATGTTAAATTAGGCAGTAACAAAATAATATAACTCGCTTTAAAATATATTACGGTAATCTTATTTCAGTTACTGAGTCCGGTGACGAACGTTACACACCGAGCTGTCTCACAGGCAAGGATTTGTCGAAAATAACAGCACATGCGCAACAGCCGTAAGTAAAGAGGTGAAGAAGACTGTTTTAAATCAACAGAAGAAGAAGACGATTTGGTTCGGAGATTTCAAGATGGCAACAACGAAGGATAATTCCACATTTCCTAAGTGGTTATACTCACACTATTTTCAATTTATCAGAGAAATAGACAAGAACCTCACAGTAAGATGCACTTTATGTGCTGGTGGGAAGCTTGGTAATAAGTCACTCCTAACTTATTACTCTACACAGAAGGTAATATTGTAAAGAAACGTATTACTTTGAAATGCAAGTAACCAGTAATGTGAAATATATTACATTTTGGAAGTAACTTGCCCACACTGGTAGTGGCAAAGGATCCAAATCTTCCAATAGCTTTTAAGGCCGAAACCATCATCAGTAAAGCGCAGGAGGTAATTTATTCATTCAGATGCAATATAAAACTCACTCCAACAAATTTGGTTGGTCTAATCGCTAAAGAACTCGACGTTTTGGCGAATTTTTCCGACAAAAAAAAAAACAGAAAAAAACCAGTATTTTTTTAAGGGTTGTTTTGTCTTGTTTTTCCTATTATTTTTTACTCATGTCAGATATGCTTAGGGAGGGTATTTTCTAGGTTATTTTTTTTTTGATTTTGTCATAAATGGAAATAAAGATATGGATATTAGGCTTTTAAAAAAATCGAGTGGATAGAAAAAATAAGAATGCATATATTAGGCAAAAATAAAAACCTCTCAAAAATACTGAATAGTAGAGTTGGTTTAAAAAAGGACTTTCCGCTTTAAAACATTGAAGTGAAGTTTAACAACGGATAAAACACCGTAGATATCATAGTCTGAGGAAGAAAGTTATGCAAACAAAATATAATGAGCTTCAGTAATAGCTGTATTAATAATACTCTCATTTTTTGCACAATAAAAGGCTAAGAAATCATTTTTCTTCAAATTATATAAAAAACAAAATGTTTTTTTAAAAGTTCGCAGATACCTTTATATATTGGACAAATCTACGCATTCAAGGAGAAAAATATATGAGAGGGGGAGGTCACTATATTCCAGAAGATTATGAATCATTTTCATCGATAAATTTTTTTCTAATTTTATTTCAAAAGTGTCATCCCTATTATAAGAATCTGTGGGGAAATTTCTTCATCGTAAGTAATTACAAATGTATCACTTAGGAAATTATATACGTGTTCCAAGTTTTAATTTTTTCGCAAGTCTTAAAATTGTAAGTGGAAAAGTAGCCACATGCCCTTTTTCATACTAAGTTAGTAATTACAGCTAGGAATGTAGTAAATGTCTCGTTTCTGATGGGTCTCCCTTGCATGCATGGGAGATTGTTTATTTGAAATATTAAGAAAATATATTCTAAAAGAACATAGGATTGGCTAAATATTTATTATCAACCTTAAGCTAAGTTTTTAAGGCCAGTTGCTATCTCCCTTTACCTGCACTACTTTTGTATTTCAGTTTAAGTTTCAAAAAGTTATCCAAACTTTGGTCTAGTATGTAAAATATTTCTTTGATTGGTTTGATTATGTATTAGTATAAAATAATTTTAACAAAAGAAAAATGGTATTTACTAATATACATATACGAATTAAAAAAATACTCTTTTCATTTTGTAAAGTCTCATAAAAATAATTATTATTTTTAAAATAATACTTTTAAAGGAACTGAATACAATAAAATCATCTTTTTTATCGCTATTCCTGAGTTTGTTAAGGTGCATTTGTGGCAAATGTTTAAAGTAAGACTTAGTAAGAATTTTAGGAATCTATGTATATGTGATAGCTTTAAAAGACTTATGATTACAGATAACAATAAATATAGATAAAAGATGACTACGGTTATTTAATGAACATATGTAATATTAAGTGTAATACAAAGTTAAGTTGTACTTAAATGCATCATACCCTTGTTTTTAAGCTACTTAGATACGCACAAATTAAAAGATTAAGAAAAGAGAAGACGTTTTATAAGCGGACTTGCACTAATCGTTCTATATTGAGTTAGTTGACTAGATTATGTAACTGTAGATATCAAGAATTTCATACCTAGACTGAATCGGTGATTTTCTAGAGTAGAATTACAATAATGAAATTAAATTAAGGGAATTGTCTATGAATATCTTCAGGAACACAATTTTATTTTTTGTATGGCTTGATCTATGTATTACATATCATTGGAATAATAGTATTTACCAATACAGCAAGGTTTATCTGTTTGTCTGTTGAGGCCTAATTTCTGAGTGTTTGCTTAGAACTGCGTGACTTCTAAATCTAAGGAATAAAAATGTAGCAACGAGCGTCTGTCGCTAAACCTCAGCAGGTTATAGTAAGAAAGAAAATAATATTTAAGCCAAATTTGTCTGTCTATTTGTGCATTTGTCATCACCCAATAACTCCATGCAGTGACCCCCCCCTCGTTAGTTATTAATTTTTTTTTATTAGTTAAAGTAATGTTTTTTTGCTATCAGGGCGTCCATAGGATGTTTTTTGTAAGGGGGGGGGGATTAGTTTTGGAATGTTTTTTAGTAATCCAAAAATTAACTTTTTTTGAAAAAAGTTTAAAAATCTCCAGCTGTTCTCAAAAAAATAATTTTATTTAAAAAATTAAATTTCTAAAAAAATAATTTAAATATTAAACCTTTTCGAGAAAAATTTGACAAATAATTGCTATTTTTTTCCCCATAACTTAGAAAAGTAATAAATAATTAAATACAACTAATAAATAAGAATAAAAATTGCAAATGAAAGATTATTTTCTCGATTTTAATTCCATAAAAGCACCCGATTCTTCGATTCCCGAATTTGATTCCGATTAAGCGCCCATCACTACTATTTATTACTAAAAAAAAAGAAAAAAACAACTCAATTTGACTTAAAAAATGAAGGAAAAAAAAGAGTAAATGTTCCACGTATGATGGGTCTTCATGTGACGTCAGCATTGCTGATGCTGTTATTTTGTGGTTTTTAAACAAACAAGATTTATAATAATTCAAATATATATATTTGATTAATATTAAGGAAAATACAAGTGAACTATTGGATGTCAAAATGGAGCTAACAAGTAAATGCCTTATTGCTTATAAAACTATTACTCTTCTAATGCCTAATTTTTTTAATAAATATCTGACCCTAAGGATTTAAATATATGTTATTACATCATTGTACAATCTTATTTCTGTGGTGTAGATAAAAATTAACTATTACAATAGAAAGAATAAGACATTTAGATTGTACAAATCAACCCATTTTTAATATATATTATTTTGATTCAACTAAAATATCAGCTTTTATCATTGGCATCAAGTAATATTCCCTGCAGTTCTGATGTTTTTTTTAAAACTATTAAAGACATTGAATGAAGTTTCATGATTATTTGTTGGAAATTTGATCTTTTTATCGAGTACAAATATCAATTTGAAATCCTCGTAACACCGTAAATTATTTTGTAATTTACAACATCAGTGAAAAAACTCTATAAAGTATTCCTTGGTCTAATACAAGAGTAAAAAATAAAGTCATTAATAACTAATTTTCTCTCTCTTGTTACTTCCGTTAAGTATATATGACGTATATGACTTATATAGCTTTAATGATTTACTTGAAAGAAAAGTACTACATCTAAATGACTCTAATAAAGATGATAGCATTGAAATGGCAAGAGAAATAAGAAAGACAAGGTTAATAAAATAGGGCTAATTATGTATACCTTATAATCAGATCTTCTCTATTATTCTACATACATACGTAAGTAGGAACGAATGATGCTGCTGCTAAGATCAATTTTCAAATGACACATAATATAATCAAGGATGAAGGACGAGTAGGTACTAGTTCTGAATGAAACAATACAAAAATTAATGAAGTCATTAATTAGTATAAAGATGGGCATCAATGCGTATAGAGAAATACAGAGAATATAATTGTGCAAAGAACTCTTCCTAATTACCGGGTGGTCCATTGAAATCTGAACACTTACTAATTTAATAAATTAATAAAGTTTGAGTGATTGAAATTAATTCAATTCCGATATATTGAAGCATAAACAATTGGTTAGAAAAACAAAACAAATTTGAGCTCTCAAGCTTACGAAAAAGTTGAGAAAATGACACTTGAACTTTATCGACAAATTTCCATTCCCGGACTCCAAACAGTTGCACGTCTGCATGAGTTAAAGAAAACAGCCCAGGATAATCCTCTAAAGTCCATGATGGCCCATGCAAGAGATCCCGGAGTTTCCCACTAGATTGTCTAGAAAGCAATGAAAAAAAAATGGTTGGAAGGAACATAGTGAGGGTAGAAAGACCACTTTTGACACCAGAAATAAAATAAATCCATCTCCTTTGTTGCAAAAATGTTTTTGAATGAGTTTTAAGTGGGCCTTTCAAGTTCCTTTGAACTCTTTTTGGACACTTTTGGGCCCCAAGCCTTCCGCCGCCCCTCTAACTCATCATTGACGCTATGGACGGGTACGTTAATAGTTAAAAGAACCCAGATACACATTAACATACTTATAGTATTTATTAATTTGGTTCAAATTCTATTGTTAATTAATGAAATATATCTTGTTGAAGTTTAAAATTCAAAGTGTTCAGATCTTAATGGACCACTTAGTATATAGTTAGGTGTTTGAATCATCCGTGATTGATCTGTATGGTAGCAGTGGATCTAAAGTTGCAGGATTATAGTGTCATCATTATGGGACGTCATTATTAAATAACTTATATGTAGAAAGGTTTTTATAGGGATACAGCGGTCTCAAAACTTTGACGTCCACTCAGATACCATCTGATACCGAATTGGATGCAATCAACTTTGCTATAGGAAATAGGTATATAAAAGCGACGTCATCCTCAATCAATCTTCAACAACTTTTTTGAAGCATAAATATTTGCAGTCAAATCTAAATAAAGCAAACAGCTATTTTTCTTTAATCTGGAGAATATAAAAAACCATAATTTTTAGATACTTATGTAAATTTTTGAAAATTCCTATTTCGTGGCAACCAGTGGTTGATTAGATCCTGTTTTTCACAGATCATTGATGATTTTTTAGCTTATTTTTCAGGGGGATTTTTTTTTTTTTTTTTTTTGGGGTAGGGGTCACTCATAATATGTATCCGAAATTGATTGAAAAACAATGTGAAATGAATTTAAAGATAAAGATGCACTAAAAAAAATGTTGGTTCCAGATTACGCTTTAAAAAAAATGGGAACTGAGAGAACGTTGAGTATAAGCGTATTCATCCTTATATCCACATTTGATTGTAATTTAAATAGGGCTAAATTAAGAAAAAAATTATCTTGCAGGAAAAATATGAGTCAAAGTTGTACTCAATTAATTTAATTAGTAAAATGAGATGGTTTATAATATTATTCTATAAAATTGATATTATTTTAGAGGAAATTATAAGATTGGAACTTTTTAAGGATAGGTGACAGAGATGTCCGTGAGACTTGATCGACTTTAAACCCCATATGAAACAAAGAACCTGGACCTGGGAAAAGAAGATAATTAATTAGTGGCTTTAATACCAAAAAATACAATTTGCATTGCCTTTAACATACATAAATATATTTGGATTTGGTATTAAGCGTGTCCATCGTATTAAAAAAGAAAAGTTAGTCTACTAATTATTATAGATATACAAGCATATTTCATTCCTTATACATATTTATAGAACTGTATAAGAATGGTGTCTAAATATGAAAAAAAATTCTCATTAGTTTAGGTCAACTCCTATGTTATACAGCTCTATTCTATAAAATGTGAGTTAAAGACTCATGTAGGCCTCTACAGACTAAAGAACATACTTACTAATCACGTTATATTAATTCATTCTTGAGGAGATAACATCTTTGTATTAAGTAATTACTTGTGAGTATTCTCATGAAAAGCGATGAGTAACTCAACAGAGGTTGCCTTCTATCTTTTTAAAGTAAAGTTTATCTGTTCGATGATGCCACTAGTATTAAAAATAATTATACTTTTATTTGTACAGTTGTCAGTAATTGTTATTCCTAACATAAATTTTTATATATAAATAATACTTTTGAATGAGTTTAATCTTATATATCTTTCATTGTATTTATCAACCGTTTCTCCTAAATAGAGAAAAAAAAGGCCCAAAATCTGTTGGTACATAGCTAGTCTATTATTTCTAAATATAATATCACTATTCTTAATCTATTACTAAGAAATTATTTAGATCTAAATAAGAGAGAATTCAAGTTCTACCAATCAATACACGCTACATGAAAATGGTTACAAAAATAGGAAATTAACAGTGGACCAAAAAAATAAATAGGAGTTGCTCAGCTTTTAGGGATACCATTGTCCTATAGAGAGAAATCAGAATATGACATCATTGGGAAAGTCGATCATTTTGGAAGAAGCATCAACAAAACACTATTCATATAATAAAAACCCATATCCCTATTAAACATTTCAACTTTTTCCCCATTTTTAAAGCCAAGTCTTAAAGTTTTCTTAATATTTCTTGAAATTTGTCATTAAAATTAATTTTGAAATAAAGACTACAAATGGCGTCTATTACGCAATCTGTCACGTTAGTAAAAATGATCTATACTCGGAAAGTTACACTAAAAAAAAGCAAACATCAGTATAGTAATCTGGATAATTTAATGAATGTTTTAGAGGAGAGCAGCTTAGCTCTCAGTATGTTTCATTAGATCAGCTGGAAGCAGTTTGAAGATGAACAAACAAATCCAATTCTGTATCTAGCGTGAACATACCTAGGTAGGAAATACTACACTTTTGATCCCCAATTCTACTTCGAATCCAAGATGAACATTGTCTTATAGCTCCCTAGGTCTCTTAAAATCCTACGTATTACTCTCCGTAACTGTTTTTCGATAGATATTGCTACTATAGTAGGCCCAAGGTACCAATGCATATAAAACTATAACATACTAAGCATATATTAAAGCCGTTACTTGTAGCTCCACTAATTCATACAAAATTGGCCCAAGGAGGACGTAACCCTTCAAATTTATCCCCATCTCCGTTCTATATTGTCCTTTATATATATAAACAAAACTGGAATAAAGATAAAAATCTTTCATTTTTTGAGCTAACCCTTACCCAAAACAAAAAAGTATACAGACGCCACTGTAAGTGCATGCCTATTGCTCTTAACAAATTTTTATTTCATATTTTTAGTCAAAAAAGTATTAAAAATTACTGGAAAAACTGAAAAAAACTGGAAGGATACTGATAGCAGTATTGGAAAGTAAAAAAAAAAAAACACTCTTAAAATTGCAACTACAAAAAGTGCAACGCTCGTTTGTAGTCATATTTTTACAATTCTACCTATGACTATGCCTTGAAATAAGAAATCCATGCATAATTTGTTATTTTTATGTACCTCTATACTACTTGAATTGTATACATAGGTATATCCATTTATTGCTTTAAAATACATCCATTTATATGCAGTTGAAGATAATTATCATAAATAATGATTCTAGAAACTGGTCATAGATGACATATTTTGCATTCTTCGTTGTATACAGTATATAGTATACCATATATGTTTAACATAAATACATACAAGCTACAGACATTGATGAAAACAAGGAATGCAATATTAAATATTATTATGAAGTCATTCCTTCTGTTGGTTTTTTATTCAACCACCAAAAAAAGGAGGAATAAACCAGTTATACGACTGAATGGTAAGACAGAAACGTGTATTAGGAGTGTATTACAACAAAACATCATTTTTTGGGTTTTTGATCAAATATACGTTATATCAAGGTTAATAAATATATAAGGTAATACCATCATGTAATAAGACTTGTTAGAATGATCAATTTGATGTACTGTACAGACTGCTGGGACAGACAGATAATTTTTTTATGTCATAGAGTATAAAAACGGTATATTAACAGCATTTAATACTTCAATTATATGATTATACTCTTTGACGTCACTATTAAAAAGCGCGGTGAAAGTCAACCATCAGTTATGGTATATCCTTGTATTTCTATCAACCTGTGATAATATGTAGAATTTGCAAATATTTTTGGTTATTGTATACAAGTAACGATTTTGTACAAGCTATAACTTGCATAAGCAAACTGTACAAGTTGCAATCAAAATAGTAAATGAATTATTTTAATTAAAAGGATTTAGTGTACTTTTTAGGCTTTTTTATACTTTTGAATGAAAATCATTAATTAATCATCCTTCTTTGGCACTATATAAAGTACAAAGGTCATATTTATAAAACTCGCACACACATTATAAATACGTGATTTAATAGATCAACATGAATCAATAGATTAAATAAATAGTTGGTAATGAAAATAATGGATTTTGTAATTAAACTAAACCGTATAAATTGTGACGTATACAATTTGTTTATACAAGTTGCAACATGAATAGTAGCAAGGGTTGATTTTCAGCTTTTTTACATTTCAATTACTGCTAGGGTGAAAAAGTCATCAAATGGTATGAAAATACCTATGCAAAATTGAATTGTCCTACGAGGTCATACATCTCGATCAAATTATGATAAAGGCAAAAACTCTATAATAAATATCGATACAAAAATTATTTTGCATAAAACTTTTTGATAGACATAGTTTTAACCTATAAAAAAGGTTCATAATTTTTTTTTAATTGTCCTTCGGAACAAAAAAAATAAATTAGGAAAGTTGGATTTTTTATAGGTTATAATAATGAATATCATAATTAGTTAATGCCAATAATGATTAATATGGTATTTTAATCTTTGTTGACGAAATAACTCACTTGAACTAGATTTGCTACTTAGAGATGACATCAATGATTCTTGCATAGGGTATGTTCTTACCTCATGACAACTTTTTTGAACTTCTTGTCCTCCAAGTTCTAAAAAAGGTGGAAATCAAAGTAGGTACATCTACAAACCTTGCAACTTGCACACAACATGCACATAAAAATATATACGAATATTTGATACTTCAATTGATTACGATCCTTAAAATACTTATTTTTTTACTCTTACATAGCATAGTTCAAAGTACTAGTTACTTTTATTCAAAGCAAAGTGTTATTATATATATAAATGAGATGATATCATGTATTACGAGCAAGGTGAGAGTGGGGGAAGTATCTGGAAAATTCAAAAATGTCATGTTTCTTAAAAACAAATTTACTTATATTGAATTAATGACAAATTGGTCAAAGTATTTTTCAAAAAGAGCAAAGGGAGATAGATTCCTCTGGAGGAGTGACTCATAAAAGAAAACTTAATATCGATATCTCACAAAAGATCTCCCGTCATTATCAAATTATTTCAAAACAGACACTCATCGTTCAAAACACTTGCATACGAAGTTACTCATTTTCTGAAGTGTAATTGTATTTAATATTTAGAAAATAATGCAATGAAGGATAATTTAAATAATATATCATAATTGTCACAAATATACTCTTCCCAACCTTCTGGCTATTGCCTTCATCATAAAACACACAAATATACTTGGAACTGTATCATCCAATTTATTGGATGACAAATTGTTTTAAAAAAACACATTATTTTTACACATATACACACGTGTAATACCAAATCTGGTGTCCTTCATTCACCTAAGGCACATTTCCCATAACTCATATTCATCATTTCATAGCACGTGTCCTCCAAACCATTTTCTAAAAGCCTTGTACATATAAACAACCCCTCCCCAGTACATAGTATCTAGTGGGAAGAAATGCCTTTCAAACAACCAACACACTAAAATATGCACAAAAAAAAAGAATTCATTATTGTCCCTTGTTGTCAATATTGCAACAACTACTTGACAATTGTTTCCTATTATGAATAAATAGAATGAAATTTCAAGAATTGATTAGCAAATAATTTCACACGACTGAACTTATTATTTGTATTATAATTAGAAATTACTTCCTAATTGATCAATTAAGGAGCCGTGATTACTTCATGACCCTGAAATCTAAAGGACATTGAACTACTCTACTATGTTTGTAGCATTGATATAGAGTCATTAGACTTGTTTTTATGGTCTTTGCCTCTGCAATATTGACCTTTATCTAGATATTACAAAGTACAATGTACGTATTTATAAATCCATAAAATTGCTAAATTATTACCTTACCTGTTGGGTAAGGTAATAAAGTAATGTTCAAGAGGTGAATATCCTTATGTTTAGTATCTTCCTCTGAATATAAATCCCACTATTTTTCAACATGTCTGCGATTGATTGATTTATACCTCAAGTCCGATCCTTAACTCCCCCTCTTTCTACTATTACTCCTACAAAAAAATCATTCAAAAACACGCTTATTTTATTTACTGGAAATGAAGTAGAGCTAAGTGCCAAGTTTTGATATTGAATGAATAACTTTATCGGTCGATAATGATGTATCACATTTACCCTGATTTATTTTTGTTATAGAACTTGAATCAACAGATGTCCTGGAGAAAAATTAAGAACTTATAATAAAATAATTATATATGCAAAGGCCTTAACAATCACGTTTTTTACAGACCTGTTACTACACGTGTTTTTTTTTCTTATATTTGTTTTTTATTTTACAGCAATTGATATCAAATTTTTTATATATTAAATATATAATTCATATTAAAATATATTAATTTATAAAAAAGAAGCCAGAAATAATATTAAAAAATGTTAAAGACTTCCTTATTTTAAAAGTTTGACAACTTTATTATAAAACAAATCATTTGAAATTTTGCCTTTAAAAAAATGTCGCATTAAATAACAAAATAATTCTAAGGTAGTAACTTTTTGCTCTTCAAAGAAACATTCTAATGCCAATCAATGCAGGTTTATTGGGGTACTAAAGCAAGTGCCTCAGGTCCCGTTCTTGACTAAGGGCCCTGTACAACATCAATTTTTGAAATAAAGGTCATTTTATGAAATAAAAAATAAATATCATATTTATAAAACGAAACTTTAAAAAAAAAATCAAATTTTAAAAATGAAACAAAAAGGTCCCCGTAATAAGGCCTGGTCACAGTCTTTTGTTTCTAATCTAGCCTTACTTTAGCTATTAACATTTGTGGGATATGTAAGTTGCCCCTTACCAATAAATAATCTTCTAAGCCTATGCTTATATGAACATATCTACATGAAGGTTTTATTATTTCTCCTTGATATGAGACATTAATCAGGAAATGTATATTTCTTTAAAGAATACAAAGAGACACAATGTCTGTTTTTTTAATTGTCTATTATTATAGATTAAATATATTAGCTACATCTTATAACCTTAAGATCGTGTTGAAAAAATAATAATAAAAAATGGTCAAGCAGAATTCTTTTTAAAATTCCATTGGTGCAAAGAATGTTTGAAGTTAACTGGCTACGTAATATCTTAGCCTACTATACATACATACAATGTATACAACATTTAGTAAATAATTGCAGTTATCTACTTTTAATAAACTATAATCTGATGAATGAATTCTAATTCAATTATTTTAAGGGTAGAATAGTATTAAAATTGTGTAGAGTCTCTTTAAAATGTACTTACATTTAATTTATCGATTTGAATAAACGTACATAATTAATGTACGCTGGATATACACATGTATGTTGTATGTATTTTATTTAAGAAAACATCACGCAGTAGTTCTTGCCAAGAGTTGGTATTTCCTCATAAAATTATTGGGTGTGTAGAATCAACTATATTTATATAGTTGTTTTTTAGTTCATCTTTGAAAAAAACCTGTAGCAATTTACTCAGAGGTGTCTGCAGGGGTTATATCCCCCCCCCCAAATTAAGTAATTTTTTCTTTTAAATAGAAAATTTATTGAATTTTTCTTTGAATAGTTCTATGTATTTTGAAAGTTTTCTCGCCAAAATTGAATATTTGATTTTTTTTGGAATATTTGTAGATTTTTTAAATTTTTTTACAAAAAATATAACCTTTTGAGAATATTAATCATTTTTTAAATTTTTTCCAAAAATTAATTAAATATGAGAATGTTTTTTTTGAGAAATTTAATTTTTTGTCAATAACTGTGGATTTTTGAATATTTTCTAAAAATTTAATTTTTGAAATTGTTTGTGGTGTGGATTTTGAGATTTCTTTTGTTCAACAAATTTAATATTTAAAAATTTAATTTTTGAAATTGTTTGTTCTATGGATTTTTGAGATTTCTTTTCTTCAACAAATTTAACTTTTTGAAAATAACTGTGGGTTATTGAAATTTTATATACGTACAAGTAGTATTAAATATCTTGTCAAACCTGATCTTTAATATTAAAGAGTAATTTAAGAGGAAAGATGACATTGACTAACTGAAAAAAAAAGGTCAGACCTTTTTTTTCTTTCTCTTTTTGAAAGTAAGGTATGCTAGTACATTTGAAATTTGTGATATAGGAACAATTTAACAACAAAGAGGACACAGAAGATTCGTTTTTACTTCTAAATTTACTCCGGAATAAAAAATAATTAGCATATTTTATAACTGGCATATGAGTAAAAAATTATAATTGAATCAATTTTGAGCATGGTTTATTTCTACATAGTCAAAAATTAGGACGAAGACCAACAGAAAAGGCTATGACAAGGAAAACATAGTTTGTTTAAAAGAACATACATTGAATATAAAAAAGTTCTACCTGTTTTATCTTTGCAAGTATGATAAATATATAAATATATATTACTTTTTTTGTTCATCCCAATGTATCAGCCATTTTTATAAAAAAATATTTAAATATAACAAAATAAAAAAACTCCCAAATGATTAATAATGAATAGGACCTAAGATAGCTTTAAACAATAAAAAAGACGTTCACACTTCCTCCTTGGGATGATTCTGTACTTCTTCTGGATTTCTTTGAACCAAATCATTTTGTAAAATTGGGTTGTCAAGTAGGAACCATATCCTTTGATTAAAATATCCAAATGATACAAGGTAAAAAGCCAGACGATATTTTAGTGGCTCCAAAGGCCTCGAGCATCCATCCATTTTATCTATCATTATTGATTTTTTTAATAAAACTAATAAATTTCTTACTCTGATCACCTCCCTCTCTCCTTCCATAGGTCCGAAAGGGAAAGTTTATGCCCTGCCCCTTAATTTTGCAATGATGTTAGATGATGCCTGATGTTTTTCGTCATTTCAAACGACGTATAAATATGAAATTGCGTGTCGATTTCACCTCATTTAAAAGAGTACATCCTTTCTTCCTTGTTTTTTCCAATAAAATTATGGCATAAAAGTGTCTTGCAGTCTATATGAGCTTGTAGGTTTCTACATACCATGCCTTGAACACTTTTTAAAGATCGAAAAATATTTAAGATTTTTCCTTTCCGTATTTCTCCTCCAGTCCTCCAGTGTCTTATAATCGTAAAATCTTTTAAACTTTAAAAATCTATCAGCCCTTGCTACAGCTCTTGGTAGAAATATATTAAAAGATGATGTCTGTTTTTTAAAATATTGATATTCAGCTTGTTTAGCCTTTTCACAATTTGATAGGCAAGGAGTTTATTAGGCCCATCTTCCTTTAATTCCGCCACAAGATCCTCATCTTTGATGATTCCTTCCAGTATCGCTTTCCTTTCAATTGCTACCATCTCCTCTGCTCCCACGCTCTTTCTTCCTCTCCCTTCGTCCCAAAATCTCCTCCACCCTCACAAACAATAGGGGACCGTCATCCTGCACTTTTTGGCCCATATAAAGGTTTCTTCCAAAGTACAGAATGTCCCCGTCTTCCAATCTCGACGATAAAAAAATGTTCTCAGAACCAAATAAAATTAGTATAAAATCAGGTTTGTTTTTAAAATTTGTCATCCAAATTTCCCATTCTCTGGTAAAATTCGTAGAAGCATTTTAAAAAAGATCTTCGTAATTATTCTAACTGGAGAATTGGGTTCAAAACTGCCCATACTTTTAGGAAGTTCCAATTTTTTGATATTTTCTCTATGAAGTAAAATTTTTCTTATACTTTGGAAACTTTTGCCAATACTGAGGATACCTTTCCAGTCTCCAGTTAGGTGCTATACGAACTTGGAGTTCCCATAAAACTTCCACCCCTATACCTTCTTGGAGAAGTTCATATTGACAGCTTTGATAATTTTTGCGTTGCATTCAATCTTCCTCATCTTTTCCATTAAATATTTTTTATCTGTTCCTAGACTTGAGATTGTTTTATATGGTCGACAACCTCACATCCAGCCATGAATTTCAAGTTACACTTATTGGAACCAATATCAAGGATTTTTGTTTCATCTTTGTTGATATCAAGACCAGATATCTTTTTACAACGTTCGTACATTATCAGGCATAGCCTTACTATATTCTTCAGTTCCTCTTCTGAAGGGCCTTCTAAAAAAATATACTTGTCATCTGCGTAAAATTAACATAAGACTTTTCTCCCTCCGAAATTGATTCCAAACATTTGATTGTTTTTTACTTTATCCATGAGGGGTGCAAGTCCCGAATTAAAAAGTTATGGAGATGGATATATATATACATGTTTTTATGAATCTCTGGAAGGTATGGTCGTTTAAAATTTTTGTGCATTTAAAAAAATAAAACAAACTGAACAACCTAAGCTCCAATAGTGTATCTGAAAAGTAAAAAAAAAATGTAACTTGGCAAATTATGGTAGTGTAAACAAATCTTATAGGCAGAACATGTTCCATGAAGGTAGGAAGCTATATTTAGGCTAGGAACCACTGTATTCTTTGAAAAAGAGTTTAATGATTGAAGGAATGAAAAAGATTGGATGAATAAACAATTTAAAAAAATGTAGGTGTTGAAACTCCATGTGGCTAAAAACCACATTTTTTATTCTTATTTAAGCCTTAAAGCACTATTATGACTATTAAAACATTAAATTGCAAAAGGTTTAGTATATAGGTATAACCTTCTTTTAAATCAAGTTGATAGAGTTAAATTTTGATTCAGAGCCATATTTCGAAATGAATTAACAATGTAAATGATATTTAAAGAAAATAACAATTTATAAAAAAACATTCCAGTATTAGAAAGATTAAAAATTTATATAGCCTCCTTTAGTGAACATCCTTTTAACATCTCTGAACTGGGTAAAAAAGAAACGGTAACAATAAAACACATTTAATTACATAAAGACAGTTAAACGATTTTTAAAATTATGTCATTCGGATTTTGTATTAATTTGTTAACCATTCAAGCATTTTTGCACTCATAAATATCAATTAAAATGCTAAAAATACTTGTTTGAATATAAAACATCGAAATAAAGTAAATCACACAATTGACAACAGGAATGTAGCATTTCTAACATGATAAAATTTGTTACCATCATAATAACCATCTTATTAATTTTATACGACTTTTTTTATTCGGTTCCTCCATATAAATATATATATAGAAACAAAAAAATATTATAAATATAATAATAATAATGTCAAAGGCAATTACGTACAGATACATAAAAAACATTATAGTTTAAATTTAGTGCCCCGGAGTTGAACCATATCTACTATAAATATATATGCAGAACAAATTCATTAACATGAAATAAAATCTCAAAATTAAATGTAATACATAAAATTATAATGATAAAATAGGATAGTATGACAAGTTTTTCCTAAAATTCTTGATTATTCTGTATAAAAATTCTTCCCTTAATCACTTCTGATGCTGTCGACCATGTATCCGTTCCTATGTTTGGAATTTTCAGGAATAATGCCATATATCTCGCAGATGTAGCAAAAATTATAACCTTCAATTCTTCCACAACAATCGGTTCATATGACTTCAGCCCCCTCGCAATAAGAGCTTTTGAGTTTAGCAGAGCATAGTCAATTGCTTTGGCTTCGGATGAAGCTTCTTTTTTCCTTAGTGAAAGTCGAAACAGCATAATTGCCTTTTGAAACTTTTCATTTCTACCCTTCAAACATCTTCTTTTACATTTAATTGTACAAATTGCTTTATAGTGGTTAAAGTTTGGAAATCAACAAACGCATGGAATGTGTCATTGAATATCTTACCACAATTAGAGGAAATCTGTTCTTGGTCTGTAAATTTTTTCCGTCACCAACGATGACTTGATTTTGCCCTTCCAGTTTTCAGGGAGACTCAATCGTCTTCTAAGTAGATTACATAAGTATATCCGTCTCACCTTCAAAAAGTAATTTCAAAAGGAAACTTAAATCCCCTGTTATTTAAAAGATCTGAGTAGTGAATATCGTGCCATGCTGGAATGCCGTTACTAATAGCATGTTTCTCCAAAATAGATGTATCCTTTAATTTTCAATTAAAAACCTCTGACTCAGATTTTTCCAAACAATATCTATTGTTGAGTCGTCATTAATACCGGGATCTTTAGTCCAGATAACTCGTTGAGTCACACCCCACACTTGAGAATGTGCCGTGGTTACATCGTTGGTAAGATTGGTTCCCATCATGACCCTTTTATATATTCTGGTTTTAGGAATTTTAGGAATCGAATTAGTACCCATCATTCTTGATGAGGTTCCGTGTATCATATAAAATAATAGCTACAATATTACTTTTTATAAATGCCGTTATAAGCTTCCCCCCTTGCATTGGAAAATAAGAAGAATCTAATCATTAAAACGAAAAATAATTTATGATCGACTTTGAAGCAAAAAAGGGAATTAAATTAATTACACATTGATAAAAAATGGATAAATATGTATGGACATGCTAAATAAGGCATTATTAGGATAAATAAAAATTTGAATATAACTTGACTTCCTGTCTCAAGAGCATATTGAACAGTATTGGAAATAAAATTTAGATTCAAAGGAATAATAATGATATTTATCAATCTTGAGGTGTTTAATATCCAAGGTCATTAACAAGGGGTTAAGTTATATTGAATAACGATCCCATAAAATTGATCTAATCAGACATAAATCCAGAAAATGAAGGATCATATATGGAAGCTTCAATAATGGTGTTTCATGGTTTCAATAACAATATTAAATAAGGGGTTAAGCTCTACGGAAAAAATCTTGTTCCATTGTCTTATTTATTAAGTTATCTTGCATACAGTTTCAACAAAATGTATATAAAAAATCAAGTAAATTGTTGGATGTTATTTAGTTATTTAGAAAGAGGAAAGTCTATGTCAAAAACTTGGGGTTACGTCATCGGAGGTTCAATATTGCAATCACGTAATACTGCTTTAAGTGCCGTTTTCACTATCAATTTTGTATGGTACCGTTTTAAATGTTTAAATATGGATATATTCTTTCATAAATTTACAAGTCTGGATTTCAATATTTTTTTAAATCCAAATAATTTGCGGATAGGAAGAAAAGTGTTCAATAAATCACTGGTCAGTTGGTTTTAGCGGTCGAGGATAAGAGGGAATTAGATGTGGGAAAGAGTTTCATCATTATTTTGACTTCTGATGATGCTTTAGTTTAATGAAAACAAAACATGTATACGGAACGAAAAAAAATTATGAATATTCAAAATGCAGATGCCAACTGATGCATTTGTTCAATTAGTTGCATACATGAGGATATTTAATGTATTGCTAGGCAGATGCAGTTATTTCTAATATGCGGATAATTCGTGTATGTCAATGTATACGAAAAATTACTAATATATCATATACGAGTAATTATATATGTATTGTAACGATTATTCGTCAAACAAAATATTACATTAACAAAACTTCTCTATTTTTGTAAAAATATTTTTCAAAGTGAGAGAAGAATTATATTTGTATCAAATCTGTTTCAAACAAATAATTGAAAGTTCAATTTAATGGTAGATTTAATAGTTTTCTTCAAATTATAAATTTGCAATATATTTAAATGGTATCAAAATACCTTATTTCTTATTTTTAGAAACAAACTCAAGTTATCATATTTGTGAGCTTATAGGTAGTGTAGACCAAATTGTATTCTTTTAAAGGAAATTTTAGATCTTCCTTTGATCACTACCTTTTGAAAAACACTTGTGTATGTCAACAATTGATACAATTAGATGGCTCCTTCACTTTTATCGATAAAACGAATTGTCCCTCGGATAATGACCCACAAATTAAATTATGAGTTTTTTAGAATATATTTTTCTAATAATCCAACATTTAATTTCCTTTTTATTTTTATTTATTTTATAACATTAACTATTCAAATAATATGTACCTAACTATGTTGTGCATGATCATAACGTCAATTCTTATGCCCTTAATACTTTTTTGCTTGTACATTGAATGAATGGGTAGGTACTTCTAATTTAATCTCAATCAATCTTTTTTATTTCTCTTTTGCATTCCTTCTTCCTAAAATATGAGGTCAATTTTGTTAGAAAACTATCAAGATTCGATCATATCTGACATTTCTCCGCTCCAATGTAATTTTTTCAAAATAAATTTACACACATAATACATACGCCTTTTTAAATTTTGTTAGACCGAACTAATTCAGTCCTAAAAATAAGCTCAGTTTGGACCGGTCAATAGACAAAATCAGTATGGATCAAAATCAACTTTTTACACGAGTTAACTCTTGCATGATTTAAGAGAGCTGACTCTATGAATTATAAACTCTTAAGGGTATTGCAAATGACTTGTAATACTAACATATTTAAATGAAGGACCTTCGTTTCGGTTCAAGTCATTTTATATTCATTCATTCATTGATTGTTATATTTATAAAATTATCAAATCTATTTATATAAAAATTATTAACACATATTTAGGTAAAAATTTACATTTGGCAACAAGAAAAATATAGAAAACTAGACATTATAAAAAACTTTATTTATGGATAATTCTCACAAAAACAATCAGACCCATTTACAATTCGGTCTAGATCGATTTTATAAACGAATTGTTTATGTTGTCATGTGTATTTCTGAATTATGAACATAGGTACAATGACGTTATAAATGGTTAAAAGTTTTTTATATGTGTACAACTTGTATATCAGGGAAAAATGGAAAAATTTGCCCATAATGAGACCCCAAAAAAATCGATCTACATATAGATTAAGACTAAAAAGATCGGTTAATGGTTTAAAAACGAATAAATTTCAGATTGATACCGTGTATAGACCGAAATATTGGTCCAAATTGGTCTACAAAAAATCAATAAAGACCGAACTGGCTAAAAAATTGTTCTCAGATCAAGTATCAAAACTAGTATCTATTTCTTGTAATTACAAATGAAAATATGATTATTCATTAGTAATGACTCCGTGCTTATAAAAAATATTCAAGAGTGTAAGTAGATTTAAGCATTACTGTATTAATGCTCTAATTAATTACTTAAGCAAATAATAAAGTAATATGATAATGAATACATTAAAAAATAGGTTAATATGCATTTACTGTAAATCATTCATTCTGACTCTATTTTTTTCACTTAAAAGCTCATTACACATAATCTTTGTGATATGTTTATGCATGCAAGGTGCCTTCTTTTCCAAGTTTTCGTTTTCTGACCAGCAAAAAGGTATTTTTCTGTTATTAGAATAGTTAAGGAATGAAAGAGAGAATTAAATTTGAACAATCATTTAATAAACATCGTGAGGAAGTAAGTTTTTTTTTTGGGCTTAATCTAATTACTTATTATTATCAGAATAATAACTTTAAAAAAGTTATTGAAATTTCGTACGACAATTATTACACGACTATTTCAATGGACCATGTGCAAACTAAAAACATAAATATTATTCACCAGGTGGTGTGAAAGTATGTAGTTTGGGAGGCAACATCAATAAATTAAAAAAGATATTCCTTTTTAATTTATTTATCTTGGGCCTCAAATTGGTGAAATTTTTAATTTATGAATAATAAATCTAGTTTAAATAATGTAATTATTCAGGGAATTGCATTATTTTGCAGCAAGACTCATGATTCTTTTGTAGTAAAAACTAATATAAGTGCACAACACTAATGCCTTCTTCATTTTCCCTTTCCTTTAATAGCTATTCTTCAAATAGAAAGATCGGAAGAAAAAAAAACTTCAATTGGTCAAAAAAAGAATAGAATTGTGTAGAATATTAATTTGCTAATGTTGTGAATATAAGATTTGGATTGGTCCTGGAACTGAATTCTTATCAGCTTTTCTTCTTCTTTGCAGTCCCTCTTCTTAGGGAGCTAGATCAATAACGAAAAATTACGACCGACGTTATTCCCAATCCAATTAACTTATTAGAAATTACTTAGAAGACATTTAGTATTAGGTCTGTTAAAATTCTCGTAAGTAACCTTGGTTAAATAAGGATGTAGTAGGATTTATTATTATTATGGGGCCGGTTCGAACTCATTGTTATCAGTTTTGGATCCTGTTTAATATTTGTACTCGATAAAGTTTGAATTGACCAAATTTTACCTTTCTTCCATAAAGAAGCATAACAGATGCATTAAATCATCTAGTAGTTGTTCGCCTAATAAGTCAATCCTACCAACTGCTAGTTATCTCTTAATTATTCCCTGACAATCATTGTCAATTCTCCCCGATTTTAAAAATGAAATATAAAGTATTTCATTGCATACTGTATTATAATAATACTTATTTACTTACTACTGTTTATTACGTTTATTTATTAAAAAAATGAAAAATATCTATTCCGAGTCGAGTGATACGAGGGAATCGACAGCTGACAACAAAATGTATAGCGTATTTTTGTGTTAGTGAAATAAGAAATAATAGGTATGAGCATTTATTCTTTGATTTATGTAACCCATTATATTTTATAGGTAAATAGTTTATTTAAAAAAAAGAATAATTTGGTGTGTTTTATGGAATTTTAATTTTCTCATATTATAAACATTGCCCAGTAAATGCAGTTATCTATCAACAACATGAAGTCTAAACATTTGATATGTTATATTTATCTATCTAATGAATAACTTGACTTGAACAGATACATATACTTGTACATATCTATTTTTAAATGTTTAGTTGCCGATCTCTCAATCCCCTCACATGTATTTTTTTTGTATTTAAGTATTGTAATTGTTGATGAAATAAACAAACATTCTTCGATACATATGTATAAGACATTAAAGTAATTGGCTTGAGCCTATATTGAAAATCTTTAAAACAAACATAATTTATTTATATTAAATACATAACAAGGACGTAAAAGTTTGTATATTTTATTTCGAATTATATCGTAATGCTTCGAATAACTCCAAAATTTAGTACAACATTTGAAGTTTTCCATCTCTTTGGGCATTATAATTAGAATAATTAGAGATATGTTCCTCTGTCAACCATAATGAAGATACATGCTAAGACTTAGCCCCTCCTCCTCCTCAGTCCTTTTATTTATTCGTATTCAATATACGTTTACCCTTTTTCCGTTGTTCAATTATATTTTTAATTTTTCTTTTGTGTATTTTTGGAATAAACCAAAGATCTCCATAGCCAAGAAATCTGGTCTGAAAAGAATAAAACTTAGCAATAGGTACGTAACTCAGAATTCTGAACAACTTTTATTTTATGCTTAAAGTCTGTATCTGTCTTCATTTTTGAAATTAATACCCTATGCGCTTTAATCAGAGGACATACAACTATAATTATGTATCTAGTAAAATAATTCCTTATTTTAATTTCCAAAACAAGGACATGCAACCCATTTAGAGTCTGTTTTAGGGGAGGGAGGGGGGGGGGGTGTTTTGGGATAAATATTTTATTAGATGTAAAACAAATGATTTATTTATTTATTTTTAAATGGACTTTTATTTTAATAGTACATCACGGCGTTACCTCACTAACACAAAAATGCCATTTGTATTTTTTTGGTGAACTGTCGATTCCTTCCTCTTACTTGATACGTCATCGCTATTTCATAATCTATTCTTTTTTTATAAATACACAAGGTAATAAGTTATTCTAAACATATGCTCCGTTTCCAAAAGGACAGGAATACAATTTCGTGTTGATCCCTCGTCGTTTATATCATATATTAAATATATATTGGCCACTTTATTTTTTATAAGAAACATTTTGAATATCATATAGAAATACAAATTTATTGCTACGCCTTTAATAGTATATTAATAAGCACTATAATAATACGGTATCGAATGAAATACTATGTAGATTTTAATAATACGAAATATATTTATGTAATTCATTTTAGAAATGGTGAGGATATAATACGACGGTGATAGTCTGGAAGTATATAAGATATATATAGCAGTTGGTATGATGACTTATTTGGCTAACTACAATATGATTTCGGGCCTTTTTTCTGTTTCTTTTCAGAGGAAAGGTTGAGTGATACAATAAAGGTATCGACGTGACATTTCTTTTGTTTATTAAATTAGGAAGAGTAAATGTTGATTTTTTTTTGCAAAAACATGTCCTCTTTTTCAATCCTTAAAATAATCGACTTAACCCATGAATATATGTATATATCAAATGCTATTAAATGAATTGAGTAATTTTGTACCCAATCTTTTAGTTATTGTTGTAATTTGCATTTGCGTTTACCTTTTATTATTTTTAATAATTTTTTCATTAATTCAATCTCTGTGGCAATCAAAAACAGTGCTCACATGACGGTTGGAATTAACGATCTACATTATTTTATCCTCATTTTCAACACTTGATTATTAAGAGTCTTGTGCATCTTTGACATCAAACTTTCTGGAACGGAAAAAACGAAAAACCAAATTGGCTCCTACAGTATCCGAACCATAAATATTATTCATATTTTCAGCAGCCTTGCCTGTGTTTTCGCCTTTATGCAAGAAAATCTCTAAAATATAGTGTTTTTTTTTGCTGATTTCCATTTTTGATGCGCGCTCAAATAATCACAAAACTGTCTCCGAAGTTTTTTTTACTACAAAATCTTATCTTCTCTATTAAATTGACTCCTTTGCTACCAGTTGATATATTTTTCTCAATATGTTTGTTCTTCACGCCACACTGATATTTATGATACAAGACAGGAACCTGAAGAGGGTTGTGAGATTGTATATATACCTCCCCTTAGTAAGCTATAATACATTGAAGTTTAATCATTTAATCGTTAAAAGTTATCTATTCCTTAAAATAGATTTAGTCTAATTTTCGAATGTCATAACTCCTTCTCAATATTTTTAATTTATTACCACTGCCATTAACTACAGAGACTGATGAAACTATTGATAGGGTTTATGGAAATGCAATTTGTGAAGAATCTACTGGTTACTATGTCCTATAAAAACCTCAAACAATAGCAGGTATATGTTGATTTGTTGTATTCAATTTTGTTACGTTTAAAGCAAACTAACTCCGAGTTATTGACTCAAAAGCAGGACTTTAGTAACATTTCCCTATCCCCTTCATGATTTTTTTCATTAAAGGGCATTTTTGTATAATATAACATTACATAAAAAAATAATGTAAAATTATTTCCTCACACTTATAGGTATATGATTTATGTCTGGAATAATCCATTATAATTGTGAAAACAACTAACTGGACTAATCGGGATATTCTTGTAATGTTAACTAAAGCTTGTTCGTGAAGGTCAAGCCTCGAGCTTTATTCCATTATTCTATATCTCCTTACTTCAATTCCGACTTTAAATTATAAGTGGACCCCAAACTTCTATGAGTCAAAGTGATTAAAAATCCATCCACTACAATAAATATGTAATAGGTCGATTTTTGGTGTAGCAACAGACAAAGTAGAACTGTTCCTCATTGCCCTATGGAACCTATCCAATTGACAGTATTGTTTGATGTTGAGTCTTTAGGTCGATTTTTGTCGGAGTATCGGACAATGAGGCAAAATAGAACTATGAAATCACACTCCACAAAATACACAAACAGCGATGAAGAAAATAGGGAAGGGCCCATAAGGCATAGTTCTACTTTTCCTATTGTTCCACCAAAAAATCGACCTATTATTGTAATATCTCTTTAAAATTTGCATTTAGAATCAATTAATTATCAATTACCATTGACAGGTAAATTAAGGATCTTTTATTTTTTTTTAGTGTGGAATACCAATTTTTATATACTCATTCAATTAAGGTCTCTGGAATATGTAATTAAATTTTTGTTCATAAATTGAGCCAACAATTATTAACATTCTTGAGCTGTTATTTATATTTATTTGTAAGCACGCACCATGACTTACAAATCTCACTTTTGCCAAAATTTTATAATAATTTGTACAATTATTGTTAAACAAATATGAAATAAAATAGATAAATTTATGAGCTTTTAGAAGGAGAAAAAATCCAACTAAATATAGAACGTACTCAACCATTTATTAATCATTAAAAGTCGTATTCCATTCTATCAAATGCAAAACTTAAAGTCAACTCTAGATTTTTTTTTGTGGGGTTGACTAGAAAATTAGATTCGAGTCACGTTTATTTTTTAACTTATATCAAAATACTCTGGACACTGTCAAAACTTAATTAATAATTTATAAAAGAAAATATTCCTATCTTTTACAAGATATATCTTCATCATTTATAAAGCCTGCAATGTTTTTGAGTGCTCATTAGAATGTACAATGAAGGAAGTTATGTGTCCACTTTATATAGATTGAAGATTTTATCTTTTGGGTTTGAAGACTTTATGAAGTAACTTATTTTGACTTATTCATAGTTTAAAACGCTCATCAAATCAAATGATTATACTTTTTAATGTGCAATTCACAACAAGAACTCAAGACAAAGTGACTTTTTTTTACATTTTTGTACGTTATTTTCTGTTTGAAATAAAGAGAGTTATTATCTATGGGATATCTAAGACATGGATTTTCCTTCTTTTTTTTTCATAGGATTTGTTATGACATAAAATATGTATTCTTATATCTGCAAAATATTGTCAGTCTATATATGGCTGTGATAGCTTGGATTAAGCTTTGTAATAACTTTTGCCATATAAAATCTCAGGAAAAAGAAATCGCACTTTTTTTAGTTGATGTTATCTATTTCAATGTTCAACATTGCATATTTAATTTGAATCCAGTCCAATTTCTTAATAAAGTACATAGTCCATCCCAAGATGATTATGTATTTATAAATAAAAACTTTTTCTTCATCTTTAATAAGCCACCATTTGGTTCATTGTCATCCATGCCCATTTGTCTCATAAACAATAGATACATGACTAAGAAATTAATTTTCAAATTAAATGGTAAAAAGTGCGACTTCCACCCTACAAATAAAATAAATTAAGTAAAAGGCAGAATGTAATCGATGGCTTTACCTTATTTATTCATTTCTAAAAAGACAATTCCAACTTGTTTTTATTTTGACACGTCACATATGCTTACCAGAAGTAAATCCAATTAGCATCAAGTCCAAACAAATAGCCTTTATTTTTAATTATAAATACAGTAAGTACTCGGGAACTTATCGGCAGTCTTCCTCCACGTAAACGGACACCTTTTCTCCTAATCCTAAGTAACAATCTTAGTTGATGAATAATAAAGAGGCAATATCTTTGAAGACTTCATTTCAAAGTTTTAATCTAAATTGATCATGAATTACAATTTTTACTTATTTTACGATTAGGAGAAATGAATTCGATTCAAGTTATTAGCAATTACTTTAAACAGCCTAATCAAAATGATTTATTTTTCTAAATGTACTCGTCTGATTTCTTTTTATTAAAATATTTGATAAATGAACTTTACAAATTTCATTTTATAAAAAGACTAGTTAATTGTTCTAAGTAACTTTATAAAAGAACACATAATTATAAAAATAAAACAATGATTAATCAAAGGGTAGAAGGACGTCACACATGTTAAGTAATTTTACTTTTTTTTGTACTGTAAAAGTGAATGGTTATTCAAACATTTATTTTTATTTTGCTGATTATAAAAAACAAAATACCAAACAGTTTTTTTCATGTATTGTTTGCAAAAGTATAAAACGTAACATGGCGATGATTAAAAGTCTAATCATTTGGAAAATTGTTGAATGACAAGGATGAATTATGAGTACGTCGAACATATAAGAATTAAAAAAAAAGATTTTATGGTTATTTTTCTTTTGTTTTTGTAAGATTTCCCTGCAAATATCAATTATCACGTTTTGATGACTCATCAATGAAAGTGAATTTACTACACACCTCATACAATGGTTTTCCCTTCTTCTTTAACTGTTTTAAAAATAACAAAGTACATATGGTCTGAACCATTAATTTTTGGGATTCAAAACGATTATGTTTAAAAGGAACTCATTTTGTTAGATATAGGTACAGCAGTGAGTTAACACAAAAACAATCTCGAACAAAAAATTAAGAAAAAAAGAATTGTCAAATGTATTTTTTCACATCATACACCGGTCTTACAAAAAGTATCTGACCAGATTTATGACGACGATTTAAGGGGTTTTATAAAATTCCACTCAATTTTTTTCATAAATATAAATTAAAACTGGATTTCTTAGCGAATAAAAAAAAGATATAACATTGTTACAAGTTAATTATTAATAGAACTAGAAACAAACAGGTTAGAGATTGCCACATTGCTCCACAACTGTCGTTAGAAAATCGGATATTGTTAAGGGACTGAAGGTTAACCGTCGTATAGTGTACAAGGTCATAAAGATTGTGAAGGACGCAGAAAGCCTCAGGAATCAACCTAGAAGGGATTCGCCAATAAGTTTGGATCAGAGAAAACATGAATTTCTGACCCAAAAACTTTTTTCTGATTCCTTAGGACTTATTTATATGATATCATATTGAATAAAAAGCTAGTAAAGTCCACCATAGCATCACAACTAACCTTAAAGCCTCTGTGGAGTCCTAGAGGTGGAGGATGTCCAGAATTTAGATTGCTAAAGTTTTTACTGGGTTCCGACCTCGTCTTGAGGCTGTAATTAGTGGAAATCAAACTCATAAATAACAATTTTCATATTGTGTAAATAAAATGAGTTGGTGATATTTTCTGTACACCCTCATTCTGATCTGTTGTGCATATTTATTAGTAGTACAATCAAAGCAGTCAAATACTTTTCGAACACTCAGTATCTATGTATACATACAGCCTAATATTTCATAGACACATTTTCTTCAATTATAGCTTTGAATGCATATTTATGGAATACATCGAGATACCTAAGAATATTTACTACAGTTTAGAGTCTTTATTTTGATCTATGAGAAGATTAATTTACCCATGATATGACACTTTAAAAAAAAATGTATCCAGTTTTAATCCATTCATTGTGACATTGAGGTTTTTTTTTTTACTTTTTCTCTTCGGAACTATTCTAAGGAATAATACTTGTTTAGAGAAATAAATGATAATTTTGGCGAAGAACAGTATTGATTCTGGACTCAATTTTAATATACATAATTTAGCTTCTCTTTGTATTGACATGTAACATATCCACCAATTATTGTAACCAAGAAATTTAGATGCAGCATTTTAAATGAAGAATTTATAGTACTTTTGATAGTAATAATTAATTTAATGCACTTGTATTAGATCCTATATTGGAGGAGTAATATTTGACATTTTTATGGAAATTAAGACTAATTAATTATTACTATCATTTTTTTTTGTAAATTTATGTATTAAGAATAATTAATTAATAAGTATTTTGTAAAATGTTATTAATTTCAAATGCTAACAGTTTATTTTCTCGTAAAATACATACTCAAATACATATCAAAATATAAATTAAATCTTTGTACATATATAAAATGTCTGGTATCATAGTTATACGAAACGTTATGTACAATTTGCAACTTTTACAAAGTCTAGCTTGTACAAAACTCACAAAAGAATAAACAAGGTCAGTTTAAAAAAAATATTCCAATAGAAAATCCCTTTCTTCTTGTAATTATAACTTGATCCTTGTTCTTTATATTCCAAAGCTGTTATCATTAATCTGTTATTCTTGAAGATAGAAATATAAGTATAAAGTAATCACAAGTGCGTAAAAGATGAAGAGTAACACTGAGGATTTGTTGTTGAATTAATATTGTTAGTTGTGTTGAACTCAGAGTAGAATTGAGGATGAACACAGTTGTAATTTGTGGCTATGTCATCCCAAGATATGGATTGGGGTTTTGTATATTTTCTTCTTCTCATAGCTGCTTGCTGCTAATTTAATGAAACGTCATGACAGCTAAGCTGTTCTTCTCCCAAACATTCTTCAAATTGTAAGGGATACCACGTCAAATTTGGGTTTCATTTTTCTTACATAGCGACAGGCAAAGCATTAGTGAGAGGTGCTCTCTTGAGTACCACTCAAAATTCTCAAGCGGGAGCGCGCTTGCCATTTTAGAAGAGGGGAAAAACCGCTCGAATTTTCACTCATTTATTTTATTTTAGATTACATTTTCTGTTTCTACATCTTATGAGATAACACCCAAAAATTTGAGAGTAAAAGAATTCAAGAAAAGACGGTTGAAGTTATATCTCAAGATAAGCTAGAATCTTTTTTTCTTTCCTGTATCTGTGGCTCTCTGCTGTCTTCAGTTGACGAGTTTGCCTCTAATGTAGCTAGCCACTTGGAGAAGACTCAGACATCAGGTCCCTTAGAGACACCGTTAGTTCCTTTGTGTGTTTGAGATTACGTTGGAAAATAAATCTTTCTTTTATGTTAACGAATTTCTCCGACTGAAATACAATTTTCTTATATTTTTATGTAGTAAATTGACATCTCAAAATCTCATGCAAACATAAGCTCAAAACTTGAGAACGCTTTGTTCAAGATCAAACTAATTATCAGGCTTATCTGGATAATAGTGCAGGAAACCTCGTAATAACACTTCTCCTAAGACAGTGGTTCACAAACTTTTTGTCCCTATGCACACTAAAAGACAAATAAAAATCTCTTTACATACTTATTCCAATTAAACCAATTAATTAATTTTGATTTTTATAAGCTATTATGTATGACGGTCACAAATCGTACACTGCTTGGGAATAACCACCCATTGGCACTTAATATTATCTTATTTTCATATGACAATGTGAGTTCTATCGATTTAATCGTTGCAATTCAAAGATTTTTGGCAGAATTCCCCTTACATCTAATCAAGCACAAATGTTACCTTCTGATTTATACACTGCTGTTTTCAGCTACCGTTAAGAAGTATTTTCTTAAGGTAGTTTATTATTTATGGATACACGTCAGAGTTTAAAAGACGAAAACTTTGAAAAATAATAACTTTTGTCGATGAATCAAATATTTAATAGTTAAAACATTGGATTAATCATTTTATGGATATTTTTAATTTTAAATATTTAAGTTTGATTATTTTATTTGGAATAAATAATATACATATATATTTCAGTGCTAATAACTCCTATTTATTTTTCAGAAGGATACAGCAATCAATTGTAAATATCATGTTCATCTCATTTTCCATATTCCAATCTTAAAAAGGACATTTTAATGAAAAAATAGATATCCCACAAAGTTGAAAAATGCGCTAATTTTTTCATCGATACAATTTAAATACATTATACAAGTCATAATTTAAAAAAAAAAAAAAATAGCCATGTAAGATATAATTTCCTTCTTGTTTTGCCTTCTTTGGGATTTTTTTTAGTTCCCCCTTTTTGTTTGGCTATTAAATGAATGAATTTTCTTTTCCTCAGCAGTTGTCATTATTATTTAATTCCTGAGTAGTGAAGTTCCTTTCCTAAAATAAATTCAATTATACACAAAACTTGGTTGAATATTGGAAAATTAACCCTGAGGATTTCTTGGAATTTTGTAATTGTAATTCCATATTGTACTCAGATTAGAGTTGGGGATCGACATTGGGGTAATTCTTACCAATGACATTGTTTATTTCCTTTTCCCCCTTCTCATAGCTGATCTCCTCCAAAATATTTCTCAAATTGTCAGGGTTACCAAATTGATTTTTGTTTTCCTTTTTGAACATGTCCATTATACACACGATTTGCATCACTATAGATAATCATCAAACACATGTAGACAAATATATTCACGCGTAAATTTAATATTTTAAATCTGCAAAATAACTCATGGAAGAGAGACAAAACCTACTCATACTATTTACATACTTATACACTTGATTATTCTTGTTTGAGAAATGATTTAAGACAATGCGTTGAGGGAATTTCATAAGTAACATATGTTTAGTATATAATTTATATAAAATACTGCAATGGTGTTATATAATATCATATGTAGGGGTCATTAGACTCTCCTTGAAAATACATACATAAATATATTCTTGGTATTGAAAAGTAAAAGATTTTTCAATGTTATTTAATATTATATTTAAATATATATATTTCTATCAACAATTGTAAATGAGCTATTGGAAATATTTCTTTTTATATGCATAAATCCCATCTGTATCTTTTTGTATCAACAAAACAAAGAGAAAAAATCCTAAAAATTAGTTGGTAGGGGTTAGAAAATTCTTCCCGACTATGGAATTATTATTCAATAACTAGTGAGAACTGTTCAAAGCCCTGAACAGGGCTAGATTTTTTTTTTTGGGGGGGGGCGGGGATAAGATTTTTTTTTTTTTTCAAGTTTTCTGTCTGATATCTTATTTTTTCCATTTGACATCATATTTTCTCCAACTATAATAAATTTAATATCATAGTTCACCAAGCTTCTCTTAGAAAAATATTCTTCTGATGACTTTTTTTTTTTTAAAAATGCATAATATATACACTTGCATTTTTTGAATGACCCTTTCTCAAAAAAACTCGGGCCCTTTTTTTTATCAAGTTGTTACGTAACTAGGGCTACTTCTCCGACTTTATTAGTCAGTGGGGGCCCTTCCTTTGGAAACCCTGCCCTGGTTCACCACATAACAAAAGTTTGTAATATTTAAACACTGCTACCTTATCAAATTTTCATGATACTCAATTTAATTTTTTATTTGTTTGTAATTTTTTTTCAAAATGTCAAATACTCTACGAAATGCCGAATAAAAGTATTTCTTTTATAATTTTCCATTTAATTAGGGTACTTTACTTATATTTAAGATAAAACAATGAATGAATTGGATGTACGTATTTTACAAGCTGAGCTTAGAGCAAGAAATCCAATTGCAAGCAAAACATCAACCAATTATATTAGAGCTTATATTTGTTCTCATATACTTAGATATTAGGGGTATAGAGATCTCAGGTTTAAAGTCCCGTTCTGTGTCTTCTTAAATCTTAAAGACGCGTCCCAATCGGGCACAAATACCGCGTCATAGAATAATCTTGGCTAAATGACGTTGTAGTGATCAACTTATCTTTAGCTTTATATATAAGTATGAATGAAATTAATTAGTTCGAGCTCATTAGTAAAAAAAATCGTAAGTAATAACAATTTATCCAATTAGAAATAACTAATAAAAAGTATTAAACTGGAAGAATCTTTTTGCGTCCTGTTACCAACTCTCGAACACCTCAATAAAACTCGTATATTTACAGAAATTTTTGATCGGAATCCATGTTATATCTCAAATAACTCTTATGTCAGGGCACTAGTATCTCAAGGTACTTTAATTAGACTTTAGCTAAGAATAACAGCAAACTATTTTATACACTAATTCAATTGGTAAACTGGGTACTTTATGTACTAGGTATTATATTTGTGAAAATGACATCATCTAGAGAGTGTTTTAAAATTAGGGACTGGACAAAACAATTGCGATTCTAGATCCTATAATACACACTGATACAACTCCATTATTATTAAAGATATCTTAAGATAGGCTAAGCTAGTGATCCGGTCAGAGTCTGTTTTATTGAGAACAGGGTCTATTGCATAGATAAATGTGCGGAGTCCTTTTCTTTCTTTTTCAAGATTTGACTAAGACTTCAACTTTTGATATTTTTAGAAAATATATTCGGATTTTGTATAAGAAAATAATTTCGTGGGGTCCCCATTTTTTAAAACTATTTAGTGCCTTTAATTACTCACTATAAAGCCAATAATATATACAGTTATCAAAATTAGCCTTGGTTTAAATTTCTCAAAGTCCTTGTTTTTTCTTGGTAGAGTTGTTTGGACTTGGTAGAGTTGGAACAAGATCAACTTTTTTCTCTCGTTCTCAATCCCTCCAATGCTTAGTTTTGTCTTGATCTAAAGTGGTCTTGGAAAAAAATAATTTGCTTAACTGAATTACCGATTTATGTAGCTACAAATAAAATAATAAGTCATATAGAAGTAATTTTACACTTCTCTGCCTTTTAATATATTGTATAAATAATCTCTGGGCCATATTTCAACCTGATTGTATTACATTATAATTTTTATACGTAGCTACATAAATCCACGCTTCATAATGTGAAAGATAAAAACATTTTTCACGGACCGGCTAACTTACAACTCCATTCTCATACATAGTAAATATAATAATATATATGTAGTTTCCTCTTCATTTCTTATTGTAGGAAGGCCTTGATCAAACTTTATACTTAGATTTATATTTATTATTATCAAGTAATAGGTAGGGTAGATCGGAGGAACTTGCAACACTTATTCTATTGGTTGAACTATTGGGAGCTGGTTTGACTAAAGTACGTTAACATTTAACAAGAAAAACCAACCTATGTCTACTATTGTTTGAATATGTTTAAAGATTCTACCATGCAGTAGTAATTCCACAAATTGCATCTGAATGTATTTTGACAAATGTTGCAACTATCTACGATCAACATTTTACTTCTTACGAATATAAGTGTTGTTGGCCATGTCATTAATCATCGAACAAGACAAACGGTATTCGAAAGGGGGAAAACCTCTCTAATTACAGTGAGTGGTATAGAACATTCCATTGAAGCACTTTCAAAGTTTTCTTGACAATTTTTGCAACTTCAAACTTCAATACTTGGTTCAATTCCATCAATTGTTGTTGCTAACAATGTCCGTCAACTGTACCTTCCTTAAATGAAAACAAAAAAGTAATAATTCCCACAAATTGAGTTTTGTTGGTAGGAAAATTGACATAGAGAAGAAAAAAAAAATATGTTGTCAAATAGTTTAAGAAAACCGAATTATAGTTATAAATTTAAAGAATAAGATAAGAAAACTTTTTATGATGTTGAAAGATTACATTTCTATTAGTAATTGAGATATATTTCCATTTATATTTAAGATCACGGATCAGTAGCGATGCCCAAATTATATAAATAAGATATATTTTCATTTTTGCCTTGATCAATACTATTAAAAAGATAAATTCATTCTTATCGCCCTCTTTAGGGCCTTACTCAGGGTAAAAACATGGCTATTGTGAAGTGCAACTATATGAAATAATAAAAAATAATAGATATCACGAAGACAATTATTACAGGGATTGCAAGTGACGTGTTAGTTCGAAGCCTTACAATATCTAAAATGTATCATAAATGAACAATTTTGTATTAAACAATTTATAACAAAATATTGTTTCTTCAAACAATGAATTCCACCCTTCAAAATCAGTTTGTGTTCAACATCTTGAAGCTTTTTTGATGTTTAAAAAAATGAACATATTGCAACAGTCTTCCCTATTAATAATTAATGCACTATAAAATTCAATGTTGAAAGCAAAGGCTATTTAATTTTCATTTTGAGCAACCTTGGAATTTTTTCTGATCAAAAAGATCCTTTTACTATGTAATGGTCGATTCATAATTGTTATTAAAAAAAAATAAACATATGTTTTCAGGTACAAATCTACCTTTAAAGTATGAACATAAACAATAAATTAATGGAATGACAAGGTTTCGAAATACAGCTCCATATTTTACTAACAGATATCCCAGCATCACATACCTTCTTCATAACTTTGGGATTATTTAGATCTAAATGGTCAATTGGTACATAATTACATACATATCTACTTACATAAGTACGTACATAAAAATGAATGTGACTTGACAAGTCATAAATGCATTTAAATAAACTAATTAAAATTTCACAAAAAAAAAAGAAGAAGCTCCAACGGGGATTTTTTTCTTTGCTAAAGCAACAACAACAATTAATTTTGAATTTATGTACAAGGGAGTATAAATTAGATTTGAGGACTTTTTTTAACTTAGGAACTTCATTTTGAAAATTATGTACTATACAATTTATTAGAAGTATTGTCCATTGTTATTTAAGACTTTTCCCCTTTTTGAGGCTTTGAGTTGATTTTTTTAAATCTCTGAAGGGCACCCAAAATTGAAATCATTTTTATCGTCTTCCAAAAAGCTAAAGTGTTGCTCGACCAGGCCATTAATTATCGAACTGAACAAATGGTAATCAATAAAAGCAATGCTTGTTGATTACGGTGGTTGAAATATAATCCCTTATTGGAGGCACTTCCAATGTTTCCTTGACGATTGAGGCCGTTACAGTTTCAACACTTGTCTCAATTCTATCAATTGTTTCTGGTAAGGATGTCCATCAGCAGCATTTTCTGCAAATTTTGTTGTGTGAGCCAAAAGTTGACATAATGAAGCATCAAGAAAACATGTTGTTTTAACGTGGATGACACACTCACAAAAAAAATGATTTTAAACGGGAAAAGATGGTGCTTTAAAATGAATAGATTAACAAGATTATCAGATTCTATTATATTGACGCCATCTTTTAAATCCCCCAAAAGCTATTCGTACTCCTAATACATGAACAAATCATTTTTATATTCCAATTTTTTTATAATTATTTTGTTACATTTTTTCAAATAGTCAATGTACAAAAAAAAGAAAAGAAAACCACACGTATTTAAAGGATTGAATCGTAGTTCTTAAGAACCTGAAAATATATTTGATAAAAGCGTTATCTTGAGGAAAATGTGATCAAAAAAGTAAAAGGGAAAAATACAATTTTCCCCCATTCAGAGGATGACTCTCAATCCATTTTGTTTTATAATAAGTTGTAAAATATAAAAAAATTCAATCGTAAATCAAAATTTATATTCAGTCATAAATATAACTGAATATATGTTTTACATATTTCTATCTATGACAAAAGAATATGAAAGCAAAAAGAAAATTATTAATAATAAATTCTTATATTTCTACGAAATTAGTTTAATTAATTGTGTTTTTTTAGTAGAAAAATCAATTTGACATTTGTTATCCATTGATCTTCAGAATAAAGTAATAATTTGGAAGCAATACCCATGGTGGGAGAAGCACACATTGGAGCCAAAACAGACGATAAGTTTATAATGAAACATAAATTTATTACAACCACCTATATAGAAATCTTCTGGGATGAGGTTGAGGACTTGGACTTGGGACTCGAGTCTATAATTTAAGACTTGTGACTCAAGTTGATTTAACAATCGAAAACTTTAGACTTGATATCAACTCGAAAGCTAAGGCTCAAAATCGAATCAAAATCGATCATGTATGTATAAACTTGGATTTGAAATTTTAGAGGATTTAAAAAAAAAATTATAACAAATTCTTACATGATCATTTCAATTTTTTCTACATGGGTATATTCTAAATTTAGTTTCGTCCCTTCCTGTTTCTTCTCATTCGGACTCGTCTACGTATTGTCCGACTTCTGTCTAGTCTCTTTTCCCATTATTTTATTTTTTGTGCTATTTCGTCCAGCCTATACAATATTTTGTGAACAAAAGAAAATGCATACATACACTCAAACCTGGTCTAACGCTCACCTGATTTAAGCGTATCACCGTACTAACCTATCATATTCTGTTCCCTCACATTAATTTCATATAGTAAATAAAAATTGTATTAAGCAAGTCCCTATAATCCCCGTTCAAATGATTACATAGCTACTTCATAGATACACCTGCTTTTAACGGTCACTTTTTTAAACTTTCATAGACTATTGGTTATTGAGCAAAAAACAAAGTTCAAGTTACCAGCTATAGACTTATGGACCTTCTCTTGACAAGATAATATATAAAATATGTGTGCATGTACATAAATGAATGTTTTCTCTACATTTCTGTCTTTTCCTCCCTCTCTATCTGAAAACGAATGTTATCACTACTGATTAAAATCTGGTGTATTTTTTAGCTGGTCGTTTTTTTTGTTAGGAATTGTTAGTCTGAAGAATGACTTTTCTTCTCCTTAGCAGTTGCCATTATTATTTCATTTCTGAGTAATGAACATCCTTTACAAAATAGATTCAATTATATTCAAAACCTGATTAAACATTCATGTGTGCTCATAACAGACGAAGCATACACCTGAGGATTTGTTGCGGAGTTACAATTTTAAGTCCTTTTTGGACTCAAATCAGAAATGGGGATCGACATTGGAGTAATTCTAGCAAATGTCCTTGTATATATCATTTCCTCCTTCTTCCCTTGTCACAGCTGAATGTAGCTGATCTATTGAAACGTCATGAGCATTATTCTTTCTCTCCTCCAAAAAATTCTTAAATTGTCAGGTTTACCATGTTGATTGTCTGTTTCTTTCTTTTATCATGGCCATTCTACGTTGGATTGTCATCAATAGTTATCACATTACTTCCAAGACAAATTTTATCTTTAAATGTATTCTTTTATCCACTATTTTCAACTTTTGAATTGTTCATAGATAGAAAACTTGGTTTAAAAGGCCAATTGCAATAAGCGATCACTTTTTGCCTGCCTGACCACTTAATAAAGATTAAACAGTATATTTTTCGTAAAAATGTGTATTTTTGGGTAAAACCCGTACCTACTGCTAGAGTGTACCTGGAACATAGATTTAAGGCACTGGGATAATAATTTTCTGTACAAAAAAAGAAGAAGCCATTATATAAAACTCTTACTTAGAGAGATTACAAGTAGGATATTATATAAGCCTTCAATCTCATCTTCGTCGACACTTTTCGTGTAATCTTGTGTGACAAAATTCACATTGTATGAATTTCTCTCGTTCTAAGACTGACTAATGTTTGAAAATTTACTAAATTTTTTTTAATATTAAAAATATTTACAGACACTTGTTATCATATTACACGCTATACCCAGTATTATTTAACAAATATTGATTATTTGGGAAAATGCCCAGCTTTTGTCTCAAAAAACACATTATCCATACTAGAAAAGTTCATTTAATTAAACGACAAAAGACTTGAATAGAACTCCTTCTTAATATCATAGACAGTAAATTATTCTTCAAGAAGAGAGTGTGACTTTTATGAACCCGTTGGTTTGGTGAAAATGAAAAAAAGTAAAACTTATGCATATAAGTATACTTGTTTCTGGATATGAATTTAATGGAAAATAGATTCTTGGATCTTTTATTTGAAACGAAAAGCCGTTAATAGAGGACTTGTGAAAAAAGGAAAATTTGCTAATTTTTTCCTTTTCAATATGTTGGAACTGTTAAGTTTTATATATTTTTGAAATAAGTTCTCTTTCATTTTTTTTATTATTTTGCATTTTGTGTCTAAATACTTAATTTATTTTTCCCCTTTGGTTAATATTAGTAAAATTAAATGCAAAATAGAAATTTTATTTCATATATTTTTATAGAGATATGAAACAGTCAAATACTAAAAAACCAGATCAGTTCAATTACTCTCGATACAAACTAACTATAAATTTGTGTTTTTTAACTCTGATTTTTCAAATTTAGAGCTTTTCATTCCGACGAATTAAAAAAAAAAGATTTTTAAAGACATTTGTTTACGTTACCTTTAGTTTTGTTCAATGAATTTACAAGCAATGACATTGAACAATATTCTTTTTTTTTACCGGGCGTAACAAAGAAAACCCGCAGAGAAATTTATTTTTGAGAGGTTTACTTGAAATTTCTTTAAAATGAATTGAAAAAGAGACATATATAACGATATTTTCTAATAAAAAATCGTTAGATCAAAGTTATCTGAAGAATACAACTAAATCATCTGTATTGAGTCATTTCTCCAAGTGGCAAATACTTCTTCTTAGATCGCAAGACGGTTGTTCAAAACATTTAAAATATCAAACGATTCTATATCCGGAAAGAAGCATAAATTTATTTCTCAATGTCAAGAAGGAAGGCTGACCCAAAGAGCAGTCTGCAGGGCCATGCAGACAACTTCAATTTTTACTAGATTACAAATTCCAAAACAAGAAAAAAATAAGTCAAAAGTCTTGCAGCATGAGAGTGCCCCAGCTCACAAAATAAAAGTACAATACAAATTCTTGGAGATCAATTTGTCTTTTTTGAGGACAATGATTTACCCGAGTTACAATGTCCATTTTCGCAGTTTTTTTTACATATCGGCAGGGCATGTTTTTCTCAATTCAGCTTTTAATCGGAGTCTTTATTGTTTCATTTGTAGTATTTTGGAAAAAAGGATTGTAGAGAGGAAATTACAATTAAAAATTATGTTCTAAGACCAATTCAATTCAAATATTGACAATTGTTCAATATTTATGCACAAGTTAGGGTTAATGAAGCTTCAACCTGCTTCAATGAGAGTTTAGGTAAAATTGAAACCACACAAATATTGGAAGAGCTGATTTTTGGTTATAAATCTGTTTTCTATTTGTAATTAATGTTAAGTTATCAAATGATTTTATTAGATCACACCCCTTTCTTTGCCTGCGTATCTCCAAACTCTTAAAATTCCAGAAGACATTTTGATTTATACAGAAACTAGACTTATTTATTAAAAGACATGAATGACTCCAAGTATTTATTTTTGTCCATATATACTAATAATCTCCGTACATTCATGTATGTACATGACCAAAATGTCAAATATGAAATAAAAAGGACACCAAATATGGAAGTGAATTAATTTCACCTTTATTTATGTGTTTTGCATTGGGACTAAAGACTGCTTAAATTACTTACACTTCAAAGGTGGTAAATTAAAGTCTAAAATGTTGATTTGTCAATAAATTGGACAACTACACTGGTAAAACATTAAGCTTTTCCTTTGTAAATAAGAAATGCAATACATCGTTCAAGAAACTTTCTATCTAGAATATTTTTACACGACGTCACCACTCGGGAAGTCTGGCATGATAGAGATATTAACCACCCAAAATTTAAGGAATAAATAATCTCTTTTTTTGAAGGACTATAGAAATAGCTTAGTTACGATTTTTGAAGATGTGTACATGGGTACTTCATATATATCTATAGCTTGAACATATTGAAGAGCTTGGAACTCACAGTTGGGATCCGGTTAGCATTAAACTCCCTTTACACTGAAACTTCAGACTCAAATCGAACTCAAAATTAAAACTTCAGTTTTGACTTCGAATCGAGGTCAAATAATCGAAACTTGACTCGGACTCTTAAAAATTACTGTTGTGCTGGGGATTCATACGAGAGTTCTATTATAATTAGACTTAAATGCGTTTTAGACTTGAAGTTAAAACCTATAGACATGATTTGCAGAGGTAAAAATCATTCAGGAATAGTTTACTTACCTTCGAGGTACAGAGTTCTTCCAGAGGCTTAATGTAATGTAAGCCGCCTTTTAACCTGAATCAACTCAAACTGTTTTATATTTATATGTACTTTTTAACAGTTATTATCATATTTTACCTTAATTTTATCATTTTACCAAGTGTGGGTTAGTAATCATCAAAAAGGTCAAATTTGTTAATGATGCATTTATTTTAACCTATTTTATAACTCTTATATCTGCTGGAATAAATGTCTATTCGATCTTTAGTCTTCGTCATTATATTCAGTTTGAGATTTAAGTCGTTCCTGTTTTTGTTTTTTTTACAAGTCGAGATTTACTTAATGTATTATAATATTACTTCCATTTAAGATCACATTCATCACAGAAATACCTTTATTAGAGAACTAAGATAACGAAATAATATATAAAAATTGTGATTTAAAATACTCATAACTCATTTATTTAGTCAATAATAAAATCATGAAAGTTTTTGGGACTATAGAGCATTTTGAATGACGACACAATTTGCATCCTACACCACACGTTCAAGTTAGTTTAAGATTTCTACAGGCCTAGTTTCCTTTTTGGAGAAGCTTGGGGAAAAGGGAAATTTTGTTTTGTTTATGAATAAACTCAATGATCATGCTGCTTAGGGTCGAAGGATTAGGCTACTTTTTATGTAATATTAACATCTAATTAAGTACTCATTTATATAGTTTTTAAAAAAAAAAACTATCATCAATCTTGTTTGTTAAGCATTTTGTTCATATATATGCGATTTCAGATGGCTAAAAAAATATTAGGTCCTTCAAATGTAATAGTTAATTCATTGTAAAAAAGAATGTATATTTTCAAAACATAAAATAAAAATAGAACCTAAGAGAAATAAATTTTTGCTAGATAATAAAGGTAGAAGTCCTTTTGTTTGCCAGTCCAATTTTATTAACATCCAAATACACGGCAATATGGTTTACCATTTTTCTTAATCTTAATTGAAAAAAAAAATTGTATTCGTAAATTTTTTTATATTTTATTTTTTTAGTATTATATGTATATACCTAATAGTTCTTTCTAAAAATTACCTAAAGGTGAGTATTACTGACAAGCATAGATATTAGAGTTGTGTAAATATAATATATAATATCAATATTAAATAATAATCTATCACTCGTAATATTATGAGCAATAATCCTTTTTCTTTTCTCCCCCCTCCACAACAACAACCAAGGGTGTAGCTTACAAAAGAATGAAACTGTTATTAGATCCGCCGACAGGATAGCAAATGGAAGGTCATTAGGAGCATCTCAAATTTAAAAACACACAAGAACCATAATAATTAAAAATATTAGAAAATCACGGATAAATCCAAGACCTCTTCATGCACCTTTAATTTCAGACTGGGCAGAGACGGCTTGGTGGAATAGGCAAGACTTTATTTTTAACACCATGTATTGTACCTTGGACTTTTAAAATAATATATTCAATTTTCAGGTTTTCTTTGTATTTCAATTATGTTGTCAATCTTGCCCGTACTTTTCACAGATAATACGTCATTTAAACAGCAAGAGCCATTTTTGAGCACAAATAAAACAAATGAAATGAGATATCGATGTTTTCTTTTCAGAGAAGCACAGTTGTTTTGACTTATTAGTAAAACAATTAATTATTTAGGCTGCTAAAATGACCAACATTAACAATGCTCACATGGATACGGTTTATATTGGCTGACTTTATCAAATTAAGTGCTGGTTCTAAAAGAGCATCGTATTTAGTTTATTATTCAATTTTTTAATGGCTTGAAAACTCTCTGTATTAATTACTTTTGAATATATCTAAATATGTAGTATTTGATTTTCTATGTAATTAGAATATTAACACGCTTATGCATTTAAACGTGTACAAATTCCTTAGAAAATCTAAGTAAGATAATAAATACATACATATATTGATATTTAAACTTTTAATTAAGACTGTCAAGATAAGGAAGTTAACCATGATATAATTGAATTAATTTGGGGTTAAAGGAAGATTAAATTTATGTTAATTTCGTTCGTATAAAAATCTGAGACATTCATTCTCAATTCAAAGCCATATTTATTTAGTTAGCTACTATGTACATATATAAATATGTAATACAAATAGATACTTGAGATCAAATAACATGCATAATATATAACCATGCATAGCACATAGCTTAGGAACATGATAATAAATAAAAACATGATTACTCATTGGAGAAGGAAAAATTTATTCCAGGGTTGACATTCCATGCCAAAATATTTATACTTGCTGTATGCATTTGCATCACTCTCAGGAAGGAAATTTAAAAAACAACGCACTCAGTATTATATAAATATTTAATTATATTGCTTGCATCCTCTGATTCTTTGACTTTGAAAGGGAATCAAAAGTAACTTCAAATGAATTAACGTCATGGTAGACATTAATAGAATATTAATCTTTATATCTCGTTAACGCATCAACAGTGTTTCTCAAACTTTTACAGCGCGGCCCACCTGAGAAAAAATCTAGATCTTCAAGTACTTATATTATGACCAAACTGAATCGGCGAGCCTATACCTATTTATAACCTTTCTCTATACATGCCTGTAAAGTTTTAAAAACTATTAAAATTTGTCAATTTAAAAAAAGAGGACTATAAGGAGGGGAGGACTGATTCCAATCCTCATAGGAAAGATGAAACGACTCTCCGTTGTCATTACTTTAAACCTCATGTTACTCCATCTATGTTTGAGAACATCCTTCCCTATTAATAAAATCTTACCCAGCTCCGAGAAGTACAACCTCAACTGCAAATTCGAGGGCAAATTACTTGTTTGTTTGATTTCTCAAGTATTTTGAATGGGTTATTTACATCTCAAGAATTCTGGGATCTGATGTCTCCTTCTTACTAATTCCTTTCTATTGTTCCTGTGTATTCTTTCAAATATATATAAGGACTCTTATGTAATATTCAATTATTATTTTCCAGATATAAAAGAAGTTTGGAGCATCAAAAAGTATTGGAATTTAGTTATGTTGTTGAAAACAAAGTTTTGTCATTACCTCAGCTAAAAATTAAGTTCGATTTGTCTTCTTCGCCATCTAACATTCATCTTATAGAAGACACAGACAACTTACTTTTTTGCGCTGTTCATGGACTACCCCTCAAATTTAATATTCAATACATATTTTCGACAATATCACATTTAAGTTATGCTATTGTGATTCCATAGTCGCTCATAATAAATTTCAGCATATGTGTTCTTCTAATAAAATTCAAACTGTTTCTCAAGTCGGAAATTTGCTTGCTTTTGTGAAAGCACTTCCATCTAAAGATGCTCTACAGGCAAGAATAGAATACTGCTTCACGATTCTTAAAAGTCTTGTATATGAAGAAGAGTAGAATCAAAAGAAAGTGAATTTTATTTCTGAGCAACTAAAATTATAATAAGTCCTATGAAAGGGAGACGTTACTCAATGAAGTTGCTTGCTATGTGCATGCTGTGGGAAACATGTAGCCCTTTTCTTTATAGAACCATTGTAAAAGAGGCTTACCTTTGTTTACTCAGTGTTTCGCATTTGCAAAAATTATTTTGGGCCTTGAATTTAAATAATGGGATATCTACTTCGACGAATTTATATCTCAAGAAGCGTTTTAATTCAATTTCTACTGAAAGCAAAAAGTGTCTTTAATGTTTGACGAAGTATATTCCTCACAAAGGATTGAGTTTGTTTGAGGAAAATATATGGATCTAATGCTGATGGCACACCCATGAGAATGGTGCTATGTGTTATGATTAAAAGTGTAGCAACTAAATGTAATGACATTCTTCCCATAGTTCCAATTGTCACAGCAAATCCGATTATTAAAGAGTGAGATATCCCTGCAATTAAATTAGTTTCGGAAATTAGATTCGATCTAGTAGCATTAGTTTGAGATGTACATGGTTCTAATCGATAATACTATCATCAATAATTACCTGAAGGGCAATTTAAGACATCAATTGAAAACCCGTATTCCATTGGAAATCGAAATTTTTTTATAACCGTGCATCTTTTAAAAAAATTCTACAATAATTACATAGATGAACATATATTCCCTTCATTTAGAGAAAATGGGCCTCAAAAAGAATAATTTTTTACCGCATACTTATTTGAACGATTTGAGAAGGAACAAGGTTTACCTTTAAAGTTTGCACATAAACTGAACAATAAGTTTTGGCTCTGAAATCTATACAAAAAACTAAAAGTAAATTTAGCAAAATGATTCTTCAGATCATCTACTATATCTGACCTTCGGCAATATAGTAATGAACATTCCCATTGAGCCCAAGCTGAGACATTTCTTGAAATAATAAATAAGTTTTGGTACGTGACATCGAACATCCGAAATTGGGGTTTTTAGAGCGATATTTTGGACAATATAGACAGCTCTTTAGTGCTGACTATTTTATAAGCTTAAACAATTAGTTAAATCAAGTAATCTAAATCTTGCTAGGATATTTTGTGTCTTAAAAGAACAGAATCAGTCATTTGAAAACAAAATATTGAATATCAAATCCATTACCAATTTCTACAGCTTCAAATATCAGGAATCATTTTCCCATCCTCCTTTGTAGTCCCTTGCTTGCTTATAAGTTATACTGTACAAATAGCATGAGTGATGAGTGATGCATAATTAGAGTTGATACACTTTTAACAAAAAGAAGGAGCTCTGTAAGAAGGTAGGAGGCAGACATACGGTACTTCTGAATTCATGGTCTTGTTAATTTCAGCTGTCTTTAATATAATTTTGGAGGGAGAAAACGAATTACTGCTTTAAAAAGGAGAACCTTCTATATTTAGAATATCATTAGTGCACGGAAAATATTGTAATTATATTTAAAATATGATGAAGTTATTATATTATGAATTATTAAAACAATTTACAAGAAAGATAGGCGAATACTTTTACTTCAGAGGGAGAAGTTAACACCACGACAACCTATAAAATAATGAACAAAAAATAAAAAAAGATCATACTCAACAACCCTTATTCCTTCTTTAATTTCTTAATGTATATTTTTACTTACAAACAACTCAACTCTATATATAAATAATCAAGGAAATCTATAGTTAGGTATAGACTTGCTTGGCATAATATATTTTCCGCCGGTATGTTAAGATAAAATAAACAGAATATTAACATAACATAATCAAATCAGCCGTAAGTAGCCTTGATATTTAGGGAGTAAACACAAATCCCACTCCGTATTTAGCAAGCGCGTAAAAGCTTGAACTAGTTTGATTTTGATCCTCAATTTTACTACAAGTATAATAAGGACTTACATTTATATATTCCCCAGCTTGAAATTCATTATCTTTCATGGGCACAAACACTAGCTTCAAGGGCGTCTGCAAAATTATAATTAATTAACATCTTTTCTCAGGATAAATTTTTCTTCCACATTAATAATTTTCAAAAATTCCTTGATTTGGAGGAGGGTTAGCTACAGCCCTTCCGGACACCCCTCCCCTGTGGATGCTCTTGAGTTATTACTAGATGTTCTGTCATAATACAAACAGCTTTGGAAAAAAAAATTAAGATTATCAACGAAAAAAAAAAACCTCTCCCGCTTTCGAGAACATATTTTATACAGTTTTACCAATACCTACTGCAGTTAGAGAATCACTGCACTTAAATTTTCAGAATTTTTTCCCTACTAAAAGTTAAAACTACCATGGTCCTCATTTTGAGGGTTTACAATTTGGTATAAATTATTTTTTGATAGAGGTTATTATTTGTCTTCCTTTTAAATATTCAATATAGATTTTATCGAAACGTTATTTTATAAAAGAATGCTGTTTGATGATTATGTTTATCCTTGGTTTCTTTTGCTTAATGAGAATGTATGTTTTAGGCCCTACCCACACGGCAACGTTTCCTGAGGGAAACAGTAACATACATTAACCAAATAGAGAAGACTGTATTAAGAGTTATAAGCCAAATATCTCCAATTCTTATTGAATTAGTTATTTTTGTTTGCTTTTTGATTCAACACTCATATATTGTTACTATAACAAATCTCTGGATTCTTCTACGAGGATGAAGTTGAGGGTATTTGTGTTTTAAAATGAATTAAATGTATATTGGTTGATCCAAAAAAATTGCAATATAGTTAGACGATTAGACATGGAACGCGCTCAATTGTAGTGTAAAGAAGGATAATACTTTTATTTGGCAAGATTTGGTTATAAATAGTCAGACACCATGTGTTTTGATTAAGCTATTCCATACATTCAATATTAATTGATCATACTATCTATTTCGTTTATGGTCGAAACAATACAATTTTCTTCCAAAATACTTTAGATTCATGGTTATGAGGATAAATGAAATATTATTAAAGATTCTATCAAGAAAACATTCTTATTAAACGTCTTTTATTCATCTCTCAACATTTCTTTGAAAGGAGAACGAAAAAAGTCCAAAATTTTGATAGTAGTTGGCTAATTATTTTTTTCATTCATACCGTTCGACTATTTTTCTTTTTCTAATAGTCAGCATATTAATATCTACTTAGAGTAAAGTAGATCAAGGATCAAATTAATAAGAAAATGATTGTGCTTTATGGATAAAAAATTATTGGATATCTACATATAATGGTCGTAGATCATGGATTTATATGAATTAACCTTATTACACCTATTCCATTAATCAGTGTTCATGATTGTCTGATTTTTGAAATTAGAATCCTTGTCAACTTCAAAGAAAGAAAATGTTCTTATATTAAAAATCAAAAAGTTACGATTGTTCTTAATACTAAGACTTGTGAGTTGTTGCTTAACAAATGAGAATTTTCACCCTCAGTAACAGCACTCAACCAAAGTCGTATGCAAATCATTTTTGATCGAGAGTTTGTAAATGAGTTAATATAATTTAGATAAATCCACATATTACTATTTCAAACGTTTTGTAGCATCTTTAGTAGAATGTAGTTAGTGCACTTATTAAAGGGCTACATTCTATTATTTAAATACCCAGGGGCATCCACAAATTAAGGAATTTTTGCTTGTTCATAGAAAAAATTTAATATGTTTTTTTTAATTTAAATTTTTAACAAAATTCCAAAAAACCAAGCCCCCTGTGAAAATATATATATATATATATAATTCTGCGGACACGCCGGTTACCTGTTAGTTGAATTACTATTTCACACCATTCTTTGAATAAGAAAAGTTTACATACAATATATTGGATAACAAGAAAAATAAAATAGTATTGAGATTATTTTTACAAAACTAAATTGATTTCTTTGTGCCAAAACAAAAGAAGAAAAACGAAAGTGCATCTTTGACTTTTTAAAATGAGTCATTCCAGTATCTTTACTAACCAGGTATGTACTTAGTTACTATGCATGGTAAAAATATATGCAAAATAACGCAGTTTGATATAAACATACTTAACATGAACGTCGTTTTCACAAAGAATAAATTAATTTCTTCACATACTTTTACGAATACACAATCTACACAAAATTGCATAATTTTTTTTATTTTCAGATGATTTTTTTTGTATTTTGGTCATGCCTCCAGCATGGAATTGATGACTCATTTATTTTACAAATAGTACTTTGATTTGACTTCAAATTTACTTGAAAACATCACCTGACCAAAAAAAAAGAAGGAATAAATAAACTTTAAGCACATGATTTTATAACGCTTCGTTAGTGAACATTCTTTTTATAACACGAACTCTGCAAAAAAGAAACCCCTAACATAAAACATACTTCTTTAAAATTTAAAAAGTTGTACAATTATAATAATTACGTCATTAAAATTTTATATAATTTTTTTAAGCGTTCTACTCATTTTGAACTCATAAATAACAGCAGCTTTATTCCTAAAAATACTTGTACAAATATATGACGTCGAAAAGAGTATAAATTCTAAACAACATGAGTTTGGGATTTTTATAATATGTAATTTGTTATTTTGATATTTAAAACATTAAATAGCAGAAAAAAAATCCAATTAATCAAAAGGATAAACAGAGAAACAACTTTTAAGCAAAACAGTAAATTAAATTCATTAAATATCATTTTAAAAAGGCTAAATATATGAATAAATTCAAAACAAGGCACTATACAAATAAATAAATAAAAAACTGCAAATCATCTGTTTTTAAGTTTCATGAAAATTCTTAATAGTATTGGCGATAAAATTTAGATTCAAAAGAAGTAAGAAATATTTTTATAAATATTCCAGTTCACTAACGGAGGCTCACCGTGGAGAAAAAGAAATATAGAAGTAACTAAGATTTTTACTTGGTCGTTTTGCTAAGTTAAGTAGACATGAAAAATCTATTAAATTTATAACAGTACTGGAAAAATACGATTCCTAAAGTGTACCAAAGTTAACAATTGAAGGCAATGGAACAACCTTTGCAATACTTTGTCGTCTCCTTATTTTTCTTCTTTTATGGGTTTAACATAGTATGCCATTTATTTTCGAAAAAAAAAACAATACATTTTACTAATAAGTTTATTATCAAATTTATTTACTTTATAGTAGTTTTAATTAATTAATTGATAGCAATTCGACATATACATCTACTTTGTATAATTTAATTTAATTAATTTTCATTATTGCAAAATAAATAAATTCGTACATGCATATTTGTACAGATAAATGATATAAAAAGATTTGCAAAGATTTATTGCACAACTTTCTTCAAAAAAAAAAAAAATAGATAATAATAATAAAGAATAAGAAAGATGAAGTAAGGAATACTCGAAACAAGGATCTTTCACTTGGATCAACTTATATGCAAACAAATAAGGAAAAAGATGCAAAATCATCAAAAATTAATTGAGACTTTATCCAATGAGTTTTATGGCAAAATTCATTTAGTTAAAAGGTATTTGAATAGTTGTGACTTGTATACATCCGAGAGATCAGGTAGAATTGCAACACTTTTTCCCACTCAGGGTTGGTTTGACTTAGACTCACCAAAATTTAACACACTATATCTACATGTATTTTTCTTTTTTTGAGTCTATTTAAAGATTATACCAGTCTGAAGTTTTTGCACAGATTGCATTTGAGTACGAGCCATCACATATTGCAACTGTCCCCGTAAGATTAAGATTCACTCATATAATAGGTCACTTATCAATTTTTAGATCAAATAATTTCCCTTTTGCAACTCTCTTTAAGGTCCAACTCTGGCTAATAAACATTTTTTGCTGTGAAATGTATAAATATAAAAATAAAGAAGAATTAAACGCTATTTTATTAAATTTCAACACTTGCTACAACTTATATTTCAAATTTCTCGTCAATTAGTCAGTTTTGAATGTTTCTCCATAATAATTCTTTTACCAGGTGTTAATACATACATCTATGAAAAGACAAACAATAAGACACCACAAGGAGATCGATAATAATAAATAAAATAATCCCCCTGATCAAAGAAGAAAAAAAAATACAAGGAACCTCGCAATTAGTTTTATAAGATCTCTAAGCAAATGGACACATACTCTTGGAGCCCTCCGTTGGGATAGGGTGTAAATAGTTTTTAGCAGTATACAATACCCCTTGAGCTTTGAATATGATCACACACTCCTGGTATCTGGAGGATATGACAATGAAATAATCCAGAAGTCACTTTTGTGTATACGTAAAACAGATGGGAAGTTTCATTCTTGAAGATGGAATATATTCAATTTATTTGTAAATATAAATGACGTCGTCAATCTATAACAAAATTATTTTTGACAGGAGTTGATATATAAGTATATATTTTTAAATTATAATTGAGTTGTTGGATTCCATAACATTGTCCAAGTTGTATTCGTTCTTTTTTTAGTTTTCTATGTTGATCAAAATATATCAACTCAAAGCAAAAAAAAACAAAAAAAAACAACCAAGTTCAAATGATATATAATAAGTTAAATACTGACAACTTATTAAAAAAAATATTAATCTTCTAAAAATACGTTAATCCCTCAAAATTCGTTTTGTCCAATATCTTGCAGAAAAGTCGGGGAAAAAATTATTTATTGATTTTTACAGTAATCTGCGTTGTGTTATACAATTGTAATGTAAAAATTTTTGAGGTTAGATTTTTTGATGTTTGAGCCCAGTCTCCCCTACATATATATAGATACATACATCGTATCAAAGACTAGTTCAGTAATCAAATACGTAATCAAAGACACGTAAATTATAGCGGGAGGTAATAATGCTAGATCCCTATGCTACCAAATTGTTGAAGGTACTCTTTTGTTTTCTCTGTTTGCTCATATTGTATTATTATCTAAATGTGTACATTGTACACCTACTTATAATTACATAAGTTTTTGAAGAAGGCGCAGACTTTCATGGAGGGAGAGTCTATTAAGGTAGTACATTCAGTAACTTAGCTCTGGAGTAAATATAGTTAAGTATGTTTGTCATAGTTGTCACGATAGGATTTCTCAATCTTTGTAGGGTTTCTTATCGTCACAAAACTTTGACTACACAAGCCAATTGAATAATATTTTATGTTGAATACTAACAGGTCTTAAAATCTTAATAAAATGAAAATTTAAGAAGTTTCTTAGGCATTTTTTGTAAACATTCCGCTCGAACTTTTTGGGCACGATAGTTGTAGGAGTGAGGTCAGTTGTTTAGGGACGCAATTCACAAGTGCTATTTGGACGTGGGCTTGCAGGAAATTTGGAATCTCGAATAAAACGACCACATAATAGCATTCTGAATCAAACAGGGTTATTGAACGGTTCCACTGATCCCTAAAAACTGGGCTAGTTGCATGTATACTAGAAGAGAAAGAAAATTGGATGAATGCTCTGCCTGTTGTTTTTTGGGGACTCAGGACTTCAGTACCAATGGATCAAGGATCTAAATATTCCCCTTTCCAGTTACTTACTGGTCGCTCAGGATCTTTGGCTTCAGGCTTCTTTGATTCGTTTCCTATTCCTGAGGCAGATGCCGATTGTAATGTATTCGTGATTCCTTCCCCCTTGTCCTCTTTTCTTATTTTCTTGTATATATATATATGTGTAAAGTACAGTCTTTTACCTCGTTTTAAGTATAAATAGTCGTGTATTTTATTTATGTATCAGAGTAGGTTTTTGTTTAACTAATATTATAGATGTTCCTATAAACAAACCTTTGTATTATTCCTCCACGCCTTTCTTTCTCCTCACTTCTCTCGGACGTCCTGGATCTCTCCACCTTATAAATAGTTTGTGTCTCCTCACCTTCGTCAAGAGACAACATTAACACCGATGTGGGGCGCTTCTTCGAGACGATTGAGAAGGTGGATCCCGTTCCCCCACGAGTAACCGAGAGGGAAACGTTCGACAATCGTCTGAGCAACACTGACTACGTTTTTGTTAAAAATAAGCCAATCAGAGAATATCTTTCTCCAACCTTCTTGTGTCCTTTTGAAATCCTGGGAATTGACGATTGTTATTTTAAATTGTACGTGGGCGCCAAAGTCGACAATGTCTCTAAAGATATACTCCGTCCTACTTTTGAAATCGCCAGGATCCTACCAGAATGTTCAACTGTGCGCTGTATAAGATCCATTTTTATAAATTAATTATTATTGTTTATTTTGCTTGATCATCTTTTGTTTATTTTTTTTGTACTAGACGATAAAAAAGGGAAATTTTGGTATTCTTTTTCTTTCGACTAAGGGGGGCGAGGAGTTCTTACAAAACGAAACGTATACAAACAATTCGGGAGACAAATATATATTTTCTGGTACATCTCACTAATAACTATTTTATAGCATTATACTTTCTTTAAGCAATTCATTCCATGAAAAGTTGTTTACAGAGTATTAAAATTCACTTTAGATATGTGCTTCAAAAATGGTTTAAATTTAGCAGTAATATTGGTTTGTTGACTAGTTTGATCATTATATTGGGATATTGTAAAATTTTCTGTGATGAAGTATCGTTAATTAAATCTAATGATTCCTAACTTTTTTTCATAAATATTGGATGAAATTAATGGATTCTTGGTGATAGGTTAATTAATTTACCACTACATATAAGTATCAATAATTCAATGTACTAGCCATATTTTATACTAATTCTTGATTATCTGTCGCTAAAAGTACTTTTCATTATATTTCATATAAAAGAAAAAGTTTGTTTCGGATCGAGAGTGATATTTAATTTAAAATTTTGGTTTCTCGGAAAAGGTAAATATATCGTTAAATATAGGGTTTAAATATTCAGTTTCAATTGGAAGTTACACTCTGTATTAATTTTCAATAACTATTTGAGACTTGTTATAGGTTTTATCAATTTAGCAGACACTACCTTGGTCCCAAGGTTTTCTTAAATTTATAATTCACTTATTTGAATCCTAAGCTTTTGAATCATATATAACTGTCTCCAATAATTATCACTTGTAATGAGTTAAAGGTCTTCCAGACTCAATAAACTACTCAAATTACTTGGTGTAAATTCATATGACTCATGTTTAAGATATTTGATAGTTTTTTTTTAGTCAGTACTTAAGTCCTGAAATGGAATGATAACACGTACTAATATAGTTTGAATTACATAGACCAATATAATAAAATATATTAGATACCAATTTTTTCATCACTTTAAGGAAAACAAAAATGATTTTATCGTTCAATGATTGCAGGGTATGAAACAGATTTTGTTTTCTATTCAATTCTTTGAATATTGGATCTACTTATGCCCATATAAACCTTATACATTATTTTTATGGTTTAATAATATCAAGTATTGGAATGGAAATTGATGTAAAAACGTATCCCCTTAAAAAAAAGGTTTATCATTCTTTTGTTATCGTCTATTAATATCTAGTTCTTATTTCAAATCTTGTTATGTGCATTTTTTTAATAATTTTTGAAAATCTTAATTAATCGATATTTCTATTGGCTATACTTTATTTACTTAAATAAGGGAACTAGATAACTACGTAAATTTCAATGCTTAACCACAGCATTGTACATTGTCGTCGGAAGATCTCTACCATTGGTCGAGGGGAGGCAAAACTATATGCTTTTTTTTCTTTTTAAAGACAAGTAAAATTTCGATTACTGGGGGAAAAATGCCTCCTAAGGATAATTTTGCGGCCATGATATAGCTAACTAAATTGTTCGGAGCTTTTAAAATGTAGCTTATTGATACGCTAGTGGTAGTACCCGATGTAATCCAGAGTGATTATGTGTTTGACGAAGAGAAAAACTTTGTTTTATTAATATAAAAATTAATTCCACAAGAAATTGTCATTATTATTACATTTTTTCATTACAATTAATTACTCAACGCCTATATGAGTTCATTTTATCACTCCTCAAGAATTTAAAAACATTCTGAAGGTTGCCAACATGCCAAAAAGGGTTAAAATTAATATACAAATACAGGGAGCGGGGATCAAATTGTTGGCAAATTATTTTTCTACAAAAAACAACACAAGAGTTTAGGTTTGTTTATTTTGCAATTAATTGTTTATGCTTGAATATATCAAAAAAAAAGGAATTAATTTCAATCCCTAAACCTTCATTAATTATCAAATTAGTAAGTGTTCAGATTTCAATTGACAACCCGGTACTCCCTTTTTTTTCCAAATTATCTAGCCATTTATTCTTCTAAACATAATATTGAATCCTAAGAGTTGAAAAAATGTTTGTAATATGCTTAAAAATACATAAGAAGAAAATATATCATAGATAAAAACAATAATTAACTTTCAATCTATGAAATAATTATAACTACACCCCCCCCTTTCCCCTCTTCAATATACATACATATAATACACAAAATCTGTAGGATCTGATAGGCAAGCTACCATGCGAGTGAAGAGACGAGAGGATCTCGACCGAGTTCTCATAAATAATTATCTACCAACACCATTGTTCAAAACAGATGAAACACCCTCAATTGTCTGTCAATGAAATCCTCGAGTTCAGTAGTCTTTATTATAGAGCCCACAGTCCGGGTGAAGTATAAAATACAGATAACTTTCGTAATGACTGCGTCAGCCTTAGGTAAGCCCAAGTCGTCTGTGGCATAGCCACCAGCCAATCTACTTTTTATAGTTCTATTCCAAGTGCGTCCCTAATTTTCTGTTCCACAAGGGCAGAGCCTCTCCGTTTAATCTTTTTTCGACTTGTTGGTGAAGACTGTTGAACTTGTAAGACGATATCTTAGTCATCTTTCTCTTGAATCGGGGAATGCAGGTCTCGTAACTGATGTCCGTCCCACTTTATCGATCCCCGTGTCCGTGTCATCTTTTGGAGCTTGGAAATGAAAATAATTGATACTCCCTTTTCTTTATTAATATAATGTGTACGCTCATTATGCATGTTTATTTTTTAAATCAAGTATCTACAAAACTCAAAAATAACTGAACGGAATCCAAAGATCCACAGAGGCAAACTTTGGTTTATGAATATAAATTTACTACTGTACATTGTACAAATTACTAGTTTATCTATTTGTAACAACTGAATGTCAACCATACATAGTTAAGGGTACAAATAAGAGTCAAATAATATTTAAACACCGCTTATATTTAACTGTAAAACACTGTGCAAACATGTTAGATACTACATATATGAAAACAAAATGTTTGGTGATAAGATGAACTCAGAAAAAAATGGAATGGTACAATTTTAAGAATAATAAAAAATTTAATTTTGTTAAAAAAACCATTTGAAAAAGAAAATATTTTCAAATCGATTAAGACTAAATTCCATTTGCATCTATTATTTTAAATACAATGTAAAAAAAATAGTCTTCATTTATTGATTTGATTTTTTGAAAAAACAGCCAAAGTTTCAAATAATATTATGTTATTGAATTTCAAAAGCTTGTCAGTTCTTGAAGGTTGCATCTTAGGCTGATTTTATGTTCTAAATCATTGCAAATAGCTTAGATAATTCCTTAAAATTTTCACAAATCATTATTCTACAAATACAGAAGTTTATCTTTTGAATTTATTTGGTGTCAGCTGTAAACTTTCCTTCCTTTCTCACCCTTTTTATTTATTATGAACGTTGATTGTTGGAACTTGAAGTATAGTCCACAAGATTTTAGTCCTTTTTTTCACTCTTTTTGGAGAAAAAGTTACTAAGTAAGATAATAAAAAAATTGGCAAGAATTTACTTTGTGTCTAGTTTTATTTATTGTGATATATGTATACTAGTGTGGGTCGTTTTGAGGAGGTTCGATCAATTGTTTTGAATTTTGAAAACGGGCTTTATTATTTTTCTCTTGATGCATAAAGACGAAAATAACACAATATTAAACACAAAATACAATTGTTGATTTGTGGTATCAATGAATATCTTGTACCATTTGGTAATAATAGTTTTAAAATACCAGTCAAGTTACTCCCAGAATCAAATGTCTGATCATAATTAGTAATAATGAGGAAATATTAAATACTGGCCCAACCGTAATTGTTTAACCATTTTAAAACACAAAGTTTATCAGTCCATGGCAGGACCCTGAGTGAATTAGGAAACAAGTTTATTAACTATAAATTACTAATTGAAAGCCAAATAACATGATTTAGTCAATGTATCTACCCTTAGAATTGATTGTGAGCTCCAGGAGGTGGTGGTAACTGCTGTGGACTCTCTGGGTGCACTTGGCCCTCATAGAGGCCTATGCCTTGTTGAAGAAGATATTCATGGCGCGGGGGCTGTTGTGGTGTCTCCTACTGGCTTTGTACTCCACGTGCACCTAGATGGAATATTCTAGGGGGTTGAGTTCTGTGCACTGCGGCACCCAGAAGTGCATGTTGGTCTGGAGGCACTTTTAAGTTTTTTTGTGGTATGGGAAGATGCTCTATCTTATTGGAACACCCAGAGAGAATTGGCAACGATGGATTTGATCCATGAGAGAACTTTAGTATCTAGAATTTTGGCATACTCATGTGCCTTCAGCCTGTATCCTAAAGGGAACCAAACGGGATTCTTGGCCTCCCTTTTGGATGCAACCATTCCTAACATCATCATTGCAGAAGGGTATTCATGGTGGTGGAGACATATAAGTGATCCTCTGCTACATCCCCAAATGTCACAACTCGATCATGCTGCCTGTTGAAGATAAGGTGAACAGTAAAGGTCTTCTCATCAGAAAATATCACAATGAGTCTACAGTTTATCTTCAGCTGGGGTTGGATCTTTTTTGCACGCCTTCACAGAATTTTCTCTGCTATTCTGTCAACAGGGGCCGTGGAATACGCCCTTGAGACTTTCATCTTGCATTTTTTAGAGCACTGGACACCTTACACCGCTGTGTTGGACTTGTTCATCTTTTTTGCTATGTCAGCAATTGAGGAATCTAGTTTTTTCTTGAAGGCTGGCGTCAAGCGATTGACACAAATAGATAGTTTCCTTCCAGCTCCTGGAACGTGTCTGAAGTACTTTCCGACATTAACCCCATGGATACATTGTAAATCGTCTTCCTCGAGGACCCAATCTGATCAAAGTTGGTCTTCTGGAACAGTCCTTGCTGAGGAGCGCTGCGATCTCAATCCCTTTCTCGTACTTTGTGCTCATGATGGAGACTACGACAATATTTTTCTTAACAAACGACAGCTAATTATGTGTTCTGCAACATTGCTCATCGGACCATTGTGTAAAAACAACTCTAAACCTCTCAAAATTGGCATAATATAGATGAGTAAATAATAACGGTTCGCCAGATAAAACCACGAAATATGATAAATAAAGTTTCAACTGAGCTGAGAACCCTCCAAAATAGTTTTAATCGTACTGACATTTGGCATGAAATACTTTTCATTATGTTATAAATTTCTCAATAACTAACATTATCAATTTTTAAAATTATGATTTTTGACTAATTCTAATGTATTGTGTTTTCTTCTCCCAAAGGTTGTAAAAAAAACAACCAAAGACCAAATTATTCTTTTTTATGATGTTCACGTTTTGATAAAATATCTAATAATATGTAATTGAGCCCTTAACAATTTACAATTGATTAATGAATTGGAATGTATTTACATAGTTAAAGAACGTGTTGAAGAGTTATATAATAATTATTACTAAAAAAAGTTGTATATCTACTTTATATGTAAATTCTTAGGAAGGCTTATTAAAGAAAATCACATACCTTCTTTATAGAATTAAAATTAATTTCTTTAGATGACTATACGCCTAATATAAATAATTTATAATGAAAAAATACTACATTACATTCTTATATATGTGGTATTCGAGTTGTACCTTGTATAAGTAGATTGTACTAGTTACAATTTCTATGTCTATTTACGTTTTATTTACTTAAAACATTAGTCATTTTAATCATTACCCACTAACAATTGATACTATGATTTCATTTTGATTTATTAAAATTACGGATTTATTATGTATTAGCAGGAATACTCGGAGTTATGATACGTCCATGAAATTGCTTTAATAATATACAGACGTACTTCCATTTTATTTTATGTATAATAGGAAGGCCGAGCTTTAGTTACACATGCTCGTTGCTAAGCCTCATCTACATGTACAACTTGTAAAAGGGTGTATATTATTTCACTTTTTGTAAAAAAGTAAAGATATCTTTCTTTAAAATTTTTACAATTAAATAAAGGAATATGATTTTTAAGGTTTGAGCTATTTACATGAGTATTTAGAAAAATTTAATAATGATTTAATGGTCTTACAGTTTTGATTTACTATTATTTAATATCATTTGTATTAGATATTTATGCATTTTAATAGAATTATTAAATTTAGTTAAATATATTTTCTACCAAATATTTTTATAAATTTTAATGAGTACACAGTATTTACCCGTTTCAAAGAACGTAATATTATTTAAACAAAATGTAGCCTTCTGTCTAGTTATGAAAATAGTGTGTATTTTGGGCGTGTAAAAAATAAGAAACCAATAATCATCATGCTATCCTTGACAATTTGAGGAATGTTTTGCATGAAAGCAGCTGACAAGGAAGGGAGGGAGAGAAGAAAATAAGCAAGGACATTTACAAGAATTACTTTGAAGGTGATTAACAATTCTACTCTGTGTCCAACAATAACTTTAATTTAATTATAACTCCGTAACAAATATTTAGAGTTACTCTCCGTCTTTTATATGGACAAACTAATGTTTTAATTATATTTTGGATATAATTGAGTGTATTAGGATAGGAAGTCGACAGGGATTACTTCTTCAGGCAAATATATATCAAACCGGAGCCCCGTCTTGAATAATTTTTTTCTATCCCATAGAACACTGCGGATGTTCTAATATGCAATTAGATTTTATATATAATTGAATGTGTTCGGAAAGTAAGTTTACTACTAAGGAGTTAAATAATTATGACAACTCCTGAGGAAAATATATTCATTCTTCAGATTACCAATTATAAAAACGGACCAGCTAAAAAATACACACTAATATATATCAAAATTTTGAAATAAGTTTATTTTTTACTGGGATAAACAAAAAATTATAATAATTGGGACATTAGCCTTGACAAACTTTTTTGAAACAAAATACTGAAATAGCCAACCTGTATAAAATAAATTATACCAATGTAGCCTTAAATTAAATGATTTCATATGCAATTTTTGAACCCTAAACGTCCACACCCAAAAAAAAAAAAAAAAACCACAACAACCTTTTTTTTAAGAGACCCCACCGGGTTTTTTATAGGTCTCTACCGAACGATTCAGATGCCAGTTCATGGTAAAAATGCATTCTAAAGAACGTGAATGATCTTTTATACATTGAACTAAAAAATAAAATTTCTATTTCTATTCATGTATCGAAGATATGATGGCTCAAAATTGCCTCTACCAAACGGTCGAGCAGGGTGCTAAAGGAGTTTATTTTCCGATAAGAGCTAATTTGTAATTTCATAAATTATTTCCAAAGTTCTACATATTAAATAAACATGTAAAAAAGTTTTTTTATTAAAGTTTTCTTCCATGAGTTCAAATACAATGGTTGATGGTCTTCACTTATGGTAGAAAAGATTGCTGTTTTGGTTTTTAATTCGTTATTAAAAACTATAGCCTTATATAAGCGTAATTTCCTTTTTGGCAAGACCATCAATAACATTTAAAGACCTAATAGGCCATGAGCGTTGTTTATTTATATTAGTTTATAATCAAAGCAACAGATGGTGGTGCCATCTTGTGATAAAAAACAACAACTCCCCGAATAAGGACAAATTAAAAAAACAATAAAGATGTATGCAAGGTGCTGTATGATTTTTTATCAACATGCGCCATTTTTTTAGAACAAGCTATAGACTGTCACATTACCTTGCAGATAGTATATATAAATATATAATTGGTTTGCTCATGTTCTATTGTTTCTGATGTCTACATGAAATTGCTTCTATCAGTCCAGCATCCGTTTCCAAAAATCTTAAGGGAGATTAATCATTTCCATACAATTTATTATCGTATTTTTGATAATTGAAAATTTTGAAATTGGTTGCTCTCTGTTTTTAACATATATCAAGCTAGTTTTTGGCAAATTAAATTACTAAATATATGAGTAAATGTTTAATAAGCCTCTTTGATACGATTGATATTGTAACTTGCTATTTTTACTTACATACATACCTATATTAAGAAATAGGAGATTATTCAAATCATTTTATATTTTGTATGCGGAAGCAGTGAATTGATATATATAAACTTTTTCCTAATCCGATGATGTTGAATACATGTTCAAAAAAGTAAATTAAATTCTTTACAGTACGTTAGTTGGCTCTTATAACATGGATTGGAGCTGAAAGGTGTAAATTTACGAGGGGTACAAAGATAATATGTTATCAATTCTTTGGTCATGGATTATTTGTGAGTAACATAAAAAAAAAAGGATTATAAATTAATTGTTAATTTTATACTTCCATAAAACAATCTTAACAAATGTTGATCTAGTCAAATTTGAAACTAATGGTCTAGAATTTTGTTTAAAAAAATGTACATGATACAAATTTTGAAGTTCGACAACATTAATATTCTGTAAATGAACATCCCTTTCATAAAGCAGTTAGTACACTGCGTAAAAAAGAACCCCCACTACACCCTCCCCAAATAAAAATTATTTAACTGCATGATAAACAGTTGAACGAATGTAATAATGAAGTCATTTGAAATATATATCACTTTTTAAACTATACCACCCAGTGTGCAATATTAAATATCAATTAAAATGCTAAAAATCCTTGTATTAATATAAAATATCAAAAAAATAAGTTTTCATTTGAAAATAATATCAATAACATGGGTTTGAGGTTTCAACAAGGTACTTTATACAAATTTTTGGAATCAAATTAAAAGTCATCAGTTGTTGATGAGATTGCGTATTTATATAAAATAATAGCTATATAATTATTATGTGGCTATCTCAATCCTTCAATTAAAAACGAGAATAGTCCAAGTGATTAATAAAAAGTCAAAAATAGTTAATAAAAATAGGAACTATACTAAAATAGATAAGATAAAAAAGAAATTATTAGAATCAAATTTAATAATTTAGAAGTATATCAAGAAATATTTGTGATAAAATGTAAATTCCATGGAATAAGATCATTTTTATAAATCTCGGAGTGCATTATATCCCAGCTCACACATATATTCCGTAATCTTCGTTCTTCCCAATGAGTTAATCTAAATTCTGATTACAATATACACGACAAAGAAAATACTATATGTTATAAAGATATACTGGCAAAGGGTTACCCGTCGTTGCTCGGGCCAAGGAGGGAGCGGGGAATTACATTGACAATGGTTAATATTATTTCTTTTTAACGTTTAGATCCCTTTAGTGAGGGTGAGTATTATAATATTACGTTTGTATATTATTATGTATTTAAAAAGATAATATTTTGTTATAAACTTCAAATAACATACAAACATATATACATGAAAAAAAAGAAGAATTCCATATGAGAGGCCCGTCTTTTAATTTTGTCAAAAATTGACAGAATATATATTTTCGTAAAAAAATGGGAAAAACTTTTTTTAGCGTTGATTTTGGAGATAAAAGTAGTTCAAAGAGTTTATTGGGATTATAAAAAGATTAAAAAAATTACATACTTTTTTTTTTGTACTTGCAAAAACAAAAAAGTAATCGAGAATAAGGTGGTCAAAAAAAAAAAAAAAAAAAAAAAAATCCGGGTACCTGGTTCATTTTTGGAAAAATAGCAAAAATTATCTCATAAAAATAGTTCTGAAACTGAAAATACATTGTTTTGTTTCGTTTTACTTTAAAAATTGTAAATTTACGTTTCGTGAAAAAAAAAAAAAAAAATTTTTTACCTGAAAATGAATAATGTTTCTATAAGATATCAATTTTATGTGTCAAATTTATATGCAAATGAATTTCCAAACATATTTTTACAAAGTTCATTTCATTTAATAATTTAAAATTCTATTTGAAATCCTTTTTTTTGCACCTAAAATACGATTCGTCAATTTTCTCCTTCTTTTTTTTTTACCAATCACTTTTTTGATTTTGAATAAATTTAAAATTCGTTTTTTTATTATTATGGTTGTTATAGAACTCAAAAAAAGAAGTTTTAGTTTTTGGTATAGAATAATTCCCCCTTATATGACCTCCACCCACAAAATGGGCACCCATGTCTTAGCATGACTAGCCTCAAAAGAGGCAGCCATGCAAAGTTTCAGCCTCTTAGGTTCAACAGCGTCGGCAACCACAAAAGATACACAAACTCTATTATATAAATACAGAAATATTTATATGGTACTTTCATTTTTTTGACCTTCAGATAATAATGACCGTAGAAAAAACACGAAGAATATAATAAAAGTGAAATGAACATCTAGATATCAAATGTGGTTGTGTGGGTGGCATCTGCTTACCTATTTATGTATATATATATATACATAAAGGTACAAAATAAATCAGAAGTATACTTTTCTATGGGACACTAACTGAAAGAATTTTGAACCCATCAAATTTATGTATATTGGGCAATCCATATTTCATCTCCCTGTAAAAGATATATTATTACACATATAAAATTTTATGTTTTTTGAGTACCTATTCAGGTTAGCTTTGGATATAGTTAATAATCTTTGACTTAAAAAAATCCTTCAAATTGTGGACTTCCCACTTAAATTGTTTCTCCAACTTTTTAGCAATTTTAATTTGTTATTTATCCCCTTCTCTCTATTCATACCTCCTTATATCGCCTAGAAGGAGTTTGTATACCACAGTTTGAGAGCACCACCGTATATCCCGAGAAAATATCAAGATTTCATTTACCACCAATCACCACCATTTAAAACTTCACAAATTTACCAGTAAACAATGCAAAAAACAAACAAACACTGAACCTCTGCTTATTATAAAACAATTTTTTGGATAACTTTCTTACTTTTATTTGATAACATTTATTTAATTAACGTCGTCGTTCTAAAATGGATTTTTATCTTCTTCTGTTCACATCTCCATGTTCCATCTAGAAGGAGGTTGCATACCATAGTGGGAGAGCCATTGGCATATTACATTGTTCTAATTATGTAGGTACTTTAAATCAGTTTTTTGTACAGGTGGCATCTGACCTCTTATATGTAGATTGTGATTGGGAAGTGATCAAAACTTTAAAAAAAAGTTTATATAATTTGCAGTTCCAATACAAATGTGTAAGGTTATATTAACCCCATTTTAATGAATTAATGAAAAATTATAACAAAGGACAATGGTTGCAGAGAAATGTGTGTCTCAGTACTAAGCTAGTTGATAGTTTCTGTTTCCACTGACATCTCTTTCAAACAATTATCATTACAACGTGGGCCAAACGACTTGGACATTTTAGACACAATGCACTAACGATGATGAAGGACAGATTACCGATTAATCGGGCAATTTATCCCACTCCCCTTAAAATATTACTGTAAAAATAACTAAAATTATTCCTATAAAAGTCCATTCATAGTTACTCTGGTCATTGTATAACTTTAATTATCAACCGCACAAAGTAGCTTATCTGTCAAACTTAGGAGATATGTACAACCAAGAGTACTGTTTTCTCTTGATAGTTTATAACTATGTACTGTTTTTTTATAGATCACAAATACGTTATATTCCATGAATGGCCGATGTGTCCATGATCTGAAATTCTATACAATTTTTTAGTATTTTGATAATAATTAAATTTTACTATAATGTATGCTCAAATAATTTTCTATAACATTTATCTAAACGTGATGTTGAAAGTCTTGTATTTACTTTATAGCTAATATTAAAGAGTCTAATCAAGTGTGAGGAGTATAGGGAAAGTTCAAAAATAGGTCATCTGGTTTTTGATAAAAATGAAAAAATATATTGATTGATTTTGTGTCTTCCATTGAAAAAAAAAATGTTATTTAATAAATCATTTTTTTACTAGTCACGGATCCGGGTAATACTGGTACCCGTAGACTCGTCACAGAAAACATAATTGTTAAAAATACACGTATATTATTTTAAAAAGAAGTTCTTTATGGTTAATTACTCGTCGGTGGTTAGAATTTAAAATAAGTTTAATTTATTGATTGGTATTCCTTTTAACCCGGATATTTCCTTATTTTTATGTTTACGTTAGTACAATTTACAGGAGATAACTGATCAATTAAAATAGTAGTTAGTTTTTTTATGTCGTCACAATCTGTTTTAACAACTTAAAAGAATGCTTAAGATTACGTCACACACAAAATTAATGGCTTGCATACCGTGCTCTCATTCAATTCAAAAGTAGAAGAGAATTTTTATAAAAAATACATCTGATATATTAATGGGAAAGTAATAACGTAACTTTTCACAGCAATAGTTTTCAAAAAGTGAGAAGCCCCTGTTGCACTTTTGAAACGCCTATGAGTCATCAGTTATCTAGTACTTCCGATATTTCTTGGTAATTAAGACTTTAATTACCAATTAGTTGTAGTTATTAACATAAATAACCACAGGTTGATTACCAGTGTCTACCAAGTTTTAAGTACCCGAGACCCATCCCTAATTTCTATATGTTATGTATCGACTTATGTAGAAAAACATTTTTCAAAATGGAGAAATATGTTTGTTTTTGCAATATTTTTAAAACTTTTTTCTTCCTTACCAAAAATTAATATATAACTTTTATACAAGCAATAAATAAATTTGTTTTGTTTTCATCCGTACTATAATTCAGGTTTTTCCTGCCAATTTCAATTGCTCACACCTATAACTCGAACTGTTTCTCAAATAAATGTATCTATAAATAACAAAATTGCTGAGGCATGATGAGCCAAACGGGTGATTTTATGAAAAATATAATAATAAATCGATCATAAAATGATTCTTATCAGAAGTAACTTTTTAAGGAATGGAAATTTTTGTGACCACTCAAGTCCTCTTAGGTATGTTTATATTAATAATCTATACGTTATTTTTTTATTTTTTGCAAATCTTATTTTTGTATGTATATATTTGATGAATGAAGTTTAAAAAAAACAAAAAAACATACACACACACATTGAATGACTTTACAAATCTCAGAACAATTCTTCTTCAAATCTACGAATAATGTTATTTTATTGAGTCATGGGGAAACTCCTTAAAATCAACTTATAAAAGGCTTCTAACATGAAAAATCTCCTCTTCTTGAATATCTTCTTTTTTTTTTCGTATCCTTAATCCACCTACGCAAGAAAAAAAACGGTTTTCTATAACTGCATGCAATATATTTTTCCTTTATAGGTAAAAGGATGAGTTCTTAAGGATTTTATTACATAAATTACTCACTTATACTATATTCAATAGGATACAGTCTAAACGAGATCCAAGTAACGTAACTCTGTACTTAGCTGCATTATATACTATTTCATGGTATCGTGACAGTGGTGCTGTCTCGATACTAATATTTTCATACAAGTTCCAGTATCAAACTTAGCATTGGTATTTTGTAAGTTTTTTCTAATTGGCGATCAATTGCAATATGGTGATATTATATCGCTGATCGCAGTATAGCAATCGGTCCTGATCTTATATTGCTATATCGCAAGAGAAATAGCAAAAAGAAAAAAAAATGCAATCTGATCAATTTGTACAAAATAATATATGTAATAGTGCTTTTGTTCTCGAGACCAGTCTTTGCCTTGAGAATGTAAATACGATCCGATCAATTTGTACAAAATAACATATGTGCTTTTGTTCTCGTGACCAGTCTTTGTCTTGAGAATGTTTTTTTATAGTCTCGGTCTCGAAACATCAAAGTCTTGGTATTTATTATAATACACTCGGTCTTGGTCTCCAACAAAAAATACACTCGGTCTCCAACAAAATATATAAAAAAAAATACAGGTATTGGTCTTGATTTTGGTTTCCATCCTGATATATATGTCGTGGGAACTGATTTCGGTAGATATTTACAAATATAAATTTTGGGAACTACAAATACTGAAGTGAAATTTCTTCACCAGCCGTCACTAAACAATGGATACGGCCAAGCAGGTAGTAGAGAGATACCCAGCTGATGACTCTGAAGGTATGGAAATGATCTTGCCCTGCCGGAGGGTCAAAAAGGCATTTCAAAGATACAATGTCGTCATTCTTAGTAGTGCCAACAGGGAGCTTTTGTTCTCCAAGGCCAAATAGATATTGAGGAAGATTAGGTAGAGGCTATGAGATAACAACTTTGGGAAGCAGCTCCTGTTAATGTCAAATAAAGAGCTAGAAGAAAAATAAATTATGTAGATATTTTATTATTCGCCAGCAGACTATCATTTAGTTTTTTTCTACATATATACTGTATTTTTATTATCGTAAAATGTTGTAAATAAATACAGTCGAAAAAGGTGTATAAATCGATAATTTAACTTAAAAATGTATATATATATATATAGGTTTAAAGAAATTGTATATTTGTGTATGATCGCAATTAAATTCATCGGATCGATGATAGCAAATGGTTATATTTATATAAATGGATATATCTAATTGTTATATCGCTATATCGCAGTGAATTTCGGATCGCAATTTTTCCCCTGATCGCTCACAAGCCTAGTATTTGGCCTCTTTTCGATACTTTTTAACGGAAAATATAAAACAAAAAAGTTCCGAAAGGGAATATACATGTTAGTGTCCATATGATTTTTTAGAGGCAAACAAAAATTTGATCATGCTTTTTGACCACTTTCATTTTTTTAACGATAAAGGACGATTATATTTCAAATACATATAATAGGGGTGTGAAAATTGTTGAAATCCTTGTAAGTGTAAATCAAAAAGGAATAAATTTTCTTGGAGCCATTTGATCTCAGCCTGCATTATTATTGCCTCAAAATCATCTTTAGAGGCCTCAAATTCTCTCCTACCCTTCATAATGAATGTCTCACTTAGTCCCAGAGTTCGAGCAATTGTTATGTTGTCACTCCCATCACGAATTTCAAGGAGGGTTTCGTGCCTTCTCCAATATTTGGTAATGCAAATTTGTAAATTGATCCTTTTTAATTCAAATGGTTAAGGTTTGGACAAAAAAAAAATGCCTGTACTTGCCCAAGAGAGTTTGCTTTCGTAGTTCTATAAATAGCTTGCTCACGTATGAGATAGGAATGCAACTCTCCCACCCCCTAATGAGGGAAAAATATTAATTATCGGGGAATTAAAATGGTATATTCAAGCACTAACCACTCCCAAATTTAGGGAAAACTAAATAATAATTGGGCAATTAATAGGGTACATTTGGGCAATATTTGACTTTCAAAAAATTAACTTAAGAAACAAAGTTTAATATTAGTGCACATAACATCCCCCCCGCCCCCAACAAAAAAATAAACTTCACAACAAAAATATATTTTTTTCCCCAATACTTCCTTGCAATATAAGTGCATGATTATTACACATACATATTCTTTTGTCAATACCATTTGTAGAATATCTTTAAAAAAAGACTGGCCTTCTTCTTTTAGATGAACATCCACATAAATATGAGTCATAGTGGATTAATAAAAGGAAAAAAATACAAAAAAATTAATAATATCCCTCAGGACATATTTTCTTCTCTTTACCTATAAGTACATATCGACAGTTTCTGAGCCTCAAATATGCATAGACATGTGTACCTAAAAAATGATAAAACAATTAGAGGAGTAACATGATCATTTTTAACTTTCATTTTCCTTTTCGTTTTTGTTGAAAATTTCTCTTCTCCTATTAATTAATGTAAAAAAAACTACCACAAATTATTGACAAATGATTATTATGATTAAGTATAATTAAAAATCTTATTGTAGAACTTTTTATTAACATTTTAATAAGTGTTTTTTGTTTGTTTGCATCCAGGCTACGCGTCCTTGCCCATATAATTATGGACAAAAAAACAACAACCCTATTAAATATATAAAAAAACAATGGCTTTAAATCCTTGTCATGTAAAAAAAAAAAAAAAAAAACGAAGCTTGATAACTTAGAACACACTGATTATGTACATAAGTAGGCAGATATAGTATTTGTCAGATAACTCGAATTTCCAGATAGTTTAAAAAATATAAAAGTCCTTTTTATTTCCGTTTATAAATTTGTGAAATACTCAAAGAAATGTTTTTTTTAAAGTCAAATAAATTGTCATTAGTTGACTTTAGGGTTGTATTAATTAGAAAATCTCTTCTGGCCTCATTCCATAGTCCAAGGATCGACTCCAGCATGCTCCATAAGAGATAAACTCACAGGTTCATTTACAAAATGAAACCCTCCATCTACTTTTGTGATCCTCCAAATTGCTTATTGTCCCAAATTCTCCAAAATGTCGAGGTCCATCTCCACTTACTTTCATAATAAAATTCTGGTCATCGCTTCGCTTTACATAGCGAAGTTATTTTCTATTTATTAATAGGTTGCGATAAATGATTATTAACTTCCACTTACGCGGTCTCCAATTTCAAGATGGAAAGAGAAAGTATAAGTTTACGGGCAAACTTATAGTATAAAAACATTAAAATGTCCCAAATTTTAAAGATCCTTCTATAGGACATACTTTTTCAGAATATCCAATAAAGTACCTCAGTTTTTCGAATTAGTTATGTATGGTTAAAGTATATTTCATACATAATACTAATTTGTAAAAGTCCTTTATTTAGGCTTTATCAAAGTATTTATTATCCTTATAAGGATTGAATCGAACATGGTTGAGATTGATTAATGATGACGTCATTTCTCAAAAATTTTCTATGAGACAACTTTTGGGTCCAATTTGGACGCATCATCCAGATTTAGAACGGGATGTTCAAATTTTGTGATCCCTACATTGGCTTAATCATATTTCTTCCATTAGCCATTTAAGTTAATCGCAAGATATACAAAAAACATTGATTAATTGTAAATCAACACGAGTAAAAACTTCCATTGTTTTCAAAGTGCAGCTTTTAGATTCCTTCCTTTATCATACAAATAGAACAAAAATAGAGGAAAAGTCCGTTATTCCAGATTCAATCAGTCCAAGTTTTTTAAATTCTAAATAAAGAACGTTTTTTTCTATTACAAAATAATTTTGCACAAAATATCAATTCATAGCAATCCCAAGCAGGTCGGTATATCTGTGGAACCAAAAAATTCCCGACTGTTGTGATATCTGTTCCTGAAAGCAAACAGTGATGAAGTCCAAAGATTGTTTAGTGTCAGGGTCGTTACTACACGATTTTTCTTTTAAGTTTGACTACAATTTAAAATTGAATTTATGAATATAGATATTTTTTTTTTGACTTATTGATGAGCTTTTTTTTTTCCATAAAGCCCAAAAATTAACATATTTGGTAGAAAAATACAATTTATTTAACATTAGCACCAAAGAATTTTGCTGTTTTATTAGAATAAAATGTATATTATTTATATTTCAGCTAGGGATGGGTCATAGACTCCCAATGCCCCCGTATAGCTACAGTACGGGTTCCCTTCATTGCTGTATTAAAGTTAAAAATGTTTTTGTATTGTTTTCCAATGTAGGTATAAATTTAATTATTTACAGAGTTATCCTTAGAAAAATATATACAAAAACATTAATAAAATGGATTTCTCATATCTCGAACAAAAATGACTTGTACTCTTAAATTCGAGTTATCCGACCTATGTATTATATATATATTCTTCCCTTGTCTTTCTTGAGGTATATACTGTGTACCTATAGTAGATAACTAGGGAGAAAAATAATTTCTGCGTGGGTGTAAGAATAGAAAAAAGAAAGAGAGAACAAAATAGGCGCAAAAAACGAGGAAGAAAAAATAGGCGCCAGTTTTATTTGATGGTACGTATGTACATTGTACGTACATATATTGAACACATCAGAAATTGGCACTTTTTTTATTGAATGCTATATATGAAAATTGTATAGAATAACTTGCTAGTTTCTTTTCTGTATTAGAGCTCTAGAGACAAAAATGAGATACAACGTACTTTGTGCATAAAATCTCCTCAAGAAACTAATTGAGTTAGAAACTAATGACATATTCACATACTCGTAAATATATATTTTACGTAATTTAATTAGATATGTTATAAAAAAATATCATAAAGCGAATCCCGTTGGCGAAATATATATGTAATTTTCGTATTTCAAGTGTTTTTAGTACTGATATGAAATGCACCTTTAAATACTACAAGGACATAACCAGGAAAAAGGAACGAAGCACGCAGCTTTGACCATACTTTACTAAACAGGCCCAATGATGTAATTATTATTACGACAGTGAAGTATACAATGAGGTATGAACATTGCTTACTTAATAGTAAGTTGTTTACAAAGCACGGCCTTTTCTCAATAACACAAAAATTTACACTTATTCTATTGTCAGCTCTCTATGTTCTTTCCCTTAATAATCAAGTTGGCTGAAGTGGCTTTGAGGATCTCGGTGTTTGGATAACGTACACTACAGGCCTTCTCATCGTCATGAACCCAAAAGGTGTAGGCATATGGGTGGGCATTGGAGTTATAGGGGCCACAAGTATCAAAAAAGAGTTCTAAAGAACTCAAAAAACTTTAAAAGATTTTTGCAACAGAGGAGATGCGTTTCTTTCATTGCTGTTATCATAAGTGGCCTCTCCATCCTCATTAGACTCCTTCCACCAGCTTTTTGATAGCATTCTAGACAGTCTGATGTGAAACCCCCAGATCTCAATTGGTTTGGGCTGTTTTATTTAGCTCCAGTTTGGATTTTTTAAAAGAGCTCTTCTTCCCTCCAAGTTTTAGACTTTAGACGCGCTGATGGTATAGACGCCCAACTGCTTGGAGTGTGCAAATGGAAATTCGTGGGTCACGTTGAAGTGTCATTTTCTCGACTTGTACGTAAGCTAGAAAGCTCAGCTTTTTTTTAAAACTAATTGTCTATGCTTTAAAATGTCGATACATGAATTAATTTTGATCACTCAACCTTCATTCATTATTGAATTCGTAAGTGTTGAGATTTCAATAGACCACCTCGTACAAATCGATCATATTTTTACAACTTTACAAATCCGTTTTCTAAAGTTTGAATGGTAAAACTCGAATTATTTTATGTAATTAAGCTGTTGAAAATGTTCAAAAGTTACTGAATAATAACTCCATTATTTTAAATAACTACTAACTGATGATAGGTGTTACTTATATTTCTTTTCGCAGGAATAGTTGTAAGATTCAATAAAGTCATCGATGTGATAGCTGGAGACAGTGACGTCGTCTGGCTAGTTATTCTTGTTAATTTCACAACTTGTTTACTTATTTGTTTATTACTACATCTTAGTACATTGGCGCCTTCTTGCGGATTGGGAGATTTTTTTAGTTTGCTTATGTCCGACTGAACATAATTTATCAAAATTAATTCAAACTACAAAGAGAAATGGAGAGATTATGATTCATCTGTGAGAGACAAGTGACATAATTATAAATCATTTTTTTAAGATGATGTAATAAAGTGAGTAGCATTGTTGCATGTAGTGTGTACACATATCTAAACAAATATAATCTGCCAAATATAGGTAGGGAGTTAAATCCATATATAAATTGGTTTCTATTACATAGAATACTTCAACAGGTCAATTAAAAGTACCTATTTTCTCCCAAAAGGATATATTATACTATTGTTTCTTCAATCTTATGGCACGTAAGCAGACTATTGGGCGGATTTTTTTTTTTTGCTAAAGGATGATTTTCCGAACTACATTTGAACCACATGCTACTATATATATAATGATGATTTATGACTATAATTTTCTAAAAAATGGTACTTCAAAATATTAGTTATACCATAACACTATTAAGCTTTATTAAATAGGTTAAATTCTCATAAGTGTTGATTTGAATTGCAACAATCCAAGACGAATTAACTGGTTAATGTAATCTCCCCGTCATATTACTACCTGAAAAATTATTGAACAGATTGAGTTATCATAATTATTCATCTAAGACTAATTAACGAGCTAATGCAATCTCCTCTTCCCTTTTATTTTTTAGTAATAGAGTGGAGAACAAAAAAAATGTTGCTAGGCAGAAGAAATGAAGGAGGAGGAGGAAGATTTAATTTTTTTTTTTTAAATATATAAGATATAGTTTAGTGTAATTGTTACCAAAATCATTCATGAGCCTTAAAAACCTACATGAAAAATTTCTACAAAACCCATTAAGTGTTTTGCCCGTGAATCCAGGAAACCCGAAAGCACTGATATTTGCATTTAATATATATAAGTAATATCATATTATCATTTTAAATTGAATTCAAATATGCAATGTCATATAAATACATTAAATATCATTTTCCAGCCTAAGATCCCTAATGGTCATTCGGCAATATGTCCTTCGACCAAAATGTTTTTTGACAATCGTCTTAAAACCCCTTTGGAATGTCCAGTGGGTGAACAAAGAGAAGTCATGGACAGGTTTAATGTGGGGCTGAGGGAAAAATAAAATGCAGATTCCTTTCAGGACTGTGATTAGGATGTGTCTTCCAAGGAATTACTTTTTGAGAGTGTATTTATTTTAAATATTTATATATATAATTTTATAAACTATGACTTTTTTTTAATTAAATATATATATAAACCGTATGCGTCATAAGTCATAGTACACTTTTTATACAGATAATCACTTTTTAATTTTTGCAAAAATTTCATAAAAAGGGAGAAATATTAAAAAGCCACCGTAGGTTTTTAGGAGTTCCAAAATACAGAAATGGAAGAACTTCGTCAAAAAATCGTTACCCGCATCAAAGGCGGTGACAATCCCTCCGTGATTTCACGTAACTTCAGGATAAGTAGAACCACTGAATACAACGTCAAGAAGCTCCATAACAAAATAGAATCCTCTGTCGATAGCCACAGGTCGGGAAGACCAAAATTGGTACGCACAAAAAGCCTCATAAGAAGTGTGAAGGCAAAGATAGACGGCAACCTTTGTGATAGCATCTGCCAAATGGACAGGGACCTCAGGGTTCACAAAACGGCTGTCCGGAGCATCGGTAAGGAGGATTTGGGCCTCAAGTCTAGGGCTGTCACAAAAAGGCCGGGATTTGACGGTTTCACAGGCAAAAGAGGCTGGAACGATCGAAAAACCTCCTTAATATATCTAATAAACCCAATAGGCAAGTATTTATTTTTTTGGATGAATGAATTTTCACATTCAATCCAGTCAGTACTCAGGTGGGCTTGGGTAAATCGCTATGACCCCCAAAGACGCCCTTTGTGGATAACAGATACCTTGACGGCCAATTAATATAAAATTATCATGTCCAAGAAGGTGTTTCCCACCCTCAACGCAACCTATGGGATTGGAAATTGGGTAGGGACATAGGACAGAGCACCGTGCTGAGCATCCAAGGTCTCCCAAAAGTATTTGAAAACGAATTAGGGACGAATGGATTTAGGTTCATGGATATGTGCCCGCCCAACTCCTCCAACATGAACTTACTTGACTACTACGTGTATATTTCCGTAGAGAGAAAGGCTAACGCCTACTACCACGGCAGCGTTGAGGTCATGAAGGCCAAGGTGGAGGAGGAATGGATCAACATTGCGGCAACATCCTCAGGAAAGTTTTGTCGTATGTTTCGAGCCTGCCTGGAGCTCTGAATTGTGGCAAAGGGCGGAATATTTGTAAAATAATTGAAATAAAAATATTTTTCATCTCCTTTTTTAATCTATTTTTTGTTTCATTAGTAATAAATGTACAAGGACTTCTCACGCACAGTATTTGACAAAATTCTGTCAAACGCTGTCCTTATGTTTTATATGCAGAGAATCAATGTCTTTAGAATAAAAAATCTAACCGAACCAAAGTCTTGAGTGTTTTGGAGTCTCCTCGTCCCAGTTTTGTGGAGAGGAAGGAGCAGCTCAATACAGATGCAAACATCGAATTTCTGGATTAGAAAGTACTACCTTGGACCAAATAAAAGTTCGGGAACAACTTTGTTTTCCCTCAAGATAGAGCTTCGTGTCATCGTTCCTCTTAGAAGGTAAACAATTCAATTTTTGGGACCCTATGTTTTACGTTCAAGTACAGGGCCTACGTAAATACTTTTTTTAAATCCAAATATCATGTTTTTATGTACATTACTCAAAATTAAAGTATGTATCTTACGTGGAAGAAGTGCAAAGATAATTCTTTACTGATTAACAAACAATTAGTAATACTGATTGTGGTCTTAAACGTACTATCTCTACTTATAAATTTGTTTTGAATTCCAAGAAATTTATTAGAATATAAAATAAATTTATAAATATTGAGTTGATCCATATCTTCCAGCCTTTCCTCAAAAAAAGAAAAAGGACTACACAAAAAATTGGTCATTAGCCAGGAATTATGATTTAATATTTATCAGGCATTGTTCACAACTTCAAAAGAGCTAATTTGAATTCAACATGCAAAATTTAAGAAAAAAATAAACATTGATATCTAAAACCAGAATGCGATATTTAATATTTTTATTTTAGTATTCAGTAACGCCGTGTAATACAGGGTTGATCTTATCTAGTGGTACACATTTTATTTTTTCAATCCAGAGTGACATTGTGCAAAATCACGGAGGAGAACAATTCTTATCTCTAAGCAGAACAAGCTGAGGTGGTTTTGGCCAACAAAAATTTGGGCAAAGATATGCTTTTTCTGATGATCTTTTTTCACCGTTGATGCCACTCTGAATACGCAGAACAGCCGCTCACAACCAAATATCCAGATAATATCAAAGTTTATAACGCCTACTACCACGGCAGCGTTGAGGTCATGAAGGCCAAGGTGGAGGAGGAATGGATCAACATTGTGGCAACATTGTCAGGAAAGTTTGTCGTATGTTTCGAGCCTGCCTGGAGCTCTGAATTGTGGCAAAGGGCGGAATATTTGTAAAATAATTGAAATAAAAATATTTTTCATCTCCTTTTTTAATCTATTTTTTGTTTCATTAGTAATAAATGTACAAGGACTTCTCACGCACAGTATTTGACAAAATTCTGTCAAACGCTGTCCTTATGTTTTATATGCAGAGAATCAATGTCTTTAGAATAAAAAATCTAACCGAACCAAAGTCTTGAGTGTTTTGGAGTCTCCCCTCCCATTTTTGTGGAGAGGAAGGAGCAGCTCAATACAGATGCAAACATCGAATTTCTGGATTAGAATGTACTACCTTGGGCCAAATAAAAGTTCGGGAACAACTTTGTTTTCCCTCAAGATAGAGCTTCGTGTCATCGTTCCACTTAGCCCAGGCCTTCCTGAGAACAAATTGCCCGATTTTTGGGACCTCAACATGTGGCCACCCTCCTCTCCAGACGCAACCCTCTTGGAATGCTCTATTTAAGTGTGATTGGAGGGGAGGGTGTGTGTCCACCCTTTAGAGGCTTCCTTCAAGAAGGAGTGGACCAAGCCCGAGTCTGACTACATAGTCAAGTTCTGCAACATATTGAATAAAATTTGTTCGATTTTGTTGAAGAATGGCCTTACAAAAGATCTCATTTAAATTTTACTCTTCAAAAATGCTAATTATTTAAATGTGTACCACTAGATAAGTTCACTCCTGTGTATTAGAGTGAAATTTAGTGGATCCATATTAATAGTTGGTAATGAAAATAGCTGAAAATAAGGCGTTAAAGAAACATTCCAACATTAATTTGTATCATTTGGTTACTTTAGATACCAGTTGCACACATAAAAACGAATGGCTCAGAACCAATTAGTATTTTAGCTTCTTTTTTTTTTTGCGAAAGTACTTTTGTGTATTATATAATACTTTTAATTTGCAAAGGTCCTACTGATCATGACGTGATGAACAAGAGTTAACAATTGTATATTTTAAAGAAAGTGAAAGGTAGACAAGATAGTAGTTCCTGCTCAGTCTGCTTTACATATACATTAATAGTTTTGATGCAGTCCAATTGAAAATACATGTCAAGCTTAAGAGAGATAAATAATTTATCTTAATCTTGAAATAAAAAGGTTTCTTTGAGATTCATCTTTATGATATTCTTTTTTCGTTTCTAAAATTGTCTTTTTTATACTATATTAGGTATGTATTATATATTAGTACATTGAACATATATTATGGCATGGCAAAAAAAAAACCAACTTTCATGCATTTATTAATGTGTACGAGTACACGGGCAAACTGAGGCGGAGGCCAATCGTCATGAACACTTTTTTTTATTATATTGTGTCTCTATATATCTTGAATCATTTTTAAGGGCGATATCACAAAACTTTTTAGGTATTAATTATGTTTTATGTATATTTGACTAGTCAACACAAAAATAAGCCAAAATTATTATTTTTTTCTCAAAATGGAGTCTGCCTTAAATTCCTATTATCGATTTTGGAGACTCTGCAAGTTGCACTTAAGAAGTAATGACTCATCGTTAAAGGTCATATTGGGGCTTAATAAAGTTTCATCAAATAACTGAATGTTTAAAACATATTTGACTTATGTATATCAACCTATCTCTAAAATTAGAATACAAAACATACTACGAACAAAGTATGTACATGAATTATTGTGCTCTATCTATACGGAATGGGGGCCCACACCTTGAAATAGCGTTCAATACCAATTTTATTCAGTTTTTGTCTTCTCTTGATAACAAGGTTTCAGTACACAACCAAACGACAGCTGAAACAAAAATAAAAAAGTTTTATTTTGATCCCATAACTCTCAGGGTAAAAATGTTGGAGCAACAACAAAAAAGGCTATGTTAGTTAGTTCTCCTCCACGCTGTTGTTAGTGCCGAGAAGGCTACAAAGACCTTTGGCGTCTCTGTCCAAACTTCCCACACCATCTATAAGTTCATTACAGCCCTATACACCCAAGAAAAACTAAAACTTATGTAGTGAAAAGATGGCTGACTTCTGGGCTCCTTCCTTGTGGCCCTCCTCTAAGCCTGACCTCAACCTCATGGACTTTGTAGTTTGACGTGTTTTGGAGAAGAATGTCTGCTACAGCTTTCATATATATTTGGATTTGCTCTGAGCTCCCATCATGACACAGTGTAGTAGACCAAGAACGTGGGCTTCATCGTCAAGACTTGTCAACCTGTTTCCCTACAATCAAGAGTGGTAATGTTGTCAGTTGTAGACAGTAGTCTTTTCTTGATTCCATAAGCATCACAATTCTTATAATTTAGTAATGCTACTGCAAATTATATATGCAATTTAGTAAATTGTTAATGTCTTCTTCATCAGCACAGTCTACTTTGTTTAAAATGCAATAAGCTTGGTGACAGCTAGTGATGTTAAAAAAGGTAAAAATTCTTTGTTTAATTTCCACTATCTAGTTTGTGAACAACTTTACATTCAATAATACAGTATTCATAAAAAATATATGTATGGACATGTTTTACTTGCTTATCGTTCCACTAAAAAAAGAGTACTTTAATATGAACACTTTAAAAGGACAAAACCAAAGATACGTCTCTAATCCTGTAAAACTTTTTAAATCTAATGAAAAGAGAAAAAAAATATCATTCAAGCCCAAAGGGCCATAAGTGTCCTAACAATTTTAAACTGTCTTAACTTTTGCTTTCTTCATAAAATCATAGAGAAATCTTCAACAAATATTCGAGTAAGTAGCCAAGTATTACCTAAGCAATACATATTTAAATGATACCTACATGAAAAGCATATGATAGGTGGAATGTTATTTTATCGAATTCCAAAAATTTAGATAGTTTAAAGCCTTATATAGCTCGAATATAAGGATCTATGATCAAAGGTTTTTTATAAATTTTAGAGATCTTTTATGTATTATTTTTTCTTATAATTTAAAAATATCTTAAATATCCTGAAAAATAGTGCAATGGTGAATGAATGAATATATGGGACACCAGTGTCCCGTCGATCCAAAAGGGTATAAATAGAGAGTTTAATGTAGTTGTGATGATCAGTTTTTAACTTTTCTGATGAAAATTACTCATTAAGTATTATGTAGTACATTATCCGTTTTCAAAACTTCTGGATATACAATATACAGAAGTTTATAGTTATGTTATTCAGATGTTTCAAATAGGGGTTTTCAGTTATGTCACAATATGCATTTTCCTTACAATTTTTGAATGATATTACGAGAAATACGTCCGTAACGGAGAAATCTTTACTTTTCGGAGAACTATCATCGCCTCTTTACTATTATCAATAATTGTTTAATGTAGATGGGTCGTTTTGCAAATAATATTAATTTTGATTTAATTTTGTATAAAAGATACTTGATTTTTCTATTTATTACTTCACTCATAAATGATGGTTTTTATTTGATAATTTAGTTTTAGAATTTTACAACTAAATTATATTTTAGTATAATTGAATTCAATCTTTACATTCTGTAAAAAAATAATTTTTTCGTTTTAAAACTATTCTGATCTCATTTTTAATGTTTTTAAGATGTGGCAATAAGTGATAAAATAGTCAAAATAATTTTACAAAAGTATTTTTATGTATTTATAACTTTATTTTGCAAAAAAAAAAAAGTAAAAAGAATCAGAATGTTGAAAATCTTCCTTCACCAAAATCCAACGAGGCATTTTAATTTTTTTAGTTTAAAGTCATGCTTGAAATCCGATTGAACCATTGTTATGGTCAAACGAGGGCTCTGGGAGGTATCTAGCACTCCTTGTTTGAACAATCAAACTAATTGAAGCTATTACGAAATCTATTCTTCAAAAATTGTTTTTTTTTTCTCCATAAAATATTTTCTTTCGGAATTTAAAAAAAAATAAAACAAGCAAATAAACTTCTTTAATATTTTCAAGTTTGCACCATAAATTCTACTTATATCCATATTTATAACAGCAACAAGAGCGCAAGGATATGGATTTCTTCTATTGGAATATAAAAAAACTTGATACTCTCTCCCTCGGACCATATGCATTGATATTAAAGAATATGGATATTGCTGAAGTAATTAAGAACTTATGGCCTTCACTTTTTCCGTAGAATTTCTCAACTCAAATTCGGAGGTTCAGCAATCTTGAGACGTAATTAGGGACTCGACGTTTTATACAAGAGTCTGTAGAAATAGAAAAAACAACTTAGGAGGTAAGGAGTACAATTGTTTTTTCCACATGAAGACTCTTAATGTCCTGCATACAAATATTTTGGAGTTGGTAGTAATTAGTTTTTTCATTTCAGCGTATAATAACGCAACTTTCCTCCGCGGATATAAAGTGAAACTATGCAATCAGTTTCTAAATTTTGTTTGAACTTAACAAGCCATAAAAGTAATTTTTTTCCCCCCAAAGTAAATAGGTTTGGAGATGAAAATATGAATATCTGTACTTATAAATTTGTTTATACACATAAAAACTTGTTTCCACTTAAAATCACAGCAACAGAAACGGTTCCTTCTTGATTTGTTCTCCATTGATTCTTTTCCAGGACTGGAAAATATTTCAGTTACATTTTTAGAATTATGAGACTCACGAATCCGAGAAGGGTTCTTAAGCACCTCTTGACGTGTTCTTAACACATATTTCCACTCCTCTCTTAGACGAACAGTGTGTGTGGCTTCAGAGAAAGATCCTCCAAACACTTATATTCCATTTGTATCATTTTTTGGATCAATATATTTATTTTCCAAAAAAAAAAAAAAAGATTGACTCTAATTTGGGCACTTCAATCCGCTCTTTTCAAATAAACCTTTTTGCATTTGTAGAGATATTTTCAAATTTATCGACTATGCCTTTTGGGGCATTGTATTATAGTATTATCCATTTCACCATTTTCTTGAAGTATTTTTTTTTCTTGACACGTTGGGTAATTTGACCACTCTGATACTTATTAGGACAATTTGTAGTGAAATAGCCAGTCCTATAACCTTTTGCAAATATCTTTAGTTGACCCTGATATTTCACACATAGGAATTATACATAATTATTCATGCGGGGGAATAGTAAGTTTAAACTGCAAAATAATCGGACTTCCCATAGAGTCTTAATGTTGAATTCTTTGGTTCCTTACTATTCTTTTGATTTCTCCGTTTTAATGAAACACTTTCCGGATGAAAAAATCTTTTTCATCATGAGCGAGAGCAATTCTTATGGTCAAAACTTTTTTAAGGATTATAACAATCATATTGCAAGCGCCGAAGCAATGATGACTTATTTGGAGTATACAATAATCTAGCTAAAGAGTATGAAAGATTGTGTTTACTAACTCTTCATAAGTAGGTAGCTTAAGTAAATGATCACCATTTAACGTTTCAACATTATTACATATTTTTTAGAGTATTTATATAATTAGTTTGAGGGTGAGGCCTACTTGAGGATTAATTTCTTATCAAAATAAATTAGGCTGCAAGCTTACAAAAAGCACAAATACAATTTTTTTTTAATCACAATTCAAGAAAAAATAAACAAAATTGCTCAACAAACGTCTTTTTACTTTTTTAACGGATCTCACCAGAATCCTTGAAGATCATCTTAATACTATATTATATCACAATTCACTTGCCATGTCACTTATTTCTAGAAAAAATCTATTTTCACTTCACTAAAAAATAAATAACACATCTTTTCTTTATCAGTGTTTCAAACTTTTGAAATATTTTTTATTTTTCTTGTAATAGTTATTTTTTATTAAGCACCAATTTTTGAAATTTTTTGAAAAATCTTTCAAAAATTGTTTTTTAAATTTCTGTTAAATTGATTGTTTCTTTATTATATTCAATAGTAGAATAGTAGCAGATTACACCAAAATACGTCCAACCTTTTTATCAGTCAATACTAATGTCATGGACATTAGGATGTCCCGTTAATGTATTTTTCTGAGCTATGCACAGACAATAGGCATCAAAATTTGTGTCATTTTACACAGATAATGAAAATATTAAAAAAAAAAAAAAATACCCTCACAGATTTAAAACTTTATGTTTAAAATAATACAAAAAAAAATTTTGATAGTTATTTTATAATTAAAACAAGAATCGACACTAGGAAGAGTGCATAACCTCTGCATTAATCATTGTTGGTTGTGACTTTGACCTTGGGCCTCTTACTGTGACCATATATAATCTTAGTGCCATGTTTGATCAAAATTCCTAACTTTTATTATTAAAATCAATGATACTATAATTTTGCATCATTTGAAGGGCTCTACCGGTCTTCGAATTTTTGTAAGAATTTTTATAATTAAACTGATTCCCTAAAATAATGCAACAATGAATATTGAAAGGTATTTTATTATTAAAATCAATGATCCAAAATATAAAAAAATAATATAAGTAAATTAATGGTTATAACCCACGACAAAACTCAGAATTAAACTTATTTTTGTGTCCAAAATTTGGCATTTTTGCTCTAAATTAAAATCTATACGGACTTTTCAATCCACCCTTGTATACAAGGTCGGAGTAAAAAGAAACAGTTATTTTCTTATTCTCATTCGCAAGAAATAATCATAACCGACTATCTGGATAAGGCCAAAACTATTAAAGCTGCATATTATTAAGCGTTATTGGACCATTTGAAAACCAATTTACAAGAAACACGCCTACGATTGGCCTACAAAAAAATGTAATTTTCTTTCATGAGAATGCACCAGCTCACACCTCAGCAGTTGTGGTGACAAAATTAATGGAAATGTTGTTCCAACTCAAGATGCCTACAGCACTAACAATCTCATGCACCTTCACCCTTCTGTCATCCATCACCATATCATGGGTTTTATCAATTATTTATGGAGTAGTAACCTCAACAGGGCGTCGATAACGTTCAGTGTAACTTGTACATATATGACCCCTTCAAAAATTTTGAAACCACTTATAAGCTGTTATAATCGAAGATTCAAAGTCTCCATAATATTTAAAAGGTTCTTCTGAGTCCCCCGTTGCGTTTTGTATTTCATAAAGTAATGTTTAATCAATAAAATAAATTCTGTTGTGTCCTTTTTTGAAAATCATTCCGCATCCTCGATTCCAACAAATGGCAACCAGAAAGAAATATACTGATCTGGCTGAAAATTGGTGTTTGTTCTCCCAAGAGATGCAACTAACTAAAAATAATCTCAATTATTGCGCCATTATTGCCATATCTCAGACTTTGCACGGACTATTCAAACTACCCACGTAATTGAAAGCCCATCTTGAGGCCAATATAAGTATTTCAAATCATTTAAAGCTTCCAAATCTTAGCTAAAATTCTAGTGTATTTTAACTCATCCCACAAATTTCAAAGCAGCCTATATAACTGACTAAAATATGTCCATGAAATATGTATAATATACATACAACACATGAAGTAAAATAATAATTTTGGATGTTTTCCTTTACTTGGCTTTTGTTAAAAAATATTTTAATGTTGACGCACCACATGTTTCGTGTTATAATAAAACCCTTCATTTCAGTTAATTCCAAGAAATCCATAAATAGTGTAGTTATTTTGTGAAACTTCTAACTTGGAAGTATAATAGTAATTTAATAAAAAATTAATTTAATAAATTTCGCAGTTTTCACTCTTACATATATTATATAAACTTTAACTATACGAGTTTATAATTTTTTTTTCTTTTTCCTCCCTTTATGAAATTCTGTACATATTTTTTAATTAAGTGGGGTATTTATGGACAAAAGGCATAATCATAAAAAGATACGATTTTTTTATTGTACATAAAGAAGTTTATACTAATTATGTATAATAATTTAATAAGTGATTCATACTCACAGACCTTGAATATCTTTACACCTTGATAATTTTGTGGATCATACATAAGACATATGGGCAATGCCTCCAGGTTCGTAACAAGGATTTGTCTTTGGAAGGGGTTAACTACCTTAGAAATATATTACAAAATATAGCAAAAAAACTTTGTATCACTTTTCATTTTATAGAGAAAAAAAAAATAACAATATATATTCATTTTTTGACAAAGTTTAATAACAAGGATTGTATTTCCTACTCATTATTTTGGAGTTTGCCCCTGGATTAGGAGGGATATACTTCTTTATCCTATAGTCACGGCTCTAAATGTTTGATGATGATTGTTTTAGTAGGTTAATAAAGTATATCAAGGTCTTTGGCCAAATATAGCTATTTGACTACTCTTTGCAACAAAATTCAGACTTTGGAACAACTGACGTTTAAAACCCACATTAATTATTGTTGTTTACGCGATAAAACACGAACACGATCTTTCAAACGTGATTTTTAAAAATATGCTCTAAAAGCCAAACCTACTAATATTAGAGTATCATTTGGATTCAGAGGCATATTTTGAAACGAAATAACTATATAGTTGAAAATTATATGTAATATAACAATCGATAAAAATAAAAACATATTTATTAACACAGTTTTTACGGGATGAGTCTAATCATACAAAAATCGAGTAAAAAGAAGGATTATATTTGAAAGTTAATTTTTTTTTATTCAATTGCATTTTATTATAGAAAAAAACGATTTACAATTATTTAAACATTTCGGTATAGATTGATTTTTATTGACATAACTTTTAATTTTCTTTTACAATTTTTAATAAATAAGCAATTTAAGGTTGTTTGAAAGTGTTTCGAAATTAAAAATAATTAAGTTTACTATTTGAATCATTGTACGAAGCATCAAATGTTTTAGAGCCAGGAAATGTTTTCTAAAACTAATTAATAATAAGATTTTAATATGATTAGAGACATTTAGTAGGAACTGTATTCAACATAACTTTATAAATCATTTTATCTTTTGAATGCTGGAATGTTTTTCTTCAATTGTTTTTCTTTAAATTTTCCTTTAGAAAAGTTATTTTAAGTCAAAGTATGCCACTAAATCGAAATTATACCCACAATATGTGGTGTTTAATAAAAGGCCTTAAAGGCTAAACCTACTGCATTTGAAAATTTTAATGGTCTTTTTTGTGTTCTATAGCTTAAACAACAATAATAAATCTGGGCTCTAACCGGTGGGAGAAATGCTGTAGCATAGTTCTATTGAGTTTTGATGACAATGCTCCCCTTTTGCTAGTAGTAATCATATTATGTATCTTAAACAATACCATTGTTCTATATTCCAATATTTATTTTTTTAGTTTATATACCAACTGAAATTTATTAAATTTTGAAGTCAATGTTGACATTATGTGCAGGATGGGAAGTAAAACATGGGCTGTTAATTAATGTTAATTTTCTCATTATTGTAGGAAGGTTGAGTGATTGTTTTTTGACATTCTGGTTCAACCATTCTTTGTGCATAAACAAACTACTCTAAGCCTTATGTTATCTCGTCATCATGAATGAGCAAACAGCCAAAAGATAGCGTATCTTAGATCTCCTGGATGCTGAAGTTAAGATGTTGAGAATTATGGACATTGTAAAGTGCTCCAGGGCCCTGGTTTTTTAAGGTGGCCGAGATGAAAAATGATGGAGAAGATCTCTCCAGCGAGTGGAGTCCACTATTTAATGTGGAATATGGAGTTCCAGTCCAGCTTGGAGAAGAAGATCAAGGAATATCCCACCAAATCGATGAATCATCTCGCCAGCAACTTATCCGTAGCTTGTAGGACCATTAGGGTGATTTGGGGTTGTCCTCATACACAAGAACTCCATGCCAACTTCTAACAGAGTTAATAAAGGCCATGAGGCTCGAGAGTCCACGTTTTGCTGCCCAAAATATTTGCAATCTTATTACAAAAGGTTGGGATCAGGAAATTTATGGAAAACTATCCAAGTGGCTATGAAAAAAAAAAAAATCAAAACAGTACTAGTGTACTGTTTTCATTTATATATTCTAAATAATGCATTTTTAGCTTTTAAGGTAAATCATGCAATCTTTTCATATAAAGTTATGTATTTTAAACAACATAGTATATTAATAATACACATAAGTACAAAATATCCTAGATTTCTATACAATTATTGTGTTATATCCGATGGTAATGAATTAGAGTTCACAGGTTATGGTAAAAATAATATATATTGATACTTTTTTTCAGGTTCCATACTGTCCTACCATTGATCAATATCGCATTCAATGTTATTGCCGTCGTTTTGAACAACGGGGATAAAGCTAATACGCACAACGCCTTCAGTAATATTTGTCTCAATGGTGGCTAATAGGGATCCCGTGCTGAGTCTGGAAACTGTATTGGCTTCCCCGTCGACCATACACTACATTACACAGTCAAGAGTGTTAGTATCATTTAAAGAGGTAGATTAATAGTGATAAAATTAATTTGATAACGTCCATTGACCAACTGTACTTTCAGAACATACAAAATACTGCAGCAAAAATAAAAATATCGTGAGTAAAGTCAAAAAAATCTTGAAAACAAGTTTAATTTGGAGGAAATTTGCAAGTCAATATTTGCAAATTCGAAGTTTCTAGTAACGTGTTGTTGAATGCATATTAATTCTTCGTATATCCATTACACCTAAATAGAATCAATAATATTTTGATTTTATGTATAAATTAAAAAGTTCTTTACCTAAGCTTTAAGTTCACTGTTTTTGTCGTTGATTTTCTAGCACTACTTTGCTTATTTATATATGTTTTGTATTATTAATGTTAATAAAAAAATACTTTTCCAAATTCCCTTATTCATTTATTATTAAACACGGTTTAAATCTGTCTAAACGTAATTTTTGACAAAACTTCCAAAAGCAGTAGAGCTAGAATATTAGTTTTTTTATTACTTTTGTCAGCTCTGTAGAATTACAATTTTTTTTATACTTCTTGTGTTTGTGTAGCTCAAAAAAATGCATGGACGCGACACACTAATATTCATGTCTTAACAAGGAATATCGTATTCAGGAGCACAAGGCCAAATTTACCTATAAAAAACAAGAGTACGATAAACAGTCGACCACAAATTTCATAGTTTTTTTTGTGTTAGTAGCATGCCATATTGTTACATTTTATCAAGCTATGGATATTTTGTTTTCATTTCCTTATGGAACAGTAGGGTAGACCGGGGTAGTTGCATCAGTTTTTGTATCCCTTTCAATTACTCGCAGTAGGTTTCACTGAAATACGTCAAATTTGTTTGAATCTATTCAAAGGTTAAACCAATTAATATTTTTTTACACAGACTGTATTTAAACGCAGTTTATCTGTCCTTGTAGACAAGGACGATTCCAATAGCTTAAAAATTCGAGTTCAATTAGTAAACTAAGAATAGTTGACTAAAATATATTTTGTTGGAATAAATAACTAATTTTATTAATTTAATAGATCACTAATTATTATTATAAATCCAAGCCATTCACTCTCATAAGCCAATTTAGGGGCTTACTCTGTCTAATAAACATGCTTTCTGTTGAAACAACAAAAAATAAACAATGCAAGAAAAATTGCAGGACTTCTCAAAACTTTCCACTTTGTACTGAACGTTAAACTATATTCTGAATTTCCCATCACTGTGTGAGTTTTGAATTTTGATAAAACTAAATTGACAGTGAATAAAATGATCGATGATTCAAATGCTATACATGAGAGCAAATAAAATGAAAAACTCATGCATTATTACGTGTTTTTCCAAAAAAAAATACTTTGAACATTCAAAACAGTTTTTAGAGAATATCTCTAAGACAAGTTACCCAAAATCTTGGATTTTTGGCAAAACAATCATAATTATATTTCACTCTAGCAATATACAGTTTGTGGCTGTGTATCTATAAACATAAAAAAGGTCATGTCTGCAATTACCATACTGAACATCAAAATGCAATTTATAAATACTCTGATTAATATAGGGTTTGACTTTGTAATTTAGAAGGAATAATTATTTTGGAAAAAACATAAAAACAAAATTAGTTTTTTGAGAAGACGGAAGCACTGAACAACTGTATTCTATATCAATTCTACCAAAAAAAAATAAAAAAATATATATGGGAATGAGGCTAACACCAAAATACTAACATTTCAGCGCGGTGTAAAAATTGTAAAATCCAATATTAATAAAACAACGTTACTAGTCGACCTACATAGAAGCAAAAATAATTAAGAAACATTTAAAAAGGCTTCATTTATTGAATTTGGAGCCATATATCCGTAGATTTAACAAAATGAAAAGCAAATAAAGGCGTGGTAAAACTTTTCCTGAAATTAATACTTTTTTAGAAGAATATCTAAATGAATGAATTGTATTTTAATCCATTAGACATAAGGGAATGAAATATATGTAGCAAAAATTACATTTTATTTAATTTGAAGCCAATATGTGTATATGAGTATTGTATATGCCTGGTATCTACTACTTACACATTCATATACGCCCAGTCAAAATACTAAAACAAATTGAACTAAATTTATTTTTCAATATCTTTTTTATTTCTTTTAAAGTATGGTCCTTCCGTACTTGTTAGTAAGTAAATACTTTTTAAGGGACGTGTAGTAAAAAAAATCAATTACTTTTCAGTAAAATTAAAGGCTATAAGGAACACGGTTATAGTTCAAGTTCTAAAAATATGACCGGTTAATATGTTATAGAAAAGAAACCGAAAAATGACGTGATAACTCTGACAATTTGAAAAATCTTTAAGAATGGAACAGCTGTGCTCTCATGACGTTTTATTAGATTAGCTATGAGAGCAAGGACAATAACATAAATCCTACTCCGTACCAAGAAGGAACAAAGTCAGTGATTACTTCGATGTCGATCTCACTTCTACTCCAAGTCTGGCCAAGACTTGTTCTTATAACTCCACACCAAATCCTTAGTGTTACTCTCCGTCATTCATGAGCAAGCACACTTTATACTTAGATGTGCACTCCTCAATAATCAAAGAATAATGATATCAGCTTGTAAAAATAAAAAACTCATTTTCAGCTTATAAGTATAAAAAGTTTTGCACTCGTCGAAGGAGATATTGTTCACAACTCTATTTATCATTATTTAGATCAAAAATGCACTTTTTTGCTCCAAACTTATTTTTATTTTTAAAGTAGTCTCATTTTTCCTCTTGTATAAAAATCTTAGTTTTTCGCGAGTAGTGACAGTCAGTCAATTCTCATCAACTTTTATTGCGTCTGATTTTTCACGGTCTGCAAAATCATTCGACATGTATAGGAATAGATGTCACATCTGGGCCATATCTCCAGAACAAGCTCCTTTATTTCCAGACGAGTCACCATAGATGTGTGTGGACTTACATTGTTCTCATGGAACATAATTCATCTCCTTTTGTTCACTTACAATTAATCGCTTAGCCATAGGGAAGAAACTTATACCAGATTATTACAATTTGCTTCTATTGCAAATTGTGAATGATTATCTATTAGTAATAGGACACTCTTTACCTTTTCACCTATTTGGTTTGCATTTTTGTTTTTATCTAAGAAAAATAGTAAAATATACATATTTTCTTTGTATTAATGTGTCAATCCTTGATACAGAGTGAAACAATAGTTATTCAAATAACCTCAAAATATTTTGAGAAGTGTTTTTGAGCTCTATAACTTATATTTTTAAAGCCATATGTATAGTATTACTCATCGAGTCCAATACAACGCAAGATATGCATTGCTAATAAATTGAATTAATATGAAGATAAATTATTTGTACTTATCCATAGATTTTAATTGAATTTTAAACTCGTAAAAATGAAGGAGCCTTGAAAGAATAAACAACTTTTCTTTTCAAATTTAAGTAAAAATCATTTACTAACTTTTATATGTATACATAATGATTATTATTAAATGAAATAAAAATAATACGTACCCTGAGGCTATCTTCAATATATATAAAAAATCTCAATTTAACTCCTACCTTTAAATACGCATAATATTCATTTGAAATTTGCAATCCCTTATCAAATCTGTGTATATATTTTATAAACTAAATTCACTGTATATATACATACAATTATTAATAATCTTTGTTATTTATCTTCCTCCATTAAATTAAAATAATTAGAAATACATATCTTGGATTACGAGCTACATATGTCATAGAAAAGTACTCTAAAACTGACCCAAAACTCGTTCTTTATAAATAAGTCGATGTTCAGCATTATTGTCTAAAAGTCACAAGAAGAAACGGAATTATTCTTGCATAAGTCATCTTGTGCGTTGTACTTCTTTTGAGTAGTGATCAATGCAAGGAAACTCTCTTGACAAATTCACTCGTTACCTATAATGCAACTAAAAAAAACAAAGTATCGTAGTTACTTGAACACTAACTGCCTCGCAATATGGAGTACTACTACACTTGTTCAAGGTTGGACAAAAATTATACCATTTGGTTAAAATAAACCTACCAAATAAAATCTATTTTTCCTCTTCAAAATTCCATCCCGTGAGAATATTTTTTATTTGTAGCTTCCTTCTTAAGGTAGACGTTATGAAATGTATATATATATAGCGCTAACTAGTTTATGTTTGGTTTGCAGTAGTTAATATTTACATATTACTTATTTTGTTCATAAAAATGAGTATTAAGGACTGTTTACAAGGGATCCATTTGTGCTTTATGATGACTGATGAGTTAATGGCCTCTTCCCATCCTATTCACGATAACTTTCTTTTTTGCTATTTTTTCTATTTAATTCTTGAAATATTTAAAGCAGCTGACTCCAGCTACTAATTATTTGATACTAATTCAAATAAATCAAGGACTACAAATCAATGTATACTGTATGTAATATCTATAGAAAAATAAATAAGTAGCTCTTTATACTAATATTTATGTAATACATTCACCCATTATAATTAACAGTTGGCAATAAGAAAATATATATGCCTGGCTAGCATATTTTTTTAATTTTCATTTCCCTTTTGTTAGTCGAGGTTGCAACTAGATACAAAATCTCAAAGTGACTTTCTGAATTAAACAGCAATGAGTAATTACGTGATTATGGTTTCATAACTATTTGAAGTCATTCTTATTTTCGTGCCATTTTACATGTCAATTGGTTTCTGTGCCTCTGATTTCAAAAATTAAATCTTTTAATTCAACAGTTTTATGTAGATCCTACAAATGTCTTCAATTTGATATAGAAATGGTTGATATCACCCTCAATGAACCGTAGCGAATGTAACACTAATAAGTGATAATTTTACGAAAGTGCTGGAGCACAACACGTAAAAAATTACTATAAAACTGAAGATTAAGGAATAAATTGGGTGTAAACTACAATGGGGTAAGGATAAATGAATGAATCTAGGTATATATTTATTACTAATCTGAAGTTTTTCAAAATGTTTCTATGAAGCTTTATTTGAAGATTTGAACATTAATCTAATCCAGCTTATCAAATACATGAAGATCAGGGCCAATGATGTCCTCATTGCTCAACTTCATCAGAGTTTAGCCAAAGCCTCAATCATACTACAGTAGGGCAAGGCTACTAAACTAGCGTCTCGTGGCCCAAATCTGAATCTCCTACATAGTGTTGTAGCTGTTTGCCAGGTTCTGTAATTGATCGAGTTCATGACCGCGGTGAAGAATAGTCAGTACAGTACTTAACTCTAGGGATATGAATAATAAAGTATATGTTGGTAAAAGTATTATTCCTTCCTAATTTGAAAACTCTAACATATAATCGAGTAAAAAATATCCGAATTAATAAGAACCTCTGTCAGCAATTATCTCCCTAACATTATGATAAAATGTTATAAAACAATATGATAAAATCTATAAAATAATGTGGTAAAATGAAATGATATAATTTAGTGTGGAATTAAAGTAGATGTGGATTATTTTTTTAAAGTCTCTTAAAAACGCAAATTGAAGACGTTGTTCTCACCTCTTCGAGGAGGCTGTTCCATATCCGTATAGTTCGATTAAAAAAGCTACGTTGGAGGTAATTAGTATTTACGCCGATGGCTGAACTAAGTAAAAATTGGAAGACAACCTATTGTTGTATACCTTACTACATACTTTGGATATTACAATGAGTCAGTTCATTAATAACATTAAACAGCATCACCCCATCCTAAAGTTTCCTTCTTTTTTAAAGCGACAACAGCCAGACTAGATGTAAACCAACTTCATAGGATATATCGCCGCACACCATCTTAATAAAGCGTTTTTGTACATTTTCAAGAGCTCTGATTTCCTTTCTATACATTGTATTCCACAACTGAGAAGCGTAGTTTAATAGGCATAGCATTTGCTCCATAAAACTTCTTCATCAGATTTAAAATATTTCTGGTTTTAAAACTCCTTTTAACAAACCCAAGCGCTCTGTTTGCTTTTGTAACAATATTGTATATGTGAGTGCTGAATTTCATATTAGAAGATGTCAGCACTCCAAGATCCTTCAAGACACCCACATTCTTCATCTTTCCAAGATCAATAGCACCACCCCGAAAAATCATAAAAGAGCTCTTCTCAAGATTTACAAGAACTCTCCATCGGTCGCTCCACCTCAGAAATTCTCTGAGATCATGTTTGGCCTCCTCTTCTGAGTGGCAAATAAACTTTGTGTCGTCAGCATACATATATATTTTGGATCTGAGGTTGTCACACAGGTTATTAATATAGACAGAGGAGAACTTATCTTTTGGGTCTAGCCATTGCCAAAAACAAGTTTTGGACCTAGGTAAATGATAGGAAAATTTCCCAACGGACCCAACAGTGCAATTTTCCTGGAACCAAAAAAGGTAATCTAATGAAAGAGAATGGAGTGCAACCTATACCTTGAATGCATCTGCAGAGTTTTCAGGAGTGATTAGACTGTGAAGGATTCGGGGAAGGCTTCTTATATGCGACGACATCAGCAACTGCTTTCAACAGCAACGAATTGGGTGAAGATAGGCTAGAAATGGTTGACACGGTTAAAGCATAAACGTCAGTTTGTCCACTCTCATCCCCAGACTGTTCCCCTCTCCACTATCCCCTTTGTTCTGGTGTCATATAAAGCACTTCTTAAAAGCAAATTAAATGACAGCTTTATCACTCATTTATCCTTTGTAAATTTTAGCTATGTTCCCTCAATTGAACGATGTAGTTGAGAAATTCAAAACATTTATATAAATAAATGCATAACATATTATTTATAAATATATATTTTTCTAACGCCCATTTTCGACTTCGGAAGCAGATAATAAATAAAAATATACTTACTCAAGTCGTGTTTATTTTGTTGGTTGATCCCATGCCAAACTGAGTAAGTAATAAATTAAATAAGTTGGGGAAAAAGTAATTTCGTATATTGCACCCTTAATTTAACTAAGTATATCTTGTTCATTATATTGGTCATATTAGATCATATAATATAGTGTTGTAAGGGAGTGAATGTATACTAAAATCGGGTTTGAACAGTATTGCTCATGGCCATTTCAGTCGTAAATTGTCGTGCGTCGAGTATGGAGAATTCAAAGGAATAAATTCGCCATATTTTACATTTTTACTACTTGAAAGGGAAAAAAACGTTGAAAACGATCTAGAAAATTTATGATGTATGCGGGCCGATATTATTTTGGTTCATGTTGCACAACAGTGTTTCTAGCGATTTTATTCTGTTGTAGCTTAAGTACGTGATGCGCCACATACTAGCAGGCCTGTCGTCGAATGTGTTGCATTTGGGGGTACCAAATTGGCCTCAATAGAGGCCTCTTAAAATTGGTTGTTTAAGTTTTTTGCTAATAGGGACAAGGGGTTCTACGAAAAGGGCATTATAAAGTTAGATGCTCGTTGGCAACATGTTATCGAACAGAACAGGCCATACTTGGCTTAAATCAAATGATTGTAAGACTCCTTATAAAAAAATGAAATAAACCAAGAAATACGAAATTATATTTTCCATTATAATGTGCTGTGGTAGAAATTCCAACTTCTCGCCAAAAAATGCTAGTTTTCGTCAAGGATGATCTTATTCATTACGGAAATAATCTTTTATCTTTGATGACACTTACCAAAAATTTCCAAAATGCCAAAATTCGGACAAAAAAATACTTACACTTTTACCTCGAAGCGTTGCTTCAGAGAAAACTTCAAATCGTATCTATTATAAGAAGGTGTGGTGAATCATCACTAATGATGATAAAAAATGTTTTATGCAAGAAAAAATATACTATCAACTGAAAGGTAATTTTTGGAAGGCCATTGGAAAGGGAAAATTTATTTTTCCTCACATCAAAAAGTAAATTAAACTATCTTGCAGTGGTCGTAAAATTATAGTATTGATTATATGCAATCAAGGCAAATAAAATAGAAGTTATATGTATTTTCGATACTTTTATTGTTGATATTTTGTTATTATTTCAGTGCCAGAATAAATTAATACTGGTTAAAAAAGAAACAATATATTATTGATGCATCGATCACTCGTATTGCATATATAAATTATATTTATCTAAAAAAAATTACATGTGCATTTGCAAATTTCTTCACTTTGACATTCAAATCCGAAACAACACCCCCAAATTTCAAAATATGAGCGGTGTTTTTTATTTTCTAAAGTTGCTATTACTGTTCCTTAATTCTTGAGGAGAGGACATCTAAGTATAAATTATGAGTGTGTTCATGAATGACAGAGAGTGTCACTGATAATTTATTGGTGAGTCCTTGTTGGACTCACAGTCGAATTGAAGATTGACATCCAAGTAATTCATGTCTATGTTCTTGCTAGAAACAGAGTGTCAGGTGTACCCTTTCATTTTTTGTAGTCTTCATTTAACATACCGGAAGTGCTTAGAACTTGCAACTGTTTGCTAAAAACCGATAACATATTTAAAACTCAAGGCAAAATCATTGTTTTAGAATGTAACATTTACATTTGTCAAAATGTTTTAATCAAAAAAGAAAATGTCCTGGTATCTTGACCGGCGGTATTACAGAATCTGACTATTGCAGATTTTAAAAATCTAATGAAATTATTAGTTTTATACTTAAATTTTCAATTCATTTTGTTATGACTCATTGATAGAGATGTTTTTTTTGTTTATATGATTTTAAAGGGAGAAAATTAATTAATGCTATATTTATTACTTATTATTTGTACAGATAATAAATTATTACAGAAAAAAAATATCAAAGAGACTTGAAAAACTACTCTAATTCAATAAAAAAACACATTTTACTATTATACCGTTCCGAACTGTGGACCTTGAAGGATGTTCTGCAGTTCGTACCGAATCGTGGATTTATCGTACTAACTACGCATATAAGCATGTATGCAATAAAAATCCAGTGTCAACTTAGAAGCCGGAAAATCTAAGTTTTTATGAATTTAAACTCTTTTTTTTTTTTCATTCAGAGTAAGGAAAATAATAAACTACTGCTATCTACATATTTTGTATACCAAAATGGACGACAAATATAATGACTTAAACCCTCACTGTATATCAAAAATGTATACATATTTGTTCTGTCGAGCATTGTTATATATCAGTCCAAATTTGTATTAAAATAATTATTACATTATACAAAATTCTTATTTACACAGTTTAGAGAATCAATTAAGTATATTATCTCCAGGGATAAGATATTTTTCTCCAAAAATCCCACTTTTCTCTTGTATCTCATTTGTTAGTGAATTGTAAGAATTTAGCCTTTCCATATGAATTCTCACCGTTATGTTTATTTACAAAGTTTGTTTACGCAACCAAATGAATGCTTCAACATAAATAAACAAGTTTTTATTTTATCCCATGTTTATAACTGTGAAAATGTCTGAGCAAGAACAAAAAAGGCAGTACTGACTGTTGGCATCTATATCTTGACAACCTACAACATCAAGAAGTACATTACAGCTCCATACAACCAAAACTAATCGAACCAGACCTTTGGTTTGCCTCCCTGCAGCCCTCCTCCAGACCTGATCTCAAAGCCCTGGACTTTGCAGTTTGGGGCCCCTTGGAGAAGAATATCTGCACCACTTCTCATCCCAATTTGGATTCCCTCTGATCTGCAATCATGAGAGCGTAGACACGGCCTTGATCCCCAAAGGCTGCAAACCTATGCACAGGCAGGTTGAGACTGGTATGGTTTGTGAAGATGAGAATATTGCTTATAAACTATAGTTAAATATGGTATTTAAATATATCATAATTTGGCTATGAGTTGTTTTTTCTTGATGCCATAAAAATCACACTTTTTTCATCATTTTATCATGCTTGTGTAAGTTTTTTACTTCCTCATTTTGCTTGTAAATGCAATGAACGGGGCAGAAAAAGTCTCACATTTTTTTAATAAGTTTATTGATTGAAATAGAAAAGTTCCAGTGACTAACGTCAAGCTTAGGTATTGAACTTTTTTTAATTATATAAAACATAAACAAAACAAGAAAGATAACCACAACGAAAGAAAAACTCAAAATTTTTTCCCACTTTGCGATGATTTTAAATATCTGGATCTCTCATAAAAAATGTTTATTTGAGTACAAATATTTATAATTAATAAATAAATAATTATTTGATAAAATTGACTTGAAGATTCTCACCAAAAAAAAGATTGCATTAAAATATGGAACAAATAAATAAATTTTGTTTTGAATTTAACCCTCATTTTTTCAAATGATTGCATGACTTACTTAAAAAATATAGATTATTTACTAAAATGATATATCTCAAACAATTTCAACGCAAAAAAAAAAATTACTAATAAAATATATATTTATATATTTTTCAAAATATGTTTTTGCAAATCACGAAGAAACATAAATTATTATGAAACTCTTGAATGAAAGGTTATTTTTTTGTCAAAGAGTGCACATGAACAAGAATCTTGGAGTCCAAATGTATATCACCTATAGTAATTCTAACTGAGAGTGCTTTTGGATATAAATATTTGTTTTCGATTCATTTTTTTTTTACTTACGTTATTCTTACGAAAAGGCCCTGACCATATAGTACATTTAGACGAGTACTATACAGCTTATTGTCATGAGTGACGCTAATAATTGTCTTATAATGATGTTTCAAATTAAAGTTAATTTTATGGACATTCCATTAAATTATTTTTATCTTATACTTAAAGTGTTTTGGGCACTGACGGCTCGTTTTAAATCGGCTGTTTCTTTAAACACGAGATCATAACCAAGAAACAATTCAATAACCTTTCTTTAATTTTCCTTTTTGTGGAAGATATCATTTTTTATGATACGACATATGATGCAGCTAAATTATTTTCCCTCATGACGTTTCAAGTTTTTTTTTCCTTCAATAAATTTACCTAGTTTTAAGGGTCAATGCATGTATGCTTCTTGGTTATATATTGAGTTATATTAATGAGAACATACCTCTATGTCAGGAAGCAAAAAAAAAGACAACTAATTTAAATTGTACAACATTGTTACAGTGGCTTAGTGCCCGATAGACGAATAGGATATTGTGTCTAGTCCTTAACTGTACAGTCTCTAAGCCTTTAGACATCTCTTCATCTGTTCGACATGGTAGTATACTCGGACCCACGCTCTTTTTCGTTTACATAAACAATTAAGTGGATAATGTTTCTGAAGATATATTTTTATAAGTGGAAAATACGGAAATTATCTGCTCTGACTTAAACTCAGTGATGTTTATACTAAATTTTTTAACTGGAGTGTTACTTGGAGAATTCCTATGAATGTCAATAAATGTGTCCTTCATCCTTTCTCCAAAAAACGGTTCATCCACCCAAGTCTTCAGGTGATTGATGATTAGTTAGACTAAGGAATTTAGATCTCTCTTGAACAGAAATATAAACGATTGGATTAGTACCCAGAAAAAGTACTCTGTATCGCTGACGTATTATTAAGCTCTATAGAATTTAGAAAAATAAAAAAATAAACCAATCTCCCTCACACTAGATACTAAGCAAAGGTTACCTCGTACACAAAAAAATGCTCTCTGTTCACGACACCATCTACCTCCAACAACCAAATATAAACATTTTCAAGCATAGTTTTTATTCTAGATCGGCTATAGTCTCTGACATGTATACCTCTATTTATTTGTCAGGGTAGTTAACTGAAGCAATTTTTAGTTAACTATTTTGTTGTGACATGTATAGATATATTTTTTAAATATAAATATTAACTATAATCAAACAGTTAAAGGCTTTAACTATCGCCATCGATCGAAATAAATAAATCAGCAAATATGAATTACGTGATCCTTGTTTCACTAATAGGCCTATAGCAAATAAGCAGACTTTCATTACTGTATAATCGTTTTAAATATAATCAAGAAGAGGAATTTTTTTTTTTGACGCTCGATACATTTAAATATTCTGAAATATCGCAATGAAAAGTAAAGTAATTTTGAAAAAAAAAAAAAAAAACTATCAAATAATGTAAATGTCTTCTCATATAAAATCTTCAAGTTAATAATTGATAGCTGATTAACTTTATAGTTAGTGATCGTTTAAATAAGGTTTTTTTATTGAACAATACTTGTATGGATATATCTAACTAAACTAAAAGTTTCTAGTACATGATATCCTTATCTCATATTTTATAACGAACCAATTCTTATAGAAAGGTTTATTGCAGAGCTTACAAAATGAGTTATGGTTCTCATTTATCAAAGAAAAAGAAATTCAGTTGAGCACAATAGAATAATATAAGGTATTCATCATGTTATTTATTTTCCTTTTGAGATATTCCGTCTTGACATTATATAAACATTGAGTAGGTCTTACAAAATGGTAGTCTTTGGTGTAAAGTAGAGAAATATTAAAAAAATATTTGTTTCTGGATTATGTACGCATCGAAATGTTGTTGTGTCATTGAAAGTGTTGAGTTAATATCTAAAATTGCTTACTCAACAGAAAAATATGTATTTATAGGAAACTACGTGTATGTTCTTAAAATGTGTCTTGAATGTATTTCATAGATATCAGTTTGCTAAAGTTTTTTCAAAAATGTTCTTTTATACAACTAGCAATTGTATCTCTCAACCTTTTCTCCAGAAAGAGAATGAAAATGGGTAAATAAAGGGAGCGAGGATCAAATTGTTGCCAAAATATTTTTCTATAAAAAACAATACAAAATATACATTTTTTAACTTTTTTGTTGAAAATCAAAACTATGACGAGCATATAGGTATAGAGTAGCCTTTCATTCGATATAATTACTGTTGGCATCAATAACGGCCTCAATACGGTCTCTGAACCGACCACAGGCTGTTCTGACTATCTCATTGTCCATGTTGCCGAATACCTCCTTGATGGAGTCCATCAGGCTGGCCTTGATGCTATGGGGATGTCTGTTGGTATGTCTCTCGACATAGCCCCAGACAAAATAGTCCAAAGGATTCAGGTCGGGAGAGTTAGGAGGCCACAAATCCTTGGTTACGACGTCAGAACAGTTCTCGGTTAACCATTGCATGGAGATTTTGGACACATGGCAGGGTGCTGAGTCCTGTTGCCACACCCATGGCCTGTCTCCGGCCACCCCTTGGCCTTCATGGACCTGGTAGGGTCATCCTCAACCATCTTCTTCACCTTGTCGAAAAGTCGGTGTCCCTGACCTTCCTGTCGGTGCCCTCCTCCTTGGGTGCCCTCTTTATGGTGGCATCAACATCCCAGGTGTTCTCTAGCTTCTTATGGATACGCTGAACAGTCCGTTAATTCACTCCTAAGGTTGAAGCAATCGTTGAATTGGAGATTTCACCTCCATTATTAACCAATGGCATGACTACGGCGGACCTCGAAAGCTCCTGGTTCTACTTATAGCTCTTTATCTCCTCATATGATGACGGCATGATGCTAACTGAACTACGTATCGTCAGCTGGCGAAAATAGCTTTCCTATTTGGTAACCGCTTTTTTATTTGATAATGTCGTCTTTAAGTTATCAAGGTTTAAAGTAGGCAATAATTTGATCCCCGCTCCCTATTATATGACAGTTCTTCTTAACTAAGGAATTATTCTTTATTGAGTAGCTAGAATTTACTCACAACTTAACAACAGTTGGTTTGTATTGATCCAATTAACATTTTATAGACAAATAGGAGGCAGAAGACGTAGAAATTGATAGCTGACAAACTAGATATATAACTTGCTGATGTTTAGGACAAACGTGTGTAACCTGTTGCCTTAAACAAATTTATATGTGGCCCTTGCTCTCAAAATCTCAATCTGTTAAAATATTTTTGATCTTATTATTTGTAAATAATATAAAATTGTAGGACTATATGATAAGCATTTACTCCTGGGTAGTCTATACTTTTTTTTTTTTTTTTTTGGCGGGATTACCTTTTCATTCTTTGGTGTCTTTTTTTAACATATCCACCCTGATCAGCGTTAACAATTCTAACCGTGTAACCATGTGTAGTTATTTTTGTACACTTCAGGTTTAGGGAATATCATTATTACCACAAAATATAAATTGTTTTCCTTCTTTTCCAAAAATTGTTCTAAAATCAAGATCTTTTAAACATATGAGAGTTTTGTAACAACATATACTCTACAACTATTCCAAGTTATGTTAAAATAAGGTTTTCTTTTATGAATAAATAAACGGTGGTTTTTTTTCATCAACAAAACCTTTGTTTATTTAAACACACACACAATTGTGAGTTACTGAAATACATAGTTAAAATATAATTTGTATATTGGATAAGACATAAATAAACATTACATTTTAGAATTAATAGTTCATTTTAGAGGCTCTGAAATCTTACAATAACTATAAAAAATAAAATTAACGAAATATTAATAAACATGAGTAAATAAGATACGGGGAAAAAAAATCTAAGATTTCAAATAGTTTTAACACTATAACGCCATACTTATCATATTTGATAAAAATTTTTTGTAATTCTTAATTTAAGAAGTTTGAAAAAAAAGAAAAAAAAATCTGAATCACTTATCAAATACATATAAAATAATCAATGTATTATGAAATATACTAAACTTATTAAATACCTTCTAGTTTTTTGTATGTTTGCTGAAAAATATTGTTTCTAATGGAACTAAAGTCGAGTACATATTTTATGAGTCATGTTCGAGTCATCAATATACACCATGGGTCCATTAAAAAACATAGGCTGGGATCGAACACTGGTTTATATATATTTCAATTGCTAAGTCAAAACTTATAAAACTCAGTTAGGAATTAAAGACGGTTAAAGATAATTTAATCTCATGAGGACCGAACCAGTATTACAATAGAAAATAGTATATTGTCAGTGTTGCACGTATTTTTTTATATATATCAATGACGTAGTTGAAATGAGATAAGAGGCCGAGGGGCGATGAGGCTGACTTTAAATAAATTAAAAAACTTCCTAATATGAGCCAACTAGAAATAAATTGACTCCTAAACGCGGAGAGGAATTACCTTTTTTAAATTAAGGTTTATTAACAACTAATTAAGATTGATAAAGTTATGTACTTTTCTTCCTATGTGTAATTAATAAAAATTTAAACATGATAAAAGTAAATAATCTGGTTATTTGTTTATGAAATTCATTTACATATAGTAAGGAATCTGAATTGGTATTGGCTGAAAATTTGATATCCGTGCATCCCAAATTCTCATAGAAGTAAAATAGTGATAATATTAAGGATAGAGTTGAATTAAAACAAACTTGTAATGATTTTTTAAAAGGAAATTAAAGTATCTATTGATTATTATTATGATAACAACAATAATATATATTAATCAAACCAAAAGTTATATTAATTCCTTAAAACATCAAAAAAAGAGTGAACGCTCATGTATAAAGTATTCCTTGAGTTTTTTTTGCACATCACAATAAACTTTTAATTATTCTCATACAATTATATAAACGTCAATTATACGTTTGAATGATTATTTTGTAAAATTTTATATTATATCACTATATCCACATAGTTACATACATAAGAAAAAGAATAAGATGAGTACCCAGACAGAAAATATACAAATATGGGTACAACTAAATTATTTCAAGTTTTACAAACCAATTATGTTTCCTTAAATTTGGACCATTTTTATATACATACATATATACGCGGCAATTTATTACGTCATACCAAACTTCCTTTTGTAGATTCTTCTACGTCTTTTTTATAATCTACAAAAAAAATAACCATAATATTTGGAGTAGAAGCGCTAAAAAGAAATTACGAAACGTTTAAACTAATTTTCCAATTTGTGTAGATTGAAAAAGTAATCATCAATAATGGAGAAGAAGCATTTTTCAATGTGTATTTAAATTTAAAGTAAAGAGTAAAAATACCAATACAAAATGATAGAGGAGGGTTTAATTATAAGGCAAATTTTCATATGCATAATATGTAAATATTTTTTTCTTCACATCTGATTTATGATGCAATGTAGAAGCATCGTATATGTATCATTTGCTATTTATTGTCTAAAGAACAAAAAAACAACTAACTAACTTTGGGGGCGAGAGAACAAAGGTTTTTGCATCTAAATTATGGAGAAAAGGTATACTATTTGGCTCCCCCATCTTCACATACTATATTCTTACTATTTCCCGGTAAATTGCTTTTAATCAAGATCCTTGCAAATAAATTTTTAAATCCAGGGATCCCGTTTGTAAATAATATATAAAAGGAAATTTATATTTCAAGAATAAATGATTAATTTTAAACATGTACTACCAAAATATTCTCAACTCTCATTTTCTTCCGTTTTATCAGTATCACTAATAGTGTGCAGGTTGTTCTTTTAGACCCTGTGGGTTCCTTTTTTATTAATTCCGTATCCCAATCTTATCTGCAGCCAGGAAACTAAAATAGAATGTGATAAACAGGCCATATTTTTTACAAATACACTAATAATTTCTTGGGTGGTTATCGTTTATACTTTTTTGTAAACGTTTTTTTGTTCGACAACGCCTAATAACTCTGGGCAGTGCCGGGTACTACTTTTAGAATATATATATATATATGAAGATGGTATGAATGGTAACATTTGTAAATAAAATCTAGTCACATCTATCTATAATCTATTAGCAGTTGCTCACCAAAAGAATAAGTCATTTTGGAGATTCGGTTGTTATGTAACAGTCGTTTGAGTGTGTTGATGTGAGTATTTTTTGTGACAAGGTATAAAATTGAGTATCGCTCTGTTGGCGCAGATAGGGTGCAATAAATCCTGTTTTGATGCTGTTTAATTGTTATAGATGAAACTTGGATACACCACTATACGCTCGAAACAAAAATACAGTTGAAATAGTGGATTGCTAAGATTAGCGTCAAATGAAGAGGGAATCATCTTCGTATACAATTATTTTGGAGAGAAACCCTCCAAAATATGTAGAGTTACAAAAAGACAATGTTGAAAAATAAAAATTCAGCAAAAATGTATTGTTTGACCAACCTCGTATACCACTTTATTTTGTTGTCAACTGTCCATTTTTCAACTTCTTTTATCGTGATCAGTGTTCTGAACGTTGATTGTTTTAATGATGTATAATTAGCTCTTGTTAACCTAAAACAATGATAGTAAATCATGGTCGGGTAGAATTGGCTAAATACCAGTAGATTTAGGATTTTTTTTTTCTGTTTCATTTTGATACAAGATACAAATTTAAGTCATATATATATGTATATAAACTTGAAAATCTTACAAAAACACAATATATAGCATAAATTCACGAGACAATAGCTGACATAAAGCCATGTGGTGAAAGTGTTATTAAGTAAAACTTAGTCACTTCATAAACTGTATATGGCAGCATTCGTTTACGAATAAAAAATTAGCGCTCTCATTCAAGTATTAAGTTCGAGCAACAAAATAGTTTATCATTATAGGCATTTAATAGTAGTCACCATACTCCAATCAGAATTAACTAAGCTGACAACTAATTCAAGAGTTCTAGTTATTTCTTGTCTCTTCGAAAATTATAAGTCTCTGAAGGAAGATATACTCAGGAAATTAGGACAATTTAAGGACTCCCTGCTTCTTTGTTAGTTTAAACAAATTTATTTAACAAAATCTGACTGTTTTTATGACACTTTTGAAAAAAAAGAAGGATATGTGATTCTATTAACTATCCCAAAAGCATTTGAAAATAACCTAAGCAGGTCCGGTATTACGATTAGGTAGGTGGGGTTGACACCACCAATTAAAATGGAAATCGAAAAAAAAGGGAATCAGTCAAAACTTTGATGACATATAAGCTCAAATTTTTAATATTTTTTAGAAAAGACAGCGGGTTTAAAAAGAAACCACAACCAACTTTACAACGGTTTTAATTAACTGAAGCTTATATTATGAAATGTTGTTTCACGGTAATTCCCCATAAGTGCAAAGCCCCACGAAATCCCGGTAAACCGAGAGAGAAACCCTTGTACTCATATATGCCGACAATTACATAAGTAGATATGCTCCTATCTTTTCAGCTTGATGGCTACACAAATTACATACTCTAATTACATGTTGCTGCAGGTTTTTAATTATGTTTATGTGTGTGTGTTTAAGAAATGAGATGAAAATTGGGGTATCATAGGTAGAGTCATAAATAATATATGTGTATAAATGGATTTATGAGTCTTGCTCAATTACATCATGCAATGGGGCATTTTTTAAAGATGCATTTGTATGGCCAAAAATTGATAGGAATCTTGATGATTGGCACAAAATTTCATTTTGTAGGTAATTTGACTTTACATATTATGATGATATTTGAGTTGAAGATCCATAAATTATACAGAGTTAAAAGTGATTTATCCGTTTTTGTACCTATAAACCTTGTCATGAAGATTCATTATGGTACCAATATATGTACGCATTAAAGTTAATACTCCATCTGAGACTGAACAGACAGAGGTTGTCTGATTTGTTCGAGCCCAAGTAAGTGTGGAGTAGATCATGAAGGTCCTCCCGGATTCTTGTTTACAAGATCAAAAGCTGCCTTCTTTTGGAGCCTTGAGAGGTCTTCTATCAGAGGTACACGTGAAATGTCAGGATCATTGAGGACGTGGACTCGATCAGCATAAGTCCAAGACGATGAGGTAGATTCCAAGGCTGCCAGTGATTGGACTTTGATGTAGTATGAAATGAATTTGGGGGTAGCCTCTTATTTATGACAATATTGACAACTGCTTTCAACAGCAACCAAGGCCAACTGGGTTGAGAGAGGCAAGAAATTTTTGAAACTGTGGAGTACCAAAATTTAAGTGATAGACAGAAATTTCCATTTGAAAACAATGATTGTACATTACATTTAATGATTTGATTTTAAATCAAATTTTTTCTGAACAAAAACTGCCTCTATTTATAATTTCGACCGAATTTGGATACGGGACCAATCAAAACTGAATTTGAACGAGTTTAGTAATAAAATTACTAGACACTGATACCGGTATAAAATTTCCAAACTGAAACCCTAGAGTAGATACTTATGTACTAGTATTGAGTTTTGGTTTGAAAATTGTAGACCAATCTGAGTCCAATATAGTTTTTATTGGACTAAACTAATTAGTCTCTCAAATATGATCGTACTAGAACACACAAAAGTTTGGATTAGATTTGGTTTGACGTCACATAAAGTGGGTTATATTTAATATGTATACAACTCGTATAACTGGGAAAACATGTGTCCAAATCTATCGGTTCACGATTTGAAAACAATTATGTTTCAGTCCACGGACTGAGACTGAAAAAATTGATCTCGAACGGAGTCTCACCAGTAGTACTAGTTGATTCATTTATATGTACATTCATATGACAATTGAATATGTACATAAATATTGCAACTCATGATGCAAGAAAAACATATACAGCATAAGTTTACAAGCAATTACAACTACTTTGGTAAACGTGTCAAAACATATATGATGTCATTCTTTAAAATAGATTTATATAATTTATTTTCATTGTCTTAATTTCCCCTTTTTTTATTTGATATGGAATTGACAAAATGTTCTGCGAAATATGATTAAATTAGTTAATCATTTAAAATGTGAATGTAAGCCTTGAATAGCTTTATTTCGTCATTTATAAATATAAAACTCTCTATCTTTCTAAATCCTCTAGAATTTGTTTTTTAAACATTGCAGTTGAAGCTTGGAATTTATTTATTTCCTTTGTTGTGGTTTTTATATAACTCCCAATGATGTTTATATTACGCATATGTATTGTTCAAAATCATTTCATATATACAATAATACTGTCTTGGACTAAGAGAAACTTAATTCGTAGATGTTTTAGCGAGTGCTCCTCCTTAATGACTGAATTTGTGGATGAAAATGTAATTACTTTGTTTTCAATTCAGTCCATCAACTAGTAAAATATGGTCTTAACTTTTTTTTTGACATACCTTCAGAACAAGATCAGTTTTGATCAGTACAATACAGATATTCCGCTTGAATTGATATCACCTAAAATATAATTACATTTTAATGAATCTGTTGATGACATCAATAGTGAGCTCAAAGAAGATCAAACATTATTTCAATTAGGGGATACTTAGTTGTATGTTATTTTTATGATACTACTAATAAAATATTCCATCCATAGTTGGATATCTATAAGCAACTGTCAACTTTCAAAAACAATTAAATGTAGGTTCACGGTCTGAAAATAATTCTTTTTTCTGAAAATATCGTTATTTACGGAAAAACTTAAGATCGAACAAAAAAACAACCAAAAAACGGTCTAAAACCGAGTCTTAATCAGGGGTTCACTTACATCCTATAAAACTTTGTTTAAATTGAATCTTCAATATATAATTATATATTTCTTTTCCAAAACTTTTTTTGATAGCATTAATAGAACCCTCATACATTTTAAGCAAACTAGATCTCAGAGAAAAGTTCTTCACTTTACATTGCTACTGCAATGGCTTAATTCACTCAATCAAAAAGATGAAACCATTCATCTTCGTGTGGGTTAAAATGTGTATCATTGTCCTCGAATGGGGGTTAATTTTATTTTCGATAAGTAAGCCCTTTATCAGATTTGATTATTTTGAGGTCCTCTTTTACAAGGATATAGAGCATAATCCGGAAAGATTAGTCTGTATTTCTTATACAAATACGATAGTGTTATGAAAAATTTCAGACCTTAACGTGAAGATGGCACCACTCGTAAATAACTGCTAGTCACATCTATGTGGCATTTGTTAACGGTTACATACGAAAGTTTCAGCGTAAGCGTTATGTAACAGTCATTTGAATGAGTTGACAAAATATTACCATGGAAAAAATCAAGAATTACGGTTAAAATCTAAAAATTTAAATCTTGGAGGTCAAAGATTTTCGTCAGAAGAAGAGGCAAACCTTCGTAAACAATTATTTTCCATAGAAAAATACCAAGTACTATTTGTACGGGTTAAACAGATGGGAACATCACTGGGAGAAGTGTGTAAAGTGACAAGATATTTAGAAAGAAATGTCTTGTACCTTTGTTGGGTCAGAAACTTTTGAGACTTTATTTGTATCTCCTATAAATACACAATCTAGTAAAACATACGAGAAAAACTGAAATTGGGGGTGTGCAAGCTATCTATGTCACCACTTTGGTAGGCTTTCTTGGAAAAACGTAGGTATTTAGTTAGCTGATTCTTTTTTTGTTAAATAGTTTTTTCAAACCTTTACGAGTTGTAAAAAATGGAATCAATTGACGAACTTGATCTCCTATATATTCGGAAAAAAAATACAAATCCTTCAATGGAATCCACACCGGCAACAACAACATAACAATTGCTCGAACTCTGGGACTCAGTAAGACGTTTGTTGCAAAGTTAAGAGAGAATTTGAGGCCTCTAAAAGACTCAGCTCCCTGCTACACCTTAAAAAAAAAGAGAAGTCTCAAACAGCTCCAAGACAATTTTTGACGACTTTACTTTGTCAGATTTTTCGCCTCCTAACTCGCCAGATTTGAATCTGATGGAATTTTTTTGCGTGAGGCGCAATCGAAAGACAAACCAACAGAACCCCGTGCAACAACAACAACGAACTAATTAGTCGGATCAAGATGGAATTTTAAGATTTGCCATGGGACCAAGTGACGTATGAGGCTGTAATTAAGGAAAGAGTTAATTCTATGGACTAAAATAAATTAGATTCTATTAAATTTTCATAACCTGGTTTTATTTTTTTTAATCAGATAATTGATTGTAGAGTCAATTGCGTTTGAAAAAAAAACACATATATTTTCGCAGCAAAAGTTTACCCTGTATTCTTATTTCTTTATCTCAAATGTTCCTAATTATCATTTAATTTTTTGGCCTCGGACCTAAACGAAATAAAAAAGAAAGACTCTTATCAAAAACTGAGTAACACTTTTTGTATAATTGGAACGTAAATTGCGTCGTAAGAAAGTGTAAAAAAAACCTTGCGTTGACTAATTCTCATATACCTTGGGAAAAAATATTTCTAACTTGTCTTTTCTTTACTGTAACGTACGTATATATTTCTTCAAATCCAATCTACTCATCGTATTCAACAACGTAGTGCAAAAATCCATTGAATGAACCTAATGAAACAAAAGATATCCGTCCTTGTTTGATCAATGATTCATTTTTTATTACTGATAATGTTCTGCAGAGGCAAATATACAGGGTGTGCCAGCTGTCAATGCCACAACTTTGGCACAATCTCTTGGGCAAACAAGGACACTTAGGTAGCTGATTTTTTTAGATAGTTTGTTCAAACATGCACCAGTTGATAAAAAACGACTCAATTGACAAATTTGTCGTCCCATGTAATTGGAAAAGGCACTTAGCCCTCATTGGAATACGCACCGACAACATAACGGTTGTTCGAACCGAGATAAAGTCCTGGATTGACATGTTTGCCAATGGGAGTCCTTACATGTGACATTAGTACTCGGATCTCTGCCACACCTTGAAAAAAAGTATCATATAGCTCCAAAATAATTTTGACTATTCCATCTTGCCATCTTTTGGCCTCCAAACTAGCCGAAACTGAATCTGAGGGATTATTTTTTTGTGTGTGTGCGATCGAAAAATACACCAACCGAACCTCCTGAAACACCAAAGATGAATTTATCATTTGGATCTAGAATGAATTCTTATATTTGCCAAGGGCCCATGTGGGGAAGGCCTGTTTGTGCGTTAGGCCTTGTACAGAGAGACTGTAATTGAGACTGGAGGTTATTTTACTGAAGAAAATAAATCAGAATCGAATAAAGCCTTCCAAATATATGTATATATATTTTTTTTTAATTTGATAAATGATTGGAGAGAAAATTGTGTTTGAAAAAAATCCTTCTTGCGGGCAAAGAACTTGTACAACCTGTAGAGCAATGGGATTTACAGTAAAATGCAGAAAGTTATTTGCAAAAAAAAAAATATAAATATATAGATAATTAAGAAATATTATTTACATCCTCATTTGTACGTAATTATTAAAATTGTTCCAAATTTTACCTTTGCAGCTAATCAGGTAGTTACTGGTCTATTCTATCTTTTGATAAATAACTCGACGGAGTAACGTGACTTTTTGAATTAAATAGTAGATTCATCTATGGCCTGTCTTTTGATAACTATGAGAACATTAGAGTAAATTAGCATGACATTGTCATTCTGGAAGTCGGCCATTTTGAGGCATATACATGAAACAATGCACAGCCAAAGTATATAAGAAAAAAAAAACATTGTTTTTATTTTTGATGAATGAAAATTATGAATAATTAATAACACCATGGAGCAAAATTTAGGTCTTGGTATGTAAACCAACAATCTTTAATATTTATTATCGTTGTTAAAGCCATAGAAAACGAAAATTATCTTTAAAATTTTCTCTTAGCTTTTAACGCCTGTTTTTAAATCACGTTTTCGGGTATAATTTCGATGTAAAACCATATTTTGAAATGAAATAACTATATAGATGAAAATTTAAGGTAATTACCATTGATCTAAAACATTACAGTATGCAAGATATAGGCTATTTTGTCAGTTATTATGAGTATATTTCCTACAAAATAGATTTAATCATTCAAAAATCAAATAAAATGAAGAGAATAATTTGGAAGCTAATATTTTTGCATATTTTAGGCAACAAACATAATATTTTCGCTAAAACTAAAGAACATAAATTATATTAAAACTTAAGTAAATTAAAAGTTAAACTGAAAAAATCCATTAAAAAATATATTTCAGTTATAATATAAGGTATATTCTTTTGTTTGAGCTATAATATACTGCACTTGACGAAAGTATGAAGGTAATCTTGCGGAAAACTCCCATGGGGAAAATTGCCTGTGGAAGATTGTCCCGGAGAAAATTGTCATCGACGAAAATTGCTAGTTAGGAAAATTTATTAGGAGAAAATTTATCGTATTTTCTTCAAACTAAATGATGAATAATACACAGTTTCACAGTTAAATTTATCTTGCAAAATCTCTTTTTTTCCTTTTTATACTTTAAGATTTATTAAACATAACCATTGACTGTATTTTATATTGATATTTTCCTTCCATTTGCTTTATCCCATTCCAATGTCACTGTTTTTTTATCAGCTTGATGATGTTTTCTAAAGATATTTTGGATATTTACACATTTTGCTTCGTAATTAAATATATAATAGCAGCTATCCCTCCAATATGGAATCACTCTAAGTTTATTAACACTATTACTGTTTGACTCTTTGAGTTCAAGTAATTGTAGATTCAATTCCAAAAAGGAGAGAAATATTTTGCATTTTAATAAAGATTTATTTATAATTTGGAGGCAATAAAAAATGCTTTCATTTTTATAAAATGACAAATGACTTTAAAACTTCTGTTCTACAAAGCCTTACATTAGTAAAGTTTGGAATTTCAGTTTGTAAATGATATTTTTGTTGACCAAATCAGACAACAATAAGTGTTTGAAATGCAAACAAAATTTTAAGGGCATGCTGACATGTTCCACATCAGAATGCCAGTGTCTTCCATTTGTGAGATTGCCTCTTGCGGAAAGACACTTTTTATGAGGTGAAAAAGAAGATCAATCAGTTTGGAGAGGAAGGTAGGGAGTGGAGGTGAGAACAAACTGAGGATTGAGGAGTTTTTGGAGCAATTTAGGGACAACATCGAGGACCATCTAATAAGGTCAATGCGAAAACTTTTAGGAGGATTGAATGTCTCGGAAACCAAAGTGCGGAGAGCGGTGGGGAACTTGGTGTGACCTCATATGTCCGGAGGAAACTTCAAATACTAACTGAATCGGCTAAAATCCTGGCGTGTAGGCAATCGAATCTGTCTAATTTCTAGTCATCCCTTGACTTTGTCCCCCAAGATTATGGAATCTGGAGCTATTTGGAAGTAGATCATATACCAACTCCGACTCGTCTGTCAACATCTAAAGCTACTGTTGAGGAGCAAGGTGCTGCTATTCCAGACGACTATGTTGTGAGAGTCTGCAGTGTATTCAGGGGCAGAATTGATGCCATGGCTTAGGGATAATGTGGACATTTTAGGAAATAAAGGGTTCTAGTACTGCCCTTGGCCCCTCTACGAGTTATTGGACTTGGCTACGTTTTTTCCGCGATTCACTAACACATGCTATAGAGTAAAGGATTCCTTGAAATAAATTATTATTTCGACTCAAACCTTCATGTGGAGATGTATGTAACATATGCAACGAATAATAAGCATATCTCAAAATCCTTAGCCTTACTCATCCATATATTGCACATATTTTATGATTTTTAATTTATAATTCATGTTTCCCCCTCTTTTTATCTCTCATCACTTGCTACTTTGAATATAAAAAACCCTAATTAATGTATAATCCGCATTGAAAATTCGTATAATAAATAAATTAAATCCTTTTTCTCCTCTTTTTATGTGCATGGATAATGAGAAAATAGACATGCGGCACATATACAGTGTATAAATGGGTCGTTTAAAAAAAGAAAGAGTTAAATATCATACTCCATAAATTCTACCGTTACGCATGAATTTATCCGTTACAAAAATGCACTTTGCGTATTAAATAATGCATCTTTGTTTAATATAAAGTAAGTCAGTCATTATTTGGTTCTGAAGATCCCAAAAGTTTCTTGTAAACTGGTTATAACCATATTAAACTAGTTTTAAACAATGAGTGAAAATTGTTAAAACATCCTTAGAAGACTAGTTGCTCTAGATCAGTCGTTCTCAAACTTTTTATAGAGTCTTCCATCTTTTAAAATATATATATATATCAAAGTACCACCCTGATGACACTAACTGAATATAAAATTGTAGAGGTTAAAAACAATTTATGGCGTACTTCTACGTGGTTCTAGGACAAAAAAACCTCCGAGATTGAAAACGGTAATGAACAAAAAAATAGCCAACTCCATTTTGATATTTTGTCACTCTTTTGATTCAATCATCTTTTAGTTTTTCTGGTGGAGTATAAGTGCAATATTATAAAAATTGAGTAGGGTACAAGGCAGGTTTGACGAAATATTTGAAAAAATATTCCTTGCGAATAAAAAAGAAAGACTTGACGATACATAGTTTGAATTTGTATGTAACGATTTAATTATGAACCAAGTTATACAATATGATTCAAGAGTTGATTAGAAAATGGAACAAAAATCATAGGATTTGAACTAGATTGTGGAGACTCTTCATTAAAAAATTCGGAATTATTAAATTGAGTATATGATGGATTTTTTTATAATTTTGGAGGCATTTTGTCCCACAGAGGTTTTGTTCCCCTACCCCTCCACAGTAAAATTGGGGGATTTTGCGTATTACAATTGAGGACCACTACTCTTTTTCATTCGTCGATAATTTCATATACAAAATGGAGATCAGGAGGGCATTGGTCCTCTTACTTTTTGAAAAACAATGACTAATAAAAATTACGTGATTATGATGTCATCAAAATGTGACGACATAATAAAAAAGCATCTCTCTCCTATATCAGAATCGGTGTCCCTGCATACTTAATTTTTATATAAATATAATTTATATACGAGGGGAAACTGTTAGACATTTCTCTCGAACAAGTTTTCAAGAATACTTTGATATATATAGTATGCAAATGTTTATTGCTACAAATTTATAACTCCTCGGAATGACACTCAAAAGCCTCAAAAACGTTTATGTTGGGATTTTTTTGTCAACTGTCGGTTTGTTTACTTTTTTATACATACCCGTGCTCTTTACTCTGACTTGTTGAAGTTGAACATAATTTAATTAAGCTGTGAATACATATAAATTATATATGTACCATGTATATACATTTGGGAAATAAGACACAACGGGGTATGAGCAAATCCACAAGATGGTGCAGATGTACCTAAACTGTAGTAATAAACAAAAATAACTAACAAGATGGTGTCACTATTCTCGGCTATGTAAACAACACTATTACAAGGATTTATCATTTATCGGAAAATTAACAGGGAAACCAGTTTTTAAATTTTAGGATGTTATAGTAAGTAATAAATATTGTGGAATTCATTTAATTGATTTTTTTTTATCTTAAGTTGAAAAAACTTCAATGAAACAAAGTCTTACCTCATGGCTTTATTTTTTAAATAAACGAAGATGTATAAATTGTATTTTTCTTTCAGCTGCTTTCATTAATTTTCATAAGATAACTCTGAAATGATTCAAAGGAGCTGAATTTACATATTATGAACTCAAAAAACATATTATATGTATTTGGATTTTTGTGTTCCATGTGTATCAATCAAAGGATTCCTTTATAATTTTATTTCATATTCTATTATTGATACTTACTTTGATTAAATCATCAATTTAATGTAATTAATCCTTAAAAACTATTCTCTAAATAATTGGTAACAATAAAAATATGTCAAAAACAGTACAGTACTAAACTGATATTGAAACCAACATTTTCTACTTCACTAGGTCATAAATGACTTTACCCCATCCAATGTTTTCTAGCGTTGTGTTAGTTCTTATTTAGTACTGAAGAGTGACGTCCCGTCCAGTTTAGTCTCAGCCCAGTCTAGTTCAGTCTTGTACATCAGTCATAAAAACTTTTAAATTTATGACCTTGATGACGCAACATAACTTTATTTCTCCTTTTTTTCATCTGTTCTACTACTGACATTCCGTATGACCGACAGTATGAAGGACCGGTCCCAAGGATTGATAGGGCCGGTCCTGAGATTGAACTAGACCGAATAAATAAGTACTCACACAACAATAATGTTTTATTATCGGAAACAAAGCAAGAATAAAAATAAAATATATTTTGATAAATGTCATCAAATTTCTGAGCTAGCAACCATCTCAAATAAAAATCCTTGAGTCACCTCTATAAGTTTATTTATTAATATTTTTTGTTATATTTTCAGTCGAAACAGCAAAAAAATAACTGAATTGGTACGGAACCGCTTCGAAAATAATAATAGTTTGACAAAACTAACTATGCCCATACATTCATGAAAGATCCAATATGTATCATTTTTGTTCCTTACATACGTTAAAAGGTAAAGTTATAGCTAAATATTAATGTATTGGTTCGTTGAGCATTACTTTATTTTTTGTCAATGCACATCATTTATACTCTGTAGCATAAATAATTAAAAATTTATCTTAAATCAATCTTTTATGTGCAAATATTCAATTTTTCAATGAATGTATTTCATAAACAAAACAAATATTTAAAAATATTATATATATTATATAGAAAATGTGATCCTTGGAAAGAATCTTTAGCATATATAATATTGAAGGGTTATTTTTCCTATATAATTCACCTTGATGAAAAAAAAAAAAAGCTCGTTTATATGAATTTATTATAATTTTGTCACATGATATCAAAAAATATTAGTTTTAAATATTGTTTTTTTTTATTTTGCTTCAAGGTAATTTGAAAATCTGCAGTTTTGTACGTGTTTTGATTCTTATTTCACACAATGCAATTAAAGAGTTAACTTTTTAGCTGAGTCAGGAACTCAAAAAGCCTATTACAAAATATTTACGATCAAGCAAATATTAGATCTCACGAGCATTTGAAATGGCTTGAAATAAAATACCCTCCCGACAAATTATGTAATTATCTCATTACTTGAACATGATAAATTTGGTTCATCATTATTTGCAAAATATATAGGAAGCAGTTTTTTTATGAGAGCATGAATATGCAAAAATAAAAAACAAAACAAAAACGAAGCAAATCGCACTAATGAATAGCAAAAGTTACGAACTATCTATATAGTATAGTTAAGATAAAAAAATAAAATGTCTGTGAACAATGATGCCAATAATATTCCTGATTGCATTAATGAGTCATGAAACCAATTTTCAATAATGGTGTTAGTCCAACGTAATATTTATCTTAAAAGTCTTTGAATAAATATCTTACTAGGTATATAGCTATTAGGTACATACAAATGGGCTGAGGCAACCATGATTGGATAGTATATTTTATGGAGTCGTTACTTCCTTATAGAGAATACAACAACGAATATAAGGCTGATTCATTGTAAGAAAGGAGGTTCAAGAAACATACGATGTAGTTGAATAATAGAAAATGGGTGAATATTTTTTTAAATATATTGATGTTATAGCAATGCCCAACAATACCTTCAAAGTTTTCTTCAGGTCATTCAACAGTATTTATAAACTTTATTAATTATTGTATTAGATGGGACAAGAAAATTGTATGTCAACATAGAGTTAAATCATATGATTTTTAGTTAGTATCAACCTTCAAACAATACGTTTACGTGTTTGCCGCTGTTGAACAATTGTTTCGTGAGATATAAATAACATTGCAAGTGAAGTAACTTTTGTTGTTGTTAAAAAAACGGAATAAAAATAATTTTGGGCCTTAATGAATCATTGGTTTTTGGTAAAAAAAAATACTTTTAAAGCCAAGGCATACCATGATAAACATTATCAGACTCTACACCATCGAAATCAAATATTGGGAAACTTCTGTCTTGATAAGGAAAAATAAGCGTCGAAGACGATGCACGAATTAGACGTCTGAAAGATGCAGTTACAAATTTGAAGATAAAGTAACTTCATGATTTAAATTTTTTTGATCAATTAATAGCTGTGAATAGTAAAATGACTTGTGATGGAGCAACGTAGCTCAAAGGACTACGCTGCTCGAAATATTAAACTTTTTCAAAAAAAAATCAAAGATTCACAGCTATTTAACAAAAAAGATTTTTATAGAAAATAATTTCAAAAATTCTTAGCTATTCAGAAAAAATTACAAAAATCCATATTCATTCTGAAAAATTATGTCTATTCTTAAAAAATTAAGTTTTTTACGAAAAAAAAAAATCTAAATCAACAGCTGTTAAATTTTTTTTTTAATTATAAGATTTTTCGGAGAAAAATTTCTAATATTAATTTTTTGTGTAAAAAATAAAAATTTCTTAATTTGAGGGCGACTATGGCTCCTCCAGCCCACCCCCTGTGGACGCTCCTGAGTTATGTACCACTTGTAAAATATCCTTTCTAAATTTCAAGTTTTCCTTGGAGTGCCTCTGCATACCCCAAGGGGTACGGGTACCCCCATTTGGGAACCACTGAGGTAAACAAACTAATATTAAGTCAACAACTCCCATGTTCTATTGAATAATACTTTAGGACTTGCTAAAAATTGCAGCATGTATATACACATGTACATTTTTTTTTGACCAAGTGTAAAGAATCAAACCTACTACAGAAAAATTAAAAAAGAAAAACGTGAGTGTCAACAAAAAAATTTTGCAAGCAGTATGACACTTTTTTGAAAAAGTATGCGATTACTTGTATTATTTATTTACCACATATCTATGATGTCTGCCTGACTCGTGTAGTACATACATAGTTATATGAATGCTTTGTCGTGTAGGTGGTTCTTGATTGTCTCCTTTGATATCATCATTTTTTTTACGTTTTGCAACCCATATATCTTTACAATGACCATACATACTCTGTATTTAAATTTTTTGAAACAGAAAAGAACTATTCGTGAGTTCAGAGTAAAAATGTTACAAGTCATTTTTTCTATCAAAAGTGAGATTGTGCATTGTTTTGATGAAACAGCACAACAACTTTTTTCTTTAAATGAGGCCTATTTTTCATGATTTCATTCTTCAAACGTTCCAACATATAATACTCGCTCTTTGATGTTCGGACTCTTTTGGAGGTAATCAATGAATATTATACCATACGCATCCCAGAATACTTATGCCATAAACTTTCCACTCGACCATTGCGGTTTTTCTACACTTTGGGCTCATTTCATCGCGTGCAGTCCACTCGAATCACTGTGATTGGACTCTAGAGTGCAATATTGGAGCCACATTTCCTCCAATGTTACATATCGGCTAAAAAGTTGCCTATTTATTACGGTTGAATTTTGCTAAAAAATGGCTCCGAATCATGAACACGTTGTTACCTTTGATCGATTATTAGCTCTTACAGCACTTGTATATCCAAATATTCATGTACAATATGCCCGACATGTTCCTATGATACATGTAAAATTTCAGCTATGTCGATCAACTTCACTCCATAACCACTTAATTTTTTTTTTTTTTTACTTTTTTAAAGTTTTGTCGTAACTTCCTGTTATGAACGTCCACTACATGCATCGCTTTCGAGCCTAATTTCGTTGGATTTAAATTTAACAAGCATTTTACCACGGTTTATTTCATTGGTGCAGAGTCCAAATACACTTTACCTTGCCAAGCCATGGCCTTTACTGTATTTTTTTGCTCAAAAGATATGTTACAATAACAAAAGTTACTTACTCACAATGTTATATTTCACAAACCAATTGTTCGACAGCTAATACACTTACAGAGGTATTGTTAGAACATTAATATGAACTAAAAATTATATAGTTAGTTCTTGTGGCGATATCTTTGTGTCGAACTTTTTATCCAGCCTAATATAAGCAAATATTCAATATATATTCTAAGATACACTGAATAAAAATACTAGATATTTATTCATATTTTGATTTTGAAAAATTAATCACCTATATTTCAAAACAATACTAATTTTGGACTTTTTTTTGGATTGCTCACCACTAAAATACGTAAAAGAGTTCCTCTGAGAACGTTTTGTAAGAGAATATTTAATTTTTTTTAATATAATGTCGAAAAAAAGATCGTCTCCCAATATTGTAAGGCATAATTAAGAAACTTTTTAGATTACGAGATCCTTTACAAAAGCTACAAAAATAATATTCCCTAATAAATTAATAATTTCAAAATTTAGAATGTATAATTGAATCTTATAAATGTAATCACAAGCCAATATCTAAGTGTTTTAATTATTTATAATCCTATATATTCAATATATCAAGCTATCTGTGTCATTAGAAATAAGGGAAATTTTAATTGAAAATTAATTGAAAAAAATTTAATTTTAACGTACCAATTCAAAACTAAACAACATAAAAATCATCAAAAGAATTTTTCGAAAGTTCATACCAAAACATATTATTATAAATTTCATTTTTTGTATTAAATTATATAATTATTCGATATAACATGAACTTTTTTTGACATTATTTGATATATTTACCTTATGTATATCAAAATTTGTTAATTTTTTGACTTTTTATAAGTAAGTACATATATAATTTGATGAAATAGTAAATAGATGTGTATCGCAACCTTTCCTTTAAAAATAAACATCAATAATAGACCGAAATCAGGTCTCAGGTAGCCAATTTGGTCAAACTATGTAATTATTGTAAATATTTGTGATCTTATTTGTAATTTAGTCTACCTTTTTGTGATTATTACTTACACCAAAGTGTACTTTGTGCAATTTTTTGGAGTGATGAAATAAAGGAGGAAATTGAATTACAATAATCGAGTAATAAATTTCTTAAGACATTAATATATATATATAATTATTTTGTTGATCTGTTGATTTTATGTTCGCAAAATAATATATAAAGTTTTTTAATTATATAAGACATTCATAACTTGATTGTTTGAATTTAATTTTCTCTTTTCTTTCATTAAAATTCTACCAATTAAAAAAAAGAAAAATATTGTCATTATTTGATCCAAAAAAGGGAAAGGAAAAGAATACAAGTTTCATGTAAAATTTAGTTTTTCACTTTAAGCAGTTTGGCATATAAAAGAAAGAAACTGAAAATTAAAATGTATATATGTAGAGAGTAAAAGTGTTATATTTTCCTCGCTGCAAAAAAAAAATAGATTAAGGAAGGTTATAAGACTGTTTCTAACATTAAAATCGATCTTCAATTTCCAGTGAAACAACAATTGTTTATTTAAATGTCCTTTAAAAGTGTTCAGTGCCAATATTTGACGTTAATAAGAGATTTTATCATCCACGGCTCCTATTAAAGGATCCCTTTATTGAGGGATCTTCCTCTTCCTATTCATCTAGAAGCGTTCTCCTTCTCCCTTGCTCAGGTCGTGAGCCACACGGACGACCTGCCTGTAAGATATTTTTATTCTTCTTCCTAATTTTATATTGAGATGGAAGGATCCCCTTCGAATGGACCACTTGAGCTTAATTAAACTGAAAATAAAAAGAAAATGATCTACGCTAAAGTTCTCTCTAAAAAGAGAAAAATGTAAAAGAAGCCGTGGGAAAAATTGACCTGAGCTCAAAATACAGGTGGGAAATGTTTGTCATTAATCTAACCGAGTCCAACAGCAATCGTGCATAACGTAAATATGAAGCTATTGACATTATACAGAGTAGCCCTTCACTCTGGGTTTACTGAAAATGAAATTGCAGTAGCTCAAGCTCTGTATGGCTACGGCTACTCATCTTTTTACGCGAAAATCCCCATGGACATTCAGCTGAGATTGGAACAGTATGGCTTTAAAATACAAAAATAGATCCTGGAAGAAGATAAATTTAAGATGAAACTAAGGACGCGCTTTGTGAGAATATTCGATGATTCATTTTCACCAAACCAAGCAGAACAGAGGCTGAGGAGAATGATAAAAATTACTGTAGGACAATTTCTTGAAAAAAAAAGAAGAGAAAGATAAGGATCCAAAATGAAGTTGAAATGATTCTTGAGGAGGGTTCAAATTTCTCTCGAACAATTATGGGAGACTCTGTCAATTATTTTCTAGTAGCTGAGATGGAAATGGAGGAAATACGTAGTTTGGAGAGTAATGCCCATTTTGGACTAAAACAGCTGTCAGTAAAGGATAATTAATCAGCCCGGAGAATAATTAAAATAAAATACATGGGAAAAGTTCTCACGAATAGGAGTGATATTGGGAATTATTTTAATACAAGATTCCAGAAAATAGAAGGCACAGAAAGAATATGCTTTTTAAAAGAAAATCAATCTCAAGTAATCACGAGAATTATGATATTTACAAGGGAAAATATCGTTCATTACATTAAATTTCATATAAAGGATAGTAAAGCATCAGGTCCTGATGGTATTTCGAGTAAATTTTTTACATTTTTTCCGGATAAGGTTACACCGTATCTATCAAAAATTAGTTACTCCATGGAGAGATTCTGGAAAATGCCAAAAACACCGACAAAGGGAAGGATTGTTCTCGCTCCAAAAGAAGGGGATGGAACAGATTTTCATCACTGGAGGCCTATCTTAGTTCTCAACGAATCGTATAGAATTCTCTCTGGAGTACTAGGTATTCAAATAGAACCAATTTTGAATAAAATATTGGAATCGCACAAAAAGGTTTCTTGACGCACAGTAACTTATCGGATGTTTCTCTAAATATTCAGGCTGCTATTGACTCTATTTGAGATAAATTTGGTGCGATTTTAGCTGTTGATTTTTATAATGTTTTTGATTCGATTTATTATCGGCAAATTCTTAGAGCGTTCAAGGTTTACCTTCGAAAGTGAGTTTTTAATCCAGTTCGTGCACACTATTTAATGGCACGTCAACAATTTCTATAGATGGAGTGGAGAGTAAACCAGTTAAATTGAATAAAAGTTGTAGACAGGGATGCCCTTCTGGTCCATTTCTTTTTATTGCTGCCATTGAGGAGCTTGTAGTAGAGATATCAAAAAAGTATGGCAGGTTTTGAATATGTTCTGAAGGAGATAAGCATCTCCTTGACTTATAATTATATGCAGATGATTTTACTATCACAGTGGACGCAAATTCAGAGGCTCAATTAATAAAGAGGCTGAAAGTACTATTAAATTTCTAAAGAAAAATTTAGGAAAAGATCTGGTTTAAATTTAAGTAAAACTGTTTTTATGCCTATCGGTTCATGGAATCCTGCTCCAGATCTCAAAGTTGGGAGCTGCAATATAAAAAGAAGATTGATATATTGGACATCACATGGGAGAGAAATGGCATCCACAAATATAACTGGAACCAAATTAAGTCAATAGTAGATCAAAACATAAACCTATGGAGGAGGTTAAATATACAAAAAGGAATTGACCTATACAATACTTGTGTTATTCCTGCAGTAATTTATAAAGCTACAGCAAGTCCTTTAGTTGCAGAAAAGGCGATTATGAAGGAAGAAAATATGGCTTAATTATCAATTATTCTTCCGTGAATATACTGTAAAAAATTTATAGACATGTTGGGGAATCCCGTCTAGAATAGAGGAGGCCAATTACTGAAACCAGAATATATGAAAGGCTTATCATGGGAACCAATCTTACCAACGATGTACCCACGGCACTGTCTCAAGTATGGGGTGCGGCTCAACGAGGTATCTGGACAAATGATCCTGTCTTTAATGACGACTCAATCGTAGATATTATTCGGAAAAATCTGAGTAAGAAGTTTTTCTTTAGGAAATTAAAGGATCTATCTATTTTGGAAGAACATGCTATTAGCAACGGAGTTTTAGGTAGACACGATATTCACTCCTCCGATCTATTCAATGACGGGAGATTCAAGTTTCCTCTTGAAAGGACTTCAGGTCACTTTATTATGCCATACCCTGGCATTTGAAAATGGCAATGCCTAATTTTGAAGGCGAGATGGATATACTATATGATCTACATAGAAAAAGACTGAGTCTCCTTGAAATCTGGAAGAGCAGAATCAAGTCATTGTTGAGAGGAATAAATGACGGGGAAAAATCACACTCTAATTACAGATTTCCCCTAATTTTTTATAGAGGCCTTGTAAGTACTCTTTTAAGATATTCAATGACACAGACCATGCTTTTGAAGATTGCCCGTCTTTAACCATTTTACAGTAATTTGTACAATTAAATGTAAAAGATTTGAAGGGTGGAAATGAAAAGTTTCAGAAAGCGATTATGCTGTTTGGACTTTCACGGAGGAAAAAAGGAGCTTCACCCGGAACCAAAGCAATTGACTTTGCTCTGCTTGACTCAAAAGCTCTTATTGCGAGCTGATTGACGTCATATGCACCGATTATTGTGGAAGAAGTGAGGGGTATAATACATGGACGACAGCGTCAGAAGTGATCAAGTGTATTCCATCTCTGGGGCCCAACAAAGGAAGTGTTTTTAACAGAATAATCAAGAGTTTTGAGAAAAGCTTGCCATAGTATCATAGTATTTTATCTTTTAATTTTTTTTATTGAACTCAATTTGGATATTTTAGTTCGTTTTAGTGAATTTGTTCTGCATGTATAGTAGATATGGTACAACTCCGGGGCCCTAAATTTAAACTCTACGTAATTGCCTTTATTATTAATTCATATTACCTTTTTTGTTTATATATATATTAATATGAAGGAACCGAATTTAAAAAAAAAATGGTAGCCCGGACAAAGTAAATAATGTTTTGGTGTAATGTAGGCCAGCAGTGCTGATATTTTTTTGGCTAATACCAGCCCCCCTCCTCTCCAAATGGTGGAAGCTTGCAACTCCCCTCAACACAACTTATCGTGGTTACACTCCTCCAACAATAACCAAACCTGCAAGATATAAAAGATTGTTTCTTAGGATTGACAACCCTAATTATGTAGATCTCTATGTTCATACTCAGAGTCTGAAAGAATTACTCAATCATATCATAACATAGACAAAATGGAAATGAAGCAATACCAATGTATAAATAAATGTATATTTTATCTCTTGGATGGTTTTCGTTGGGTAATCTATCTATGTATACATATACACATATTCATAAATGACTATATTGGAACCCAAAAAGACCAAAAATTGAATAATATTAAATCCTTGGCTTCAATAACTACGGTTCCCTCGCTCCAAGGCACAGTATTTACATATTCATAAATATTGATGATTATGTAGGTATTTCTAACATTTATCGTAGGTAATTACATCATATGTTCCTACAAGAGATATCAAAGGTATTACATTTTTATATACTTCTATACAATCAGAACCAAAGTTGATATAATATGTAGGTTTCCCCATAAATAACTAAATCTTTGTAAAATACCTGCAATATATAGATCTGGCTAGATTTTAAATATATTTTAGTGGTGAAATTGACAACTGATACAATTACAGTCAAATTTGGATATAAGAAAAATACGCTAATGGTCAACTTTCTTTTAGATACCAATTTCTTTTCAATATAATTCACTTTGCTTTATTAACTTGAATTAAAATCTACATAAAGTCAAATATATAGGAATTCATCAATCTGAATATGGCAACCATATTTTTTTTCTCGATGTTTTTTATTTAAATTTATTTCACATTGTTTTTGAGTAATTAAGGTATACATACTATGAGTATCCCCTGAAAATCCTTGATGACTTGTCAAAAACAGGGGTTTGTTCAACATTGGTGGTCTAAAAATGAGGAGTTTTAAAATTACTTATTTACATAAGTATCTAAAAATTATATTTTTTTATACTTCGAATATTAGGTTAATCCGGAAAATAAGTCAATTTTAAATCTGAAAAAGAGTAATTTCCTTTATCCGGATCTTATTTTACATTGCAAAATGAACGTTGTATTCACGTTTATGTTTGTTCTACTTTTTGAATCTACAGTTCCGATATATTTATTAATTTCATAACCCTATAATACTCAAAATCCATAGTTCATAACTAGAAAGTAACGCGTTACACAGTAATTTATAAATATATAAATATCATTTTAATAGTTTTTCCTTTGTACATAGTAATGAGTACATTTCGTAGTCATCTCTGGGATATCAAAAAAAGTTTTGTAAGTCAGTTACCAAAAAATATGGACCATTCAGATTATGTTGTAAGGATAATATTAAACAATTATAAAATCATTGCTTAGTAAAAAAAAATTTATTATATAATTTCCAATATGTCCTCATATGAGATTTATGTAAGTCTCATAATTTCAGTTCTGTTCAACAAATAAATATCTGAAAACCTCTTTTAAAGACAATCAATTAGTATGAGGAAGACAAAATGACCATTTAAGTGTATGTTGAAAATTCATTGCATTGCGAAAACATTTATAAAAACAACTATAATTGAGCTAGGACCAGATGGTAGAGAAGACTTATAGGAACTATTTCTATAAACTAAATCATATTTACTAATATACTATTTAATCTTAATATTTTTTGTTATTAACTTCTGCCTGAAAATCAATTAACCAATACATGTCTTCTTTTTGAAGAGCTGGAGTTAGTTCTTGAAATTTTTTTGGCAACTAAAGGTTAATTTGTTCAACTATTCAAATCTTGTAATACGGAATCTTTTCGTTCCAAATCCAGAAAAGTAATTTGGAGAGAGGGAGATCCCAAACAAATCTTTTTTAAAGTCTTATTTTCCTATGCGGTAACTTTCGAGATTACTAGATGATAACCAATATCCAATATTATACATACTTACCTACATAGTATAACGTGTCCGATCATTTGCGTAGCATTAATTTCAGCTAGTGTCCTCTTACTAACATTCATTTGAGCTTTTATTTATTATGGAGAGTTTTTTTTTTTTTTTTTCAGCCTCGTTCATTTCAACCACATTAACAAAACATTGCAAGATGAATGACGTTATTATTAAATGACATCATCTTCCAGAGCCGTGTTTAAAATCAAATGGAAGAGGCTTTTATCTGATTTTATCTCAACTCTGCTAGCTTCTGTGGAGGGATGAATTTACAAAACTTATTGAGTAGAATGGCATTCAAACACTTTGATCTTTAAGCATTTGTGGAGTAGGATCTTAAAAAAAGGATGTACCTTCTCGGATCATTTACTTTGTCAAATGTTATGATAGTAAACCTTTGATCCATGACCCTTTTTTGACTTTGTTCAAAACTTTATCTATATGTATAAATATACATTTTTTAGAAAAGGCTTCGACGAAGTTGGGACGGATCTTTTTAGGTACTTCTTTATCACTTGTTAGCATCATTGAATAAATGAACATTTTGCATTCTTAAAGGACAAAATAAACTATAAATAATCCTTATAGTCTATATTTACTCTCTGTTAACTCATAAAAATGTCACTGAAATAAATGACGGTGAAAAGAAGGTCACCCAAAATAAGTTTTTGCTGAAATTAATGATACTCAAATGAATGCACACCATACTTAAGTATGTAACTGAATTTTATCAATCGTTATACTTTTGTTCAATAGGCATTAGAGTGTTCTCTATTTTCCAAAGTTGACCAAATTCAAAATTATTATAAATCCTGAAATGTGTTTAGGTGATGGGATGGACCTCCTATTTTTTTTTTCTGTGCCATCAAAACTGTTACCCTCTATCCGGTCAAAGTTCAAGTTTACCGGAGGTACTTGAAAATGAAATCATTTATAATATATATATAATTAAGGCATAAGAAAAGAAAAACATATTTTATGAATTTTTTGAATTTGTTAGTAATTTTTTTGACTTAAGTATGAATTCGGTTTTGTAATTCATATAATAATTACATTTTTTCCCTTTTTAATTTGACTTCATTTTGAAGTACTTTCGGTGGACTAAAACTTTGACCTGATGGAGGGTAACAGTTTTTGACGGCACATATAATAAAATTAGGATGTCATCTTGAATTTGGTCAACTTTAAAAAATTAGCAAACACTACACTTGGCATTAATGAAAGACATCCGTTTTCTGCATTACTCTACCAAATTCAGTAATCCAATTCATAGATTAACTTCCAATTTTTATATACGTATTGACAAATCATATGCATGTTCTAATCTACGTCATGAGTAAATAATACCATCTTTTTTTTTTATATTGGTTATTCTAAAATAACTCGGGCTGTGATCAATAAAATACTATTACTCTTAAGCAATATTCATTCGGATATCAACTGTAAAAATACCAATAATCTCATTAATATTGATATTTCGATAGTTTAAAAACATTATGTTCTAATGACGTCATTGATAAATAATGAATAACGTATTTAGAATTAGAATAAAAAAGGTTACATCTATGATTAGTGGATGATATCCAACATTTTTTCACTTGTATGAAACTTTGTAAGGATTTGAAAACGTATCACTTATGATTGGTAAGCTCAGGGGAATCCACAGGGGTTAGGCGGAAGAAAGTGTAACCCCCCATCACTTAAGAAATTTTTTAATTTACTAGAAACTTTTTTCGTCATTCCGGCAAATTATGCAGAAGAGTAAAAAATTTAATATTGGAATTTTTTTACAAAACTTTTTATTTTCTGTGAATAGCTGTGGATTTTTGAAAAAAAAAATCTCAAGAAGTTTAATATTGGAAATTTTATGGAAAAAAACTTAGCATTCTGTGAATAACTATGGATTTTTAAATTCTTTTTCAAAAAAGTTTAATTATTTGTAAAAAAAATTCGATTTTAGAAAAAAAAAAATCAAAAAAATTTAATATTCGAAATGGAATGCTTTCATAATTGGGGGGGGGAGCAGTGGAACTGAATACCTTTAGACTTTGAAAATTTTTTCAATAAATTTTTATTTGAAACTTTTTTTTCAAATAAATTACTAAAACCCCCGCCCCCATAATCCTCGACGACCTGAAACTCTACATTTTACGTATTGTGTCAACACAAAGGTAATCTTCAACAAAAATTTATAAAATGAGTAACCCAATATATTATTTTACTTTATACATATAAACAACCCCCCCATTTTTTTACGAGAAATACTCATCATCGACTTTCTGGAAAGTATTAAAACTATTACAGGTATTTATTTTTCATCGTTATTGGACTGTTTGAGATCCGAGCTGCAAGAAAAACCAACCATTGGCACACAAAAATCTATCACGACTATGCACCAGCTCACATCTCAACAGTTGTGGCTGCAAAATTAATGGGAAGAGGTTTCCAACTTGAGATGCCTACAGTACTAGCAATCTCACGCACCGACACTCTTCTGTCGTCCATCATCATATCATAGATTTCATCAATGATGTCTGGAGTAGTAACCTCAACAGGGCGTCCAGAACGTTCAACGTCACGTGTGTCAATATGGCCACGTCGAAATAGGTCCATAGTTCCCATAAAGCTTTTTTTTTTGTCCCCTTAGGTTTAGCCTTTCAAAAAGTAATGTTTAATTCACACACTAAATTTTTTTTGTCCATTTTTTGAAAAAAAATCCACTTCCTCGATTCAAACGAATGCCAAACAGAAATAGATTGACTGATCTATATTAAAGATAGTGTGTGTTCTTCCAAGAGATGTTACTAACTAAACATAACTTCGCTACGCGCCAGTAGAGCCATCTCTTTGACTTTGCACGGACTTTTCAAACAACCCTCTTAGCTCATACAAGTATATTAAAAGTTTTGGGGCTTGCAGATAAAAATATATACGTATACTTAACCCAATTAAATCAAAGAGGAAAATTCTCCATTAATTTGGGCGATTTGTGATGAAATGACGAAATAAATTTCTCTTTTATTAAAAGCAAGCGTTATTTTTTTTATTCAAGAAGTATGTTTATACATATAATGGTAATTCCGCGGATCATATTTACAAAAAAGAAACAATAAAATAAACGTATTTACATGCAAAACATAAGTTTATATTTGCCAAAAATATGTATGTAAAAATGAAGCAATAAAATCATAATCATTATTTTAAGTAAAAAAAATTTCCTCTTTAAAATCAAACATGTGACTCACGTCATGATGTGCAAAAAAAAATAATGAAATAATCCACATACTCTGACGTAATCCATAACAATAATTATAGGTACCTACAACTGTGATGACCCCCCTTTTTTACTTACAAATACCTCATGCATATTTAGAAATCCTCAGACGGCATCATGTATTAGAATAACAAAGGCCTTATCATTCCTTTTCTTCTTTTTTATTATATTTTCAAGGGCCCCCTTCTTCACTAAGTTACAAAATGTTTTTTACAAAACTGTTACTAAGAGGAGGAAGCTCGATGTTTATTTAAGGATTCTTTTTCGTGGGTTAATTCACTAAGATTTTCGGGTGTTGAAAAAAAAGGTTGATTTACAAATGACGTCATTTGTATTTGTTTTACTTATTTCTTAGGAGTTGATTGGACTCTAATTAATACTTGATATACCTGTGAGATAAAGTTAGTTTCTTTAACATGTGTGAATTCCTACAAAAATAGTGATCAATTAAAAATGTAAAATAGGGATAATTTGTGGTAGTAAATATTCTATAAGCAAATCAGTTGGTAAAAAAATTACCTTGGATTTTGATTGGTTTAATTTTTGTATTGCACTGATTTCCTATTATGTCTTGCGTCATTTTTAGAGTTGGGATTTTTGTTGGGAAAAATTAGAGTTTATTCTCCTCTTTGCTTTAAAAAATGTTCCTTCATAGTCATTTTTATTCTATTTTTGGTATAGATTGCATGAATGAGTGAATACTGAACATAACTAAAATACAAAAAAACTACAGATATAAATATTGAATATATCCTTAGTTATGTGGTTTCAGCTAGATGGGAGACATAGGAATTGTTCTACCTTCAACCCCATGTCTATCTCTCACGGCGTCACCTCACTAATATAAGCCGTTGCATTGCATTTTTATGTCAGCTGTCGATTCATCTTTTCCCCTTGTCAGTGTTCTCAACTCATAGGTTGAATTAAAATTAACTTTTGCTAGCTGTGACCCATTCACAACAATTATTGAATAATCATTTAATATTTGGGAAGAATTGTGTAATTACCTATTGGTATTGGTCCTTTTTTCTATTCTAATAGCTATTTTACAAATAATAATTAACCGGTTGCAACAAGAAAAGTTCAACAGGCTTGCTGTCATATATATATATTACAACTTTACTTATCAGTGTTCTGAACATTGACTGGTTGAATAAGAAATAGCCTTTTTTTAAGCTGTGACTGATGCCCAACAATGATTAAATAATAATTCCATAGTTGAGAAGAATTGTCTAATTAATAACTGGTTTGAACCATTTTTTTGTTTATTTTTCGAGGAAGGGCTGCGAGATACAAAAAATGTAACAGTGTCTTCTGAATATGTATCAGTCCTATATCTAATTAGATATTTGAAAAAAAAATAACATCCTCATTTTTAAACTACAAATGCAAGTATTTTTTATATTACCCATGCGGATACAAATACTTTATATATTACCAATGCAAATATTCGATACATAACTAGACTCCCTATACTTCAACATCAATTATTCGCTTTATATTTCATCTACTTTCATTTTCGAATAGCTGAGTGATTTTCTTCATTCTCAAAGCTTAAAAATAATGTTAAATACTTATTAGGAATATGTGCAAACCTGTAACTATCTTGTCCTTATCAAAAACAACTTTTAATAACTTATTATCTTCTTAAACTATACATAAACATTATCTATTTTATTGTTGTTAGTTCTATATTTTAATTGAGAAAGACGCAGTGAAAACCCATTAATGTTTAACCTTATTATTACTAAAGCCATTAAAATATTTGCTTAATGAGATTTAGGCTACTGATCTCTTTTCTTTTTTTTTTTTTTTTTTTTTTTTTTTTTTGTATACTCAAAGCGACACATAATAAGAAAATAACTATACATTGAATTACAACATCAAATCTTGATTTAAAGAAAATAAGTAAATGAAAATTTTATTTGTCTTTATAATTGATATCCTCAATATTTACAACTAAATGTAATAATTCATAACTAAACTTTGAGTTTTGTTTTACTCTTAAACATTCTTGCTCTTTGAGTGGACTTGTATTCCTTTCACATAAATCCTGAATGGTTTAATCTCAACTTTTACATAGTGCATCATATATCTTAAGTTATATTTATTTTCAAAATCCATGACGTAACTCAATCAATAACGACGAATCTACATACGTTTTCACACGTGGGCTAAAAATATGGTCCAGAATCCAGTAACACATTTCTTAAATTTTATCAATTATAAATTTCAATAGTAAAAAAATATGCTGCATAATTACTCGATACTTAGTTTTGTGAAGTTTTGTTTTTTAGATTCTTTGAGCCCTCTAATAAAGACATAATTTAGAGTACGGGAGACTATTACAATATTTTTTATTTTTGGCTCAATTACAACAAGTTGGCTTGCTTGAGAGTCACAAAATTTTAGCACAATAAATGTTTGCTATTGTTTGAATCTAGGTTAAGGTTACATTAGGTAATAGTTTTTCTCCTAATTGGATTGAAATTTGACTTGTCAAATGTTGCAACTGTCCCCATAACCAGATACGGTTGTAATTAACAGTTAATAATATCTCATTTTTAGTAGTAATTTAAAAAATTACACAAAACAATATTGTTTGATGAGTAAATAACTAGACCAGGAATTCTCAACAGGCGGCTGAGGCCAACTCCGGCATTTCATTCGTCCTGCGAAAATTATATAATGACATAAGAATAGATGTATTTGATTTTGGTATAATTAGTCGAAATTGTGTTTTGATGGCAAGACTGACATGAGGTGAATCAATTGTTTCTACCGGTCCAAAATTATATCCTTTTTTTTTTCATAACATGTCTTTACGTAAAAAACATTTTCTTCACGTCAAATTATTAACTAGTAAAATGAATTATTCAACGATTGATTTTAGTGTTCTTTGGTTTGATCCTATATTGAACTATATACAAGTATTACATGCGAATGTATGTGTATTTCTTTGGATGTGAGTATTGGAATCATGGACCAACCAAAGGATGGATTTTCCTACAAAATTTCATGTAGGCTTTTAAGGCTCAAAAACGGATCTGGAATCTATTTTTTTGGCCTTTAAGGCTATAGCAGTCTAAAAGTAATATTTTTTCTTATATAAATGTTCTGACTAACAAAAGACTAATTCATATACCGAGTCGTGCGAAATGGATGCACCACTACTATAGATTAACTTTTCGATGTATAGCGATTGTAATTCGTAAATTTTCGATGTTTATCACAACAGTTAACTGCTTTAGCTTTCGAATGAGTTATTGCAATCGCCTCTATCATTTCTGTACACAAAAATGTAAGCAACAATTGCTGCTTTGATTTGCGCATGCCACAGCACACCTTAAATTGTCAAGATTGTGTGTGATCAAGAAATACACCCTCTACAGGGTCAGAAAGCCCATGAAAGAGGGGAAAAGCCTTAAAATCTAGCCAAGTAGTGTAAGGTGGGTCAAACTGACCCCACAAGTGGCCAAGAAGGCATTTGATGCTATGTCCATGGTAAAATTTGCCAAAAAGAAGTCAGTGACTCCTTCCATCGAGTCCAACGCGATGGAGGCCACCGGGGAAAGTCTAAGTGGTACGTGGAAAGACCATTAATGACTCGACAGCAACAATATGTCCGTTTCGAGAGAGTCAAACTAAATGACTTGAAGTATCATGCAACAATTTCATCTTCTTCTCGGATGAAAAGAACACATTCACTGTCGAACCTTCCTTCAACAAGCAAAATATTCAGATTATTTACATTAAAGACACTTCTGAAAACCTCCGCCACGTGTCCAAGACGAGAGTGCGGGTGTCCCATCATGCTAGAAGACATAAGACCCCTTGCACAACTTCTTTGTGATCTTGAGAACCAACGGGAGTATCTTGGTCTTCAAGATTTACAAGTATTAGGGCAAGGCGTCTTACGTTATCTAGCAAGATGGGGCACCCGCCCACACAGCCAATGTTATGCAAGCGTGGATGGAAGAGAACATAGAGTCTTGGCCCAATAACTTCTGGCCTCCTCAAAGTCCCGATCTGAATCCTTTGGATTACACTGTCTGGTAGCTAGTCGAGGCCTGCAGATCACACCACAGCAATGTCACCAACCTGAAGTCCACCGTGGAAAAGGAGTGGAAGCTTATAGGAAGATACTACCTCCCGTGGCCGCTTGAAGGCCGTCATTGAGAGCAATGGAGATCAAATTCATAAATAATATCTGTCATTGTGTGCTTAATAAATGTCTTTCAGTAATCGATCACGTCTGACTTAATTGAGACTCAGGGGGAGCAAAAGTTTGACACAATGATTAGTGGTACATTCATTTCGTACGACCTGGTACATCTAAAAATAAATACCATCAAATTTTAAGATTATAAGATTTAGGTAAGAAGAAATAAGGACTTTTGACAATAATATGATGGATGAGTGAACAATAGTTCAACTTGAATTTTTTTTTTTCAATCAAAATAACTCCGAATTAGTTTTTATTTCTTAATGTCCTAGGCAATGACAAGCATAACGTCTCTATATCCTTTTAAAAAAGGGTACAAATATACATGTCAACCCAACATGCAGGAAGAATCATTCTTAAAATTTATGGTCTTTATTTTTGGTTTATATTGAGCAGAATAATTCTTAATTAATTTTTAATTTCTTAATATCCCGGGCAACGCTAGACAAACTTACTCTAGTACTTATTATGGATGTGTGTCTTTATTCTCTCAGATGAGTGTAAAGAAAAATAAATATTGTACTAAACTCACTCATGATCACTTAAATTAAATAATTTTCATAACCAGTCTGGTTGCAAACTTTTCACGAGCAAGTTACATTAATTAAATGTTGTAATATGTACAAATACAAATATTTAAACGTCAATTACTTTTATCCTGTTGATATTATTTACTGTCCCATTAAAATGAAAGCCAATGTTTCATGAGTATAAACTGTTGAGAACCCTTGAGCTAGACTTTTCATGATTTTGAATGATTAAATTTCAATTTTCTGTAATAAATTAGAACTTAATAAGATTTATATTTTAGGTCACTGATTAGTATTATAATTCCAATAAGTTCCCTTCAAAAATCTCTTCAGAGTCTCTTCTTTTCAAAAACATACTTGATGTGATGTGTAGCTCGATAAAATTATCACAAAAAAAAAATGCGAGGAAAACTACAGTACCTCTTGTAACTGTCTCCTTTGTACTGAGCGTTGAAATATCTCAAATTAAATCTCAATGAGTGCGTTTTGAATTCTAATGAACTATAGAATTATAATTACATAATAGTCAATGATTCAAATGATTGAGTGGACCATAAAATAATGAAAAATAGACATCTATCTTCTGTCATCTCCTACAGTTTAATTATGTATTTCTTCAACATATACAGGGTATGGCAGCAAAACGTGGACTGTTAATTTATGTTTATTTTCTCATTGCTATGAAACGGGTTAGTGGATATTTTTTTATATTCTGTTTCTGCCGCTCTTGTTACATAAACAAACTATACTAATCATCATGAGCGGGCAACAAGCAAAAAGGCAGCACATCTCAGATCTCCTAGATGCTGGAGTTGATATGATGAAGATTACAGACAGTGAAGTGTTCTAAGAGACGGGTTTATATGTTGGCCAAGATGGAATAAAATGGAAAATACTTCTTTAGGATGTCAGACAGTAGAGAGCATAATTTGAAGAGGGATAGAAAGTTTTGGTTAAGTTTGGAGAAGATTATAAAGGAAGATCCCACTAAGTCGATGAATCACCTCGCCAATGACTTCTCTATTGAACCTAGGACATCAGGAAGCTATAAAGCACAATTTGGGATTAATTTATTTCACAATGACCACACAGCACCTTCTGAAAGAGGGCATGAAAGACAGGAGGCTCGAAAGGTGCAAAAAAATCCTCACATGGATCAAGGCAAATCGGTCAATTGTGAAAAATTTCTCGGACAAGAAGATTTTCGCAGTTGGTCATTTCACAACTGCTGGAACGTCTGCTGGCTTGCAGAAACAAAAGAAGAAGACCCAGGGGTTTACCACACCAAATATCCGCCCCAAACAATGGTCCTCGACGTTGTGGTCTCTGATGAAAAGAAGATGCCTCCGTTTAAAGCTGGACAGAAAATCGGCCAGGAGAGGAGGCCTACTATAAGGGGTTTAGGTACACCATCTTGCCATGGATAAAGACCAACTATCCGAAGGGAAACTACATGTGGACACAAGAAGGCGCCCCCTTTTCCACGTCTGACATATTTCAAAAGTTCTGCGCAGATAATATGGCTCGATTCTGGTACACAGAGATATGGTTCCTTTTGTCACCAGATTTGAACCCACTGGACTTTTCTATATGGAGTACTTTGTTGAGGGAAACCAACAGGACCTCACACCCAAATGTGGACTCACTGAAGTCCTCCATAGTGGCTGCATGGTACAACTTGTCAGAGGAGTTTGTCATCAATTCCTGTACGGTCTTCAGTATAAAGGATGTGATTGATGGTCATATTCAGGGATTTTTTTGGCCTTTGTTTATATTTTTTGTAAGAATTATTTTTTTTGCCTTTTTTGAAAATATAAAACTATGGATGTATTTCTAAATACATTTCTCGAGTCCACGTTATGCTGCCCTACCCTGTTTATGAGGTATGATGAATATTTTGATTAAATATGTGTAATTAATATTGAATACTTATGAATATATTTTCAAATATCTACAATATCCTAAAATGTAATTATGAGTTAATTAAGGGTCAGTAATTGCATTATATAGATGGAGAAAAAATGATTAATTTCGACATACTCATATAATTATATTTCCTAATGTCGTTTTAGAGATCATCTCTCTCTGCTAATAATATATAGATTTATTCAAGAAACATTTTCTATATTGTATGATATTTATTTCCATAAATTTACATGGCCATTCTCAATGTCTTTCTCAAACTTTTTTCCAAAAAAAAAGGAGGAAAAAATTGGGAGAAATTATATGGTTGTTTACCTGTTATAAAATTCTATACAACTTGCAAAATTATTATTCTTTTGTATGATCCATTGTTGGGATATACCCATTTTGGCAAGAAATAATTTGATTTTCATAAATCAATGATTAAAACTAGTGATGGAACGCAAAAAAACAAGCATAAAACCCCATGGCAATTTTGATTCTTTAATATTTTAAATAATAGTTAAAAATAACATTTTGCAATACATTTTTTAGAATAATAATTGATAATATAAATCACCTTTCTATTCAATTTGTTTTTTCTCAGTTTCCGAACATTTTTTATCATAAACTATTTTAGCACAATGTTTATAAAATTATAAAACTCAAGTAACAAACTCACATAGTCTTTTTTTAATATCTTGACGGATATATTTCATAATTTTTTTTTATATCTTAGAAAAGTAATAAATAGTTAAATACCAGGTATAAATAATAATACATAAGACTCGTAAATTAAATATTATTTGCTCAATGCGAATTCCAGAAAAAAACCCGATTCTGATTAATCGTTCCATCACTAATTATAACTCTAAATAGGAAAAGAGAAAAATTAATAGCTAATAAAAAAAATAACTTAGGAGTCGTTGATGACTACTATTGTAAATTATAAGTATTTTTGGTATGTAAAAAAAAACAACTAAAAATTAAGATGGTAACCCTGACAGTCTGAAAAATATTTGAGAAGAGAGATGCTTAGCTGTCATGAAGTTTAATCAAATTAGCTTTGAATAGCTTTCAAATGAGAGAAAGAAAATTACATTTCCTAGCCGGAAAGGATACATGCAGAAATTACTCTTATTTCGATCCTGAATTCTATTCTGAGTCCAAAAGGAACTTTCACTTATGACTCCCCAACAAATCTTCTTCATTCATAAGAGACACACTTGTGGCCACACTTTATACTTAGATGTTCTCTCCTCAAGAACAAAATAATAATTGTTACATCTTTCGAACTACAAAAACACTGTTCAAGATGCCTTCAACAAAAAACTTCCTCACTTTAAAATGCTTCGTACTTACATCCTTAATGATAACACAATGAAATTTTCAATATATGAAGCTCCCATCATTTTTGGCAGCTGTCGATTTGTATTTACCTAGCCCTAAATTACTCTTCTTAACAGTTAATTGATTTCACAGAATTAACTGTTGTTAGGCTGTGAACAATTTACTACTATTAAATGAAGAATAGTTCTGCAATTAGGAATGATTTTGGTTCTAATTTTTCTCTTTCTTTCTGAAGGAAGAGATAACATTGCCATACATGATTGTTGAAAATAACATTCAGGAATAGCTTTTTTGTCCAATTGAATCATTTATTTTCAATAGAGAAGGAAAAAAGTAATCAAAAATTGTGAAACTTTATCATGCTTAAGTATTTACAAACAAAAAAATTCTTTTGAGTTCATAAATACGTTCAGTCAGCTGCTTTACACAAAACGAAGTCAACTGATGAAAACATCGGTAGAAAAATACATATTTTTTAAAAATATACTATTTTAGCGAAGTTCTGTTAGCAAAGTCGATCATGTGACTCATATGAAAATGATATTGTCTCTTTTAATACGTGTTCTTTATCTTGGTGAGATCCCAAATTGAGAAAATTTGTTTTCCAGTAAGAACTTATTCTTCCTTTCGTATCTTTGTATAGTCACAAATGTGAGTCGTGTTTTAATTGATGTAGACATTCTGTGAGTCAGTTATCTGGGTGTTGAGTCACATACATTATATATGTAAGCAAATTTTATATAAAATCAAAACCTTGTTTTTCTTATGCCATAATGTATGTATAAATATTTAAAGCCATAGGATGACATTTTCTTAAAACTTTTGGGGGGAAATCTATGTATATCCACTATATGACCTTCTTTTCAATTTACATATTATGCAATCTGTCAAGTCAGTAAAAAAATAATGACAAATTTAAAATAGAAATAAAAGAAGACTTTGAATGAACTTTCTTTCCCTATACATAAATGCTATAAAATATATCATCATAAACAAAAAAAGACAAACTCAAGTGGTAGAGCCCTGTCATTTGTATTTGTGTTTTTTTTTAAGGGTCATCCTTTTTTATCATCAGTGACCACTTGAAAATTAAATGTGTAAGCTCCATATAACACCTCTTATATTATTTGGTATGCATTATGAACGAATCTTATACACGTTTAATCAACCTTCAGCGTATTTCACAAAGAATATCTAGTTTTCAATTTTTGTTTTTTCAAATTTTCAAGTTTTTTTTTTTCAATCGTTTCAAAGTTAGACCAAATAAATTTGGTATAATTTCAGTGAGCTGTAATTGAAATTCGAGTGCTTTAAATGATAACCAGCTGGTATAGGTTTAATTGACAAAAATGAGTCCTAAATATGGCAATTTGACAAATTAGATTAGGTCAAGACAAAAAAGTGGAAGGGATTTCATACACTTAAGGGTTTTTGAACGAAAGACATTTTATAAATTGTTTGAATGATATTACCTTCCTAGAGGATCGATCCATACTCTGATCCAAGATCTAGGAGTATCTTCCAATTCGTCATAATTCTTCTCTCGAAGCGATTTGATGATGATTAATGACTCCTGACCTCTCTAAAAATTTAAATATCGATACCTGATATGCTGTCGCTCAGGAACCACAGCTACCAATTTAATTTTATATTATTTCAGTTTTGGTTATTTTGTAAAAAAAAGTATATATTTTATTGATCTCCCTCTAAAAATGGTCATGAATTTTAAAAATTGATCAATCCATTAAAAAGTTCAACAGTTCTGCATTTAGTCAAATTTATATTTCCCCTACAAAAAGACCTTTCCTATGTATTCAGGACAATCTAAAAACTGTCTTAAGAAAAGTTTGAAGCCTCTCATGCTATTTTTTTTATTTTAATTGGATTTTTGGGTTAAAATGGGCCAATTATAAGCCTTGAGTATCGTTTTAAATCAAATTAAAAAAATGGGGCATTTAAATTTTTGTTAGTATTCAGTTATCCAATTTAAAATATTGTGCATCTTGTTACTAATAATTAAAGGGTCAAAGATGAGCTCAATGATTTCTGGTTTCACTACTGTATCAAAGATAATATATTCATCAGTTTTAGTCGACAACTATAACTTTCACCGGGATTAAATTTTGCTAAGTGATATTTAATAAAATAGGGAAAATGCAAATCATTGAAAACATATATTACCCCTTAAATTATTAAAAAATATTATTTACTGACAAATAACCAAATGACCTATCTCCCCCCCCTCTAGATACTAAATAAATGTTATCTCCTTCACAATACAAGACGGTCAACTCACAGTACCATTAACCTACCAAAACCATCTTTAAGCATAGTTTCTATTACAAATCGACAAGTCATTGCCAGGGTATTGAGGCTTATATATTTTTTACAATTGTAGTTTACTTTAGTATGTTGGGTTTTTTTTCCTTTGCTCTGTCACGTTATCTTAAAATTTTTGATATTTGTATATTAAAAAGAATGATAATTTTTATATTTTATAAGCACTATATATAAGTCGACCTTTATAGGCTTTATTTATCGCTGTTAGCCGAAATTAAAAAATAAAAATAATAATTAAATCAAATACTTAAAAATATAAAGAGTACAATTTACTAAATACCTAAAATGACTTTTTTTTTTGCAAGATACCCTTTTCAAATTAATATTACCTGTACCAAGCCAAAACCGAATGGAGAGGCCTAAAATTTTGCAAAGTCAGTTTTTCTTTATTTTCCCCAGTAGAAGAGATATTAACCCAAATACAATATAGTCTAATGCCTATATAAATTGTATATCTGTAAAAGTATACAATATGTGTTTATATTTTTAATATACTTAAATAATGTAAGTATATTCATAAAGATAGTCACGTGGGTGAGAGAATGTGTCTGTGAATATATTATTTCCATTATTTTAACCTTTAAATAGGTAGATAGAACAGCCAAATGAAAATTACTTTTTTAAATTAATGTATGTAATTTTGGTTATAGGTATTTTATGACACTTATTCGAAATTAAAATTGTTTCTTGTGTAGGTATCCAGCGGTTTGTTTTTTTAGAGGCTTCGACTACGTACTCTGTATTTCAAGCTATCATAAGGTAATATACAAGAGATATTGGTCTTTTATTACTTGATAAATTTGTCTTATAAGGTAAAAAAAATAAGTTATATTTATTAAATAATAAAACTTCAAGCCCGGACTTGATTTTGACTGCAATTCCTGAAACTTTAAAATCTTTTTTTTTTTTTTTTTTTTTTCTAAATTATAACAGGTAATTATAATTCATTTAAAAGAAGAGTATTTCAATAGTATTCTATGATCTTTCTTTAGTTTAAGGTAAGTAGAAGGGGAAGAGTCCTTCAATAACTTTTTATTTTTTTACTGGGTGTTTAATAAAGTAACTTTTTTATTTAGAGTTGACCAGTCTTGTGGCCCAAAATGACATTTTATTACATTACTTGCAAAAATAAACAAGTTACCGAGGATTATTTTTTCGACAACATTATTCTACATATATTACATTTTTGTTTTTGCATGTACGCAATTTTTTATTTGATGGGCCTGTCTTTCTCTTTACAATGCCAATAAATGCTATTAACGATTTTTTTTTTTTGCAAAGTTAGTGCAAACCAGTTTTGTGACCATTTTTGTCGCAAATTTCGATTTGGTAATATTTTGACAAAAATAAAAGATGGACTTCTTATCTAGAAAATCTCGTTAATGCATTTAGTATGTTGGTATGTTGTTTGAAGCTTATGGTACATCTTTTATAATATATACATTATAATGATAGTACTGAGGTTACAAGAGCCAATAGTAAGAGTATTTGGGGGTGGTTGATATGATGATACGTTGTGGTTTACCTTACTTAATGGGATTGATATAGTGTGATTAGTAAACGTAGTATAAAGAAGAGTCAATTTACCGCTCCATCGTTATTATGATAGTAAGATAATTAAAATTAGAATTATCAATTTCTTTCTCGACAACAACGAAACATTCATATTATAATTATTCTTATATAGAAGTATTTTCTAAATTATTTTGCAATTGTCAATGGGATTTCAAGAAATCGGTGAAAATTGTAATTTTTTTTTATTTCAGGTGCAAAAAAATAAACTTCCAATGGAAAATGGTATTAGTAAATGGAATAAAGTTTGTAGAAATTTGTCTGGAGATTCGTTTGTATATAAAATTGCTAAACAAAAGTTGATGTTTAACTGAAATATCTGTCATTTTCTGAATAATTTTTTAATTTTTTCTCTCTTTTTTTTTATGTTTCATCGAACGTCAATTTTCAGTTTTAAGCAAAAATGCCACAAGACGATGCTTCTTGTGCAAAAAAATGACAATGCAACATCATGAAAGGACTATTTTCAATTTCCAGAGCATTTTATTATACAATTTTTGTAATATTTGCAGACATGAACTAGATATGGAGTGTTATTTTTTCGACAACATTATTCTTCATACCTTTTTTGTCTTTACAAGTCCGAAAAAATATTGGTAGGTTTGTGTTTCTTTTACAATTCCAATAAACGAAATTAACTATTTTTAGAAGTTTCCTTCGCATATTTGGATACTTTTTGAAGTAAATAAAAAATGTACTTCTCAACTAGAATTTTTTTTAGATGCATATATATTGGTTTATTACACAATATTTTTTTTAATATTCATAATAATACTACTAAGGTTAGAAGACAAATATTTATAGTATAATTATTAGTATATGTTGTAAATAGAAGTATGTTCTGAATATTTTTTTAAAATTTCTTAATTAATTTGACAATTTTCAATACAATTGCCTTCTCCTCCTTAGCCCGAGCAACGCCGGGTAATCCTTAGCTACTATACATATAACATAGTTTGTGCGTTATGTGTCTTTTATGGGTAACCCCACCCTTGGGCCTAGGAGGCTGAATTATTGCATGGGTGACTTGTTTTAATCTGGTCAGGCTAAGACGGGGTACGGATTGAGCTATAAATCAAAAAGTGACTGACGTTTCAAAAAAAAACTCTACGGATACGTTTTCTAAATTTATTCAAAAAAAAAAAATAATAATGGGCAAAATAAAAAATCGGTAAAAAATGAAAATTGTTTTTTTTTTGTTGAAGTGCAAAAAAATGAAAGGGGCCGACAGGATATTTAGTTTATAGAACAATAAAGTTTGAAGAAAAGGGTCTGCAGATTCGTTTTATTTAAATTTTGAGGCATACAAAATTATTTTTAACATAAATTTCAAATGTCAATTTTTAAAAAGAAATACCTCAATATTTCAAAATAGTGTTTTTAATTTTCGAAACATTTCATGACATAATTTTGGCAATATTTGGAAAAGTGAACCAGTTATTGAGTGATATTTTTAGAATGGAATTATTATCCTTAACTTTTTGTGTTTGCATGTACCAAATCAATCTTGGTAGTTTTGTTTTTCTACATACAACGCCAATAAATTATATATATTAATTTTATTGCAAACTTAGTGAAAACAGTTTTATACAATTTTTTTGGCAAATTTCGATTTGGTTATTTTTTACAATACTAGAAGATGGATTTATCATGTCGACAAATTTTTGCATGGATATATATTGTTATATTATTTTAAGTTTATAATATTTAAAAAATAATAATAATAATATAAACCCACTGAGTCTATATTCTAGGATTTACTCGCTACATACTTTTCATATAATATACATACAGGAACTATATTTTTTTGCCTCTAAGAATATCCTAATGCTCTACCTGCATCAAAGAGGTCTAAATGTTAAAAAGAAATATCATTGAAAATTCTCATGTGATTTCCGACTCCCTCCTTGGGCTGAGAAACTCACAGTAACTATTTGCTAGTTAATATAAAATATTTAATATATAATTGAATGAATAAAGCTGTTCTAATTTTGTTAAATACATATCTATGAACAATAATATATAAGTATTCATGAATATATTATTCAAGTTAGCGGATATAATTAAATTGATTGTATAACATAAATACATAATAAATCTCCAACATTAATAAATCAGTTCTTTAAATATCTAACTAATGGCTTTAATTTGAATGTGTATTATAGCCATTAATTATGTAGTTATTTTAATTAAATTTAATTCATATTTGCATACATAGATTGAAATAATATCAATATTTCGACATATTGTATCGTCTGATTTTTCCATGTTTAATCAATCACACGTTATGATAAATATTTTGCCTTAAAATATCTTTGCGAACCTTCTTGTTATTAAAAACCAAGTTCATAAATAAACACAAAGAATATCTCTGAAATTCCATATTTAATTATATTCATTAAGTACTTGACAAATTGATCACGAATCTGTAATTAAAAAGTAAAACTATTACGACTAGTTTTTTTAACAATTCGAAATTATTAAACTTAAAAAAAAATAAAAAGTCAATGTGTTACGGTGTCAAATTCTTTTCTTTCCCATCATTACTCATTGTTTTTATCCCAGTGGGATGAATATACTAACCAAGAACTCACACACACAAAAAAAATAGAAATTGTTGATATTTTTTGAAGTGATGTGTAAGTAAAAGCTGACTTTTCTCATGATAAAGCCTTTTATTCTTTTAACAAATTAAATTTTGTATTTATAAATGTATATATGTTAAAATTATTTCATAATTTACGACGTGACAAAATGAACTTTTCATCACTATTAATGAATATATTGTAAAACCTTATATAAAACAGTGTTCTTAACCTTTTCATCTCCATTACCAGTCCCATAATCACAGTTTTTTATTAATTGAAGTGACAATGAATGACACATCATTAATAGGACCGATAGATAATAGTATTAAAAACTAATTGGGAGACCTGGACCCCGATGAAAATGGTCCTGATTATCCAATTTTAGAGTCTCAATAAAACCATCCCCTTCAATATTTAATTTTGAAAAAATAAATATAATAATATTGGTCAATTAAGTTATTGATAATCTGCAGCATTGCAGATTAATCCATATTCTGTGACTTTCCTTGGAAATAACAATATCTATAGTTTTAGTTTATACACTTTTTTAGTTTCAAAAAGATTATTTTTTTATCCAAGTACACCGAAAAAAATAATATTTATGGGACTTAAACGTATTGTTAATGAATGAAAAATTTAGGTAAATAAATTACCATGAATAAAAATAGTTTCTTGGCACAAAAAGGAAGAAAAAAATAACCATATAACGGAAAAAAATACAATTTCTGAGCCACGTCACTTTTCCCCTTTTTCTTTGTATTACATTCTCAGTTTTAAGTTATCAGAACAAAATTACAAATATCATATGATTCATTTTTCTTTTTGTAATAAAATCATGTCAGTAAAAAATTATTTTTTTCCAAACTATGAAAGAACTACAAAAATATATAATTTTCACACATCTGTAGGGCCAAAGATTAGTGTTGGGTCGATCTTTATTTATTAAGTACATTCCAGTTATAGGAACGGCCCTATTGGTCCTTAGTACTATTGGTCCCTGTAATTTATTCTAATGTCATTGGTTTATTAACCCAAGGAAGATATGTATTAAGATTGCACATATCTTGGCAAAAATATTCATGTTTTAATATGATGCAATATGAAACAAACGTATTTTAGTATTACTTTGTTAAAAACTTTTCAATGACTTCACAAGGGATCGATTTTAACTTTTTTAAGGGGCGATAAGTAGGGATGGACTGGACTGCGATCCTTGCGATCCTTGTTCCTAAATAATACCAACACAACACCATCGAAAATATACCCTTTATAAGAAAATCTATACAAAAAATAAAATCAGTAGTCATATTTTTGAAACCTAAAAGTAGTAATGTGTCATTCATTATTTAGGACTGAAGACTGCATCTCCATCCAGTTCAATCTTGGTACGGTCCGGTTCATTAGTCCTGTGCATCAGTTCTAAAACTTATAAAGTTCGATCCTTGATAACATCACTCAACTTTATTTTTATTTTTTTTATTAGTTCTATTGCTGAAAGTCTGAAAGATCGGTCCTAAGATTGGACTAGACATGGCCGTATAAATATGGACTGACACAATACTAAATAAAAGGATGGGAAAAAGTACGGAAAAATATATCAAGTCTAATATAGAATGCTATCAGAAAGGCCTATGAATACCATTGCTATTTATTAGAATCATTTAAAACGATTAAGCAGATAATGCATCGCTTTCATCAGTAACTGTACAACTTTATGTCCAGAAATAATATATTTAAAGCATTAAAATCAACGAGCGAGTGAACGAATGTATTTTATTACTAGGTCACTGAATTGTGCAAAATTATATTCCAAAGCAGTTCTTATATTATATGGATCAATAAAATTTAAGAACATAAAGTATTTCTCACATCCTGTAATAGACAAATTGAGGTTAGTGAGTTAAATTATACATACTCGATAATATTTCCTTATATTTCCCAAGAGATGAATTAAGCATTTTTAATGTAACGAAGTAATGTAGTCCATATGAGAGTTGAGCTATATATATATATTTTAAAAAAAATTTGTATAAAAGATAAACGTGTATTTTTCTGAAGGTGTGTTCCTATTTACAGGGTGTGTAATGTGTTTCAGACGGACAGTGTTGATGTGTTCATTTATAATATTATTTATATATAAACCATTTAACTGATTATTTAAAATTGTACATTTTTGTTGTTATTTGTCATCAAGAACAAAGTGAGTAAATGACGAAAAGTAAAGTCATTATAAGACCTTTAAAGGCATTGAAAGAGTTGCGAGCATATATATTATGAAAGCCATAAACCCTCTTAAAAATCGCTAGACTACAATTCAAAAAGACTTAAAAGAGAAAAAATAGCTAAAAATTTTGCAGTCCAAGGGTAGTGGCGGTTCTAAACGGAGGCCTGTAGTGATCTGTGTCCAGGTCAGTATATTTTGGTCAACCTTGGTAATACTTAATAGAACAATCATGCATTTACTTTGACTTTATACGCAAGCACAAACAAGTAGAAATATTGAACACCAAAATCACAACAAATAAACTTTTGTGGTCTTGCTGTCCAGATCATAGAGTCTTAAATGTTCAAACTTCTTTATCTTGACGTATGTGTTGACAGTTTTGCTTAACAAACACAGCCGTACAACTATGTATATTGAAGATTTGTGTTTTGTTTTCTTACAATTATTTCCTTGCTTATTAAACTAGTTCTACTCTAGTATTGTACAAAGTAAAAGTTGATAAGATCAGTAAAATAAAATTTAAAATCATACAATATAATGAGGAACCATTCTCACTGTGCTCCTTTGCTTTAGCTCTAGTTCCTTTTTGGTCCTGAAAGTTAAATTTGGGTGGAATGAAAATCAGAAATGTTTTGTCATATTCACTTGTATTTGTAAATCATACAAAACTTTGAGGAAAAGGATGGAGGTCGGCATTACTACTTTGTATATGGTGCACACTGTACATGAATTTGAATTGTCCTTAAATTGATCTTTATCATCATGCAAATTGATATATGATCGTTAAATTCCCCTTTGTTTGAACTTACTACATCATTTGTTTTTTATGCAGAGGCCCATTTTTAAACTTTTTATCAGAAGCCTAGATTTGTACACATAGTTTTATTGTAATTTCTGTATGACAACTAACAAAAAAAGAGATATGGCATTATAAATTATACCATAAAATGAGTATAATATGCACAAAATATATTATATTTATTGTTTGCTAAAAACCAAATATTACCTGTTTCAGTTAGTTCATGTATACATACTAATGTTGGAGTCGAGTCAAAATTTTCGAATTTGGTCGAGTTCGTGTTAGGTCAACGTACCAATTGCCGAGTTCAGTCGAGTTAAAGTTTTAGAGAATTTCAATAAATGCAATCTGGTTCCTCTTTTTAAATTAATGGGTTCTAATCTTTTTATTTTCATCATTCAATTCTTAAATCGCAATAAAGCTATTTGCTTCCGTATTTTAATTTAATGAGACATTTTTAATTAAAATTCAATTAATTAAATGACTTTAAAAATAAAGCGTATTCCTAAAAAAACGTAGTTTTTTAGAAAACTAATTATTGTATTATTTGTTACTTCAATGACCTTTTCTACGCAATTTCAATCACCTCTTCCGATTGAGAACCACTGTTTTAATATATCAACTCTTCTTTTAATATATAAAAAGCGTCTTAAGTTTTTTACTGCCTTTTAGAGTAACAGGGTAAATACTCAAATACAGTTATCTATTAAAACCATCATAATACCGTCAACCAAAAATATAGTGATATGAAAATAGTTTGTAAATTTAGTTAAAACAGATCTATTGTTATTATAAAAAGTTTTTGACAGTTATTCACTTTTTCCATATTGTCAAATGGAGTAGCACCAATTAGTAGCGTTGTGTCGGTCCTAATTTAAGATTGAAGAAAAGTCGTGTCCAGTTCAGTCCTAAAAACATATAAAGTACGGTTCTTGATGACGTCACTGAACTTTGTTTATCCTTTTTAGTCAGTACTTACAGTCTGATGGACTGACTTTCTTAAGGACCTATCCCAAAGACTGATTGAACCTGTCGTTTCTCTGGACTGCAGTAAATATTAAAAGATTGTTACACAATTATATATAAGTAGACATTTTAATCAGAAATTGAGTATTAACTAGACTAGACAAAATCATAACTCCAATGTTTCAAGTTTGGATTATTCGAATTCAAGTAAAGTAAAACTTTTTAAAAGATAATAAAACAAAACAGGGTGAGTTTGAGTAATTTCATAAAATTATCAACTTGAGTATAGTCGAGCAGTTTTTAGTTCGAATAATACTCGAATCCAATACTAGCATATAATGTGAGGAGTGAGAGCCTAGTGTCGTAACTCAAATATTTAATATAGAGATTCAAGCTTAAAAACTCCATTTTTCATTATTAATAATAGTATTTTTCAATTTTTACAATACAATGGATCTTATAATTTCATTTCAACAATCTGAATTACTCTGTTTTTAAGTATTAAAATTAAGTATTAAACTTATAGGATGATATTTAGGTAATAACACAAATATTTATTATTTTTGAGCTACGACAATTTGCCCTTCAACCTTCAATCTTATGTGCATTAATATATACATATAAGTAGAATATTCATAAATTATTTTATTAAATTCATATTTTTTTTTTTCATTTATGTATATAAAATTTAAACTTTCTAATGTATCTATAATTTCCAACAAATAGAAGAATGATTTTTTATACATTTAAATACGCACCTTCCTATTTTTGATACTGCTATTTACCATAACTTACTGTTTCCATATAAGTACAATGTACATAGTACATACTAATAATAGTCTTGGTTTCAGTCTGAAAATCCTAGACCGGTCCATGACTGTTACATTTTTTTAAAAGACCGAATGAACTTGGTCCAAGTTCGGTCTGAGATCTTGGTTTAAAAAAATCAACCTTGATAGGTATTCTAAATAAATGTCACTTTAATAAAAAAATAATTTACTGATCCACAGTTCCAAGTGGCAGTTGGGTATCTAATATCGGTCCAGATCAGTCTAAAAAAGTCATTTAATGGACTTCCGTAGCTCATCTGACTGCGCCCATTGGAGAAATTAAATCAATATGCCAGAAAATAAAATACATTTAATGTGTACACTGCAGGAGCTAGTCTGCAAGGGCCGCAGCTCCGCTACCCCTCCCACCCCCCCAACAAAAAAAAAAGAAGAAATTTTTGCTTTTTACTAGAAAATTTAATATTTAAATTTTTTTTAAAAAAAATTATTGAAATTGTAATTTATTCTGAATAGCTATGAATTTTCGAAATTTTTTCTCTCAAAAATTTAATATTTTAAAAAATCTAAATTATAATGTAGATTTTTAAATTATTTTTTTCGAAATTGCCATAGATTAATAGTTAATTTAATTTTTTATGTGAAAAGAGGTCGATTTAATTTTTTTGCGAAATATTTAATATTTGATTTTTTTTCTCAAAAAGTTTCATATTTTAAATTTAATTTTTGAAGTTTTTTGATTTTATTTTTTTTAAATTCAAAAACTAGGCCCCATCTAAAAGTATATATTATCTTAAGGATGCCCCTGCTTTCATTTCGATTTTATGGGTCAGATGGATTCATTCTTTTACTTAAACGTATCTGACCAATAGAGAGGAGAAGGGTTGTAACTTAGTTTTCATCTTTTTTTTTTTTAGAAAATAAATTTATTAAATTATATAAGACATTTTTTAGTTTAGAAAAAAACTGATAGAAAAAAATCACTTCGGAACGAACATAAAAAAACTGATCTCGGACTAAAACTCAACACTAATAGTTATATACACAAAGGCCCACCTAGTGCCTACCTACATTAAAATCAACGTGAAATTTTGTATTTTTTCATTGCCACTATCCACCTAAAGGTTCATGATTACACATAGGATACTCCTTCTCTCATGGGACTTTGATCATAACATGTTAAACATAATATATATAGTTTAAATACATTTCAAGTCAATATTCATGATATTTTTGACATAATATCATACCTAAAAAGCTTTTTCTTCTTATAGAATGACAATTTCTATTAGTATATCTTGTGGACGCATATAAACATGTATGTATTTATTTATTCATAGCGGTCAAAATATATTAGTAAAATAAAGTTTATCTATATATATTTGTGTCTATGTACTCTGTACAGTAATTTTTAGTATATCTTAGGACTGCGTAGATTCTTTATCTAACTCAATACAATCAAGAGAGCACGATATATTTAAAAAAAGAAAAAAAAATGAGTAACTTTATATAGTTGTATAAAAGTAGTATTTATAAATAAATGAAATCTAGGAGCCATTTTTGTCAACTTATATTCAAAAATAAAGAATATCTGAAGTGCCTTAAATTTAAAGAAAATGATAGAATCGCCATAGCTCATGGACAGTACGCTTGGGAGTTGTTATCTTACACTTGATGTGTGTACGTTCGCGCTCCGGTGAATCCTAGAGAAAGAAATATACTTTATGTATATGAATTTCACCTTAAAATTCCTTGATTAGATGGAGTAATTGTAATACTATAATGTTTACTTATACTTAACCTGTGCAACTCCATCTAACCAATTAAAGGAACATTAAAAAATGACTTTAAATGACTTTTTGTAACATGTTAAAGCATCTGTGTATTGTGTTAAAAAAATTCCAAGTTGTTATTATCATTCTTGAGAAGAGAAGATCACAGTATAGAATACACAAGTATTGAGCAAGATTAATAGAAATACAGGGTTATACCTTATACCATAACGCTTTTCTGACTGATGTTTGACCTCCAACACGCTTTTTAATAGTGGCGCCATAGAGCATAATTGTTATCAGGAGTAGCTATATATTGCCTTCCTTGACTGTTAATGTTAGAGTACCGCTGGTATACTCTATGACGTCAAAATCTGTCTGTTTTGCCTAGCAGTCGGTTCAGTATATCAAATTGACATGATGGTCTAACCTTGTATTTCTATTAACCATGGTATTGTGTAACTAGATTATACCTGTGCGTATGAAAAATGGAGAGTAAAATTAAAGATTTCTGAGGAAGTCATCTTCTTTATCCCTAAAGCAAAGTACATCTGTTCGTCGGTTTCTAATAACTTTGTGTAATATTAAGTACTACTGGTAGTACCATATAAATTTGAATATGCAAATGTTATTTTTGCTTTACGGATGATTGGTACATTATTAATGAGGTTATAGCCTTATAAAATATTTATGATGTGGTGGTATCCTATGACATCATCGTTCATTTTGTGGGTGGAATAAATGAATGTGTTTTATAGTAATAAAAACCCTTTCTTTTCTAATGAATACCAATTTTTCCTTTTTTTTTTTCAAAGTCATTTGAAAGTCAAGTTTTTTTTTCTTCCTATTGGTCTGATGGAGTTGCACTAATTAGGTATAATGATATATTTTAACACTACATTGAAACCATCTGACCTAGGAAATATCTTAAAGTCCAGATACATAACATATGTTTGTACCCCTAACATGGCGTAGCTTTTAATTCATTATTGAATCTTTGAAAATCTCTTGTATGAAGAGTTTTTAACAGGACGTTAACATTGTTGATGTTGAGATCATTTGGGAACCTAAACAATCAAATTTTATACGAAAAAAAACTCCCATTTTTTATTAAAATTTAAATAAATAGGAAGCGGAGTTTGGATTTAAAATTGGTCAGACAAATAAATGAGCTTAAAGCAATCAATAATATATATAAATACCATATCTACTGTCTGTTTTATAATATATCAGACCTTTTTTTTTAGTATCTAGCCAATCCAAAACAAAATTAATGAGCTCTTTCATAAGGATTTTCAGTTCCTTTTAATTTGATTTAATTTAATTCTTTCCTTGGCATCAAAATTTATTCAATACAGATGATAAGTTTTTTCTATTTTAATATCCATTTAATGGTATCTTTGGAAATGTATTCATTTAAAAAAAAATATTTATCACTTCCATGCTTCCAAAAGGACAGCACTTCGGTGTATAATACAATCTGTAACCTCAGTGAAAACGTTCTATTAACAATGTCAATTTTGAAATATGTGGGGCATGGGGCCAAGTAAAATAGATATTTTTGTAATTTTTAATATTACTAGTCGGAAAGTATAGTTTAGGCCTAGGGTTCTAAAAGTGTGGACACACACATAACGATGGTCATAGAACAAATCCAATCATTGGGTTGGGGGTAGGGAACTTATTTCTAACAAATATCTTTATTTAATACTTGATCAAATCCATTTACTGATATAGTAAGAAAAGATTGGTACAGATACTCAAAATTTACTATAGAAAGAGGGAAGGGTAAGTCAGAAGTCCTAAGAAGTACCATTTTGTATATTAAAGGTAGGATTTGTGATGGGATTTTCGTGATATGTTCAATAAAATATGAACAATCTAAAAACGATACAAATATCCTGATACGTTAAGATTATCGATGATATAGAGTCTAAACAATGAAATTTTATACGAATAAAACCCCTTTTTCTTTAAAATTAGGATAAATATGGAGCCTCTGCCTTGTATTTGGATGTAAAAATAGGACAAACAACTAAGGAGCTTAAAGCTTTAGTCTCAATCAATATTATATATATAAATATCTACCGTCAAGCTATATAATATATCAGATATGAAATTTGCAAAGATAACGCGCAGTTGTTATCGAACAGACGCTTGAGAAAGTTAATGAGAAGGTTTTTCTGAATTTTTGCTTTTCAACATAGTCCCCTTTAGAGTATACACACTTTTCCCAGTGATGCTCCCATCTATGTTACCCGTCCCGTCCATAACTTTGCTGGGAGAAGTGTGTAAAGTTACAAGGAGACTATGCTGAAAAAAAAAAATTCAAATAAACTCCGTCAATTCATTCAAATGACTATTACATATCATTTGCCCCTCCAAAATGGCTGCAATTTTTGGAGAGTAGCTTTCAACAGATGTTAGATAGATGGGACTAGCTTTTATTTACGAGTTCTGTTATCTTCACGTTAGGTCAGAAACTTTACAGACCTCCCACGTATAGTAGTATTCAATATTAAAGTTAATACCTTTTTTTCAGTCATTTGATAAAGATTCCATAGTATTTTTTTTTTGTAAATATGTTCATTTCACTAAATAAATGTATATAAAATGTATGCTCTCAATATGAGGATGCTCTCTGTTTATGATACAATCTGATGTCCTTAAAAAAATTAAAATTTTAGTTTACGTAATGTGTAGTGACGAGTAGGATTATAGATATTTTTTTGACGAGTAGTATAATATGTTTTTATATTTATAAGAATAACCATGAGATTGTCCATCTTATATACACATTTGTGGGTATATATCTCCAAATAATCGTTGTCATAAAGATCAAATGTCTTATTTAAAAAAAAAAAATATTGATGGACAACGCATATATTTTCATTAAGTTATAACTTTTTTCACTATGAATTTTTGTTATAATTTAGGAACAAACTAAATATTATTAGTCCAAGATTACATCTTAAAATATTTTTTCAATTCAGAAAAGCACAATACATGCAATACTAGCGGTATCACCCAGCTTTGCCCCTAGTTGTTGGGAGTCGACGAACATAAAAACTTTGTTTAATAAGATTACACCTCAACAAATCTTCAGTGTTTCTTTACGTTTTCATTAACACAATCAAATTTAATTACTGAATACTTAGATGTTATCTCCTTAAGAAAAAAAAAGTAATAATACCCGCTGGAAAAGAAAAAATAATAACATATGATTTGATACTGAAGCTTCTTGCTAAACCTCATCTAGAGGGGTAGGGGAAAGGCGTTTATATTAAATTCAATTATAGACTTCTTTTCGGATGTAAAATCATCTTTTTTTGCACTTTAGAAAAATAACTTTTAATTTCTGGACAACCGATCTCCCCCTCTATTCCTTATGTTACTATTTCTTATAAATATTAATTTAATCAAATTTGACATTAGTTTTATTTTTATTTTTTTCGACATTCTTATCCAGAATAATAAATGTCAATAGTAAATTTTATATATTCTATGAATCTAAATGTCATTTATTACAGAGTCCACTCCACCGGCGGGCCCATGAGAGGTATGACCCTTCGCTCCTAAGCAGTTTTTATATTAAGGGTCATATTTTTAAAATAGCATATAGCATAATTTTTTTTTTTGCCTAAGATATAGGCTCCAAAAATACATTCCTGATGACTTTCATGAGTAAACACTATAGGACACAAAATAGTTAAACGATTGTATCACTAATATTTTACTCTTTATTTGAATTATAATCATTGACTCAATTCATATGAATTTGAACACAATTTATTTTGGGGTTTTACCCTTGTGCTGCGATTATACACCTTTATCTTTATATTTGATCATTTTAATCAAAATATGGGCGTGACCCGGTAACATTGCCTTTTTAAAGAGTCAATTTTCTCTAAATTTGATTTCATCAGATGAGGACAAATATCTTTGAATTTGAAGATCTTTATGTGATCAGAAGATTGATTATATTTAACCAAATGATGTTCAGAAATGTATTAAATGATTTCTTAGTAATGAGAGCTTCAAGAAATAAAAGTTCTAAGGTGATTGATGGTGATCGTCATACTATATGTACATTTGAATTTGATACGCCAAATAAGAGTACTTTCTATTACTTTTATCCACTTGCAATAAAATTTAGGACTGAGCTTTGACACTTGTTTTATGCGATTGGGAGTTATGTACTGTGTTTCTTATCGTTTGAAAAACCATAAGTATTTTGTTGAGCTACATTTTTTATTCTTCAAAATGAAAAATAAGATTTGTATTCTCACAAATCACTTTGGAAAATAAACTTTGATAAAACATTTAAAATTTAGCAATATTACTTTAAAATTTAAACTTCTCAATACATTTACAAATAGAGAATGTCGTAAAATATTACTATAACACACCCATCGAAGATTGAAAATTTACAAACATAGCTTGTTTTTAAATATACAACAAATGATCAAATTAACAGGTCAACCTAGTACACATGGTAAAATAAAAATTTAGAAGAAGTTGATCTTTGACCTTTTTATATGACCTTAAAACTGTACTCTATTAACTTAAAATATTATATAACCATTGTTTTATTCATAAAAAGTCTTTAAGGATTACAACATTAGTGAGTTTCTCATTATTACTTTGAAATATCGAGTAGTATTTGAACTTTGAATTTTAAACTTGAACAAGAAATAATTAATTAATTAACAATACAATTTCAACAAAATTAATACCATAAATAAATGTGTGTGAGCTAATGTAGTCACCCTTAGCGGCAATGATGGCTTTCAGGTGGCGGCAGAAAGCCTGGCACTCACTGTAGATGTAGTCCTCTGTCATGGCGTCCTAGTGCTGGCTGACAGTGGCTTTTGAGGCCTCGGGGTTTTGGAAGACGGACACTGCAGGTATTCTTCTCAACATGTACCCGAAAAGTGTTGCCGAGGGGGTTGGCATCAGGGATGGAGGGAGCCAAAAGTATCAAAAAAGAAAGTTCAAAAGCACTGAAGACACTTATTTCTAAAGTGTCTTGCTACGGCTCTTTCCACCCACTTACTAGAGAGCTCTCTGGACAATCTGGTCTGAAACCCAGATATCTCTCCCATGGGCGTTTGGACTTGAGAGGTTTGCCTAAGCTGTTTTCTTTAACTTCTGGTGGTCCAGTTTATCCTCTTTTACGGAGTTCTTCTTCCTCTCCATCGTCTTGGACTTGCTGGCGGAGTAAATGGTGATTCTGGAGATGCCCTAATGCTCGGAATGGTCAAATTGAAATTGGTCAATCACATTCAAGTGTCATTTTCTCAACTTGTACGTAAGCTAGAAAACTCAGATTTGTTATGTTTTCTTGTTAATGCTGTAATATTTGGAAATATGAATTAATTTCAATCACTCCACCTTAATTAATTATTAAAATAGTAACTGTTTAGATTTCAAAGAACCACTCGCTACATTGAAAAATACGAATTAATTTACGAAAAAGTAATTTTTGAGGCAGGAATGCCGGTTTTCATTTTTTTTTCTACAAAATACCACCAAGCTATGTAGTAACTAGAAAAGTTGGGCTAAAATTTAATTTGCTTTTTTTCAATAAATTAACAACACATCTAAAGTCATATTCATTTTTTAATAAATTCGATTTATTAAAATAGATATGCTTTTTTTATATTATAACTAGTTAAGTCAGTCAGTTTAAGGGATTTATGAATACTTAAATCGGTCTACTCTCTGAATAGGAGGCTGAGTTATTTAAAGTCATTCCTAATGTTGCTTGGTTTTTGGAATAAGAAATAAAGGTTATATATATATATATAGTGTGGGGAATTAACCCATAAAATAATCTTCAATAAAATGTCAGGTGAAAATATGTCCAACTTATCGTTCCACATCATATATGTATACATATATATATAGTTCCAATATTTCATTGACATATTTCGATCAATAATTTACATTGTATTCAAATTTTGGTGATGAGATATTATTTGATTTATGAAACTTAATCTAGGTGGCTTTATGGCCTTTCAAATAAAATTTGAGAATTTCTTAACATTTCATTGTGACATTGAGTTTTGCTACTCTAAGATTAATTAACAGCTTCCCCGACAATAACTAGTAGAAGAATACAAATGTGATCCAGATTCAATTTCGAGGAACATCATCTAACTTTCTTTTGAGGTGAAGTGTCACATATACCTATATATATTTTCACCATACCCAATCAACTCACATTATAATCTACTTACTTGCGTAAGATGTTGTATGAGCAGAGAAAGAGAAAGAAATGAAAAAGTCATTACTCTGTGGGCAAGAAATGGATATAGAGAAAATTAGTCATGGTAAATTAAGTACCTGAAATTTATGCAAATCAAAGGTATAAGAAGATGAAGAAGTGAAATAACTTATTGGTGTCCACTCAATGTGGAATGTACATCGATATGTAATTTGTTTAATCGCGCATTAATTCCACTGGAACAAAAAAATTATGCAAACAAACAAAATCAGCACACATATAATCATACTGAAATGATATTTTGATTAAAAATTTGCGTAACAAATAAGTAGTGATTTCTCAAATTATGCTGCTACTAATATTGGGGTTTGTTCTGAAATCATGGACAGGACAGAGACCGTTCTATATATATATATATATTGGATTGAACTGATTCAATAATTTAAGCAATGTTTCTCAAATAGGGGTACGCGTACCCCATGGGGTACTTGGAAGCACTCCAGGGGGACTTTAGATTTTGAAAGAATATATTTAAAGTGGTACATAACTAAAGACTTAATTTTAATTTAATTGAAAATTTAATGTTTGATTTTTTTCTTTTAAGTATAATTTAATTTAATTCTTTGTAAATAGCCATGGATTTTTAAATTTTTCTCCAAAAATTTTAACATTTGAATAAAATATTTCCAAATTTTTTGTGAACAGCTGTGAATTTTGATTTTTTCCCCACAAAAACTTAATTTTTTGAGAATAGCTATGGATTTTTTGAAAAAAAACATACGAAAAATTTAATATTTTGAAATTTTTTTCCAAAAAAATTAATTTTTATATTTTATTTAAAAAAAACTCAAAGCCCAAGCCTGCCTCTCCAAAATATAATCCTACATACGTTTTGTGCTGGTAAGGGTACTTTAATAAAAAAAAGTTGAGAATCATTGCTTTAAAGCAGCCATTTCCTAACTACAGTCCGGTCAACATTTGACAATTTTACTGGGAACCGAGGGAGAAAAAGGGGGGTTCAAATAATTATAATAAACGTGAATCTATTGTGCACTAATTTTAAACTTTATTAGCATATTGCTCAAACATTACAACATTAATAAATAATAACTTTATTAGGACATTGCTCCAAAAATATAATACTAATATAACTTTAAACGCTAAATCATTGGGAGCCCAACGTTTGTTTCTTTACAACAAGATGGTCTAATCTGGAGGTAATTGCAGACAAAGACACCCGCAATTTATTGTTAAATACATCTACGTGTAACCCAAATTAACATAGATAGAAGGTTGGAAATGACAACCGAGTTTTTAGCGCTGTGTTAGCCAGGGTTTTCTCGAACACTGTTTTACGGGATCCGTCATTTGCAATCTCCTGCAATTATTCTCCCTATGCAATATTTAGCTGGTTTGTTGAATAATACTTCACGTATCCATTCCTTGATCGTTCTTGAGAGAATACAGTCATTAAATAAAAAACCTGCAGAGAACATGTAGTAGACAGTGTTGCTTGTTGGCCGTGAAGTCCTATGAGACAATAAAAAACTATCATTTACACTTTACAAACTGTAAATGAAGTAGGCAGTCCCCTTTATTTTCGTCCCATACTTAGATAATAAATAAGACAGAAATAACTAATTAATACTTATGTAGCCCGGTACTGATTAATCAACGGAGGGGTACCGGTTTGCAGCTTGGGAACCACTGCTTTAAAGAGGTTCAGCTTCGACTAAATATTTATAAAAATCTGTCTAGATCGGTCTCACAAAATAAATTGGTCAAGATGGGAATCATTTAAAATTCGGTAAATACCGATTTTATGGATAAATTTTTTGATGATGCTATGACATGTGTTTCTAGATTGTGAATATCAGTGCAATGAGGTAATATAAGCTTAAATAGTTTGGAATTTGTTGAACTCATATTACGAGGATGGGTACAATATCGGTCTGCAGAGTGAGACGGAAAAAATCGTTTCATGCTCAGAGACTGCGTTCTTCAAATGAAATATCTCTATTAATCGCACTTTACCCTAACTAAAGAACGAAGTTGAGAAAATTGTGTAACGCACAGTTTAGCTCCTATTTACTCTATCCTTGATTAAGAGGTAGAAAGAATTGCATGAATGCGGTGAGGCAATTTTTTTTCTGTTATTTCTCTAGGATAATGGATTACTTTAGTTAATTGATAAATGAGGAATTTGGATTTTTAAAGTATTTTTGGTTATATTTGAATAAGTTTTTGCAATTATTATTTGAATATCGTTTTCATAGACTATAAATATCAATACATCAATATTGATTCGAATAAATATTTTAATAATAGAGTAATTGTACATCATTGTGAGATTAGCTCATAATCTCATAGCAAATAAATCATTATTTTATTTGGTGAATGATTGACAGATCCCTTTTGGAACAAGTACTATGTTAGATATTCAAAAAAACATCAAATCTTGAATAATGTATTAACAAAATTTTATTCAAATAAAATGAGTAATAGAATTGTTTTAGGAGTTTTTGATAAAAATCTGCATCTTTAGTTTGAGTAGAAGGTTGAGTAAGTGAAAATATTTCTTGGTTGTCACTCCTGTAAATTACTTTTTTTAGACTATTTGTTGAATATATATTGTGTTAAAATATTATAAAAAAATAAACTTCAAGAGAACGATTAATGAGGAAAGAATATTTCTTTTTTGTCTTATTTTGTAAAACATTATCTGTTGATTTACTATGTTTAGTTTTTGCTAAATAAATTTAAAAAAACTTGTACATACATGTAATGTTGAAAACAACAGAAGCCAATATTGGATCTTGAGACCACAAAAATAAACAGTCCGGACATAAATTTATTCAGTTGCAAAATGTACTAAGTATTGGGATTGCCCCCCCCCCTTCCTCTCGTAGAAGCTTGCAGCTGATCAAATGAAACATCATGACGGTGCAGCTGGTCCCCCAAGAAATTCATTAATTTAGGGGTTTTTTTACTTACCATAAAAGCTTATGATTTGCAGCTCTATCAATTTACGTATATCTCAAAAGATTTATATGAATATTCTGGGGCGTCTGGGCCAATTAAGTAGCAGAGCATACAATTTAATATTTGAATTATTTTTTGAAAAAAAAAAAATTCAATTAATTTAATTTTCTGTGAAAGGTTGTGGATTTTTTGAAAAAAAAATCAATTAATTTAACTTCTTGTGGAAGGTTGTGGATTGTGGATATTTTTTTCTTAAAATTCAATGTCTATGAATTTTGAATTTTTTTTCTAAAAAATTTAATTTTACAATTGTTTTGGAAAAAATTGAATTTTTCAATTTATTTTCAGAAAGTTTAATTTATAAATTGAAATAATTTGGAATTTTTTTCCTAAATATATGATTTTGTAATTATAGATTTTATATATTTGAAATTTTTTTCATTAAAATTTAACTTTTTGTGGATGTTGAAATATTTTTTTTTTTTAAAATTTAATGTTTGAAATTTATTTCCCAAAAATGTAATTTTTGGGAAATAACTATAGATATTGAAATTTAAAAAAATAAAATTCAAAAAAGACCAAAAAAATATAAATATAATCCTTTGATATCTTCAAATTATATTGATTATCTTTTTATCCAGTCTTTTGATGGAATATAATAATAGTACCTACTCAAGCTTATTAACAGATCCTTTGTCAATCTGAAAATAGTTTCAGATTAACAATTTTTTTAAATATTATATTTTATTAAAGTTTTTTCGGTATGTAACATATGTGCAACAAAAAACATTAAAGGATTAATAAATATGAAAAGTAAAATTGTTATGCACATACTGACGTAATAACTTTTAAATATATTTACAAAAATCTACCAGGTATGCCTCAGTGAAATGATACTTTCTTTTTTTTTTTGTTTAATTTTGAACGTTTACTGTCAAAAATGGTTAGAAATTTTATTTTAAAAGAATACACCTTTGCTAGCCACACATTTCCCCATCTTATAGGCAATTTATAGATCTCTTTCCAAAAAAATTGTTCGTCTTTGACTGCAAACCAGCCATCCATCCATTTTTTGGCTTTAGCGTGAGAATCGAAGCGTAAATCATTGAGTGCGTGGCCCATCGATGCTAACAAGTGATAATCAGAAGGCACGAGGTCTGGTGAGTAAGCCACATGAGCAAGAGGTTCCCAGTTGTACGATTCAACAAGCAGGCGGATGGCTATAGAGCGATTTGGTGGTGCTTTGTAATCAAGGAAAATTACCTTGTGTTGCCTGGCTTCATATTTTGGAATGTCAGTCTTAAACACCTGATCCATTTTGGCGTATAGCATGGTTCAAATCCGCCAATTGTTGTTGGTAGCGATTACTATTAACAGTTGGACAGGGTTGTAAAAGGTTATACCATATGACACCACACTGGTCCCAGAACACAAACAATATCTTTTCATTTCTCACGTCAAAATCCCACCTTTCGACTTTTTTTAAAACACCTGAAGCACTCTGCTTAGACCATGTTCACCGTGAGCTTCCACAAGTATTTGATGAGCTTGAGAAGTGTCTTTCTGCAATTGATAAAAGAAAATCAATGATGCCCACACATCATAGTTTGTAGGCATATAATTAGACATTTTTACGTACAAAAAAAGTGCATTGTTGAATGAAACTATAAAACAATGAATTAAATATTGTTGATACATGTCGAAATAAGCATGCAGATCTTCGGACCGGTTTATAATGTCTAACTGGCGACCCCTTGGGACCAATAGTCAAAAGTCTCATTTCATAAGCGCATACTTACTATCTATTTGTGTATTCCTGAAAACATACAAACATGATATAAACTACAAAACTTGACTGATTATATTCCACAAATAAGAAACAGCTTCCCTTCGAAATGATTTGACGTTTTCTTATGGTTGACTCTATACATAAAGACAATATGTTTCTTGGAACACGAGTGTCATTCGTGTGAGAGACCAAATTTAGCGATTCAAACATTTAGAACATTATTAAATACGGCTGACCATTTAAAAAAAGTCTGTGCTGGGAGGGGGGAGACAAATACAAATACGCATGGACCATGCAACAGGTGTATGGCGGCCACTAATTTAGATTTACAAGAAATTTATAATTAATTCACATCAGTTTTTATCTACACGGGGGATTTTAAAAGTAATTTTCTTGTTATTTAAGCCCTTTCTCACCACTTTATAACCGCCATGAAGAGCCTGAAACGGCTCTGGTAAAAAAATATACATGGTTTTTGAATAATAGGGATCAATTCATTTTGATCAAAAACGATGCAATCATTACAATTAAATTTAAATTTATTAAATAGTTAGAAGGGTTCAATATCTAATATGAGAAAGTCGAGAAGTGAATATTTTTAAATTTATAAATAAAGAATTTACAAATTTTGATTCTTGTTTTGTTTTTTTGAAGAAGATGGAGATCTCAGAAATAATTTTTGTAATAATTCTGAAATGTAATAATTTGAGGTGGTATGTCATCAGTAGGCAGATAGGTTATGACAGTGTGAAACTGCAGGTATCACTTTCAATATCAGTTTAACAGTAATTAAACTATTTTAAATATATGTTAGTACCACAGTAATAACCAGTAAACTGAAAAACACTATTCAGTACATTTTTATTCAAATATAAAAAGACAAAGTTACTTGCAATTCAAGTCACTATTTTGAATATAATAAATACATTTGGTTTTTTCAAATTTTTGTCATTTCATACCAAATAATGAATGTTCTCAATGCCTCTCTCAAAACTTGATGGAAACTTCAATATGGATATATTATTATGTAGGAATATATATAAGTATAAGTAGCCATCAAATCCAAATAACAATAAGTGAAATTATGTTAATATGTCTTTGAAATGGAAGGAGTGGTATGTTGAGAAAACTTTTACACAATAGTCTTCAAAGTATGTACTGGGTTCGTCATTGAAAACTGGATATTTTGAATTTGAAATTTGAACAAGTTTAATTTCGGAAACTAGGGAGCTACATTAACTAAATTATTGTATATATGTCGACACATGTGTTACCATTTCTAATCTTCAGCGTAGCTTCCGTCAACTTTGATAAGGATGTTTGATGCGCTACTAGAAGCCTTGTGTGTTATAATGTAAGTGGGGCATCATGGAGTTCCAATCTTATCAATGGAAGCCTTGAGAACTTTGGTTCCCTTGTTTGAAGGTCCTGGCCTCGATATGTGGCCACAAACACAAGTGCACCGGGTTAGCATGTTGGCCACATTGTTTTAGGTCAGAATGCAATGTTGCTCTCCAAAAAGGAATGTATAACCTCTGTTGTGTGTGCCGGTGCATTATCTTGTTGGAGCTCGTCTCAATACCGGACCCATCATTAATGGCCTTAACGTTGTAAATAATTTCCATGCTTGCTTAAGTAAAATTCTTGAATCTCGATTGGTGTGTGTTTCCTGCAAAGTAGAGAAGTAATCTCGATTTTTGGTTCTCTTTGTGTTTTTATTATATCACTCTCTTGTTTAAGTATCCAGATGATTTTAACTTCTAACAAATTTAGGCTTAATACAGAGGGGTCCGCAAATTATATATATATATTAATTTAGGGGGGGAGGGGGTAAAAATCTCAATAATTAAATTTTTGAAAAAAAAGTCTCAAAAAATAAAATTTCTAATATCAAATTTTTTTGAAAAAAATTTCAAAACTCTTTGCTATTCATAGAAAGTTAATTTCTTTGGAAACAAATTAAAAAGTAATATTTCTGTAGGAAAAAAAAATTAAAAAATTTAATTTTTTCAGAAAAAAATTTCAAAAATTATATTTTTCCAACAAAATTTCAAAAATACATAGCTTTTTTAAAATAATTAAATTTTTTGAAAATATTTTTAGAAAGATAAAATTTTTTGGAAATTTTTTTTAGTAAGATTAAATTTTTTGGAAAATAAATTCCAAAATCCCCATTTAATAACAAATAATTACATTTTTCGAAAAAAAATTCAAAAATACAAGGCTATTCACAAAAAAAAAAAAAATTTTTAACCCTTTTTCATTTAAAACATTTTCATTCTTACATAAAAAAATTCTAGTATAAAGCAAAAATTCTTTTTTTTTTGGGGGGACAGTCATCCAACACATACTCTGCAGACGCCATTTTAATATGACCAATTGATGAATAGTTTCAGCTTCAGCAGGAGGAACCAACGGCAAACGTAGAAGAAGACGTTTAAATAATAGTCTTTGAGGCTAGAAAATGCTTAATATATATGGTATATATCAAAGTTACGCACAAATGGAATAAAGATACTTGATCCCCAAGATAACTTCAACTTTATTTTGTTTGATAATGGATATGTTTATTTAAAAAGGAAATATTTCTATGGAAATTATATGATCCGATGTAATTGCATTGTGAATACATTTTATTTATCTTGTAGCTTTTTTTAATAATTGTGTGTACCTACTGTATACCTACGATATAAGGAGGAATGGAAAACATACTTAAAGAGGGATGAGAGTTGTAAGGAAACCAATATGCTAGAATTGACTATCCTAGATTTTCTCATTCATATGTACGTAGCCCAAATATATAGTTATTTGGTTTTGTTCAACGATTCAACTTCTTGAAAAGACTAAATATTATATAAATCGTACAACTTTCTTATTTCTTATTTACCAAGTTATTATTTGTACGTTTTTCATGTTACAATACTGTGAAAAGATGTGTTCAAATATATGAGTAACACTTCACTATATTTAGGTACTTCTTAGCTCACAATATTTGATATTTTTTTATTAATCTACAAAAAAAAAAAAATTAAATATATATGGTATATATTAAAGTTACGCACAAATGGAATAAAGATACTTGATCCCCAAGATAACTTCAACTTTATTTTGTTTGATAATGGATATGTTCTCTATAAACATTTTAATGCTAAGCACTAGCATAAAGAAACTACAAATTATTATAATCCAATATTTCAGAAAAAGTAGTTTTTGATATATATTTGCTAGTGTTAAAATGCAAATGAAAAATCTACTATATGTTAAGAATTAGAGTTAACTCACGGCTAAATAACGTTGAAATCGGGATTAGAAATACTATAAACCACGTCCATCGTAATGTTTTCTATTTGTATATGGCTTGTTAAACTTTTCAAAAAACAATTTTGCCTAGGACGAAATGCTAGCATTGGCTATATTTAAAAATGTGAAAAAAATACTGAAGTTCTGTCCATAATAATGTAATTTATCATTGATAAACGTGTAGTTTTGTAATTTATAAATATCATTAAAAAAGGATATTCTATATTAAATAGTATTTTTATAATTATAAAGTTAGTTACTTGAAACAAAAGTAGTATAGTTTTCCATTAAGCATTAACCTTTAACAAAATTTTCTTTACTAATATAAATACAAAATTATAAAAATAAATTATAAGAATATTGATTTGATTACATACAAAAATTAAATATATTTTCAATAAGTAAGGATTGGTCAAACTTTTCATCAAAAAAATCAATTTTTTTAAAGGCCCTCATAAAAAAAGTACATTTTTTTTTTTAAAAGTTATGTATATTTACTAAGATGTTGAATATATGTAAAAGCCAGTATAAAATATTCATAAGAAAAAAACTACCAAAATAATCAAAGCCACAAAATAATGTATTGATTATGAGCATATACTAAAAAAAGCAACTGAATAAACAACACTCATATCCAATGATTAATTTACATTATATGAAGAATAGTCTCACAGACTGTAGTTTGCCTACCCCAGGCACAATGCAATATGATTAAAAGTCTGAAGGATAAAGATTCGTATTATTTTTATTGCGAAATATTTCATTAAAATCTGGAATTTATAAAATCCAACTAATCTAATTAATTTACTTATATGACATATATAGGAAATGAGTAATAACAATCGGGTAATATACCATACAATCTTTTTTAATTGAATTAAAATATGCAATCCTATATATTAATATAGTATTTATTAAATATTATGTTTCGGCCAAATTTCCTTGCGGCAAATTATTTTTCGACAAATTATCCGTTCGGCAAAATTTTCTTCTGCAAAATCTTTTCGGCCAATTGTCCGCTCACGCTTTTTTCTACAGTTCAAAAATGAAACAAGGAACGTAAAAAAAGCAAACATGTCTAAACCTGCCAAATGGTAGTTTTTATGATAGGAGTCCGGGTGAGTCGAAAGGACTAAAATTCTTACCATATACTCTAATTGTAAGTCAATTTTGAGTCTATATTGTTCTGATTATAAATCAAGTCAAAGCTCATACAAAAATACTTAATTACGACGGACTTGAGTCAGAGTTCACACTCAAGTATTACAGCTATGATATTTCCTCCAATCCTGATATTTTTGGAGAAGCTGAATACGTACTCAAAATCCAGAAAAATACTTTAACTTTACAATACATATTTATATAGTTGGAGAATGGAAAATCACTTAGAGCACACAGTTACTTAATTGTCTTGAAATATCTGGATAACAACATACAAAGAGATCAGCGAAGACGTACAAAGGAAGGAAATTAATGTGTAATTACTGAATTATTGAAAATAAAAAAACAATTATTAAATTGCAATTATAGCAAAGGACCTACATTCTAAGTCCTATAATGAACTTTCTGTAGCTGAATAGAAACTGACAGGGGATCGATAAAGTGGAATAGAGATTGGTCATAAGAAACGCATTCACCGATTCAAAAGAGAGATGACTATGATATCGTCTCCCTACATCAACGTCTTCAACAACTAGTCAAAAAATATGAAATAGAATGGTTGTACTCTTTTTGCAAGCATCGTTCGGAGTCCTCGTTTCATCTTTTTTGTCAATTTGATATATTAATATTTGTTAGGGAAATTTGTTAAGAGAAAATTAGGGATGAGTTTTGAATAGAGTTTAAAAAAGAAGATTTCTGCTTGCCTATGACTGCCTTAAAGCAGTCGCAGTCATTATTAAACTTATGTGTATATTATAATTCAGCCGGATTATGGGCTAAATAATAAAGACGTAAAGACTCGAGGATATTGTAGACAGACAGTTGAGGGTGGTTTTACCGTTTTAGAATGTTTGCAAACAATTAATAATCAGAACTGGCTGGAGATCCTCTCTCTCGACTCTGTTCACTGACATAGCAAATTGCTTATCATATCTTTAGCCGGATTTACCTGTTTACATTTCCCCCCTCCCTTATGTGTGGATTCATTTTGCTTTGTTCTTTTTCTTTTTTTACCGATGTAGATGTATTCAATAATTATAAGTTACAATAATATGAAGTTAAATATTTACTTCGTGAATTTGATTTAATATATTTCTTATTTTCAACATTTAAAATAAAAACAGTCTTCTTGTCTTTGAAAAGGAGAAATAAATATATAAAATAATGAAATTTTGTAAGTGGACAAATTATGAAAAATTAGTTTTTTATTAATCACATTCATAAGAAGTGTATTTTTCATTTTATTTCAGTGTAGATTTTTCATCTTGTTAATGTACTAATAGACAATATATTATAGAACAAAATTATAAATGTTTTTGTTAACCCTCCCTTATTTTCCTTCAAATCGTAGTGACTGCGGCAGTAGATGTTTCCCTTGGGTGAGTAGCTACCATAACATTATATTGTAAATTTTAGCAATATTTACTTATTTGCACTTACAGTGAATTAATAGTATACTTTTTGATCAATGTAGTTTAAACTACTGAATTCATAATTTAAAATAGTAATTCTAGAAAACAATATTTAATTTTCTAGATAGAGTATATATTATCTCTTAATAAATTATTAATTAGACATTTGGTTTGTCAACACCAAAACAATCCAGAGCAAAAATTAAGATCAGAAGAAATTCCAAATTTATTGTTTAATTCAAAATATAAATGGCCATTATTTAGTCGACTTTTTTGGATCAATTGTGGGCATCATATTAAAATTTGTGGGTATTGTTTATGTACCTAGCGAGTGGTTCATTTCAAATCTGAAACTTTTGAATTTTACACATCAACATATAATATATAGCTTATTAATTAACAATATAATTTCAGCAGTTAGATGCAGAGTAATATTCAAGTATCTCAACGACCAAACAGACAGCAGAAGTATTGCCAACAATATTAATAACGTGGTTTTAGTTTGGCCACTTAGCTTATACGGAGTGGTTTATTAAAATCTAAAGACTTTGAATTTTAAGCTTCAAGAAGATATAATATATTAACTAAAAATAGAATTTCAACAAAATTAATACTATAAATAGATGTGTGTTTGAGCTCTCTTAATAATTAATTTAGCTGTTCTTAGCGGTCGATATGGCTTCCAGGTGGTAGCAGAAGGCCTGGTACCTGCTGTGGATGTAGTCCTCTGTCATGGTGTCCCAGTGCTAGCTAATAGTGGCTATGAGGGACTTGGTGTTTGGATGACAGGCACCAAGTCCCTTATAGCAAGAGGTAGGGCTGTTGGAGTGTCAAATATGTCAAAAAAGAGTCTTCCAACGGAGGAAATTGACCTGTATACCTCAATGAGGCTAGTTTTAACCACTTTTTTTGTATAACTAACTGGAAAGTACGGTGTGAACCCCCGAGATTTCTTACATGGGCCCTCATGGATTTGAGGGGATTAGCCTGCCCTTTTTTCCTTTAACTCAATCCGGATCCAGTTTGGCCTTTTTGAGTGAGTCTTTCTTCCTTTCCAAAGTTTCGAACTTGCTAAGGGTGTAGACAGTGATCTTGGAGACGACCAACTGCTTGGTGCGCGAATGGGAATTCGCCGATCATGTTCCAGGATCATTTTCTCGATTTGTATGTAAGCTACAGTGCTCAGGTTTTATTTTTAAACTAATTGTTTATTATCAAAATATGAGTTAGTTTCAATCACTCAACCTCTATTAATTATTTACTAAGTAAGGGGTCAGACTTCAATGGACCACCCTGTAGGAGTACAAACTATATTCTGGAGTCCTTATTTGAATTATTATACTTGGTTTAGTTCAGAAATGGCCTTCAAAAATTTTATATATTTTCTTTAACTGACATTAACTACTTCAACGATCTTTAATTACAATTTGTGGTCTCTACAAATGATTCATCACAACAGTTTTGTTATATATATGTAAGGTAGTTAGATTCAAAATAAAAATTTAATCAGGGACATTCTTGAGAAAAATCATACCAGATTGTTTTTATATAGACAGAATATACATTTTTATTTGCAAAATAGGATACTTTCTACACTTTATTTATAATTATATGAATAAATCCAAGTTTATCCTCATCTATGAATATGTATGTATGAAAAAAAGTCCCAGAGTGCATTATATATCCCTGATATCAACCAATACAGTATAAATTAAAAAAAAAAACATAGTTTAACATACATGGAGTACTGTATAAAATGAATGAAATCTTGCAGGCGTCTTGTTCACTTATATTAAAAAAAGGGGAAAAAAATAGATACTTTATAGATATAGTTGGAAACAGTTGGAGTAAAAAAAAATCCATTATTTGTTGTTTATTTTATCCACATTTTCCACAATTGGTTTTCTACGTCTTCTACCTATCGTACTTATGCAACGCAAGATATACATTACTAAGGCATTGGAAAAATAATGGATTTATCTTTTTTATAACTATTATAAAATTTAAAAAAAATGTGACTTTAGATGCGGTTAAGCAACGAGTTATAATAACTGTGCTCATGAAAAAAAGAAAGTAACACTAAAAATTTGTAGGGGAGTTACCTTCTTTATAATTAAATCAAAGTTTGTATGTTTGTCGATACCTAATAACTAATGCACCACATACAAAAAAATATCTTAAAAAACGTCCTAAGTTAATTTCAGAATTTTAGGTAGAGAAACAATTTGAATCATAGAAGATATTACAGGTATATTTTAGTGTTTTGGGTGGAACGGCATATTTAGAGGGAGCCTCAATTTTTTCCCTTCTTGTTAGTCATAGTTCTTACTTATTGGAATAATAATGAATATTCTTTGAATCATAATTGAGCCCTTTGGAGTATTATGATGAGCTCAAAAAATGGACATGACAATTAATCAAAATTACGTAGGTTTCTCTTCATCAAATCAAAAAAGGATTTAATATGGTACATTATGTTAACAAATATGCTCATTCATCTTCATTCTCCATATCCTTGATTTGTAATATGTACTTATACTCAAATAATCAAATATCAACAATCATAGCACTAACACGCTTCCCAACTCATTTAATTAGATCCATTCATCAAATTCGTAATTAAGAGGTACTTTAATTAGACGCTTAGATAGTAGCTAATAATTATACATATCATGGTTATTATGTATTGAGTTCGATTCCAAGAATTACACGTATGAGGTTTGATACCGTGTGGTGATGCGGGCTACTCAATATGCATATGGATGTGTAGTTATGAACTTAAAGGATTACATAATCGATTGTTTTATAAATAAGGCAGTAAAAACGAGGCATCATCATCCTATTGGAAATATATTGTATTTACATAATACTATTCGAAATATATATACTTATAATTAAGCAAAATGGGCATAAAACATCAACAAGCCTATGAATAATATTTCAGTACAAATATGCTAATATTTTTTCTCGATATACATAGTTTGATAAATATTTTAATAATCACTTTTGGTAAAATAGTATGAGCTCCATGGTGTTTCAAAACTGGCGTGTGTTTTGATTCTTACAAGGATCTAATGTAACGAAATCATGGACAAAGATCAGCATATGTAGAGGTACTAAGACTTGCTTAGGACTGAGCCATTGACTTGACCAGACAAATAGCTATGTTCAAGAGATGCTGAATTAATCACATTACATTTTTTTATATTATAGTATTTATTTATTTAAATTTGAACAAGCCTCTAAGTGTATAGATAATTTAGTTATGTGGACATATCAGATTATTCGGAGGTCAAGTTTTATGATGTGGTGGGTATGAAGCAAGACAGAGCACAGGGTCCCCTTAGGGCCTTGACTAGTATTTTTGGGGAATTTTGATATGGTCAGAATTTAAAAAAAAAAAAAGGGTTTATATTTTTTTAGAAGACATTTAGATTACTATTATTTATATAATACAAAATTTATATGACTTTCTAACAAACTTTACTTTGAAAATTGACATGTTTTTTTAATTATTTTGGGTTATTTATGGATTAAAATGTTATTTTTTCTCCTTGCCAAAAAAATAACTATTATAACATAATTTTATAATATTTTTGGGAAAAAGTAATTCCGTATTCTTCACTTTATTTCAATGCCTTGTAAGAAGTGTTACAATCATCCAATTGAAACCAAATATACGCCATTCTGTTTTACAACTTGTTGCCAACTATAATCCAAGTTCATAATGCCCTACTCATAGAACCTTTTGTCCCTATTGGCAAAAAACTGGGACCTTCAATTTTCCCGGACATCTATTGAGGCCAAATTTGCACCTTCAAGCGGATTGGCTGCATATAAAAACAGGGGGTAGTCCTTTTAGCTAGTAAAAATGTAGAATAAGGGGAATTTCTATATTTGAGACCTCCATACTCAACGCACTAGAATTCCAGATTGAACCAGCCAAGCGCAATACTCTAAAGTACATGTTTGTAGTATACATTCGTACCTTTACAACACTTTATCGTATGATCCGATGTGACAAATAATGAACAAGATATACTTAGTTCAAAAAATAGAGGTGGGAAATACGAAATTTCTTTTTCCTCAACAAGTTAAGCCTCTTTGTTTTGTGTTAAACAGTCAGCCTTGGTTATGAGCCAAAATTACATTCAGTTATTTTTGCAGCTACCTAAATTATGGATTTAAATACATAAAGCTCGTAAAATTAAAGTAAATTAAGTACTTTATCATAACCCAGACTAAGCGATGAAACGCTATGAATGTAAAATAAAATCTAGAACCTTTTTCCCTAGCTGAAATAATGAAATTTTAAATCTACAGTTGTCCTTTGGAGCTCATCTTTTCCTTTCTCTCTCTCTCTCTCTCTTTGATCAAACATTTTTTTAATCAAAATATCTGCAATACAGAGAAATTGTTGCACTTCAATTAACTTCTTGTTACTGTGTAAATAGCAGTACATAGCAGTATTTAGGGTAATTAGTTTCGCAAATATACCGACTATTCGAATCTTTAAAATTCGAGACTACTATTAGCAAACATTTTTATATTTTTAACACATTTAAATGTGGGATTTTATTGCAGAAAATTGAAAGGCAAAAACATATAACATAAAAACAATAATATCGTAGGATACTCAATTCTAATGTGAATCCAGCAAGAATTTTATATTTATAGCACCTCCAAAAAATCCTTTGGACATAGATATTTTTCACATCACTACTGCTAACACTGTTGAGTTTACTTATACAAAAACTATCACACTCGTTTAATGTCATATTTTCTACAACTTTATTCATTTTTTATACGATACGTTTATACAATGTTCGTTAGCCAAGATGTGTTTGTATTTCTTTCACTAATTTTCAATCGAATATTTACATGCAATCCATTTTCAATGGTTTTTTCATATTCTTCTTGGACACACTCACTCACATTTGCTAAGGTTTGAGTTTTCATGTTTTTATTAAATAATTATGGGATTACTTACATCAATTTAGAATTTCCTTTAAAAGAAAAGTTTTTTTAATTCGAAGAATCTTATGTCGGAGAAAAATTATGTCATGAGTTAAGTGAGAACTAGGGCATTCAATCTCACTTTGTGACTACGTTAAGGGTTGTTTTGTTGGGGTTACACATTGTATTTGGCTTCAGGGGAAGTTATCTTAATAAAAATATATTGTATCATAAATAAAAAACATCTTGGAATGGTAATATGTTAATATCTCATATTTCATTTATTCAAGTTTAGAGTTACCTAAGGTATTTTATTTAGAGTAAAAAAAAAGATAAAATAGTTAAAAGAAAAATACCATATTACCTCAAAATGCAAATACAATTTTTTATGCACGTATTTAAAGGCAAAAATTTCACAAGATAATTGAACATGGATATCAACCATTTACGTCATCATCAATAAATCTTCTTCTATTTTTATAAGAACTTTTAAAACGTAAATTATGCTATAATTAAGAATAATGGCCAACTATTTTCGTGGATCAAAGATACTCAGTAAAACTAATTTAATTAATATACTGAAGACTTTACTATAATACTATTAGTAAAATGATGTATTTAAAGTAAATTTGGGATTTTAAGACCCAATAAATGAGACGTAGCTGGTTTTAACTACCCTATTATTGGCCGATTTAATCCTAACTGTACAGAGTGGGGAGCCATAACTTGAAGTAGTATGTCTAAATTACAAAAAATATGATTTTATGGAATTAATAAAATACAACTCAAAACAAATTTGTGATATTCTTTTAAAATTATGTTTAACCATATTTTTTATACACTATGTCCTCCATCAAAAGCAATAACAGCCTTGACATGCTGGCGAACAGATTTGCAGCTCTTGACGATGAAGGCCGTGTCCTTGGCTTACCACAATGTCTCGGAGAGAATCCAAATTTGGATGAGAGGTGCGGCATATATTTTTCTCTAAGACACCCCAAACTACAAAATCCCAGGGGTTGTAATCAGGGCTGACGGAGGGCCACATGTAGGCGGGCCAGAACTCAGCTATATTGTTGCTGCAAAAGTATTGGTATTTCTCGGCTATATAGGCTGTAATTGACTTTTTGCTGTTGTAAGATGTTGGATGAAGGTGCCAAAGGTCTCTGTAGCCTTCTCGTTACCATCAGCTGCGGTGAGGAGATCGTTGCCTTTTTAACTCCTATATTTTTACACTTAGGGACATGAAATAAAACAAAACACAAAACTAGTTGATTTCTGTTTCAATTGTCGTTTAGTTGTGTATTCAAAGCCTCTTAAAAGGGAATGAAATCTTAATCAAATGCGACTTCAAGTTTTTGGTCCTCTTTCTCTCTCTCTAGCTATTGAATTTCAAGATTTGAGGCCTAATTACAATCCTTTGTTGCAGTATCTTAGAGATTTAACATAATCAATCGTCGTCAATAAAGTTTAATCAATTCTTCTAGACAAAATCCACTGTCAAATATATTGATTATTTTCTGCCTTGTTCCAATTGATAGATTTTTCTCCTCTATAAGGAATATTTTAAATGTTTAAGGGGCCCCATATTGAGAAATTTGTTCAAAACTATATAACAACAATAGGGGAGTAGAAGCCGAATTGTGACTATTAGCACAGAACGATATCCCTAAATTATAGTTCCCTCCTTATTATAATGACATTTCAATGTTGAAAATGCTATAGTACTTAGTAGGGTTGGATTGGTCCTTAATATAAAGCTTGAAACGGTCATGTTCTGTATCTATTTATGCTCCTTGAAAAACGTTCCTAGTTTTAGACTGCCCCTTAAAACTTTTCATCCTCACTAACATAATAATACATAAATTACATAATTTACCAGTTGAGTACAAGGTTAAGTATATTTCATGTACGAAAATAGTTAGCTATTATTGTTAATTTAGGCATAATTAATGTATTTAAATAGTATTCTCATTAAAATAAATCAACATTCATTTATCATTACGTCATTAGTTTATGCATATCTATTATGACGTCATTTACTAAATTTTATTAATAAAGCAAAGTTTATCAGTAATATGAATGTTTATTTGGATGTTTGAAAAAATTTATTTTTACATTTGGAAACAACACAATGATTAATATAATCTTGCAGGATATTTGTATGTATCATTGAGCATTTATACAGGGTGCACTTTATATAGTGCTCCCTGATATCTAGCATTTACATAAATGTGATATAAGATAAAACAATGTAGTCATATTAATGAAGTGTTCCATCAGTCTTGCATGTAGGATCAAGTGTGTATACAAAGGTATATAGTTCTCCCTGATGTATATTATATACCTATACAATTTTAAAGGAAAAAAAAAAGATATAATATAAATGGAACACAGTATGATATTGCTCTCTGATGTACGAGGATCGTTTGAAAAGTACGTGAAAAATCCGACAGATGACACTACTGGCACAAATCGAGGTTATGTTTAGTTAGTAGCATCTTTTGGAAGAACAAAAACTAACTTTTAGCCTGATTGGTCTATTTTTTAGCGGCTTTGCAGTCGTTTGAATCCAGAAAGTTGAGTGATTTTCAAAAAATGGACGAAAAAGTATTTTGTGTGTTGATTAAACATTAAAAATACCCCAAGAGATTAAAAATAAGCTTGACAAACATTAAGGGAACACTTCAGTGTCAATTAGAACAGTCTATAAGTGGTTTAAAATTTTAGAAGTTGTCATATGGGCACAAGTGACGATGAACGTTCTGGATGCCCTATTCAAGTTACAACTCCAGAAATCATTGATAAAATTGATGATATGGTGATGGATGAAAGTAGAACGAAGGTGCTTGATATTGCTAATGCTGTGAGCATCTTGAGTTGGAATCCTATTTCCATTTTAGTTGCAATTACAACTGCTGAGGTGGGAGATGATGAATTATTGTGATGGAAAATGTCTTTTTTTGTGGGAGAATCTTGGGCGTTTTTGTTGTAGCTCGGTTTTCAAACAGTCCAAAAAAAAATGTTACTTGTAATAGCTTAACCATTTTCTAGTTAGACAATGAGGATTGTTCCTTGCTAATCCAAAATTGAGTCACCATAATCTTTTCGCTGATTTCTTGATTTAAACAAATGCCAAACAGAAAAAAATTGACCGATCTCGGTGAAAGTTGGTGTGTGTTTTTCCAAGAGATGTTAGTAACTAAGATAACCTATATACGCACCAGTAGTACCATTTCTTGGACTTTGCACGGACTTTTCAAGCGGACCCATTGTATATTATAATTCATATACCATACATTTATAGAATATGTCAAAAATTGTTTAAAATATGAACCTCTTCTATGTAAAAATGAATGAAATCTCGTAGGCGCTTAGTTCAATTCATATTAAAAGAAAAAATAAGTGACGTACTTTATAAAAAAAGTGAATGTGATTTTAGTTGAAGCTTAGTAACGAACTCAAGTAATAATCAAATCATATCAAAAATGCTGTTATTCTTATGTTTTTATCCTTTATCGTCTAAGTATTGAGTAACTATGTATGAGTTTGCTCACAAAATAAAAAAGTCACACAGAGGATTAGTTGGGGATTAATCTTTTGTTTGTTTGTTCGTCAACACGGCCTTATATATTAGGGCAATGTATTAAGACTTCAGTCAAATCAAACTGAGTCCGTTGTTAAGGATATATTCGAGTCCATTAATCAAGAAAGTAAAAATAGAGAGAAAATAAATTAGCTACGCATACCCACTTTCCATTTACTCATTTATACTCCATCAAATACTTTCAGGTAATTACTAAATGTATTACCTGCCTACTTTTAATTTACTATTGCCCGAATATCGAAGAATCACTTTATTATAAAAACAACTTCATCAAAAACAGATAAATCCATTATTTTTATGCAGAATATGTTTTTGATGAGACATCAATCACAATTTAAATATTCAAATTCCTTCATTCACGTGTTATGTTGTATGACGTTTTTTAAACGTCTCGTCAATGTTAAATATACAACGAAATAATGTTGAACAAACTATGTTTTAAGGGTGTTACATATATTTATATATTTTAGAGCAAATATAATTAAATTCTTGTAGAAATGATAATTGGATATAAATAATAAACATCTTCAAGGAATGAAGGTCATAGAATTGGAGGAAAAATAAAATAATGGACGAAATAAAAAAGTCGACTGGTCCTACTGACATGATATAAAATATAAAAGTCATAAATAACAGCTAAAGGCTGTAAAAATATACGCATATCTTTATAAATTGTACTTTTTTCGTGATAAAATCAAATTTCTTTTATGTACAAATATATATTTATTATTTCTGGTCCTTTTGGGCATTCCTTGTAAAGAGAAAAAAAGAAGAACTTCTAGTTACATATGTATGTATATAATATAAAAATTACATAAGATCTCTGCTTCATCTTTGCCAAATTGCTTCAATTTTAGTTAAAACATTTTTTGCTTCCATTTTTATCAGGGAACATATCTAGAGGTATATACAATTGTTGAATTTGCCTATTTAATAATAATATAACCAACAGGGCCGTTAAAGAAATACAAATTGCAATATTTTGTCAAATGTTGGATGTGCCATTTTACCTAAATTATGTAATAATATGGAATGATTAAAGGAGGTATATATATACGGTATATCCAAAGGGGTCTTAAGTCTTTAATCAAAAGTCCAAGTCCTTGAATATTTTACCGATTCCAGTGCTAGTTCTTTGTAAAGAATACTTTATACTCTATTAAAGGACAGGGAAAAATAAAAATTGGGTCCCATTGGAGTACAAGCATCGATCCCAAGTTTATCCACTTTTGATGATTAGTAACGTACCTTAAGCTTTGTAGCTTTAACTACAGAGTGTCCTCAAAACTTGAAGTAGATTTATCCCTGTTCTTTTTAATTATGAGGTTTTAATACGTAACCAAAAGACAGCTGAAATAAAAATAAACAAGTTTTATTTTTATTGCGTGTATATAAGGGTAAAACTTAAAACTGTCAAAGTGCCGAAAAGGTTGCAGAGACCGTTGGCATCTATATTTTGACTAACTACAGCATCAAAAAGTCAATTACAGTCCCATATAACTAAGAATAATCAAAACTTCTACAGGAACATTATGGTTGACATATGGTCTGCCTCCATGTGGCCATGAACTCAACCTCCTAGACTTTACAGAGAGTTTGAGACGGTTTAGAGAAGAATGTCTGATCCAAATTTGGATTCACTCCAAGCTGCTGTCATGATAGCAAGGTACGCTAATTTCACAACCTTTATCGTCAAGAGTTACCAATCTATCGATGGTGTTATTGCTTGTGAGGGAAGAAATATTGAATAAAGTTTATAGCCTATTATAAGGTTCAAACATATCAAAATTTTGTTTTGAGTTGTAATTTCAAGATTCCATAAAAATCATGTTTTTCGTAATTAAGTTGGGTCTCAACTATGTGCATATAAATTTAGCCTCGTTACCAGACTTATATATACCCAAGAATAGGCACTTCAAATTGTGAGTGACCTTCCTTGCATTTAAGTTTTTTTGTACATTCTTATACTTGATTAGTATTAAAAATTCGTTCTATTGTTTAGGAACGCGCTTTTATTATGCCAATGGTGTACTACTAGCAGTTTCTATTACATTACCAATATATATGATCATTAAACATATTCAGATAAATTTTGAAGAAAGTAGATAAATATAAACAATATTCTCGATTTTAACAATAGAAATGCAGAAATTATAAGCAATCAGAAAAGAAAATATTCATACAAATTTGAAGTGCCATTTTTAGAACTTAAACTACTATGATACAATACAATCATTATTTGTTGAGATTAAGTGAGTAAAAGTATACATATCTTAAGAAAACATTGCATCTATTGGGCGTTTTTAATCCCTTAAATCACCTCTCAATTTGAGTGGAGTAAAAAATCAACAACTGAAGTTGAAAAGAATCGAATCGATATAACATGACTTTTTTAGCTACTTGTACTTTCGTTCCTACTTCGGTTTTTTTTTTCATCCCTTTCTATTGATCTCCTCATCTTTGTACAGGATAATATAAAATGTTTTCTCTAAAAGGAGTAACATCTTAGTATCAAGTTTCTTGGGAAAGAGGATCTCATTCAAGGCTAAATTGGGGTGGGACCCAAAAAGGAAACCAATTTTAGAGAAATATTTCTTATAAAATGAATTGCTGAATACGAATAGTTACTTAAAAGCTGGAGAACTTTGTCATTATTATTTAATTTATATTGATTCAATTTGTGTCGCATTTCTTTCTTTCATTTAATACCTAATTATTGATTATATTATTGTATACAATAATTCTCAGGAATGAGTTTTCGTCTAAAAAAATGAACGAAGAAGCGTATAAAAACAATTTTTACATTAAATGAAAGAGTATGGTATAAATAGGTGCATGCTCTTAAAAGATATCGGTCGAATTATAGAAAATACAAACTGCCGGTACAAAAAAAAAACAACGAGAAGTGACCTCACAACCTACGGACAAGTAGAAAAGTGTTTGAGAAAAGAGCCATAATTATATTTTATTGATTAGCTGCTGAGAGAAAATAATTGTGCACAAAATCTTATTTTTATCTAGTAAGGACATAAAAAGGAATTATTCCGATGTGGATCATCAATTCTACCCTGAGTTCAACAAACACTTTCACTTATAATTCCCAAACAGAGGAGTATCGTTACTGTCAATTGTCACCGGTATAAACTAAGTGGCAAAACTAAAACCACGTGATAAATATTTTTGGCAATACTTCTGCTGTCTGTTTGGATATTACTCTGCGCCTCCATGCATTTACCCTTGAAACTGAATTAACAATACAAATTCTGCAAAGTGATGAAAAAGTTGAACGTGTCACGGGGGAAATATTAAAGTGACGTCATTCTAGTCTTATTAAAAGTGATATCTTGCGTGTGAAAAAATATATTTATAAGACTAAAAATGTACTAAAATTCGGTAGTTTGTATCACTAACATTTGCTCTGAAAGATATTATTTTATTCATTTTTGTTGATGAATATACTAGGCATTTTTTTTTTTTTTTTTTTTTTTGCAAAATATGTATATGTATATTGGGATAAATATCTCTGTTTTACATACATAAAAAAATGCATATATATGAATTGTTATTTTCTCTTTTACACAGAGGAAACCTTTAGAATGTTATTTGAATCAAATTGATAGCCTTATAATGTAAGATCCAAAAAAATAACTGTGTATGAAGAATAATTAATGAACGATAGCAACTCTATTGATTATTTTCAATTGATTTTTCATAGTAAAGCTTTCAGGATATTTACATTAGAAATCAATAGATACCTTTGTACAATTTTAAATTGACATAAATTAACTTCATATTTTAGATATTGCAACGTGTTTTTTTTTGGGGACAAGGAACAGGATTTAAAGGACTGGAAAGTAGAAAATAACTTTTTTAATTTTAAAATCTCATCCTTTAAATGCATAAAGCCTTATTAAGATGATTTAATTCCATCTTTATAAAAATAAAATGCTAAAAATTGTGTCAAGGGTATTGCTAAATGAGTGTATGAGAAAAATATTCCCCACATGACAAAAAAATATGTGGAGCAAAAGTTTAAATGAATGTAGAAAGTTATTATTATTTTTTTTTTTTTTTTCGTTTATTTGGGGTATCAATTTACCAGAGATTATTAAGACAAAAGTTTATTGGAATTCCAATTTTTAATGACACTGTCATGACTTCTGTTTCAATCCTAACGCAGGGCACTTCCTTGAGGAGTTGAGAGATTAAAATGGATATTTTAGCTTTATAAAATTGTAAGAATAGCTGCTATTGCGCCATTTATCCAATCACAACATGAGAGAATACCAAATTTTAAACAAATATTTTTTTTTGCTTCTTTTTCCCTAATAAATGATCTGAACATTGATTGGTTGGCTTAGAATTAGCTATGAACACTTCTCCATCATTATTTAATTTCATTGTTGGGGAGAATTGGCTAACTAGTAATTGGCTGAAGGCCATTTCTCCTAGTTCTTTTTGTATGAAAGGCTGTGTGATACAATAAAGATAACAACGCGTATATTATTCAAATTACATATTTATTCAACATTTCCTATATAGATGAATAAAAAATGAAAATTAATGATTATAATTAATACAAATTTACATTCATTTGCTATTTTTAATTATAATTCATTACAATTACGAACTCCTCCAGTCAACCTTCAATTTATAAACCAGATAAATATCCAACATTAAACCCTAAGTAAATCCAACAAAAAAAAGGTGGAGCAGCCCCTCCTAATTACCCTTATGAAAAACCGTAATTATAATTGTTCACACCTATTGTTAAACATAGATATATTTAGATATAGTATATAGCTCATGATATAAAAACGTAATATTTGCAATAATGATATGATATCGCAATAATTAATCTTAATTGACGTAAACATTGCTAATATAGGATATTTGTGGAGGATCTGACGCACACTCAGACCTGATAAAGAAAATCAGGAAATAAAATGGGATACATAAAACATATTTATTTGTCTATGATGAGTAAAAAAGGAAGTGTCTAATTGTTTTTTGGTTTTTTTTTTTGTGTGTCTCTCCACAAAGTGGGTGGCTCTATGTCTATTTTAACAAATCTAATTTAATGTGTACGTACTTTGATGTGCTTATTTGTTACGTCACACTTTATATGTCATAAAATATCTAAAAGAAATGGAAGAAAAAGAAAAAAGCGGCCTCTTCAAAATTAAGAAGAATTTCTGACAAATTGTTCGTACCAATATTAATAAAGAAATTTGCAAAATATTGATATAGAAAAAAAAAAAACATTATATAAAAAAAACAATAGTAGGTGGGTGCTTTGATGGTGTCAAATACTTAACTATCCTTATACATACACATCTGTTTTTATAACAATTAGAATATTAAAAATTAGAAATAGGAAAATCAATTAAGTGCATGAGGAATTATATTCTGGGATTGACTGGCTCAAAATTGTAGGATTTGTAACGAAAAGATATATTGTATTGATTACTTTTTTGAGTTCGAATCTAGGTGTATTTGTGAGTTTGATTGTTAATTCCGTTAGTTATATCTAGAAACAATGTCAATGTTAACTAGAACATGGTTAGGAAACAAGAAAATGGCTGGACATGCTAGCAAATTCATTAATTATATTTATCTTTCTGTTTCTGGTGACGTCATTGAAATAAGTCTTGTTTATTAGTATACATATAAATTTATGAAGTACACATTTCAATCATTATCATAGAAGTAATTACTCGCTATTTTACTAAATATAATGAAAAAAGTAAGTATTTAAATTTCATTAATTATTAAGATATATACGTAACACATGTTAATAAGTAATATATAATAATATTTTTGATTTTTTATATATTTAATGAGGTAAATGAGTCTGTGGAGTTGCCCCAAGAGACGTTTCATACCACCGATTCCCGAAATACCTTCCAAGAGGGGAGATTTGGATTTTTACTTGTCGAAGAAAAGACGAATTGAATACTGATAAAGCCAGAATTTGTACTCATTATTTTGATGCTGAGTGATTGATAATTAGTTAAATTTAAATACTTACTTTTAGCATTATATTTATTAAAATAGCGATTAATTACTTCTATGATAATGATTGTAATGTTTACTTTATAAATGTATATCTATATTAATAACCCAGACTCGTCCCAGTGACGTCACCCGAAATAGAAGGAGAAAAAGATTTATTTATTAAATCTGCTGTGCATGCCCATCCATTTTCTTGTTACCTAACCTTGTTTTAGCAACATTGAATAATGTATTCTTCAAGAAATGATTTTGTTTTTTTTCGTGACGGTGATGAGACATAGACAAAAATAAAACAGCTTCTTTAAATGTTTTGTTTGACTATTATTTTTTTTATTTTCTTGATTGAATAAAGAAGATACTAAATGTTGCAAAGACACAACGAAATAAGACAAACCAAGATCAAATTCATACCTTCGAGTCCTAATTTTACTTTAAATTGAATATAAAGCCCAGGTTTACTGAGTCTTATGTACGAATTGAGTCCAAGTGTTGGGGAGTACTAGTGCACTGCCAATTCTGCAGAAGTATATTTAATTAATAACCATTCCAATAATTTTTCTTGAAGATGTATGCATGCAATGTAATTTGGATACAGATGTAACAACTTTTTTTCTCCTGTTTCAATTACTTGTAATTGGTTCCACATAGGCACAGAAAAATTTACTACAATTTACCTACATGATCTATTTGTTATCTATTAAATTTATAAATAGATTATGAAGAGGTTGAGACCTGAGGCTCAGCTAGGACATGAGTAACGTTAATAAGTTAAGCCTTTACAATTGTATATTCAGTGTGGTTATATTAATATTTTTTCAGATAGTACAAAATGTAAAAAGTCGGACAAACACGACTCCACGATTTCCAGGACTATTTTCTTTCTTTGCAAATAATCATTTTCTTCACTCTGTCTAATATATATGTACCTACTAATAACCTAAAATTATTAATTCATCATATTTTCATTGTCTTTGCTTCAATGTAAGTATGTAATTATAATTGAATTTGTATTTAGATAATCTTCACAATATATAATTTAGTAATTACGTCACAATGGATTCAAATTATTATTTGTAAATATTAGCTGAAACAATGGATGGTTTAGTAACTCTGTATATATAGTGAAAAATATAATTCATATGCAAATGGTGCTGGTAAAAGGAATATAATTCCATTTTAAATCAAATCATTATAATTATCTCTAAGTATAACTATAGTCCTTTGATTGTCCCTTAATCTTTTGCAAACACTAAAATATGTATGCATACTCTAACTCTATTCATTAGAGTTACGTAAGGTAAATGAATAAATGATTTATTACTTACATTAGTTTTAGAGATTATTTGCAAATATAATAGAAGGAGGATGAGGTTATTTTACAATAAACTAAAGTGTAGGTCAATATTTGACAAATGTCAAATCTATATCAGGAGTGTTATGGTTAAAATCGAAGAAAGTATGACTTGCAGATATACTGTAATAAATACAACCGAAAAGTGACATGCTAATAACTTAAACTCATAAAGCTGTTATAATTATTCTTTATTCTTGAAGAGAGAACATTCAAATATAGAGTGAGTGTTTTCATGAATGACAGAAAGTAACTCTGAGGGAGGCTTAACTGTAAATTCTTGTTGGACTCAGTGTAGAATTGAGGATTCGCCTCAGAGTAGTTTAAGCCTATATCTATGGCTAGATATAAGGAGTGAAATTTATGTTTTAAGCATCTCATAGCGGCTTGCAGCTAATCTAATAAATCGTCGTAACAGTTAAGCGGCCCTTCACCCAACAATTGGCAGGGTAACCATATATATATTGTCAGTTTTCTATTTTTAGCATCCGGGAAGCCCATATTTTCTATAACTCTTATTGATGTCAAATCGTACAGACTTATAGTGTGATAAGTTCTGTGAGACATATGTGATTAATTATAAATTAATGTTCTAATATAAATTCTATTAAGGCTAGAGTGGGCAAAATTTACAAAGAAAGAGTCATATTAAGAAAATTTTAATTACTAAAAGGACACATTCAGAAAAGAGCATTTTTAAATTTTTTATTATTTAAAATATTCAATATGAAAAAAAAGAGAATATAATATTTAAAAGAAAGAAAAAAACAATTGAATTTTCACAATGGAGCCCTTAATCATTTACAACTCCTATGTACTTATTTATGAACTGTCGTTCTTCTATTTCTTTTGCTTCTTATTCTCTTCTAAATGCGAATTAGTTGAAAAGAAAATAGCAGAAGTTATTCAGTAAACATCTATGTACATGCACATCAAACACAAATACACCAAATAAAGAATAGTCCAACAATTTAGGAGAGCTGACTAATAAACAACTCATTTTAAACCATTTTTTTATCTTTTTGAAGGAAAGGTTGAGAGATAATAAAGATGGATATATTTATTTATATTTAAAACTTTTTTTAAAAATTGAAGCTTTTTGTGAATAAGATTTAATACTGGACTTGTAAATTCTAAGAACTTTGTGTAATAAAAAAGTCCTAAAAATTGGCATGGAAACCCTTAAAATGGGAAGAATGTTTTGAAATAGAGCTTTTAATCTGTCATGACGTTTCAATCAATTATCTACAAGTCGTTATGAGAGGAAGAAAATCAAAACAATCCCACATTGTATCTAGACAGGGACATAAGCAAAAATTACTAGGATACTCTCAGTATTACTTTGCAAGTTTTATGAGTACACTCAGACATTTGGTTACTTTATAGTTAAATTGTTTTTTTTTTTAAATAATTAAAGGACATTGATAACAGCTTTGAAAAATGAATACATTGTCTGAAGAGCCAACCAAAAAAAAATCACTTGCCTTCCAAGTCATATTTTTAACAAATCAAATTATAAATAGAGCTTTAGATTTTATTTACTTTTTAGTTCGAAAGTGCTGTTGTTCATAGCACTCAGAAAAGTATCTTCCTATTTTCTAAAGGTGTTATCCTTATTATTTAATTCTCGGAAGAGAACATCCAAGTATGATGTAACTACTACTGCATGTGCTCATGAATGACATGGAGAGAAATACTGATGATTTGATCGGAAATTATACGTATTTGTAAAATTTATAATTATTTAATTCTTAGGAGAGTACATTTAAATATAAAGTGGAGCCACACGTGTGTTTGTGATCATAAAAGACGGACATTAACCTTAGTGCTTATAGTTTATTTCAAAATCTCAGGGCAGTTAAGTGATTCTCCTCCAAAATGTTCTTCAAATTATCAGTATTACGTTACCAATGTTGAATTTATTGGTTTAGCACATAAGATGTTCATATTTCATACAATTCTATTTATAACACTTAATAATAGCTTTTGGGCAGTCATAACAAGTGTTTGGCATGCCACATGTGACCCACGAGTAGTAGTTTTATCATCCTTGATTTAATGTTTTCTCAAAGCCCTTTTCCATATATTTTCTCTGAGTACATTCAAAATTATAGCATTATATAATTCCTAGAATTATAATTTATTTATAAAATATTCATTCCTTCGCAATGAATCTTTGTATACTTATGTACATAATATTTTGAGCTTATTACTACATTGAATATTCATATTCCAAGTCAGTCTTGTATCTTTATATTTATTCAATAATTTATGAATATTATCGAAGGTTGATTATGCATGATATAGGCTTTATTCATTGGATATGTCTTAATAACATTCTGCTATGAATACATACATAGTTGTTTTTTTCCAAAAGCTTAGAGAGAGAAAACGTAAAAAATGGTTGTAAATTTTATTTTCTAAGCTGTTGTCCTTGTGTATTTCCTTTTCCTCCTCCCTCTTTCTCAAAGCAGCTTGTAGCTTATCAAATGAAATCTCATGACAGCTAAGCTGCTGTTTTCCAAAATATTTATTTAAATAGACCATGTGAATTTTTGGTGTCTGTTTTTTTAACATGTCCAAAATGCTTACGATGAGCATCACTACGAATTACACTCCAGCGATTACTACTTCTTTATTAGTAGCAAATTCATGAAGAGAACATTTGAATTGATACTTTCAATTCCTATGAGGATGTTAAATTTATTGTTTTCTCTCAGCTATTTATCCAATCCTTTTTAATAAATAGACTACTCAGAATATTGAATATTAGGGAAATTTCATTTTCATTGATAGTTTGGCATAATCGGGGAATAGCAGAGTTTAAATCTCATGTTTTATACCTAAATTCAGCTGAAGAAATAGGCGATATTTATTACTGTAACATTACATTTAGTCTAATTCTATCATTCTTAATTTTACTATTATGGAATAGTTTCGAGTAACCTTCTTTATATTAATAAAACCTGTGTATGGCTGTATCACACTTTTGTTCGACGGGTTAAACTAGGGATGAGGGGGGCCGATGAGCCTGAAATTTGGTGAATATTATTGAAAAAGTTATCCATTTTATATATGATTTAAAAGCATGGAAGATTTCAAGAATGATTTGTTTCTGACAATATTGGATGGAGGCTTTAGAATGAGTCGCAAAAAATGTTTCAGAACAAAGTCGAGTACCTCTGTTAGTTTGTAATAAAATCAAATCTATTTCGTTACAGTAAACGGATTCAACTGATTTATCAAGGATCAAGGTATTGTTAATTGTTATATTTAAAATAAAATAACTAGAAAACTATTTTGAAACAAATGTGAGTTATCCCTTGAGCATCAGTACAACATATAATTGTTGTAGCAAAATTACAAAACAAGTTTAAGTAACGGGACGCACTTATTATTTATAGGATATTTCCCTGTTTACGAGATAATGTTTCCCCTTTAACATTTTTTTTTGATATATGTATTATATATTACTTTATCATTTTTTCTCGTGATGTATACAATTTGTGATCTTCTTTGAAGAATTCACCTTGTTTATTCAATAAGACATGAGCAAACCAAAAAAAATATATATATATCTGCAAGCTGATGAGATTGTCTGTAGCTTCGGTGCGCAACAAAAATAAATTAAAAAGGGTATTCCTTTTTCATTTTCAAATAAATAAAAATTCACTGACTCTTTTATGTGACAAACACATTTATATTTTAAACGAAACAATGTTATCAAACGGGAGTTTTATTATTTTGCCACAATATTTATGATGTAAGTAATGAACAGGAAGAAAGATCTCATCAAGATTTAAAAGTAATGGAAAAACGAGGGGGATGATTGGCTATTGCTGGAGCATCAAAAAATGAAGTTGAACATACAAAAAACTGTAATATAAGAAATTAAACTATTAAATAAAAAGTAGAGTTGACTCTTTCCGTTGGAAGGAAATTCCAGGATTGAAACAATGAAGATATCTATTCACGATGAGTAGATATTTAAACCTTTCACAAATTAGTAATTACTTTATTTAAATTTGTACAATTTTTGTATAATATAAGCTATGATATTCCTTATCACTATAATGATAAGTAAGTTATATGGGTCTAAAGAAGAGTGTTATTTTTTATCATTTTTCAGCCTAAAAAATGGAAATATGTCGAGGTCAGAAAAAAATACAGAATCAATAAAAACATTTTTATAGTCCTAAAAAAAGTTTTATTCTTCGTTCTTCAATTTGGGGATTGTCTTAATGTTAAAGACTGACTCTGAGCAATAATAGTCCCGAATTACAATAATTTCAGATTCTTCAGAAACCCAATGATCTATATAAAAACGAAAATCAGTTTTGGATTCTGCACTCAAAGATAAATTATATTCTTGCCTTAATTTTATTGTTAGAAATTTTTTTCTCTCCAGTGTAATAGAAGTACATAACTTCATGAAAATCCACAAATAACAGCCATTATAGGAATATAACTTAAAACAAACTAGGGTTTCTCGTATCCTGGGAAGTTGGCTTTGAGGGAAATCCCAGGAAACAAATTTTTAAATTACGATATCTCGTTAATAAATTATAAATATTGTCATGCTTTTTTATTTATTCTTATATTTCTTCAAGAAAAATAAACTTTTGGCAAGTCATACACATCACCTTCATTTTTAAGATGATTATTTATAGTATTTTTTTGTAACCCGGGTGTTTTTTGTATTCTGTAATGCAGCCTACATGTGATGAAAAGGCTATTTTTCGGTGAATAATATATAAACATTTGAATATTGCCTAAATTACGGTGAGTGAATTTAAAAAATATATATATTATGTTAGTAAAAGCCGAATATGAATGTTCTTATAAAGAATTCTTCTTATTTTGAAAGTTACGAAGTATCAGTCAACAAGGAGGACTATAACATATAGTGATATTTGTCAGCACAAATTTTGCCTCTCAAGCTTAACATATTTTTATGACATTTTCTCAAGCGTGGTTTTACTGCTCACCATAATTTAGACAATATTCACATCTCTAAATTTAAATATAAATAAGTGAAACTTATAGAATATAGGCTTAAGCCCCATGAAATCCTAAAAATGCCGAGAGACAAATAAAATTAGACATTGTTATGTTATAATTATTTTTAAATAAATATCTACCTTTTTTCAAGGTACATAATTGTAATATAAGAATTGCATTCCAATTACTTTTTTATCTTTTGTATGAATTTTAATCATTCACAATAAAAAAATCGATACTCTCATCAATAATTATTATTGATATTTGATGTATTTAACTTCATAGATTATCATCAATCATTTGTATGAAAAATATACATATTTTTCGTTTTACATGAAATTAGAAGGGAAGGATCAGTTTGTTACGAAGGAAAAGAATATTACTTAGTTTTACATACATATATCCCATATCTTCTTATTAATATTGTAACAATATCAAGTTATTATTTAATCAATACCTAAATGATGATTCGTTACCCATAGCCAAATTAATTTTTTCATGTCACTGTAAACAACACAAATGATGGTCGTACGTCAAAACATTCTGAGTACGATTATACTACAAAAATGTCAAACTTATTAAAGGAAATGTCAAATTGCACCTGGCAACACTTATTGTAGCCTAGGCCAGAAATATATATAGCAGCCTATGTATTAAATGAAACTATCATTTCATTTTGATCTAATAAAAAAATATATGGATATTATTTATTTATGACTAATGTATAACTGTAGGTATTTAAACTTTATAATGCGCTACATAATACTTAAACTGTAATAATTTGTATTAAAATAGTCAAAAATTAATCATTGTTCTGTTATCCCTGGAATATTACATTATCCTCATCCTAAGTAGTGAGAATCTTTCCTATTAAATTATTCATCTCATTTTTTGCTTGCGACTTGCACAGATTTCTACATAAAATAAACCCATTTATATAATTCATTGTATAACGATGTTGATAATTTTTGGGGCAAAAATTCGCAAGGAAGAAACACGAAGTAAAAATCCACATAAAGTGTGTTTCTTCTTCACTTTTTCGTTATAAAGTTCATAAGAATAAAGAATTTGCATAAGGATTTTTCTTTTTATAGGTACAAATTGTAAAATGGTGACCAAATACATTTTTTGCATGTTTCTACTTAAATTAATTTTACATTACTTTTGAATCAGATCTATGTCATGAGTGCCTCCACCCAAAAAGATTTTAGCTGAAACAAAAACTGATTTCCTCGAAATTAGAAGTTTTAAAATTACTTATCTGCATATAAGAATTCGTAAAATAGTTGTTTTTATAAGCTTTGATATTAAAACAATCTGGATATTTTTCGTCAACTTTTCGTTTAAATATAGGAGTTTATTGTATCCAGATTTGACTGTATCTCAATAATGTTCACTCATTCACCCAGAGTCGATAAAAATAACCGCGGATAAGACTTTTGTCGAGAGCGAATATAATAAAATTGATATGTTTCTGTACAAAAATATAGTTCGTAATTATAAAGCGAGTCAAAATATGAACATAGCGTAAATATACTATTATGATATTGAAACTCAATGTCAGTCATAATTTTGACGTCTTGTGACTGCTACATAATGTTAAAGTCCTTGACAAACTCCCTTTATGACTTTAGCGTATTATATTTGTTTATCAAACATATCATAGATCGATGAAATCTTATAATTTGAGAGCAAATAAATAAAAATCCCCAAATTTTTATTACAGCGCATTAATTAAATCCATATAATCAAGTACAAATCTCTCCCACACTAAACTATGTAAGATAGGTACATACATATTTTAAATAATTAGGCAGGGGCTTCTGCAGGGGTGGGATGGAGGGGCTGTAGCCTATCTCCCCCAAATATAAAAAAAAAATCTTCCAAATTTTTCTCATTTTCTTTTGCAATTTTTTGTAAATAACTATACAATTAAAAACAAATTTAAAAAAATTAAAAATTCGCAAATTTTTTTCAAAAGTTTAATATTAACAATTTAACTTTGATTTTTTTTGTGAATAACTGGAAATTTTGGAATTTTTTTCCACAAAATTTAATATAAGAAATAATTTTTCACAAAATTTAATATAGGAAATAATTTTCAACAAAACTTTATTTGACATTTTATAGCTCTAATTTTAATTTTTCAAATTTTCTTCTCCAAAAATTTCTTTTTTTGTAAACAGCTTTGGATTTTTAAATTTTATTTTCCAATAAAATTAAGTTTTGGTAAATAGCTTTAGATTTTTGAAATTTTATTTTCCAAAAAATTAATATTTCAAATTTTTTTCCAAAAAAATTCCATATTTCAAATTTTATTATATATATTTTTAAAAAAAAATATATAACTCTTGAATGTTTTCCAAAAAATTTAGTTGAATTTTTGTATGGAAAAAATCCCATAGACCAAGGGCCCCTTACCCACCCCAAAAAAATAATAATTTTGTGGACGCTACCGTTATACATACCCATGAATACAAATCATCTAGAAAGTTCACAAAACAAAGCAAAATATATTTGTAGAATGATACGCTCAATCGTACTTAGAGAGATACATATACCGAAATGCAGTTGCTCCTAACATAATTTCATTTGGGGGCCTAATATTGATTTGCTATATAGAGAAACGCGCCATAGGTACACATATAAATATGTACTAGCTATCTATTTATCAACAAATATTACACATAATTATTTTATGTCATGACTGGATTATTTCTTTTGAAAAATCGTCAATAAACTGACGTCATGGGGGAATTTTCTATGCATGGACAAAAGAAATATAAGTACCCCATTTCCGTTTCCTTTTGAATTGAAAGTAATACATTCGATATATACCATTATATTTATTATTAATCAATTGAAATGAGTCATTTCAGTCCATGTTGGTTACCAAGAATTAATCTTATATAATGTCAAAAGATAGAATGAGTTATAATATAAACTATATAAGATTTTGTTCTTCCATATCCCATGGAATAGGTTCTAATGCCTCCTCATAGATAAGTCATGTTATAAATTTTAAAATTCAAAATATTTTCCATGAATGTACGTGATATCATTATTTCATAAATTATATTTTATTATTTATTGTAAGAGTTCGATTTATATTGGCACAGCTTGTTTTTTTTTTTAAAGATAATAATTGATCTATAAATCCACATTGCTTTTCGTATCATTATATAGATAGCTTCATTAATGTATTTATATAAATACTCCAAACTCAATTAAATCCTTAATTATCAGATTTACAAAATTAAAATTAATTGATCTCCTCTCTTCTTTCTTGTCCATTAAAAGTATAATATAATTTTAATTCAAAGGCAATTTCCAAGTAATTTTAAAAATAACAATGATTCATTTTGAGCTTAAATAAATATATATGATCATTTTTGAGAAAAATGAGTGGAAAATTTACAAAAAATGGATGTTCAATTAATCCCATATTTTGAACCATAGAGAACATATGTTGGGCACTAAACTGAGTCATAAACTTAATTTTACAAAGAGGTTGTTGGACAAAAATGTCCAATGGACAAAGCAAAGAAAAGAGACATCCTTTTCCGGTAGTTCATAATGTGTAATAGGCAATGTTAATATAACTAAATGATTCAACAATGCAATGAATTTTAAAATGGAAAGCTGAACACTATCTCGAATTCAAAATATGAAATTAAAAAAAAAAAAAAAAAAAAAAAGGACCCCGGAAATGATCTTTGCCATTATGCCTCACTCACAATTAATTCTACCTTTATAAGACGTCCGTGTATAGTTTGAAATACAACAAGTCTACACACTTAAAAATATATACGCTGTTTTTTTTTTAGGGGAGAATCCGTGCTCTAAGATATCCTTTCATATTGCAAAATATGCCTCAATCCTAGAGTTGATGAAAATACATCCGTTTTAATGAATAAAAATACGCAAATCAAACTTTATATAATAGTTTAATATTTTTAAATTTAATGTATCAATTTTAAAAGCTTCATATTTTGTAATTCGACGGGTTTTTTTTTTTTTTTGGTGCACCGACAAAAGAAAGTATGTACAATTGATTTATTTTTGCATAATATTTAGCTATTTCCATTTGAATATGACGATATCTATGTAGAATATTAGTTTTGCATATATATCCTTGCCCCTCTGCCTCTATAAAACAAGCACTAGTTGTGCCGTACTTTCCCCTTCCTGCAGGAACTCCATCAATATTCCCAACTAAGGACTCAAGGGAAATAGTCGACGGGCAAAAATTCAACTACAACAACATATATAAATAGAAAATAAGTAAGTTTCTCAACTACTTATTCTGGGATAACTATATACATGGAAAGTGTGGGATTTTTGGCAATATATTTTAGAAGGACTATTGAAATCAAATTTACTACTTTCTTGATGCACTTCATCTTCCTAAATTATGAAATTGTATTCATAGTGTGAAAATAAAAAATTAATACAAGATCATTCTCCCTATTCTTTGCTAATTATATTCAAACAAGTTATCTAATAAACATATATAAACTAATTTGAAATGTATTACAATCCATGGATTCTAAAATAAATAATTGCAATTCAAATTTAATGATGTAAATATAGGCTAAATCAATGAATTGAAATGGATTTCAGTATGAAAAAAAAAATTAAAATGACTATCTGGATATCATAATATATTTACAATATTAGAAAGCTTCGATAAAAATAGAATTTAGATTTATGTAAATGGTATTCAAAGAATGTCTTGATAGATGTTCGTCTGTTGTCGGTGTAGTTAGGTGTTACAAAGTAATCATTTCTCAATAAAAACAATCATTACTTTTGTGAGAAATAATATTGGTCCCTTTCCTCTAAGCCTCTTGAAATGATCAATATGCAAAGAACTCTTTTTAAGTTATTCATCTATTACTACGTGTCAAGGATTCATTCATGAAAATACTTTATGCATATTTTCTTGAAAATCCTGATTCAAAACAATGTGATCTATTTTATATTTTCGTCATTGAGTCCTAGGCCATACAAGAGACAGATTCAGAAGTTGTACTTTTTTAACATTATTATATAAATGAAGATGAGGAGAGTCAGTCAAAACCCATTTCTCTATCCAAACGAACGTTTAAATTTTCCCAAATAAAAAGTTTTGGTTTTAAGGAACATTTTTATCTTAGACTGTTAAAATATAGTCAGAATTGCAGTATGTATCAAACGATACTGTCCTTTTGGAGACTTATGCAGAAACATTGATTCTTCGATGTAGGCCTAAAGCAAATAATTTAAGATGAAAAGTTAAATAAGAATATATGACTCAGTGATATCCTTATAAAACAGCCCATTAAATTAATTTTTACACTCATCACATTCTTAAGGATAGCTGATTACGGATATATTACTCGGTAAACCATTGAGTCTTTGATTGGAGTCCAATTCTACAGTTTAAAGATATATCCACAAATTTCTTCTATTTATGTCTTTTGGAAAGATAAACATTTTGATGGACAAAAAACCGTGAAAATCTTAATCTGTAGCTGACTTCACATTACCATTATGAAAAATATATTGTAATTATTATTTAATTATAACACATAATTAAATTACAGCTACAAAATAGTAAGGTTAAACGACTCCAATATCTTTCAAATAGGTATTATGGCAGCTGAAAAAAATCAAACAGAAACAAGAAAGGAAAAAAATGCTCTTCGTCTACTGAGTGTCCGCTCTTTCCCTTGAGTCCAGTCCTGCAACTCCAACGAATCCTTATATTTGTCTTATCGCCTACAAAAGAAAAATGATCTTATTATTACTAATTTTAAGATAGATTTGTCCATTATTGATACTAAATATACAATGACGTGTTTGGAAGGATACTGAAGGTCTTATTTATTTTAAAGTATATAAATGTAATTGAATGTAAGTTTATATATACATATATGTTACATTAAGTCAGGTATTCGACAAAGTTTTATTGGGGATCGAAAAACCCTGTTAGTTTATTTAATGCAGATTTTATATTAAATTAATGAAATAAGGAAAAATTGAAAAAAAAGTAACAACACGTGAGGGATGAGGATTTATTTGAATTTAATGCATAAAATAATGAGAATTATATGCATATTGTAATTTATTTAAACATAACTTGATAACTTTTGAAGGCTTTTATGTGAGTATGTACAACATTTATGTATCTATGTGATTCAATTTTGGTTGAAAAGAGAATAAAAAATTGTCAGAAATAGGTACAACTTTTATTTAGAAGTCAAATAAAGTTAAAGTAATTATTAATTCATCAAGAATATAATTTATTAATGTATCCTTGTAATTACATTTATTTTTGTCAAAAATCAACATTTGAATAACTAAATAAAATAAGTTGCACTTAACGTAATTACATATTATTATATACTATGATCAAAAATAAAAAAAGTATTTAATTACTTAACGCATATCTGTTATATGTAATCAGTTAGGAGGGAATGACTTAATTATAAGTAGATATTTTCACGGTCGTAGTAATTGTTTTTACTTAATATGTATTTATATTTGATTGAACAAGGCGTTGTTCCAAATGGCATACAAATTTAAATGGTAGTCGATAATAAGAACCAAAGCTATAGAGCGTTTTCACATGACGTTGGCATTATTGATGTCGACCATTTTGGGGCTTAAACATCCAAGTTTTGAACCGATGAAATCCCCTTTTTCATTTCTTGTTTTGGTCTTACAATTAAATACCGAACTAGCTACGTAAAATATATAAAATAATATACATTTTAATTTAAAATTAAAGCTTCGTGGTAAGCTAACATCACAATGTTACTGAAATTTACAAAATACATATATAAAACGGATAAGATTAATACTCTCGGACGTAAAAAAATACGACATTCACAATAACACAAAGATAATTGATGAAAATACTAAAAACAAGCCTCAAATTAAAATTTTAGATTGTCTTAAATCCTTTTTAAATCTTCAAATGGTGTCTTGAAGTTAAAGGAAGGTAATTAATGTTTTTTAAACCAAAGTCTACAATTTTTTCTCAGAGACGGAACTATAATGGAAAGTGCAGCATATTTTGCTGCTGGAAACCCCCTTTTTTCATTTAAGAGAAGGAGTGAACTAATGGAACAAACAAATTAAAGTACTTCAACCTTACTTTCTATTATATATGAGATCCTAAAAGGTATTATAAATATGTTATTCCATCGTTCTGCAATCTTATTTCCATATTATTCATAATAATTAGCTATTACAATGAAAAGAATAAGATATTTTTCTCAAATTATCCTACATTTCACCTCCCTAATCTAGAAAAATAATAATAGTTGTACAAATATCAAAAGTTTCTGAAATATTCGTGACTCAAAGTTGATATTTTTACAGATTAATATGTACAAATTTCCTATAAATCTTGATTAAACTCAATGACATGAAATATTACTTCAGGTCAATGATAAACATTAATATGTAGATTTAATCAAATTAATTTGTATCAAAAATCCCAATGAATTTTTTTAGTTTGTTTTGTATTTTTTTATTTATGTTCGTCTATTTTGACGTCAATAGTTAACTATATCCTTTATCTTTTAACAATAGGGGTTATCATTGTTATGAAACTTGGTTGTTGAAGCCCACAAAATGGCTGACATCAACAATTTTGGTGTAAAATGAAAACACTCCATCAATTTGATCATAAAAAATTTTATACTACCGAGAAAACCTCTTTTCAATCCAAACCAAATGCAATACCAAGTTAAGTAGAATCAGTTACTACGTCTGTGAAAATGAAAACGCTCTATAAAACGAAGTGGTAAACTACGCCTGTTAGCTCAAGTAGATTCTTTGTCATATTAGCATATTTTTCCAACGCAAGATAGCGCATTTCATGATACCAAAGATGACGTCAATTTATCTTTTTCTGACAGTTTCTCTCATGACATTTGCAACTTTTTCTCGTCTTTGCCGAACTTACCTTGTTAATTTAGTTAAAGGCGTGGATTATTGTATATTGGCTAGTGAATAAATATTACACCACTGTGCATGTTTTAATTTATTTTAATCTGAATGAAGTAAAATGAACTCGCACATGGTAGACATCAAAAAAGCATTTATTCAATATAACATTATTTGTCAACTTGGTAGATATTGGTGTCAAAGACAACCTCGAAGCGGGGACAGGCGGCTGATCACACATGTAAGATGTAGTTGGGGCTAATTATATTCCACTCCTTATTAATGGAGGATGGAAATGATGATGTGGCGGTCTCAACAGCCATTGAACACCACTTGTATAATTGTAGACCAAGGGTTGAGATCCAGGCTCTGGACCAGAAGTTAATTAAGAGGACTCATCGAATGCTCCATACTATATTGAGTCAAGAATGGCATCTCCTTAAACCCTTTTTACTTACCCAGTAGCATAGATCACATTTGACACAGTAGACTAGTAAACACGGTTATGGGCATGACCGAATTGGCCCCAAAAGAGTGGTTGGCAGCTCGGGGGTCTAGCTGGACCGACCTATCACTTTGAAAATCATTCTTTTGGCGGTAGATCGTGCGGTGGTTGACCTTTCCCTCCAGAGCTGCTTGACAATGTCTAGAGTGTCGTGGCTGGTACTAATTAAAGAATGAATCTTCAATCTTTTTATTTCCATTTTTGTCCAGAAGTGAGATAAATTTTTTTGCAATATCCCGTTTGAAAAATAACCTTATGCTTAACATAATTATTGAAACTCTCTAAACCTCAGAAAAATACAGTTAAAGGGTTGATACAGGACTTATTTACAGCCCGGTAGTTGGTTATATATGGTAAATATTCATGTCTACTCGGCGTACCTAGTGAAAAAAAGCCAGCTATTTTGTATAAATATTGGTCACGTGGTCTTCGTTTCGACACTTGGTTAATAGTTTTGGTCAGGGATATATATTTTAATTGAAATCTTCCTCCTTACTTGCCCTTTCTTACTTCCTTTTCAAATCCTAACGTGAGTGCTTCCCTAGAGCCACCCAAACATCTTTGTCAATATCTAACTCTTTCCACTAGTAGCTGTTACTATAAGCATCCGTTCACAATTTCAACGCTCTTTTAACTATTATATTTTATACCTGTTGTCTAGTTTTGTCGACTGTAGGGTACGGATTATTTTTAAATTTATAAATCATACTCAAGCTAAACATGTTCAATAGAGAATAAGTCATCTCCCACTCCTCGTCTATATCTCTTTTTTTCAAATTCCTAATAACAAAGCATTTAAAAAACCCTTTTAAATCTTTGATAGTTAAATTTTTTTTTACGTATATGATTACACGTTGACTATGCATGTGGCCGTCAACACAAAAACAAGCTAGAATAATTTTTATCAAATTAGAGTTTGGCTAACATTTGTATTATACGTCCATTTCTATGAATAAATATTATTAACCTATTGGAGCTCCTGCAAATTGTGCATAAATTAGCAAAAATGAATCGTTAAAATAAAACAATGAGAAATTGACAGATGGTATTTGAAAGCCCATATTGGGACTTATATACATATATCTCTTAAATCAATTTAGAGTTTGAAAGTATGTATGTAAAAACTTATTTAGTATCTTAACTCAGCCTGCAATTTTGAATACAAAGCCAATAATTGACTTAAATAAATCATGATAGTTATGGGTATTACAGACTCGTTCCCTAATTTTTTGATGAGGGCAGAACGCACTGCAAGAAACTTGCACCGAGGAAAAACAAACATCAAGGGATGACAAGTAATAAAATAAAACGATGTCCTCTTTGAGACAAACTGAAAATTACTTAATTTTCAGAGTCTAGATCTGGTATGTTCAACTTTTTACTAGAATGCACCGTACTACCATTTGAAAAAATATAATTGGCCACAGAACCTATTTAATTAAATTTCACAAAAAACAGCTTCATAAAACAAAACTATTAATACATATTTAAATTTAGGCCAAATCTAATTTTCAAGGCGAAACTCTTTCAGAAAAGGCCAATCTGGCTACCTTGCTCAGGGATGTCCGCAAGGGGGGAAAAATATCATGTACCGGATGGTCCATTGAAATCTGAAAACTTACTAATTAAATAATTCATTAGGGTTGAGGGATTGAAATTAATTCAGATTTCGTCATATTAAAGCATAAGCAATTAGTTACAAAAAACAACAACAAAAAAACGGGTAAAACTATATTGTTTTCATACGTCCCAGAGATTCCCAAACTCCACCATAAAAAGTAGTGGAAGGGCAACCAACCCTTAGCTTATTCGCATATTCATAGCTTTTATGTCAACTAAAAAAGAGGCTTATATTATTTTGATTCCCGCCGCGTAATGTCATTCCCAGGTCGAGAAAATGACTCTTTCACGTGATCGACGAATTTCCATTCACGCACTCCAAGCAGTTGGGCGTTTATTCCGTCAGCAAGTTTGAAACGTTAGAGAGGAAGAAAGGCTCTGTCTAGAAGGCCAAACTAGACCAAGAAGAGGGAAAACAGAAAAAAACCTTGTGAGGGTGGAGAGACCACTTTTTACTACAACAATTTTAAGAAACCCATCACCTCTGTTCCAATACTCTTTTGAATGAGTCATTCGAGTTATTTTGAACTCTTTTTGACACTTATAGTTCCCTAAAGACCTGATATCAACACCTTTGATTTGATTCAAGGTGATGATTTTAATTTCACAATGATATGTTTGTTGAATTTTTCTTCTAAGTCTCTTTAACTTAAAAAAAGCCTCCACAGGGTTTTATTTTGGGAGGGATTTATTTTTTTAGAAGGAATAAAAAGCTTTCATTTTATTTTTCAGAATTACATTTTTTTTTTACAAACCAATTTTTTTATATTGTAATAACATTGATTTTTTAATTAGTAGAGGATGGGATCAAGAGCCTCAGCCCCACCCCTGCAGATGCTTTTAGCTTCGATATATATCTTTACTCGTATGTAAAGCAAAGTTATTAAATCCAATACATTAATATTTCTATAAAAAATTTCAAATATTATACTTCCTAATAAATGAATAAATATTTGTATTTCCGGAGTCAAATCTACCTAGACGTAAGCTTCTTATGTTTCTTCATGATGATATCATTCATGCAAATATTATATGATGTACATGATATGATCTATTACGAAATTGCTCTTCATTTTTTTGTTAATATTCTACAGTAGGGGGGATTGATTTACAAAATTTGATTTGGACAGCTAAGGCCCCCTTAAAATATGTACTGAGGTCTTGTCCTTTCAAAAATGCATTTTTTTTTGATAGATCAACATTAAGCCCTTTGGACAATTACAGTGGATTTTTCGCTGAATACTTTCCTTATTGAAATATTCCCTTTTCTCAAACTCGGGGCATCCGCAGGATTATATTTGTGGGGGGTGGGTCTATTGCCCCTCCACTCTACTCCATTAGGACACCCCTTACAACCTCTTTTGTATATTTAGCTATTATATGGGATCAATCAAATTACTGTTTGAGAAGACAGCTCACCACTTTAATGCGGATGAATTGGTAGCCATTTTTTTTTTACAACAGATTTCATGGGATATCTCTCCTGTAAAGTGTAATTGATCATCTTGCTAGATTTCATCATTGGGGGGGGGTCTTAATTCCAAAAACAAAATACCAATATTGTAGTCTAATAATCTAATTATTAATATGAATAGCTTGTTTTATGTATATATATGCTATTTTTTTCGTTTTGTTGGGAGGGGAGGGAGCTTGAGGAGGCTTGAGCTGGTGATCATTATATGATTACATAATTGTAAAAAAATAAACGTACATACGAAGTTGATCCAAATAGACTATGAGATATATATTATGCTTTGTATATCTTGAGTAAATGGCCAAACTTCAGAGGGTATCTACAGAGGGGTTATTTTGGGTTGATAAAATTCACAAGAAAGGAAATATTGCAAAATGTGTCTATTAAAATTACATTTTTCGTAAAATATTATAATAGTATAATATTTGTTCTCAATCTCTATTCAACGTATGTGTAGAGAAACAAGTTATGATTTGAGCCAAAAAATTCCGTATATAGATGTGGTACTGAAGGGATACTGGATTATGTAGCCAAACAGGTTAGATATTGGCCACTCAGTAATAACTTTACTTTTTTTTATAGCCACATACTAGCATGGCTGTCAACCCTATGTATATTTCAAAAATGAATTTAGGATTACCCCCAAAATGGCGGGTATCCCCACTCTCCTTACGTAATTTTTGAATGACTTCTAACAAGCAAGGTAGGGGCAGCCCATATCAGTATATAACTGTGGCTTCATTATTTTTAAAGGGCATTTTTGTTTGGCAAAGATTTCATACTCTTTTTTAAAATTACTTTACTCAAATATAGATATTTATGAAGGCTTTTTGAATAAATACATTGCAGATAACCCGATTTCAGTTGTTCATGTTTCATAAGTAAAAATCTGGGCCTACTGACGTATTTTTGATAGCATTAATAATCTGCTTTTTAATATAATTTATAATATTTTAGTGTTTTTTTAAGGAAACATTTTTTATAGCTCGTTCCCTTAGAGTTTTAATAGCTATTACTTAAACTCCGAGAATAAAGTTTCTTAATCTTTAGTGAAACTATATTAAAAGATAAAACAAAATAGCAATTATGTAGAAAGAAATCAAATGTATAGTATTTATTTAAAAATCTTAACATAACTGATCAAGTTTCTTGTTAATTAATGAAATGAACTAATGGATTAACTAACTAAGTTAAGTAATTGACAAAAAAGCAACAATAATTTGATAGTTATTAATTTGTAAATAAGTCACAAATACTTTCAAAATAAAAAATACAAAACACAGTTGTGGTTTTTTGGAGGAGATAGGAGCACTAGATATATTTGTTCATGGATATGTTACAACTTAAAAATACATATTCTAAGAGAAAGGTGTCTTGAAAAAATATTCAAGGGGTATTTAAAAAAATTATTTTCTCTAAAAAAGAGTCATTGAAAAAAAAAACATTTCCTGCGTTTTATTTTCGAAAAAAAAAGTCAAAATATATTTTCGAAGAAAAAAAAAAAGAAACTAAATTCAAAATTTCTATTATTTCTAATTATTGTTATGAGAGCAAATACTAAAGTGACGTCATTTGTGTTTTTGTTAACAACCACATCATACGTGGGGGAAAAAGTATATGTGTACGACTAGTAGTCTACTCAAGCTAATAGTCTCATTTTTCCAATATGTTTTAAAACTTTGACCCTTCCTATACTAAAAATCAGTTAATACAATCATTTCCAATATCAACCAAGTTTCCTTTAGATTTGTAAATTAATCATTCTAAGTTGGTTGTCAAGTTGAACAACTATTTGAGTATAATCGACATTTGTATATATTTATATTATAAGTAGGTACTATGATTAATTACCTAGGCAATTATGACCTTATCACTCAAATGAAAACAAATTATTATTCATTCATTCATTTCCTTTTGTTTTTGCATTAGTTTTATTCCGCAAAAATAAGTAGTAGCAAATAAGCATGCATATGTATATAGGTCTAATTATTGGATAATTAGGTTCAAAAAATATATGGTTATTTTATTTATGATGGATTCGAGACATTTTGAAGCGGAGAAAAGTAATATAAAATCAAGGGACATGTGAACACATGGCTACGGAGATAATCGAAAAAATTTCTATTATACTATGGTCCTATGGAAAAAATGTACATTAACTTTTGCAAAAAGTTAATCTAGTGGAAATTCCGAAATTGGGTGTCCGAGGTTAAAAAGTTAAAAACTGCGACAATTAAATATTTTTGTTACTAGGGCATCTTAAAAAAACAAAAATAAAGTTTTGAATCTTCTTCCTCCCCCTTAGCCTGCTGCTGTGCAGTTTTTTCTAGTATTAATATTTGTGTACAACCCTTTTCTATTAAAAAATAGAAGTGAAGGGAAGGTTGCATTGACCAGTTGATTCGTCTGGGATTGCTACAATTCTTATGAAAGTTGGAAGAACGCAAGATACATTACTTTATTTGGAGGTAAAGTAATTTTATTTGTTGGTGACAAATACTTCCAGATGTACAAAGAGGCACCAGAGAAGATGTAGTTGTTGCATGTATTAAGTGATCTTCACTTTGGTCTAAATTTGTGACAAGGTATGAATAGGTTTATTAAGTGACATTGGAATGAACAGGGTTTAATTTACATAACATTAGTAAACAAAGGTTATTATAATATATTTTAATAAAATAAACTTTTTATCTGGAATTTAAAAAAAGTACATAAACAAAAAAATCAATAAATTTATTAATGATAAATTTGGTTTAGCAACACACTGAGATCGGATGATTGTTTACTGTTACTGACTATTTGATTGACTGAATTTTAGCTATTGGTATCTTTTCTGTTTCACTTTTAAAGTGGTTTGCATGTGAGTGCTAATTTGGATTTTTCTTATTTTCTGGGTCTTATTCATAAGTATAAATAAATTGGAGTAATTTTACATTCGATTAAAATAGACTACCATAAACTATATTCATTTGAATTTTGAAATTATTTGACAGACAAAAACATGGACTATACAACATCACCATTTTGTTGTCTAAATGCATCCCTCATGCGTCCATGGAACGGACAGGCTCATACTAGTCGAATGTTATACTATTTATATTTGAAGATGTGATTTTCTCAATCAAAGGGTCTTATGTATACTAGTGTTCTGTTTTCAAACACAAATTCAAAGACAAAAAAATGACTTTGATGATTTTATACCTAGGTAAGAACAAGAATATAAAGTTGCTTTATTAATGGTCTTGACAACAGTGGTCGGGACCAAGAATATATCAGACCTTGAGAAACTGGTATGAAGTGCCCGATTGAGAATGAGAAATGGATCACTACGTTGTGCGTACATATGTGAGCATGTGGTTGATACTAACCTTAGTGATGGTTGTACTTTTGAGCCTAAATGATATTTTCCATTACGTACGAAATTTTGCTAACATTTTTGTAATCCCCAATCTCTTGAACTTATTTTTTTTATTGATTTTACTATTAATTTCGGAACTTATAACAACTAACTACAATGCTTTTATGATTCTAACATACATGAAAATAGTATAGAGCATACCATTTTCCCTGTATTTCAGTCAAGCTACTTTAAATTGATGAAAAAAATATCCATGTAAATACCATATTCAAATAGGCATAAACAAGGCCTCATGTATATTTTTAAAAACAAGGAAATGTGCATCTTTTGCATATATATTCGCATATTTTACGACTATATGGGTGCACTTTAAACACATACATAGGCCTTAAGCAACTAAAACATCATAATTTAAAAAGCTTCATACTTCCTTACAAAAAAGCATATTTTTCTATATATAAATATTCTTTCTCATAAGGTTTTTTGACGTCGTTGATAATAGCAGGTTCTGATAAAAAAAATCTGTCAGACAATTGCATTTAAATCACTTCTTTATAATCTAGTTTAGTATTGCCTACTGCTTATAATATTTTTCTCATGTCGCATGCAAAGTTCATGTATTTATAATTATTAATACTTTTTTTAGTGATTCATTGCAAACTTGAGTAAAATCTATCGTATATTTATACCCTTGTAAGTACATATTAGTGATGGTAAATAATTTTGAATTTCACACCCTTAACCCTATAACGCAATATATATTAATATGATATATGAGTTTTGGAATCTTGGAGTTTGACCATTTTTGCCTTAAAGCTTTATGAATGCGATTGCAAACAAATAATAAACACAGAAAAAAATGTGAATTTCTGACTTATAGCCTGCCAGTGTTACAAACCTCATTAAAGAAAGTGATAAAATAATGTATTGTAAGAAAAGATACCACTATAATTTTAAAATTGTTTCAGGCAGTTTCATGGAATAATTAAAAAATGTCAATTTCTAACCTGAAGCTTAAGATCTCGATAAAAATAAAATACTTTTGTTTTTAGAATTGAACAATCTGAAAATTTTGCCTACGCATTAATATACTTAATGTTATATGGTCAACGGTAATTTAATTATAGATATGAATGTGTCTAACATGAAAAAAGTTGTAATTCCTACCGTCAGACGAACAGTAATTTAATCATTTATAATAATCTAAAGAATTTTCAAAACAAAATAAAATGATATTGAGGCAATAAATTAACATTTAACAACATAAATCTCCATTAATAGTTAAAATCAGATGTCACATGAAGGAAATTGTACTTTTTAAAGAGCCGTATTCATAAAAGAATATTTTTGAAAATTATATTAAATAGATTATTTTATTTGTAAAAAGCAAAAATATTTATTATTTATTAAAAAAAAAAAATCGAAAAATAGATGGTGCATATGCTATGTGTCTAGCAAATAAGAAACTGAGTCAACATCGCTCCTACTCAAATGATTTTTTACGCTAGGCGACCTAACATCAACAACTCCTATCTATTGTTTGACGATAAATGTCGATTTTGTACTTTTGTGTTTCTTAATAGTATTGAGTGTTGATTGGTTGAATTAAAATTAATTGTTGTTTATTTGTACAAAAAATTTTTAAATAAAGAATAGTCTTGCAGTCAATAAGAATGGGCTTATTGTCATCATATGTTTTCGGATATTTTTATTTCCTCTTTTTGGAGTAAAGGTTGATCGATTCAAAACTATTTACATGTAGAAACTAGGACTTAATCAATTTAGACCCCTTTTTGGCTGATTACATAAAAGTATATATCGAACCAGATGCGATCTTTCCACTCCATGTCTAAATTATATTTTTGTTGATATATATATTCATATGGTTAGTAAGTTATGGTTGTCAGACCAAAGGGTTTCTACTAGTGGTGAAAGGGCCCAGTCGTCATTTTTCAAAAAGGCGTCTAATAAACCATCAAAAGTTTTTGGCGCTTGTGATATTTTACATACGCCTATGAACTATGACGATAAGTGTGTTTGATGATTATCCGTCCAAAATTATTGAAGAGGCAAAAAATGTTAGGGAAGGATTTAATTTATTAAGTCAATAGAAAACATAACTTACTTACAAAGTATTTTGTTGTCAATTGTCAATTTTTCTGTTTCTTTTCTCTATATCAATGTTTTAAATGTCGAGTGTTTGACTTTGAGTAGTTAAATTGTAAAGAATTCCAAAAATTATTATTATATTGAATAATCATTACAGAGTTTGATAAAATTGCCTATCTGCTGAACTACTTTTTTCAAGCAATTTCTGCACTAGTTACCTAATTGCAGAGTTTTCAGGAGAGCCAGGATCCCTTGATCCTCAAGATTTATTATATATATACGAGCATATAAATAAAAGTAATTTGTCCACTCCTAATATAAAATTACAAGGATTTGACCCCAGATATAAATTTATTTGTATATATGTATATTAACATAAATCAACCTTATGTTATTTTTATTTGAAAAATGTATGCATTCAAATACTAAAACCCCCTTTTACCCGTTTCCCTTTTTACAAAAATATTTCTTTTTATTCATCTTTCAAATAAGTTTAATTTGCTCTTGAAAGGATAAAAAATATTGGCATTATTAGTGATAACCAAATTATGTAAATAAGATTTATTTGCATCTTTGGCTTTTATTTACATATGTTTTGCATTTTCAACCTTTATTTGCATTTACTTGGATTTTTAGATAGGAAATTGTGTACTAGTGCAATTTTTCCATAGTAACAATCCTTCTTCACACAATGTATGAATATTTGAACCACTTTAAAAATCTAAAAAAATATATCTATTATAAAACGCTGTGTACGAAAATATACAACATATAGTCATCTGAAATATCAAGGTATACTGAGATTATTCATATGTCCTTGATGTTAAATGCAAAATAGGCTACTGTTTAATCGGATCAATTTGATATATTTCTTCTTTATGTATTATAAATGAAAAAAAAAGAATATAATGTTTCTTTAACTAAACCACAAGGGAAACACGTGATATTAATTTTAGTGCTTGGCAGGATCTATATAAGATTAATGGATTAATTCTCTGTAGGTTACCAGCAACACCCGTGTTAGATAAGCGTTCTTTATTCACAACCCATAAATCAAAACTAACTGGAATTTGGTTTTATAAAATAAGTTGATTACCATTCGATGAACATTATCTGCATGTCTTGTCGCAATAAGCTGAATGGTTCGTGCATTAGAGTCCTTATCGATGTTTTTTTGTTGTTTTTGGCTAAATGGTGTTACTTTATTTATAACAAAATATAAACTTTTTGACAAAAGCTTAGCACATTGCACAAAACATAAAATTTTAAGTTTAAAAAAAAACGGTAAAAACAAGAAAATTTTCAAACTAACAATAAAAATAAAATTTAAAGAAGAATAATTAAAAATTGAATAACGTTAGCGTCATAGTCTGCAGTGAACTGAAGCAATAGTCCATAATTTTAATGACTTTGATATATAAATTAATAATATGGATGACGTTTGGAAAGTTTAAATCCTTTTTTGTCCTTTTTGTATATACTAATTGCTGTGTTTTTGTAATAATGGCCTTGACCTTGCCTTTCTCTTTCCCACAATAGTGTTCTAAAAACTCATTTGTAACAGTTGTTACTTCTCCAGCAGTCCATAAAAGATCCAATCATAAGTTACTCTTAAAATCATGCAGCTCCAGAAGAGATGATGGTCAATAGTTGCTTTTGCTTCATTGTAAAGCGAGCAAATACTCCTCTGGTTATAAAATAATTTTGCCCCAACCTCCAACGTTCCTGACAGTAATCGATATTTCAACCATCTCTCAGCAGATGTCAAATATTTAATCTCAAGTAATTTGATGCTGTTAAATCTCCTTTGTTGATGTTTCTTCTTTCCAAATAGTCAAAAGAAGGAACCATAGTGTCCTTGTGGATGTTAAAATGAGTCCATCTTTTTGGATTCACTTGAGTAACCCCCACAATATCAATCTAGAAAACAATAATAAACAAAGTAATCCGTATTCAAAATACTCATAAGCCAAGTGTTTTGCAATAACAAAGTTAGTTAACACTGTCCAAAAATAGTTGGTAGTTAGCCAAATAGGTCTGTTATTTTTTCCAAAAGATATTTGATAGTAACAAAATTATTACTGCTTGACAAGATTTAATTTAAGTTAACATACCATATAGTAATATAAACAATTTTTGACAAATCAACAACAATTTTCATTTGATTAGAATTTTGGTTGTGACTAACATGAACTATCAAGATGTATTTTTTTTCAGGTGTTGATTTTTTTACTCCTTAACCTTGTAATGTTATTTTTGAGGCCCTTGGTTTTGAGTCCAATTTTTGAAATTCATGCTATCATTTTGGTTTTTTATCCCTTAAGCTTCAGGTCTTTTCTTGATTTCATTGTCATTGGCATGACCAAAGAGAACTGATTGAAATGTGTCTCTAAAAAAAACAGATTAGTTTTATGTTTCATACGTGTACGAATACATACTCAAATTCCTGGTATGGTAGTCTAGTCTTGTAATGCCTTTGGGTAATTTCGTCATAACTAAAAAACTCATTTAAATTATAAACTTTCATACTTTAAATAACGTCCATAACCCACTGTCAAGGAAGTGCTCAAAAATCAAACCTGACTCATAACTAATAAAAAATACAGAACCATTCGTTGACAATTATTTATACGTTTTGTCACAAAAAAATCAATGAAAAAATCAAATTGTGATTTGTCTACAAGAAATATCGAACAAAATCAAAAAAATAGGTAATCTTTACTGTATAAATACAGACACCCTAATATTTCATTCACTTATTTTAATAAATAATGTGCTTCATATTCAAATTTCTGGGTGGAATGATATACCTAAGAGTATGAAATATAGTCTTGAGCCTTCATTTTATATATGAAATTCTTTTTAGTTATAATATAATTTTTCAAATAGAAGCTATTTTATCTTTTTTTCTATTGTGAATCAAGACATAAGAACGATTTTGAAAGTAAAGTTTGCGGTGCTTCCAAAGGATTCACCAAAATAATATATAAACAGAAATGTAAGATAATTTCACTGAGAATATAAATGTTATGCAGACCAACTTTTAAAAAGAATGATAAGAAAAAGTTAAATGTCTAATTAAATAATAACAGACTTTTTTTCCAAGTGTGTAAATTTCAAGTTTCCACCCGGTACATGAATTACTAAAGAAAAAAAAGTATCAAATTCCATCAAATATACAGTTTCCTCAAAAGATCTTATTCACTGTTAAGATACTGGATTAATAGGATTTTTTCCCCTCCCATCAAAAGCCATATTATTCTCAACGTACTAAAAATACTTTATTGAACAAGACAAACCAATATTTCTCATCTAACAATATTATCAATTTATGTACATATATATATGTGGTTGGTTGTCTTACCATATCCATATTGTTATTTTATTTGTGAGTATATTATAAAGAAGTATTTCTGAGTGTGATTTATATCAATGTTTTCCAACGTATTCAAACGAATGTAAATTCGTTAGTCAATTATAAACCACCTACACAATCCTAAAAAAATCATAATGAAATAGTAAAAGTGAAGCTTTTTCTTGTTCGTCTTTTTTTTCAGGCTTTTAGAAGGGAGTCAATATAAATGGTAATATAAAAAGTTAATGGTTTGTACATGAAATATGGTAATTTGCATATTTAGGCTTGTTTGTAGTTTTATATGATTTTGTCTTTTGTTTTTTATAGACTGAAACTCCACTTTGCTATGTAATGATCAACCATTTTTTAAAGTTGATAGTTCTTTATATTCTTTTCTGGATATATATGTGTTTATCTATGTAAATTTGTATTAAACTTTTATAGATGTTTTATAAAAAAAAACAATGAGCCTTAAAGTTACAAAATAATGTGATGAAATGCGCTCGTTAAATTGAAGAGTTTACTTTGTCTACGAAAGATATTCTCCCACACAAGGCTTCACTTTTGACATGGTGGGGTCAAAAAATGAGAGTAAATTTATAGTCAAGCTTATTAAGATACGAGCTGGATTCTGAAAAAATTTGTATTGATTTAAGTTTTGAATTTTTTTATGTGTGACCAAGAGATAATCAATAATTAATTAGTACACTGGAACCCCTGTATCTCAAGTTCATACTGTCATTTGAACCAAATTATTATGCACATTCATCTGGGATCCAGGACTTTTCCTAATATGAGTTAGTTTAAGCAGAAACCTATTTTATTTTTGGAGGTTCTCATTTTCAATTCCTGTTTGCATTTCCAATTTTTATCATCTACTTTTCATATCTTTGGTAGCTGTTGCTGTAATTTCTGCATTCCAAATACCAATGATGTGTATTTTGATAAATTTAGAAATTGTAACAATTGATCAATTTATTCACCCTTTTAAGTAGATTAAATCTACACTATTATAAAATGCAATGGCCTTTGACATCCCAAAAATTGTTTAGTCAATTTCATTTTATCGTATAGTCTAACAAACGTTTTTGTATTATGCAAAGATAATACGGACTTGACGTAAATCCATCAGCCTGTTGTTGATAACCTCCAATTTGGATTATGGGGTTTTGATATAATCATGAATAATTTTAGCCCCTCTATTTTATATCTAGATTGCCACTACTATTCTACTCTTGCATTTGACGGTAAATACTTTTTTTTTTCGTGATTCGGCAAAAAAAATGCCAAATCTTTTATTTTCACAAATAACTCCCTAGTCATTCTCAAGCCACCTTAAAATAATTGTACTGAAGGATGAGTTATTGATGTGCCTTTGACTGGATTTCCTTTGCTCAAATTGTTCCAGTGGAATAATTAGTAGACAAATTCTTTTGTAGTCGTGTGATTTGAGTTGAGTAACTTGAGTAAACCATCTATTTCATGTACAGTTCCCTTACTTGGGATACTTGATACAGTTTTCTCTATTCAATAGCTCATGAAGGCTCCAACTTTGCATATTCTGTCCTTCTTTCCATACAAGAAGGATCTTAAAAACACAATTTGCTAACTCCATGATAACACAAAAAAAAAAACAAGCTGTCGGCCATTTTTGATTAACGATCTATTTCTTTGATATAAATGTTACTCCCATCTAATAATCAAAGATATTGATGTCTACAGTCTCAATAACTTTCCAAGGCTTTATTATCCAGGTACAATAAAACCAACCTATTACTTAATTACTACTCTAACCTACCTTATCATAAATTTCAACAGTCCTACATTTCTTCCTTATCGTGAGACTAATTTTTCGTAAACATATTACATTTAGTATCTCTATAACGTACATATTTATAAAGAGGCCTAACTCAGAGTTCAACCCACACAAGTAACTTTGTACCTACAATAATCAATTCAGTTTTTAGAAGAAGAAAAAAAAATCATTTTGTTAATATGAAAACGTTTCTATATGTTTATAACGTTAATTCCAATTATAACTCGCCAATGGTGATGCACTTCAATGCACGTTAAAGGATCTTAAGGATAGGTTCATTGACTGTTTGCTTTGACTGAATGGGTTTACAAGATACATTATGTGTCTAATAGGTACATTGTAGCAAGAAACATAAAGTAAAAAATTAGTATATTTTGGTATATTTTAGAAGTTGGTCTTTCAATTAATATAAATTAACAAACTTTCCACGCCTTTATTTACATTGAGTAAATGATATAAAATGTGCTTTTAAGAGGTCATATTTTCTCTTCTGAATAATCAAATAGTATGTTTACATACTAAATGTATAAGTTGTTATGTTTTTATCAAGGGAGTGTAGATCTTAATTTGGATACAAAAGGAAAACCAACGACAAACAATAATATTTTGATTTTGTTACACATAATATAACTTCTAGGAAATTATACTTAAGCAAAGTGTACTATATGATAGATGTATTAAATAGTTACGTCCATTTCTAATATTTTTAGGAGGTCAATATATTTCATATTCAATCATATGTGATTTGTTGCATGCCAATTACTTTAAATCTGTTTAAAATTGATTTTTATGCCAAAAACAGCAATAATATACCCCTCAAGCATCTTACAGGATAAATACAACTTTTTTTTAACTATTTGCAATTTTTAATCAAGGTTTAGTGAATTTGATTAATTTGTTCACTTTAAAATGTTAGTTTACTTAGTATATTTCCTTTCATTTAATTTAAATATACACTTTTCTAAAAATGTAATATAAACTGTTATTCCATTATCTGTTTATTCACATTAAAATTGATTGGATATTTTTTTTTTTTTGAAAAAAAATTATAATCAAAGTTAATGAGTACATTTTTAGTAGCAAAAATTTGTTAAAATTAACTAATATTTCATAGAAATTTTTATCGGAAATCCAATTATAATATTTCAAGTATAATAATCACAAATTATATCCGGCGGATGCTAAAATATTTTGTTTTTATAACAATGAAAGTAATTTTGAGTCTTTGTCAACTGTGAATCGAAAAATAAAATTAGAATAATATTTTGTTAAGGTTGAACCCAAACTCAGTAACTATGTAAAAAAAAAGGGATATTTACAAACGGAGGGTTAATATAATGATTAAGGATGCACCAATGAATTGGCAACCAATCGTCAAATATTACTAATGGATTTTTTGAAATGGAAAACAACAGTTTTCCGAAACATAGTATATTGAAGAAATATGATGTATTGTAGATTGAAATTTAGTTAGAAATGATTATTGATTAATATTCAAAAAGTTTCATGGGAAATACAAACAATATAATTCCTGGATTTGATTTATTATAAAATGGAAAATGAAATTTATTACAAACTTAAGAAAAGACACTTCAAAAGAATAGTTCATGTTAAAGTTACTGCGGGAAGTGCAGTGACAAATATTTTCCAACAGCTAAACAGTAACTAAATAAGAGAATGTGCAGGGCTAGAAGTGTCCAGCTAGTGAGTGAAAGTTATTACTGCCATTTACTAGACTTAGTTAATGATTACTAGATAATCAATGAATAATCGACCAACGAACAATGCCAATTAATCGGTAATCGGCCGAATTGCATCCTTCGTAATGATTATAAATATTGTTTTACCTTGGGCATGGTAATGAAAGGTTAATTATTCACTAGTGTAACTGGTAATTTCATTTCTAGTAAATTAATTCTCTATAAAAATTTCTTATTTTGAAGAAGGATTTTAGTGACGTTATATATATATTATATTAGTAGTTTATATTAGTAGTTTTTATGTAATGATATCAGAATGACAGTCGGAACTGTAAATAGCCTGATATGGTTAATTTCGTTTGAAGTTTATTATTTGTTAAGTTTTTCAGAAGAAGAAATCAAATTTTCTATTCGTATTTTAGAAATAATTACTTGATTGATAACCAAAATGAGAGCTTTTTTATGACATATTTTGCAAAGCAATTTAGTTACATTGGGAAGAGTGATGGAGTGTAAACGTGTTTCTTTTCCACAGGGCCTCTAGTAAATCTCTACTAGTTCAAATAAAAATATACCAAAAAGTATTGTTTGAAAATATAGATATACTTTTTATTTATGAACATTTCATTCCTACTTTAATTGCATTCTAAAGCACATTCTATGCCCATTCTCATCTAATGCACTTTTCTCATTTCATCCTCTTTCCCATATATATAAAATAAATGCCTCAAATTCATTTGTTATAGATCCATTGTGGATATAACTCTTGTTCCTTACAAAAGAGATTTTCTATTCATGAGGCCAAAAGTAAGGATATTTTAGTAGCATTTTTACTTAGAAAGCCGCATAACTTATATTTCTTATAATCCTGGAAGAAAAAAAAACATGTTATAATTTATGCATTCATTGGATCACATTCTATATACAGTGTAAAAAAGTCATAAAATTAATCCACATATTATTATTAAAAATTATAATATGACGTAAAAAAATAAAATATTAATATATTTACTTAGAATCTTCTCAAAATGCACAAACTATATTAGTGTTAGATTTTGTTGTGGAAATCCTTAGTCGGTATGCGACCGAATGATTTTTGTAGGACTGAACTAATTCGGTCTTGTAGTAAAATTTTGTCTATAGCAAAAACTTAGTTTTGATTGATTTTACTGAAAACTAAGATTTTTTTCGTAAATGAATTTCACATTTTTTTGTATAATCCTCGATTTTCCTCTTAATCTACAATAGAATTTCATTTCAACGATTCAAAAAGCAATCTAAATATATACAACATATATTAAAGTACGCAACTGTTCTATTTTTAATTTCTACGAGGTTATGTAATGGATTTTTGTTCCATTTTGTATTTTTTTAAGTTATCTATTTTAAAATATTAAAATTATCTACTATTCGTTAACGGAGTGCTTTACTGTCTAAATCCTGGTATCTCATTACCAAGGAAGACGTCCACTCTACTCTTGAATGAGGTTTGATAATTTTCAACAAATAAATTTTCCTCCCGTAGTCTCTCGTTGAACTCGGAATCCAAAATTCAAAATCTCTTAAAATGGATGATGATCAATAGACCTGTTCAAATTATAACCTACTTTTCAAACCTTTTAAAATTTGATTTTTTGCCGTTCTCCAAGGTCCATAGAAACTAAATATACGAGTCATTTGGATTTTGGACTGCGGCTATGCCTACCACATGGGCTTTGAAAATTTATTGTTACAGGCTCTAAAAAAGGCTAAAAAACGCAATTGTTTGTATTCTTAGACTATAGCTTCCTTCCCAATGGCTGGTTTTATTTGTGCCCATGGGTAAATTTTACCCCAGATATTTAAAAAAAGCTTGTTTTTTATATTTTCTCATTTTTTCCCTTGTCTCTTTAGTTATTCTCCCAAGTTATTATTATGTTGACGTATATGTATACAAAAGTACATAAACACGTTTAAGGAAAATCCAACAAAAAATTTTAAATACAATGGGATGGCAAACTTTTAAGGGACGTTCTTGATAAGAATTGTCTCTTAATATTCTCGCTGTACTTGCCTCAGGTGCTCCGCAGAACGAGGAAGGGAAATTGTTCGGTGTTCCTTTCGTAACAGCTTCCACCGGACTTCAACAATCTAAGGCTACATTGGACCTTTTTTAAATGTAGGACATGAAAAACAAAGTTGTTGGCTTATGATTTGAGACAACAGCTAGCAATAGTTGCATCAAAAATGATGCAGCTAAACTGATTGAAGTTTTCTACTTCACTTTCATACATCATATATCAAAGGTAATCATTGAAGGAGCATGAGATACTATTTTTGACAAGAGTCAGGGTCCTGACAATACAAGGTTAGGTAAATTCAAGAAAGTTTGGTCCATGTAAGATAAGAAAAATCCAAGAAAAAAAATTTAAAAATCTACAGCTGTTCACAAAAAAATACATTTATGGAAAAAAAATTAAAAAAATTACCCCAATTTTCGCTTGAAATTTTTTCATCCAGAGCAAAAAAGGTATCCAGTAAAAAGTAAAAATTCCTTTTTTTGTAGGGGGGACTACAGCCCTCCAGCCAAGCCCTTGTAAACGCCCTTGTATAGTAACAGGCCGACAATGGTGGAATAGAATAGAGAAACAGCTGTCAGTACTGTAAATAATTTCGTATAAAATAATATTTATTTAACATACATAAATCTATTATAAGAAATATATAAAGTATTCCAGAATAATTTGCAAACTTTGTAAATTCTTAGTTTACACTCGGTAAGGTATATTTTATAAATTTAATTTTTTTACAATTTGTAAATTTGACTATATTTGGTTTCTTTATTATAATACTCTATAAGGGAATAGATCGTATATCAGGGAAATCCCCACAAAACATCATGATTCAATTTTTATTGAATAGTTAATGGGTTAAATTTATCAACCCTAAAAAATCCTCGGTCTCGGATATTAAAATATGGTCATTATAAACTATATTCTTAAATTGTTGTGAATTTTTAATTGTTTTTTTTATTTGTTTGAAAAAGTCTTCTATTTACTCAATTTCACAGTTCAAATATAAATAATAAGTTAGAATTTTAGCCAGGAATAATTCTTTATCATTAAAATCCAGTCATTGCATCAATCAACTTCCCACTCATGGCTTTAATTTCTTCATTGTTTATATTTTCTGCAGCAAGAATTGCATTGGCTATACAAATTGTGTACTTCACAGACTTAGAACGTATCCTAATCCGACCATTTAATCATACATCTATTTCAAAATCAATTGCCTTCCCCAATGAAAAAATTAGAACAGAGTATTTTAAAAATAACTTTCAAAAAAGTCTAAGAGGGATCGTAAAAAAAGTAATTGTTTCCTGAAAGCACTGCTAATCCAGTTTCTTTCCATATGAATAAAAAATATCAGTACTGGCTCAGAATCAAGAGATGGAGCAAACCGTTTTGCATAAACAACATCACCCACTTACACCTCAGATCTTTTTTTCATAGTGGTGCCTTTTAAAGCCAGATAAGACAACGTTGCTTGCTCACTTTCCCTAATATCCACACGAAATATATTTGTCAGAGACACGTATCATTTACTTGGTCTATTCTTATTGGTGATGAGTCTTTGTGAAGGACACTTAATAATATTTCATAAAAATAGGGCAGAGTCCTTAGACCTACTTTAGAATACCAAATGAAACACTTACAAAATGATGTCATGACGTTGTAAACTCAATATAAATTTTATACCATAAATTATCTATTATTAAAAATCGTAAAATAAGGGTATTAGGAGTTTATTATGCCATCAAAAAATAAAACTTTATTTGTATAGGTTAAGATTAAAGTACAAAGAATTGAACTTAATTTCCTCCTTTTTATTGAGGCCAATGATATTTTTATATTTAGGACATAAGTAAAAGTATATATTATATTAGGGTGAAGTTTATAAATCTATTATGTCCCAAAAAGGTAACCCTTTTGTTTGTATGAACCTGATGAGCATATTATTACTGTTTTATTAAAATATATTAATATTTGTGATTTTGAGAAAAATGATACAAAAACTATACAAATTCTATTTTCGAGTTTTTTAGAAAATGTCTAATAATTTTTTTCAAATTAATTTTCTTGTACTTTGCACGGACTTTTCAAACGACCATCGTCAAATTTTCTTTTGATTGCTGGGCCCCCTTCAACATATGTACTGAAGTCATGTGATTTCCAAAATGTACTTTTCTTTCTTATAGATCAAAATTAACCCCTCTGGACGTGTCGTCCAAATTGTTGCTTCTCCCCGATCCTCAAACAATTACCATTGATTTTTAGGTTTATACTTTACTATCGATATATTTCCATCTCTTAACCTCTTATGTACATTGAGTTATTATATGGGATTAGTCAAATCAGTATCCAAGAATGTTGAATTAGTCTTAACAATATCACAGAGCTCACAACTTCGATGTGGAATAGATATTAGCAATCGAGCATTACTGTTGTTTACATATATACAACACCCTGACTGATAAGTATTGTATCTCAAAAAATCAATACTTACATTAACCCAGGCTACAGAAAGTCATACCACCCTGGGTAATATGTATTATTTTTTAGTTACTCATTTCCAATGGTCTAAACTTTGAACACAGCCCTGCCTACCTTTTCTGCAATATTCAGCCGACTCTTATATTTGATGGTGTTTTCACAATGCAATGTTCTAAAGTTGCATGAATACTTGTTAGAGATAAAATATATTTCAAGTTATCTTTATCAATGTAACAATATCATTTCTTGAATTAATGCCCTTTTAATATAAGCACTATTTTAAGAATTTTAAATTTAGATTTTATTAGATATGCCCATATCTATTTCAAATTTCAAACCTCACAAAATGGAAATAAAAGTCACGCTTGAAGTAAACTGTAGTCATACATTTCAATGAAATTGAGCAGATTTGATCATTAGGTCTAACTAAAGTTGACTAGTTAGTTGTCTTTTTTTTGTGGGGGGGGGGAGCAAATGTTGGGTGGGCATAGTGCAACAATGTTCCTTTCAATAAAAAATGAAGAAATATAAAGTTTAGCCTATATTTGCCAGAGTAGTGAACGACACTTGTTGTATATTCAATGATTTTGTCAAAAAAAATATAAGTATTATGGAACGCCATAGCTCAATGGACAAAGTACTTCAAAGATTTTTTTCTCTGGTACTCAATATGTGAATGTTTGATACTCGGTCGTTTAATTTAGAAGGAAAAATATTCGGACTTAAGATACAACTCCTAGATCAGATAGAGTAATTTTAATACTAAAATATTTACTTATACTGTATCAGTGTAACTCCATCCAACCAACTAAAGGAACATTAAAAAAAAATGTAATTATTACTTAAATATAGTCAATATACATATGTCAAAATGGGTCAGTTTATAATAAATAATTATTTTATAAAATAAACATTATTTCCAAAGTTGTTAAATAGTTTTCCCCAGAAATGTTTATTTCTGGGGAAAACATGATACACTGGAATGGACACTTGGTAGAACGCAAAATCTCCACTTAAATTCAAATTGAGTTATGTATCTCAACTTTTTCTAGGGTTATAGTTGATTATGCATTTTTTATATTTCTTGTTAGCTTGACTTCTCAAAATTTAATGGGCTCTTACCGTGGCCATATATAATCTTCGGATCAAGTTGTTTCAAAATAGATTCTTAACTTTTTACTGTTAGTGATTAAAAAACAAACAAGAAGAGGAAAAACATGGTTGCAGAGCAACAGAGTAATATTGTACCGTTTAACTATGTATTAAGTTTTTAACTCTGTTTGAAAAGCGTACAAAAGTTCCTTTTGTGATAATGTTTTCCCAATATTTGGAAAACAAATATTTAATGACTGTGTCTAAAATACAGTACAAAAAAAAGAGTCAACGTTATCCCTATAGAATTTTCTGCGCACTATTCTCAGTCTAAATTATATTGTCTATATTTTAGGCAAATTTGATGTAATTTAGATTTAACATGATCAGACTAAATTACTTTTACAAATTTGAGCATGATTACATAATTTATATTCAACTACGTAGTTTTAAAAGAATGAGGCACCTAAAAAGGAATATCATTTTGCTCTATAAAATAGTGAATTGTTAATGAAGGTGTGTTCGAGATGGGGAAAATCGTATTTTTATAAATGTATCACAATTAGTGATGTGTATTGATTTGGAGGACATTCAGTTTGTAGTTTCAATATATATATATATATAGTGTACAAGTTGCGATTTAATATAATTTACAACTAATATAAGTTGATCGTACAAGTTACAATTTGTCGGTCTCAGAATTATTTATTCATTATTTTGCTTTAATTATCATCTATTAATTGATGCTCATTTTATTTTGATAAATTCAAATTATATTAATAATTTATTCACGAGTGACATAATTTGTGAGTATTTGAACTTTTGTGTGCCTATGAACCAAATTAACAATTTTCATAAAAAAAAAAAAAAAAAAAAAAAAAAAAATATTACGTTACTCTAATCACAAGTGTTGTAAATTCTTCATTTAAATTTAGTAATCTCCTTTTTCGTGATGGAACTTAATCAATTTTCTTGTACATGTTACAACTTGTACAAAATTGCATATTTTTTCACAAAAAAAACATCTTTTAAATGGTTTAACAATATAAATGAAATCATTTAACTCATATTTTGAGACCTACATACCATCATAAATGGTTTTTAATTACTCCAAAGACTTGATTTATCGTTTTTGATATCCTTTACTATTAAGGAGAGACACATCATCAAATTGTTTGTCGATGTTTTCGTTTTTGCTTTGGACCAGGCTTGTAAGTGTTCCATTCATAAAGTACTACCATATATACTGTACGATAGCAAATTGCGTCTTCCACTTTGATAGTTTCAGGAATGCCTCATTTGAGAAGTAGGTTCCAAGATTTTTTTAACAGAATAATAGAATGAATATTAGCGTCACAATGAGCTACAGCTGACTAAAATCGGTTCATTTATCGTAAAGATATTCGATGTGATTTGCGCCTAGCACAGCAACAGAACAAGAAAACTGTACTATGGAGAAGTCGAGAAAATGCAAGCACGACCTCTACCTCACCTACGTGGTCGATGAGGTTACGGTGGGCCAACCAGACTAAGTTCCCAGCCTCATTGGATGAAGCTAGAATGATTCAGCCCTCCGCTTTTGCCACTGCCACAAAATAGGTATCCAAAACATCAGTCTGTGATTTATCAGCCCTTTAAATCACATTTAAAAAAATAAATAAACTTCGATTACTTGGATTTTTTGTAAGTACTATTAGAACAGAACACTAAAATCTCATTTTTAGATTTCAGCGTTTAAAAAAAAAATTCCGGTCCGTTCGTTGAACGCACGTTCTATGGAACGGCGTTTAATTTTGCGTTCCGTTCACAAACCTGGTGTAGACCATTAACTTTAATATAAAATATCAGGATCGGGGGAATCCAATCACTTTTTAGCAAAATTAAGCTGCTACTTGCAACATAGAGAGGAAGCGAAAAAACTTTTTACTCAACTTGGCCTTTGAACTGACTCAAATTTGTGAAAAATGTAGTGTCGACAGCTCTGTTAGGAAGGTCCAAGTTCCTCAATATTTATTTATCAACAACCTTTTACGGTCTCCCCTAAATCAAATTCTATTCAATATTATGTTCCTTTTGTTTTTATCTTTAAGCAATTGACTACTACTATCTACTACTACTAGTTCTTTGATACAAATGACGTCATATATATTCTTAAGAAACCAAACTCCCACATAATTGTTTCAATGTATTCACTCATGAATCTATGTAGGAATACTAATGCTTATGTTTATGCAATATATAAAAATTATATAAAGGAAATTGGAGCAAAGGATTTCACAAAAACTTTTATATTTATAATAGTCATTATAATATATAAAACAACTATCAAATTGAGGTGTACAATAACCTAGATTTGTGATATTTGAACCCTCAAAGAATCTTTGTACCATTTTTTCAAGTAAGGTCCAAAGGACTTCTATATGCATATTTATGACTATGCTAATCTGTGGGTGCCACGATTTTTTATCTTCTTGTGAGCATGCAATGGATTTGCAATTGGAAACAAAGAATTGTATGCAATATGATTTTATATTTTTGCAAAATATAATGCTTCTATATATATTGCAAATATTATTATAAAAATATTGAATCATCTGACTAATTTTTTTTCGTCAGGACCTCCATGAGGTGTAAATTATTGTTCCCAAGTCAATAAATCTAAACTAAACTCATTTAAAAAAATATGAATAATTCAAATGAGGTATAAAAAAACCTTTTGGGTCTAAACTATGCAGTTTAAAATACTTCAAACTATAACAGCCACATAATGATATATAAATTGAAGATAATTAGTAATTGATTTTGTCCATATCTGTTTCTACCTCCCACATTGATAGTTTTGTAGATTTTTCTCTCTCATCTACATAATATTTTTTATATTTCTTGATTCCCCCTCCTTAATAGTTTCTACGTATTTAAATTTAATGTTAAGTAATAACATCTTTACATAATAAATGCTCACGTAAATCCTTATAAAACACTTCATTTAAAAAGGTTTTGTGAGATTTTAATTTTATGAAGACTTCAATAATTTTTTTTTTAAACCGAGAGCTTCATAATAAAATATAGGATTGGACACGTCATTTTAAAACGTCAAGACAACAACAGATAATTTCTTTTCGATAATACAGACCCATCTCAATATACGAACACAAATTATTAAGTTTGTTGTGAAAAATGCCCATAACAGTATTGACGTAGTTCTTAATATAAATCTGGATCTCGAGACTCATTTTCAGAGATACGGATCTAGTTTTGATATTCCCCAATGATAACTTTGCTTCTGTGCAAACCAAAGCCCTTTTTCTTAAAAAATGTGTTTGTCTTGGTCTTAAACCCATCAAAGACTTGATCTTACTTGGTAGTACCTTCCCAAAGTTTCGGCCTTGTCTTGGATAACAGATTTTTTTAATACATCGCTGGAATACAGTAAATCCTTTAATTGCGAGCAATATTATTGTCCAAAAAGTACTTGAAAATTTAGAAAATCCTTATTTAAATAAAAATTGTCGATAATTCGATGCTCCCGAAACAAGATGCGGAATCGCTCTAGGATCAGTGTCTTGTTCTAGAGATCGTTTATCACATCTCTTATGCGTGTACAGAGAATTCATTTCTAAAGTGTTTTATAATATGTCTTTCTTGTAGGAGTGAAAATGCAAAAAAAAAAAAAAAAATGAAAGCATACAAATTACTAACGTAGCATCTTCACTCCCCCTTTTGAAAAAATAGTAAAACAAAGAACCGTATTACTTTGAGAGGGAGAGTTGTTGAAGCTTGAAAATAAGAATATGGTTTCTTATAAATAAATTACGTTACAAACTTGATAGATGTTAAAAATGTTTGGTACTTTTGGAAGAGTGATATAAAACTCATATTTCAAAAACTTTTATCAATCACAGATATGCATCAATTTCTTAATTTTTATGATGAACTTTGTGCTTTAAACACTTGCTAACCAAGTATTTCACAATCCGTGATATTACTGTTATTTATAAGGATTCATTATAATTTTATCCAAAAATTTATATCAGCGTGAGATTTTGTGACAACAATAGTCACTTGTGCATATATGGAATGAGATATCCTTTATTGATGACTTGTCACAAAGGGCAATGTTATAATTAAAATTATATAATTGTCCTAAGGAAATGTTAATGTCACGATAAAGAAAGTTAGATGAGCAACAGGTGAAAAATCCTTTTTTTGACTGACGCATAGTAATTTTATTCATATAAATAGGTAACATATTTTGTTGTTATAAAAAGTTACTTTTTAGAAATTTTTTATTTATTCAAGTTTGAATATTATATGTACGCATCTATGTAGGTACAAAAAAAAATTACTCCCAAATTATACATCATAAAAACCACAGCATTATACCATGAAATAAATGATATATATAAATGAAAACTATATTAGATATATCTTTTGTCAGTTATAGATTTTACTATTATTTATGGGGTCGTTCGTGGTGTTGGATTGGTCTTAAAAAAGCTAAAAAGTCTAAAATCCTGAAAGACCAGTCCTAGTAAAATTTGTCTGTTCTAGGACCAGCCCTTAATGGTCCTTTATGTTAACTAAAACAACTGAAATGGCGTAGTTACTGACTATGTCCTTTTAGTTGTTCATATAACTTTTTTCAAGAGACAAGATACCAGAATTGTAATGTAGGAGGTGCGTGGTTTGAACTTATAAGTGTACGTTATAGTTATCATTTGTTTGTTTCTTCGTTTGTATATTATTCCATGCTAGCTATTAGTGAAGAATTGCTATAAAGATAGCTAGGACCCTAGGACTGAAAAATCGATGTATCTGTCCTTAGAACCATTTAACTGGGGGAAAAAAATGAACTGATAAAAAAAGACTGAAAGGGAGGGGGAAGACTGATAAGACAATCCGACTAAAACCGATCCAATAATAGTTGTTAGTGCGTTGAACGTTAATTAGTTGAACTCTAAATAGTGTTTACTAAGATGCAAAACAGTTTCCTACTTTTTATCCTAGAATTGCCCCATAGTTTTGTAAGAATTACATAACTAACAACTGACTTGGTGTCTTATATTTTTCTTTCTTCGTTATGGAAGAGAGGTTGAACGATACAATAAAGATCTCACTGTGATAAATATTCATTATAATGCAGTAGTATATTTTACTAGGACTAGTCATCCCTGTATTTGAGTTCACCTTTTTGGATTCCTAGTTCAGATTCGAGTACTGAAGCTCTCAATATCAAGTACAAATATATAGGTTATTCCATGAGGAAACGGATTTAGGATAAGTTAAAAATATGATATCATTTATAGTACTTCTACTCAGACATGAAATATTAGATCTGTAACTCAATTAACTCCAAGATGAATAAATTAGCATTTTAAGGATTTTTGATTAGTCATATATATTACAATACATAAATAAGCAAGTATAATTAATAATTAAGACACTATCAAAATACGGGGGAAAAAAAAAGTTATATTCGTTGTTAATAAAAAAAAAAGTTTCTGATTTTAAATTATTTTAAGGTTAGTGGTCTTTGATTTCTATTTTTTAACTATTTAATGAAGAGTACTGTGTTTCGAAAACAACGTTAGATCTTTTCTGATTATTTATACTCTAATTAATTACCAGTTTGTGTTTACTTATCAAGTATTCCTATCAGTTACAATTAAAAAGGCTTCCTAGAAGGATAAGAAATATATATTGTTAACTAAAAAGTTTGTGTTTTTTCACATCACATTCATTCAGGTCCTGTTCGATGAAACCTTTTTTTTTTTTTTTTTTTTTACGATATAAATTAATTTATTACTTTTATAAATCACATCTTTACAAATATATTATTACATTTTTGATTAGCAAAACTATCAATAATGCCACATCTTAAATTTCAGTCAAATCCTTTTCTTTGTGAAAATTTATCATAGAATGACGCACATATATTAATTTACATCCAACTTTTTCTCTTTTTTTAAACCGGATTTTCATTCATTAGTTTCGTTTTTTCCGGATTAGAAGTAATAATGTAGAGCATATATGGATATTTTTTTACTTTTGAATAGTTAAGTTGGACCTTATAGATAATAAGTATAAAAAAAATACCAGAATCTAGGCGAGCCTAACTTTCTCACAAAATATCCTTGTTAAAATGACAACCATTTAAAAACAACAGAGCATTCAAAGGCCAAATGGCTAAAATTTTGAAGTCGTATTTAGTTTGATTTAAATCCAAGTTATCATGGTTTCGAGTATCGACATAGTTTTAAATTTGATTCAGGTAGGTCAAGAGTTTCAAATTATTACTAAAGTGGGCCAAATTTTATTTATTTACATAAGAACCATTCAAAATATACATGATATTCATAGAAAAAATATTGAGGATGAGGAGGATCCAGCTCCTCGTGTCACCTACATACTCATCCTGTGTTTCCGACTCCGTGCTAAGCCCGAGTTCCGATCTCTGCTACTAGTTCCACAAATTATGAAATGCTATTGATACAAACTTTTTAAAGACGTCAAGGGTATTTGTATCATTGAGGCTATTTCTAAGTAAAGCAATTTTAAAAATTGAATGTATTCATTTGTTTTCTTTCTATTGAGAATTTGATATTATATATAAGCTGTTAAATTTCAACTATTGAGTCTGTTAATATAGAATGCATGAGGCACATAGGTTCTAATAATTAATTGTAGTGTAAACTATGTATATTTTCTTTTTAATTACTTATAAGAACAAAATGAAGAAATTGAAAATCAACTGTGGAGTTGGTATATTATAAAAAATAGGTTAATTCTTAAAATTAGTAGCACTTCTGTCAAAATATACATCATTCACAAATAGAATAATATAAAGCAAATATAAATACAAAATATGTATCGCTTTGTGTTTTATTTGAATGTGTGTAGTAGATGAAATGTCATTGTTCGGATGTCTCACTCGCCCTACTCTCAAAATAGATAAATTAAAAAATTCTATTATACTATTTTGCATACACGAGTATAAATGACATACACTTCTATTCATAGCGGTACTGAATAAGATACCTCTCTCTAAATTGACTTAGTTTAGACATCAAAATTAAAATAAATTGAGTTTTTTTTTAACTATACTTGTATGCCTTAAATGGTTATGACTGATTTAAAGGCTCAGTCGTGGGTTTGCAACCGTCCCATTGAACCAGAATTTCATAAGTGCACCCATGTATATTACCCCTTACGTCATATATAAGTTTACACTGAAGATTTTTTTTTCAAACAATATACAAAACTAGTTCGTGAAGACAGTGAGAACAAAATTAAGTATATTTCCAGGGAATTATAACTGAAATTGACATTTTTTATTCAATATGGCCTCCATCAGCCGTAATGGAGGCCTCTTGTCTCTTCCTGAAGACTGCACAAACCTTATGGGTGGAGTCTTATCACAAACTAGTCCATGCACCCATGATGGTGGGCTCCAAAGATCTCACAGAGCCGTAAGGCTTGTTACAGGTAGTTCCGTCGACCTATCCCTAAATGGAATCATCCAAAGGATTAAGATCAGGGGAGCTGGGAGGCTACATGTTTTTGGACACATTCAAAATAAGCTTGGCTCTAGATAATCTTTTTTCCTTTGTGTCCATCGTATTGAGATGTTTCTTTCATCTTATTCTTACTGTCAAGTAATATTTAATAACCCTTTGGAGCGTAACCTCGCCCACATGCATCTTCTTGTCCATACCGCGGATCGTCTTTTAAGGATTTCCAGCAAGGCGGTGTCTGACATGCATAATTATGGCATTTGTTCTTCCTGTTTGTTCTTGACCTTGCTCACACTTTTTGGCTACTGTTCCGTAGGTTTCAAATCGTTTTTAATACCATACACGGCTCTTCAGCTGGTCTTGAGGTCATTTGCAATCTCAGTTTCCAGCACAAGATTTTTTTTTGGCTTTCATCTTGTCTTGAAGATAAAGTCAATATTTAGAAACAAAAATGACTCCAAATGATTATTTGAATATAATCCAACATCATTTTGGTCAAAATTCCAATCAAAGCTCGAGCCATGAGTATTTCTTTAAGCGTAAACTTAAATATGACGCATAGAGTATATAATGACAAAATTGTTGTATACATAGACTAATCGAAGCCACTTTTATCGCTTGATTTCATGTCAGCTGTTGCTGGAAGAATTTATGCTCTATTATTTATTATTATTTTTATCTTTTATTATGCTATAAAATTTTAAATTTAGTAAAGTATATCAAAAAATTTCCCCTACAATAATTGAAATGAAATATTCTGATAACAGCACCTTTAACAATCTTTTATTATCTATCGGTACAGCGAATCTTCTGGTTGTACGACTATGCTTTTTGTTTGGGAGAATTGAGAAGACCATATTTTTTTTTTATATCGAAATGACATTATTATGTCACTTTTTAAAATTGCCATTTTTTATTATCGTACTATAGGCTTGTCTTAAAAATAGGGTCCTTTAATTCGATATACAAGTTGTAAAAGTATTTTACATACAATTAAATAGATACACATAGAGGTAATAATGTTTGGAGATGCTGTTATATTTTTTTTCTTTTGCCATAGTAATATAGTTTTGAAAGAAAAGAACAGATTGACTAAAATTTGATTCCCACCGCTTTAAATATCTCATTCAAATTAAACAAATTATTTTTTAAATTTAAATTTTTGCCGTTCCCTCCTTCAAAAGATACTTGTCCCTCTCAACCCGAAATGTAATTATAAAAATTAGATTAATTAGATTCTTCTAAAACTGCAGAATTGGGTCCATATCCTAGTATATTGGGCTTAACAATTGCTTATTTTTAAATAGGGCCTCCAGACATGTGACTACTGATACTGATGAGAGGTGTAATCTGTAAATATAGATATATATATATGTAATAGATGTGTGTTTGTCGTTTATGGGTGTCCATACCGTTGGACCTAAGAGGCTGAGACCTTGTATGGTGCCTCTTTTGATGATCATAGTCAATCTAAGACGGGTACCATTTAAGGGGGCTTATTCTATACAGAAAACACAAAAATAGTTTTTTGGAACTCAATGAGACTATATGAGACTCGGTGGTTTAGTTATAAATCAAAAAAACAATTAAGGACATTTTCTGATTTTATTCAATATCAAAAAAAATTATGGGAAAAAAAAAAGAAATCGGTAAAAAATGCAATAGCGTTTTTATATTTAGAAAAAAATAGATAGTGATTGGAATATTGGATAAAGTTTGCTAAAATTTGTCTGGAAATTCGTTTGCATATAAATTAACAGATAAAAATTTATGTTTAAAATAATTATCTATAATTTTCTGTAATATTTTTCTCTTTTTTTTCATCAAACGTCAATTTTCAATTTTTATGAAGAAATGTCACAAAACGATGCATTTTGAAAATCAAATTATATAACTTATTATTTTCAATTTCTGGAACATTTTATTAAATAACTTTTGCAATATTTGCACAAATGAACCAGTTATCATAGGTCATTTTTGTTTTTTGCAAGTACAAAAAAATCCTGGTCGGTTTGTGTTCCTCTTTGCAATGCCAATAAATGATATTAACTACTTTTTTTTGCAAAAATAGTGCAAAACAGTCTTTTTCATGATAAACTTCTCATTTAAAAAAAATAATTTTTTAAGTGTATATTTTGTTATGTTGTTTGAAATTAATAACCAATCAATTCTAATAAGATTAATAATAATACATTTTATGTAATATACAAGCGCTATATTATTCAAAAAGAAGGAAAAATAATGAAAATTGTGAATATTTATTTTTTTAACGTAAATTTATTTACGTAAAAACACATCATAAATTAAAACGAATACTTTTTTTTTACTTTAGAAAGTAGTTTATTTTTGGATCCATATAAAATATTATATTGTCAGTTTATTAAAAAATATTATACATAATTTTGTTTCCAACGTATTCTTTAGTATCTGTGTTCATTATTAAGGCATTTCGTCCTTGGAGTTCAACGCTCAAAATATCACTAGGAGTGATCTCAATTTTTCCATCGAAAGGTTTATCAAGGGAAGGTATTTTTTTAGACCCCATCAAAGGATTCATTATTAGATTGTGTCGATGTTTGGATTGACACAATCTAATAATGACACTCTTTGTTGCATCACCCTCCAGAATACCGCAAACAAGTTCAAACAATCCGGAATAATTAAAACCCATAGTTAAATCATCCAACAATACTTCAGCTAAAGATCACAATTTAAAAAAATATAACAAAATAAATAAAAAAGATCGATACAAAAGCTCCAACACTCAACAGCTCTGTCTATAATTGATACGGATCTCTTGACCATCTTCTCCATTCCTTGAGGTATTAACTGTTTATTAGTCGTTGCCGCATAAAATGACTTACAGTATTTTGCTTTTAAGCCTTCTATTTTGAATTTTTCTGAGTGACTTGACGCCGTTGACACTAGCCAAACACACTTTGTTATTCTTCAGTACCATTTTTTCTGTACCATCTCCAACACTCTGTTAACTAATTGCCGCATGGATGAGCATATGAAGAAGAGGTGTTCTGAATTTTCAATCGCCAAGGCACAGAAAGGACAGTATTTTTTGCCCACTGCGGATTCATAAGATATATATTAAAGAAATGGGACATTAGTGTTGTTTATATATATATAAAAAGTGATAGAGTGTTGCGCCTTCTTGCTGCAAAATAATACCACTCCCTATATTATTTAATAATCATACAACATAGGTGTATGTTATTCTGAAGGAGAGCTCCGTCAAAATTCTTCTTAACATGTTTCATTTTTTTTAAACACCTAGTTTAAACAACAAGCTACAGACTATCGCAACACCTAGCGGATAATAAATACTTCCTTATTTCCTCATGTTCTATTATATTTTCTAAAAAAAGTCATAAAATAAGATTCAAATTGTCAAAAGTGTCATGTTCATTTTTAAAATACATGGACTTTTTTTTTCTTTGCCTTTTTACCCTCGTAGTTGATCAAAGTAAAGATATTTTTTAGAGTAGAATAGTTAAAAAATGAAAGCGGGAATTGAACTAAAACACTCGTTCTGTGAATGTCTTAAGGAAGTTCGAAATATTTTTTTGTGTTGATCTATTTAGTTTATGTCATCAGAATAATAATTTATTATATAAGATACTTTAATTTCTGAAGATATTCATTTTAATTTCATTTCAATACTATTAAAAAATAAAAAATCGATGTAGAAAAGGAAGTGTAAAAAGAAGTTTCCATGCAGAGTGCATTTTATGAGGTAGTCAAGCTCCCAAAAAAAGTTTTAAACACATCCCTCTCCCCCCTTGAATTTGGAGTACCCTTCTTTGGATATAGCTCTAGTTACGGGACTATAAGAGAGATAACATAATGTTTTTAACCTTGGTTCATTCTCTTGTTATTAATAGAAATGAAAAAAAAAAAAAAATGCTTAATTGCTCGAAAAAAATATTATCTATTTTCGTTGTTCATAGAAAAGGAAAATTACGTTTTCCTAACGATCCGATAAACAGGAAATGAATTATTTATTTTAAATATCTAAGTATACAATTGGGAAGAATCATAAGAGGTAATAAATACCTTATTGTGTTTCTCAAAAACCCTTGCAATTACTCCATTCAAAACAAATAATTATTAAATGTATATAATTTTGTTGCATTTCTGCATATACATTTGTTTAAGGAAGATTGATTACAATAAATAATTTCAATGTCTACAGGAGTTTGTTTAAGAGTCCGTGGAATGAGTTTATACTATAATACATGAGTACATTGTAGGGGATGCGTTGTCTGTTCTGTTGTTGCTCCAACATTTTGCACCTAAAGACTTGAAATATAAACGTGACTAATTTATTTTTGTTGCAGCTGTCCTTCAGTTGCATAATGAAACCTTCTTATTTAAAATAACGGGGATGAGACTTAATTGAATGCTACTGCAAGTTTTGGATCCCCACTTTGTTCTCATACAATTTTATAATTAACTATTGTATAAAAATATCCATAATTTTTGGCAACTTTTCTTGTTGAGATATTGGATACAAAATTATATATATATTTTTGTAACAATGCAGTCAATATGCAATGTTTTTTTTAATAAATTATATCATTTGAATTATTTATTAATTTTCTAACAGTTAGTGTTGGAGTTCGGTCTGGAAATCTTAGAAAGGTATGGGACTGTTATTTCTTTTTGTAAGACCAAATTAGTTTGGTCCATCAAAAACCCTCTGTCTGGACCGGTCTCATAGAAAAGTTCGGTTTAGATCGGTCCGAAGGAAAATTTCAGTCTAGATTGGTCCAAAGAAAAAATTCGGTCTAGTTTGGTACAGAAAAAATCGGTCTAGACCGATTTTATAGATAAAATATTGATTATATGACATCATATGTACTTTCAAGTACAATGACTCGTACAAAGTTTAAGCAGATATTGTTTGGATGATTTTGAATCCCCTCTTCTCTTATACAGTATTTGTTCTGGAACGTGTACTTTTGAGGTTGTTTTTTTTTGAAAAAATCAATGACGGTTGATTTAGAAAAAAAAAAGAAATTTGGTCTTTCATAATAAATGAAACAAAAATCATAGTCCATAGGGTAAAACGGAAAAAATCGGTCTATAAATTGAGACCAAAGAAAAATCGGTCGACAATGAGACCCAAAATAATCTGTCCACAGTCTATGACGGCGGTCTGAACGGAAAAATTGCTCTAAATTGTCTAGAAAAAATCACTTAAAACCGAAATTAAAAAAATTAAAAAAAATTGGAACTGGAAGTGTCTCCACAATTGTAAGAATAAATATAGTTTTATTCAAATTCAAAACTCCCTCGTTGAGGAGATGTTTGAGATATTGTAAAGTTTACTACAAAGGGGACAATTGCAACAAGTGCTCTAGTTTTCCTTGTATTGTTCTATCCTTTAAATTTCACTACCTATCATATAAGTTTGTGGTAGGTTGTTAAAGAATTTTGCAATAATAATCTATAATACTGATCAGAATTTAATTACATGAATAGGATTATACTTTGATACATTTAAAATTGATGATTCAGAACCTTGAAAGGACCAGTGATAAATTCCCTAAAAACTACTAACTGGAATCATCTTTCAATAAATTCAAAAAATAGTAAACAGATGTGATGCCAAATTGTATTGTGACTGAATTAAACAAACTTTAAGTTATTCAGACCAAATTAAATAGGATAACAACTGCCCCCAGTCTTCCTTATATAATATTAAGGATTTGGGAAAAATATTTACAAAAATATAAAATATTGCTGGATCATGCAAATTGAATTTGATAATTGGAATCTATTATTATTTTTTTTTTGTTGCAAAATATTTTAATGTTTTGTATTCTGTTGTGAATTAGTAATCAATTACTAAATATTTAATATTTATCAACGTTTTGTTGTTACATACTTATAAAAAAATAGTTCAATTACATATTTGTTACTTATAATTTAATACCCAGTTTCAAATATCGATAAAGCATTTGCACAGTATAGCATTATTATGAATGTCAGTCATTATTGAGTAATAATCTCAAATTATTATAAGAACAAGAAGCACTGTTCCTGTTATGTTAAAATGGATTATTTATGATTTTTAAACCCTTTTAATTTAAAAAATTATTTTTGGAAATTTGTTCATTTTGATACATGTGTTTTTGGAATTATCTTTTTTTAGGAGTTTCACCATTTTTGACTCAAAAACTTCGCCTGAAATTACTGCCATATTACTTTCAAGTATTCCAAACGTATTATTAAAGAAAAAGTACTAAAATCATTTGCTTTTTTGGGAATGATAAACTTTTACGACACTATACTTTCATATCTTAAGAAAAAATATATATTTTTTTTAATGATCCTTTAATTGGTCAGATGGAGTTTCGATGATTAAGTATAAGTAGGAGGGTTTTAATTCATAAAAATGAACAAATTAAATTGTAGCTCAATAAAATACTTCGATTCTCAAACAATCAGAACCACTATACCAAAGGGACCATGGGTATATAAAAAACTTCAAGTGAACAACGTAGCTCAGTAGACCCTCTGGAGAAATTGTTCTCTTGAATTCGATGTTTGTAGATTTGTCATTCCTAGACAAGAAAATATACTAAAGTTATATAGACTTCAAAAGAAGATTTATAGTTCGGATTTCCATTGAGCTACGTTGTTCCATTGAAGTTTTTATATTCTCATCGTCCTTTTGAGGCAGTGTTAAGTAAAATAATTTACACATCTTTTTTCTTTTACAAATAAAGCAAATATATTCAATAGAATATTTATATTAATACATATTTTGTAATTCAAATTGTGTTGTATTTAATACTTTATGTCTACAGTTTTGACCTCGGATTTATTAAAAAAATATATAATTTTTGACTGTAATTTTTCTTGATAATAAACATCTTGACAACTACACATACGTAAAAAATAGCCTTCAGTTGGTTAAATATAAATAAGGTGAAAAGAGTACGTGTTACATGTATAGATAATTTATTGGCCAATTTTTGTCTACTATAATTATTAGACAAATATTTTTGAGCATAAACACACCAAGTTTAAACTATTTTGATATCGTTTCAATTTATTTTTTATACAAAACTTTACGGTTATGTTAAAAATTTTGTAAAAATAAAAAATGATTATACCTTGTCCAAAGATATTATATGATGATTTTTAAAAAGGTAGAAGTATTTTTTTGTTAGTGCTCAATGATTAAACCTCAAAACATAGAAATATACTAGTATTTTAAAAAAGATTTCATGCTTTTTCAACACTCCAATCATGATATATATTTAGTACTTAATTTATACCCATCAATTTTTACTAGACTTGTGAAATATCGATCCATTTTCATCTCATTTTCAATTGGTTATAAATTTAATAATTTTGAGAATTTGCAACTAAATGGACTTTAAAGAAATAAGATAATTGAAATAATAATTAAACAAAACAAAAAAAAAACGTATATACAAATTATGGTGAATCATTCTTACACCCTCGATCAAAAAATGAATATACGAGGGTGGTTTAAAAAGTTTTCGACCTAACAAAGATACAACACATTTTTCCTGAGTTTTTTATTTTTCGACATAGTCTCATATTCACTTCTCCAAGCGATGCTTCCGCCTCTGCAACATGTCCAAATAGTACTCAGCGTTTTTTCTGAGCAAAATAATTGTTCACAATGACCTCTTTATTTGACGAAAGTCCCTACAGTCCACTATTTGGACTATATTTTTGTTTTAGGCCCATAATGGTGTATCCAAGTTTCATCTACAGTAATTAATCGCTGTTAAAACTTGGATTTATTGCGCCTAACTGCCCCAGAGTATAAGTAAACAATTTTAAACCGATCACAACTCAATGTGATATTTTTTCTCTCCATTGATATGTTTGTCATCTCTTTCCTTATTGTTTCTTTAATTTCAACTACCAACAAAATTGATTAAAGGTCATATTTTTTTCTTTAAAGTTTTTAAACTAGGATAGTTCAACTTTCCTTGACATCTTTAATCATATAATAAGCTGTAAAAAGACGCTTTTTTGGATGCAAGATAATTCATAAATCATGATCAAACAAAATAAACATATTTTCCCAAAGAATGAACGTATTTTCACCGAAGAGCTTTATAAACACAAAAACTGTTTTTTCTACTACAAATAGAAGCAAGGATTTGCATTGCTTTGAACAACTTCAACAAGAATGTTAAAATAAGGGGCACATGGAGCATATATCCCTAAAAAAAGTGATTAATTTCTATATTTGAAGGTGATAAGATTAAAAATTCAATGTCTTTCAGAAAAGAAATTTGTCCTTCAAATGTTTAGATCAGAGTTTCCTAACCTTTTTGATGGCACAGCCCAATTTCATCCCTTAAAAAAATCGGCATACCTACAAACATATTATATGTCTAAATCAATAATGATATATTTTTATTGTAAGGCTGTCGACACCGGAGGAGGCAATGCCTTAAGCTTTTTTTTGAAAATATATTATTTGATATTTATAATATACTAACGTTATTACCAGGATTTCCAAGAAAATATTTGGCGTTTGCAATGAGATAACCTTTGCTTTAATAACATAAAAGAAAGTTCTTTAATAAAACTATGTCTTATTCTACATTTTTTATGAGCCCACTCACACAAAGCTACTCAATACTTGGATGTTTTATCCTCAAAAATAAAGGAATAATAATAACAGCTTGAGAAAAAAAAGTAAGGACTTAATCATCCAGAGAATACTTAAGATATTGGTAGATACTAAAGTACTCTATACAAATCTACTTCAAATTCATTTTTCTTTTATTATTTATTTCCCTTCTCTCTTCCCTCTTCTCTTCTCTCTCTGTTTCTTTTCTTCTACCTTCATTCTTTGTTTATATTCTCTTTTACAACGCAGGATCCCTCCCATACTATACACTATATGTCAAAATGTGTATAAAATATCAACTGCTGGTATGGAAAAGTAAAAGAAATCTCACAGGCGTACAGGTCAACTCATATTTTATACTATATATACTCCTCTTTTTTTTTTTAAATATGACAGCACCCTCGATGCTTCAAAAATGATTATACACATGACAGAAATTGATACATGAGTACATACAGATAAACTTTGCTTCATGTCAATGTATTTGATATGAAAATCTCGCTTTAAGAAAGAGGCACAGGTGTATTCATTACTCATTTAGTTATTCTGCAAGGAAGTCACTTTTAAAAATATAATTCTACTGAAAAATCCAACCTTCACATCCCTTTGGTTGGGACCCCTGGTTTAGAACTTCCAGTTCCAGATGAATTCACACTTGAATATTTTATTGGTACATACGTCAGACTACGGATTATCATTTCGTATGTCTATAATTATTAATACTACTAATTGCACAAACTTTATAGGTCACTGAGTAAAAAAAACACCAAAAGGGCTCACAATTAAAATGTCAAAGATGCATTTTGCATTTACATATTGTATTTGTATATATGTAAAATTGTAACATTCAAATATCAAATCCATATCTTTGTGACTCTTCCTTTTTCTAAGTAGTTATAAAGTAGGTCGATTTTCAAGATATATTAAACGTCTGAAATAATGGTTATGTCTAATTATCCATGTTCCTCATTGTGTTGCATGGAAATCAAAGTTTATTAGCTGTGAACCCCACAATTATCGAACTGAAACGGTGTTGCCTGTATTTATGTACATAATAAGAAGTAGTCCTGGGCATGTGAGTAAATATCATGATGCACCATCGAACAAAGTAGGACTATGAAGAACAGTAATTCTTACTCATCTGAGTAAGTATTTTTTATGTATGTTTTTCAATGTAGTATAAAGCCATTTTAAAGTTAATATAAGTATGCTGTACATATATATTTCAAGTCTATGAACTCCTGACCCGTCTATTCATTACGAACGGGAAAAGGCTTCCTCTTATGTTTATTCAAATCAGAGTTTAATATTTTATGCAATAGAACGCTGGGTGTGTACAATAAACATACAATTGCAGACGAATTAGACTATAATGAATAACAAATTTATTACTGAAGTATGAAGTGGTTTGAGTCCAAAGGTGAGACACACTGATATAAGTTATTTAGCAAAGACATCTCTCCGTTAGGGATAGGTCCGGATTTGTAATATGTTGTCAGTTTTTGTACCTAAATTAGTATTGGGGTTTCGATACTTTTCGAAAAATATAGCTAAACAAAAAAATGATTAAGAACACGTACGTTTCTGTTGGATTTTGATGAAGGATTAGCTTATTTATGAAAGGATTTGCTCTACAAATCTTTATATAAATTATGTAATATTGGACCTAAAATAATGTATCTTAGTATTCAAAAATTGGACTCAATTCAAATTTACTGAGAAGATCTAGTACCTATTTTATTATAATCAAAAAAGTAATATCTAATTACTTCAGAATAAGTTTAAAAATTTAATTCACTATAAAAAAACATATTTCCTTTGTCTGAATTTCTTTTCTAGTACAAGTAAAAAAGACAAAGGTATAAAGTCCTTGTAAATTAAAAACACATAAACATTTTTTAGAACAATTCATGAAGACTATTTTTTATTTGAATTTTATCAAATCTACCCTCTGCATGTCTCCTGTTTGTTATAGCGGGTACAATACATTTAAAACTTCCCGAGTCAATTCACATGGCATTATATCTTGAATCCGACTACCAAGCCTACTACCTCAAATCCACACCTCTGCTATGTTGATAAATATTTATTAACCCTTGGATTTGATATTTTTTATAAAGCTCATAGTTCAAAATAGATACACATTGAGGTTTGACTCTATTTTTTTTTTTCCATCAAATCTGCGTTTATATTAAAAATAGTATTAATTCAAAAAAGGTCGAACCCCTGATATGCAATGCAATTAACTATGTGCAGCTGCCAAATGTCAATAATTAGTCATCTCATATAAAATATAAATACTTATTGCATCAAATCCCTTCCATAAGTGGATACAAAAATATTACCTATTTAATAGTGTGATACTCAGGAGCGGTTCAAGTCCTTTTATAATGAATGATTTATGATAAGAGATAGAAATGAAGATAAGATATAACTTGTACATCTTAAACAATTTAGCTTTATCCATCGTTTAATTTAAAGTTAATCATTGCAATTAATTATAATAGATTTATTTTTTAAACATTGTTTTATGAGGAAGGTTAGTTTCTATTAATAAGGTATTAAGTTAATTACCTATGTAATTGTGTCCGTTTATGATTAATCAAAAACCATCCATGTTCCATAATCAATCAATTGTGTGTTAATGAAAAAAACACATTAGAAACATAATGGAATCATGCTTGGACAGTAGTGTATTATGAACACGGCCACTTCAAATGTCGATCCTTAAATGATTTAAACTCCTTTTTTTAAATATGAGGCACAAATTACATGCGAAATACATGTGATGGCAGATTATGTGGTTGACATTTTAGAAACAAATCATAAATAAGGGTTGCATCAGTCCTTAATATGGGACTTATAATCGGTCCTTTAAAAACGTCCCAAATTTGAAACAACCTCTACAAGACATCCATCTCAGTAATTTTGTAGTAAAGTACCTCCATTTACCAACATAATTAGTAAAATAAGGCTTACAATATAATTTAGGGAAGAAAATAGCTTGTCGTGATTCTTAATGTAGGTCTAATTACAGTATTTTTTCTCCTTTTGAAAATTGGGTCCATAATGATTCATATGAGTTGATGTTGACGTGTACTAACTAATATAGCGGGCCGTGCAAAATTATTTATCGATGATGTAAATACACTTTATAAGAGGTTTGGTGGCAACCAATCTTATTGTTTCGTATTGTTACTGTTAGAGCGTAACAATTTACACACGTGAGACCATGTCCAATCAGGAAACAAAGAGGATCGAAGTTGCAGACCTCCTCCAAGCGGGAGTGCTCATAACAACATTAAGGACCAGGTTGGGGCCTCGTTGAAGACATTTTACAACGTTTTCAAGCCCTTGGAGGCTGGAGGGGATCTCAAGCATTCCCTTGAGGCTGTCAGGAAGCCCACTGTCTCAACAAGGCAAGTAAAGACAGTTTTCAAGAGGACTCCCAACAGGTCCATTGCCGACATGGCCAGAAAGATGGGAACGTCGAGATCAACTGTTTCAAGGGCATTGAAAAGGGCTGGAGGAAAGTCCCTGAGGTGTACTGAACGCCCTCTGCTAACTGAACGTCAGCAAGAAGTTGGACTTGAGCGTGCCAGAAAATCTTTAATGATATCAAGAGCTCATCTGGACGCATCATCATTTTTTCAGATGAGAAAACTTTTACGGTCGATCTTGTTTTCAACAGGCAAAATGACCGTGTTGTGAGCTTTAGAGAAGTGCAAGATAAGCACTGCTATGTGGCAACAACAAAGCACGCTGCTTCGGTGATGATGTTGGGTCTCGTGTCCCAATGGGAAGGCCATGTAGCCAAGGTCCTTCCGTGGATCAAATCTATAGTCGGCAACTCTCCTTGGGTTTTTCAACAAGATGGAGCACCCGCCCACGCTTCCAAGAAAGCTCAGGAGTGGCTCAAGGACAACATGAACTTTTGGCCCAAGGACTAGTGGCCCCCGCAGAGCCCAGATCTGAACCCACTAGACTTCTCTATATAGGCGCACGTGGAGACCAAGGCCTGCAAAAAACGACACAAGAACATAAATGCCTTAAAGGCTGCTGTCAACAAGGCCTGGGCCTCCATTGACGCCGATTACATCCAGCAAGTCTGTGGCAGCTTCAGACGTCGCCTGACCAGTGTCATTGAGTCAAATGGTGGCTACATTGATTGAATTTGATCACAAACTGTTTTATTATTCTAAAAATGTATGAATAATTGTTTCTCAAGTCATTCGAAATGTCATTATTGTCCGCGATATGTTCTGAACAAAAATCGGTAAATAATTCTGCACGGCCCGGTATATACTGAGGTCATTTGAATTAGATTCCGATCATTTCCTGAGATTTTGAAATGGACTGTATCAAAATTTTGGAACCGATACATCCACAGGATGTCTCCTCAATATTTTCACTAAATAAGGATAATTTTAAAATAACAGTTAAATACCTTCCGTGGGTTCAAAGAAACTTATTATTTGCTTGAAAAGTATGAATGTGTCTCACTCAAATAAAGAAAAATTGAAAAGAGTAAATATGTATCCATCTAATGGACAATAAAACCAAAACCAGTGTTAAAAATCTTTATTATCATTGTATATGAATGATTAAATTTACAAAAAAATAAACAATGTAAAATATTCTTGAATCAAATATTCCATGTAGGTATGTTGACATCAAAAGTGCAAAATCTGGAGTACAATGTCTTAAAAATTAAGATTTAAAACTAAGTATTTTGATTGCTCCTTAATTGATTTTTCTTCACATATTATGTACATTTAGAAAACACGGCAATAGAGGCTACGACAATAAATATTTTACTATTTTACAGGTGCTTAATCACATTTGATCTATAAGAATCCGCGCCAAACGTTAAGTTTTATTACATTGAACAATTTGTAGAATTGATTTTTATGGACTGCATATAATAAGAACTCTCCATATTTTGATCTTCAAACGTTTTTAATCCTCCAAATGGCTAAATAACAATATTTTGTGGCCACAATGGCATGGTTTATTAGAGAAAATTCCCACAAGGAGGGAATCAATCCATTAAAATTTTAAAAAGGTTGAGAGATTAATTGTTAACTATATTTTGTTCAGTAAAAAACCTCCTTAATTGCATATGGAAAATTATTATTAGGAGTTTGAAAATAATAATAAACTATGCCCTTAGGGTGGTCGATATTCCGGCACTATAGTAGTACCGGGCTACTGCTACATTTGAAACGGTACTATACTAAAATGATATGGGGACTGGTTCTTGCAGCTCAACTGCGTTAAAAAAATTGGTTCACCTATTATGTATCCCCTCAAGTACACCCTAACAAATGTATCCCTTAAAAATAAATACAATGATGAGTTTTCATGAACAGTAATCAACCTTTAGTAAAAAAAAAGTATCGAAAAGTAATAAAATACCAATAACTTTCTTGGAATCGTGATAACACATCTATGGTCATAGTAAATTCAGTTCACTAGATTACAATAACTGTATTGCGTTATGAATTACAACTTCTTAACGACAACTTTTGAAGTCAATGGCATTTAATCATAGGGATTAACGTAACACATAAGTAATAATATATTTTAGTTATTTCTATTGAAAAATTTAATATATATTATTTAACTTAAATGTACGTTTTGATGTATTTTATCTGTTTATTGAATACAATGTTAATACAAATACTGTGTAATAGCTCAAAACCACTGGAATAATATTTAGATATAAATATGTATATGGAATATATTGAGAAAAAAAATGGCCTAGTGTTTTTATATTATATACAAGACGATAAAGAATTTCTATAATTTGTCAGATGAGATCTACAAACAGCTATGTTGTTTATCCTCAATTTATGACAATTTATATATACTATCATATTGAAATATTCAGTGACATTTTGACAACAAATATTATGTATTATTCAACAAAGAGACTCTCAAATTATGACAACACAACCTCTCAAATGAAAACATTAATTATATTAATGGAGAATAAGTCATAGATCGAGAACAAAGAAATAACGATTTTTTTTTTGTTAATTTTCTCTCACTTATAAGACTCCTAAAACGAAGTGTATATTATAAAAAATCCTCATAGTACAATGACCCTACAATGTCAAACATTGACGTCATTCTTTGTATTTAAATATGAAGGGATTTTTTTTTTTTGGTTTGTAGTGAAAGTTCAACACCATGAGAAATGGAGGCCACGTGGAATACATTATATCCAAGTAAAACGGTGATAATCGGATAATGCATTATAGATCTTGCTATGTGATTACTGTTAGATACAAACGGATCAGGAGTAGTACCGTAAGGAAGCTCTCTATTTTTGGAAGTATTTGTATACCTATTTAATCCATAGTTTTTAAATATATATTTATACCTTACATAGTGAGACAATTGGTTCTCAAATAACGTGGACACGGGCCGTTCATTTTCAATTCAAATAATAACAAAAGTATTCGTAGGTTCATTCCTCCAATACAGTAATTATATTTTTTTTATTGGTGAGGTGTCCCGTTTTGATTTTGTACCATTAATGGTGTCAATAAAAAAAAGTAAAGAAATATTATATTGGGCCTAGTTCCTATTACAGCATCGTTTCTCTAGTTCCTCTCTTTCATAAAGATCATTCCATGTGACTCACCATTCAGCTTCATGTTATTCTCATTTTTGATTTATTAATGCTCAAATTTTTTAAGGGTTCGAGCTACGACTTGGACTTAAACATCTGTGGCTTCAAACTTGCTTGTTATTTGAAAAACAATGTTTCGAAACTTGATTTATAATGGGTAAAGGAAATTATTGACTTTGTCACAACTTTCGTAATCAGCCAATTGGAGAATGACTATTGAATGATACTAAGTAATTTATTTCAGGCTGTCTTTAGTTTTTACATACAATTACATCCCCTACCGCTAGTGTTGTGTGATTATTTATTTGGTCCAGTTTAGTCCAGTATTACGATCGGTCCTTTAGACTAGTGGTTCCCAAACTCTTTTAAATTCGAGTCTTAAAATCATTTGCTATACAATATGAGACCCCTACACTCATTATTGAAAGATAAAAATAAAATTTGGAGTGCATTTTATGCTAACAGATGACTGAAAGGGCATATCAATCCTATAAAATTAAACCCAGAGACAAACAATACAAGTTATTTGATTATATTGATGAAAAATAACGATTTTATTTCTACATATTCTGAAAAATATAAGAAATACACCAAAAAAAAGAATAATCGAGTATATTTTAAGTATAAAATCAGTTGTATATTTACTAATGAGATCATTTTTATACTATCAATTCTCTTTTTTTTCTGTAAATAGAGTCGAAGTTGAAACTCACAAACAAATAACATTATAGACTTTGGATGTCCAAATATGTTTGTACACGAATCAAGGTCTTAATTTGACGGATTTGTACTGTACGTTCGGAAAGAAGGGTTATCCTAGGTTTAATTTTGGGCACACCAACTCGCAGATCATTTTCTACATTAAACTGTGATCTGTATTTATTCATGGCATAAGTTAAAACGAAAAATATCTTTGCACATAAATAAGATGATCCAAATTGTATAAGTAAATATACAGCTGCTTTAGCTATCAGTGTGTACTCATTTATCATGGAAATCCGGAATTCATTAAGTGTTTTACAATCAAAATCTGTTTTCAGTGTTTGGTCACATTAAAGCTCAATAAGAGAATGTTCCATGACAGACGAGAGAGGATTAACTATGCCAGTAAAAAAAGGACGAATGCAGGTATGATTTTTGGATCACCATCTTCCGGGAATTACTTTATAGAATGATCCAGAAAAGACCCAAACTACTGGTTTAAATCGTCAGTTCTTCGAACTTTGAGTACTGGAACTGATTAAAAAAGAAGAAATAAAGTTGAGTTACGGCATTAAGGACCGAATTTTCTATGTTTAAGGACTGAACTGGACCGGAACGAGACTGAACTGGATGGGACTGCAGTTTTTAGTCCTAAATAAGGATCGACACAACAACACTTACTAGTAATCTAAGATACATTCTGTATTAATGGTTATATAGGCGTTTTCATGCAATAGAATCGTGTTATTTTGTTATCTAAATAAATTTTATGCCATTTAGTACAATAATGTATTTTTTTATTTAAGTATATAAACCAAATTTGGCAAATTAATAATTAACATTATTTTTGTATGTTTTTATTGAAACATAAAATGCCGTACATTATATGTGTTTTCTATAAGATTGAAGACAATATATACTATACAGAAGAGGCCGTTGTATTTTTACAATGTACTTACTTACTTATATTTAAATAAAAGTCCACTTCAAGTTTAAATGCACTTGAATTAACAATATTTCGTTACAAATCAGAGGCTATATGCCATTTATTCTCTCCATCCTTAATATGCCTACATTTGTAGTTAGGTAGGTTTACATTTATATATATGTTATGCCTATATTTGTAAATATATTAAAAGCAGTTTCCGTCATTTTATTCAAAATATATACTTTTTTTATTTGCATTGAGATGTTACATATATATTATTTAAAAGACATTAGTATGACTCATCTAACAGTAAAAAAAATCATCTTAAAAACCCACATATTGTTATAAATGGGTCAAGTTTTGAATGGAAAGAAAATTCATTTCACTTGTCAATGAGTATAAGATAAATATATAACATTCTTTTTTTAGACATAAGAAATGTTTATAAAATTAGCTTTTTCCAGACATTTAAAAAAAAGATATATTTTTGCAAACGTTATGGTCAAATTATAAACTAATGGATTTTTATGCAAAGTATTAGGTATAAAATTCAATTCTTTTATCTCACATTTTTTTGTTACCCAAAAAGGGCAAAACATTATAATGATTCAATGAAATAGTATGGTTTGATAGTCACAAAGTTATTGCTTAAACAACTCCAAACAAATTTTACAGACATTAAATAAAGAAACTTGAATTTTATTACAAGATGAATTAGTAACTTCTTTTGATTAAACTATAGTTCTATGAATATTTTTTGAGTACTTTTTGTTTGTTCATATTTATAATTTATTAATTTTATATGAATGTATGTCCTCTGTCAATGTTAAAACAAATAGAAATCTGGGTACAATTTGTATTATTCGACGAATTATTGTTAATTTATATCAATCATTTATTGTGATAAATCCTTTTAAAATCGCTACAAATTACACTTGGAGTTGCAAATATTCATTGTTACCTTACCAAAGTTGGAATTGTATTGATCTTATTTAAGAAGGTCAATTTTGGCTTCAAAAGTCAACTGAAGATTGGAAAACTATAGTCAAAATTCTTGAATGTATCAACTCATTCGAAAAAAATGAAATACAAATTGCTTAATTGATCTGGTTATCTTATCAGTCTCAACCATTAAGGATCAAATACTTTAATTTTGGATTAAATTAAGAAAATTAACAGACTATTTTTGTCAATGAAAGATAATCAACGTTTTTCATAATTAATCCAAATGGTTAACTATATTAATATTAATGAAAAGTATCCCTAGTGAAGGGCGTTTCAAAATTTGCTACGTTTTTCAAGTACGGGAAGTGGAACAAAACCTATTTCTTGTCTCATATGAATAATTGACTCAACCTCAACTTTTTGCCCTCAACTCAGGGAATCAACAAATTGAAGACACTGCATTACAGTGAACATAGAATATTAGAATTGTTTTAGTAATCTTCCATATAACGTTTGTTCATTTTTTGGGATATCTATTTCAAAATCAAGGAAGTATTTATGAAGGAAACAAGAGACTCGGAGATTTGTCATTGGGATACCGATAAAAAAAGTCTAAAGGGGGGGGGGGAATTTATGGAGTCCTATACTTGTACACAAGCTTGGTATTTTTATTGTACCTTTGAGTATATACATATTTGATGATAAAAAAAATTCATGAACTTCATACAATATGATGCTACTACACATATCTGATTCTTAATTACGGGTAATATGATTTTTGGCACGAGTTGATCAAATACAAACATAAATATGGCCACAACCATAATTTAAGTTTCATTTACTTATAATTTACACGTTACTTCAAAGGGATGGGGTACTGTCATACTTCCTAAAATATGGAATAACACGTTATGTGTATTCTAATTCATACATTTGTAAAAAAAAAAGCATAGCATACAGGGATTTTCAATCTTGAAGAATACTAAAGTGATTAAGTCTTTAGAAAAATGATGACACAATAATTTTGAAGAAGAATGTTATGTATGGTATATTGTCAATCTATTATTCTATTTGAAATCAAAATTAGATTGACATATAGGTCGAAATTCTGCAATATATCACCTATTTTTTTAATTATATACTATCTCAGTGGTTCCAAAACTTTACATCCCAGAAAAGCCAGTAGAAGGGATTTTTTTTCGAGGATGGGAGAAACACATTTTACTTGAATAGTTAAACGTTTTTATTTTTTTAAATAATATTTCCTGATTACCTAAATAACCTCGTGGAGCACCGATCAGGAATCACTAGACTAAATAAAGTAACTTTAAACGCTTAAAATCGTACCTTTTAAAAAAATAGTTCGATTAACTTTTTAAAGTGACAAAAAATCTGATATAAATAATAAAACTCCAATTTTTTAAAGAAATATACGGTTCAATTTTTTTGATTATTTATTTATTTGAACGCTCAAATAAATTTCTTTCAAAAACCATATGTCATCCTATTGTAACAATCTCTTAACTCAAATACAATTACAAAAGGTGTGTGCTGTGTTATATAAGTATTTTGTGGGTTTCACAAGATGGAGTTGCAAATATTTATATTTGCCGCAATAAATTGGCATTTAAGATAGATGACTTATGACATTGCTGTATTTGAACGAATTTAAATTGTGATTAAAACGGTTCATAGTAACACGATGATTGATAGGATAATTTTTTCTAATACCGAGACAAAACATTACAGATTTAAAAAAATTTCTTTTGATAATTTTTCTTTTTTTAAATTAAAATAATTTGCGTAAAACAGTAAATTTAATAACTATGGACAACAAAAATTTACTGGTTAATACCAGGACGAAAGAGTATGGTTAATCTTTGGCAATATACTCGTATAAACGTTGCAATACTTTTAATATATATATATGTTGCCATCAGCTTGATGAGTAGAGGAAACAAAGCCGGATAATGTAGATAAATTATCCTAGATAGTTCATGCTTAATAATGTATTCAAATAATCATCAATTATTTCATAAGTTGTTTTTTTTTTTTTTTTTAGATAGAAATATCAGGGATTTAGGGTTCATTTTTATATACAAACAAAATTAGATACACAGCACTGAGTACACAAATATACAACTCTACATAAATGTGAAAATACCAAGGGCCCTCCACGAAACATTAAAAGTAATTATCTCTCTAACGTACAACAATTAATTACAAAAACAATATTTATTTTTTTATTTTTCACAAAAGATTTGAAGTATTTTTTTGTTGAGTATAGCAATTTTTTCGCCCACACGGATTTTTTTGGATATTCAAGATTATTTTATTCCTGAGTAATCCAACGTTTTTTAACCGATTCTTTTGAGGATTAACTAACGTACTTTTTTTCAAGTCATATTATCATAAGGAGTTACTAATGACTATGATTTTATTTGTCACACCTTAAAAACCAATTTTCTATTAAAAGAAAGGCATTAATGTTTGAAAAGTAACTTAAATAATAATATATAGAGATACTTTAATAAGGATACGTATCCACTCTTAAATGACTTCCCCATCCGAAAAACATTATACGTGTTTATGTTTCCCTTGCTGCTTATCACATCAAAAAAAGGTATATTGATGACTCTATTACTAAATAATCAAATAGTAACTTATTTAGGACTAAAAACTGCAGTTCAGTCCTAAAACTTTTAAAGTTTGGTACTTCACTCAACTTTTTTTTTTAATCAGTTGAAAACAGTTTTAAAAGGTTGAGAGATGCAATGAAAATAATTGCTGAAAAAATAATTATTTTTTCCTGTGATTTACTCATATGTAAATGTTGAATAAAAGTTGTCAGTAGGATTTATGTCTCACTCAAAAAAATAAAAATAAATGAATAATAGTAATGAAACATCAAATGCAGTGGTAGATGCTGATACCCTAAAAACTATTGTAAATCAATAATGAAAGGGATAGGCCAGACATAGGTAGAATGCAATACAAATTGATATTTAACTCTTAAGACTGTTCTAAAAAAAATATTATCAAAATTGTTTTCTGAAGGCACACTGAATTTAAGACAGACTTGGGCCAGATGTAACAAGCATATCATCGATGCGAAAATGTTATAATATTTAACTATGATAGGATTTAATAGACCATGAGTAATATTTATGTTTTGACTTTCAGTATTATTAAAGGTGGGATTTTTGTAAAGATAGTTACAGCTTTATTCTCCTAGTCCTTTACCAAAGTCCCATCTCCATTTATAATTTAATAGAGTGTGTGTGGATGAACATATATTAGATACCTTTTTTTAAATTATTAATTCATCCGTTTTGTTGTCTCCTTCCTTAGTTTCTCAAGACACAATGAAGAATGGGCACAGGGATGTCACTTGTATTATGTCGCTCCTTATTTAGGACGGAGGACCGTGGTCTAATCCGTTCCCACTTGTTGATCCTTAAAAAGGTAAAATTGATCCCTCATGCAGTCATTAAGGGTGGTTTGCCTTTTTTATTATTTTGTTATATAATAGAATATATCATATTACTAAGTGTAAATAAAATAAGTTGCTTTAATATTGTACTATTATTTAAAAAAAGGATATTTTTTGCAAGATAAGTGGAATTCTCTTCATACTTACCCCAGATATCTTATTTGGGTAACCCATCGATATTTGTAAGAAAAATTCCAATAACTGACTGTCATAAGGCCTTATAGGACTGGTTCTAAAATTACACAGGACTAGAATGAATAAATAAGGCCCGACACAACACTGGCCGTGACAAAGATTTTTCTTTGTGAGTAAAGGGAAACTCTTGTTAACTTCTTCTTTGACAGAATGTTATACAAAAATTAATTTTTGAAGTACTTTTTATTGAAAGATTTATTTTTTGAACAACTTTTTTCTAAGAATAATAATTATGTTATTAAATGTTACAAAACTTTGACAGTAAAATTTCATTTTTTGACAACAGCAAAATGTTAATCAAGAAAGGATCCACTCCCATCCTACACACCCGTAGTCATAGCCTGTTGAATCCATTTCGTAATAAATAGTTTAAACTGTTTACAGTCTTATAAGATATAAGTTGGTTTATAAGGATAGTCCCATCATGAGAAAAATATCGAATTGATTGCATATTATATATATTATTTTTATGCCAAAATGCATTTTGGCATAAATTAAAAAAATATAAAGAACGTTTTGTGTTCATTAGTCATGGCCGATCCATCTAAAATTGTTAATATCTTCCTGAAAATGTTTTTTTTTTCAAATTAATTAGTTAAAATTTTAGAAGGGAGATTTGAGATAAACTACATTGCACGTTTAGTATTTGTGAATATAATTTATATATATATAAAACTAAACCCCTAATAGAATTGTCACCATTCAAGGGGAAAATTAGAGTATTAATGGTATAATGACCGTTTAATCCCTTTAAAATCACATTAAAAACTCTTTTTCGTACCATAATTAAATATTGGAATCCATGTTCACAATTTAATCAACCTTTGAACAACTTCAAAAGCTGTATAATAAGTAATATAATTTCGGGAATTGTAATTTTGAGACAAGCTATTTTTCTTTGAGTGATGATGCCGGATTGAAGTTTGTTGTATAGGGTTTTTTTAATAGGAAATATGAGGATACAGCTATACCAAAAATGATTTTTACTCCCACGAAATGTGTATTTCTGTAACGAATTGCTTCTAATTCACCGATGATTCAGAATGGATTAGTCCAAATTTGCATCATTGTTATTACACTACTTCATCAAGATACTCGGCTTATGAGTGTTTTGGACAATTTGTGGTCTATTTTAATAGCAAAAAATAATATATGGATTGGTGTCAAGTATTCATGCTTTTTTTCATTCCAAAAAGGGAACCAACCCATTGGAACTATGCAGGACAAAAATCTGATAAATATTCAGTTACTTATGACTAAACATATGTATTAATCCTACTCAACAAATGATGGTAAATTTATTATTTAGGAGTACATATATTCTGAATCAATTTTGACATTTATCCGACACAGATCAGCTTTGATATGCAATATATTACTATTTATGTAAATTTTAAATTATTTTATTATAGTCAATAATGCATTGCTTCAAAACTAAGACCTTTAGGATATAGACCAAAAAAACAAATTGAACTTATTATTTTGAAATCTAGTTGGTTCGGTTTTAATAATAAGAACGAGAGAAAGTAGTTCTCGGGTCCTAACCAAACTTGCCTCAAGAATCTCATAGTTTCATAGAAAATTATTGGAAATAAAATTGCAAATGACTCATTTTATATCTAATTATAATCTGTATCCCTTTTGGTTAACGAGCTTCTATATCTAATATGGATATTGCAGATATTAGAGTTTACAGTTCAAGTAATTTTATTAAAAATGATTTGCATTATTAATATTTGATCCATAAAGAAAATCAGTCACAATAGTTGTTTCTATATTGTAGTTAAAAAAGTATCATTTTTATGGCTACAAAGTTTTAATAAAAAACGTTCTTAATTATTCTTTCATAATTAATTATAAACCCATGGTACATTTTTTTATGTACTAAGTGAATTAATGTATGGTAATTAAATTAATGATTTAAAAAAATATTTTTCATCTAGAGTTTCTTTGTATAGAAAGTATCTCATAGCTTAGTACAAAAACAAAACACCAAAAAGAAATCTCTCTCAATACATATTAAAATCTAATTTGATAACCTCGTTTTTTTTTGTGTATCTGTATGAGTTTCTTTTACTTATTATTTCTTGGCAATGGTCATAGCTCCTCCACCTTCATATCTCAGTAGGAAGGCGAATAATTTTTTATAGTGGAAGGAAAATATAGTTTCTTTTCTTAGATTGGTGATAAGTGATAAGGTATAATATCATGTAAACTGGTTAGTAACACATCTTTTTTAAATACATAATGGAAAGCAAATACTTGTAGAATTCGTTCTAGGATAGTAAAACAATGACGTAGGTACCTTTGTATTCATTGGACCAGGATATAGGAGAATAATGAAATAACTCCTTCCTCAATGAAGAAACCGCCTACATTATTTGACTTCTTTTTTGGAGAGGCATGTCCAATTTCTTGCACATTAATTGCAAAGAGCCTTTTTTTTCGAAAAACAAAAGTTGACTAATTACGATGATTTTTATTTTAAAATGAGTCATTTATACACTTTTGCATGCACTGGGTAACACCTTACATAAATGTTCCAAGGAGTCTGAAAACATTTTTTGTAACTTACAAAATGTGTTGTATGCGAGACAAGAGCCATATGTAATACTTTTTTTGGCTATATTCTTCAAAGCCGGTAGAATTTAGACATATTTAAACTCAGTACAACATATTTACATATGGTTGCTACTGTTTGAAGTGATTTGTATATTATAACAGTAAGCCCACAAATTGTATTTGAATAGGAATAATCAAATGTTGCACCTGTTTCTGTCGTCAGGGACAGTTGCAACCATTGTTGATTTCCTCTTGTGTGCTCACCCCTCATCTGTCTCACTTTTAATATCGTCGTTTAATATTTTCTGAAGTAAATAAAGTATTTGTTTTTATTTAGACGAAACACTCAAAAACTGTTTCGTATCGTATCATAATTGTTTGTTTTGTTGCAACTAACCCTTTTATATACAGTGTTAAACAATTAGTGTTATATCAGTCCTTATTTAGGACAAAGGACTATGATCCAGTCCAGTCCGGTCTAATCTAGTACAATCCTCCTTGTCAATCCTTTAAAATGATAAAATCGGTCCTTTGTGACGTCATTGAGGGTGTTTCCTTTTTTTAATTACTCTGTTATATAGTCAAATAAACTATATATACATGTATATCATTAAGTAAAATATAAAATGTACGAATTATATTACTTTATAATAAAAGTATGAATATTTTTAGCTAGATATTTGCAATATTCTGATACTCAAAGTTCTAAAGATGGATAAACCCTACTTTTAATAACGTACTGGCCTGGACAGAATGAATAAGAACGACAACACTAGTTAATATATTTTAAATTTCGCCACAATGAGTGAGTTTTGAATTAAAATATAGTCATGTATATCATTTATCAAATTTTAACAAAAAATCAATAATCGAAATTAAAAACATTCTTACAAAATATAGATTCTTCAAAAATATACTTTGTCTTCCCAAAATTAGTTTCTGGGAAATATATCGAAGAAAAGTTGATAAAAGTTGTCACAATAATTTGCATAAAATTATTCAATTGTAAAGTAAACTTTACTTTAGTTTTTTGATATAATTGATGCATGGAAGAACTTACAATGCTTAAATATCTTATTAAGTTGTGAGTGCATAATGACTTCTAAGCCCTGAAATGGGTCGACTAAAACAATTTAAAAATATTAATTTCTTAAAATAATTCAGTAACAATATAAACAATCATTGAAAATCATCCACAAATTCTATACCTGATATTATTGGGTTAAATATAAAAATAGGTGATTTTTATAGTTAAAAGATAGAATAAGGATACCTTACGGCATCACCTGTTGGTTTGGGTGATTTTGAACACTTTGACAACCTTTTTAGAAAATAACCACTGTAAATAGTTTAAGAACAAACGATTAATATCACATGAATTATAAGTAGGTCAAACATCCTCTCCTAATAAGGAATAGACTCAAGTATACATTTTTTTAATTTTAAGAACATTGAGAATGGTTAAAGGTGTCAAGTTGTATGTGTTTTGTTGTAAATTGCATATTAAATTAAGGTTATTGTCAAAAATGACACCTTAGTCATTTAAGTAGACCTTCAAATTTATTTGCCTATGGAAGTTACACATTCATAATTTTTCTTCTTTCATAATTAGATAAAATAAAACATAACTTTCAATGAATAACAGCACTTTGTCTTAACAAATGAAAAGTCATTTTAATTTTTAGTGGTGTCAAAAATGACACCTCAGGCTTTTAGTGTGTAATAAATTACGTCTAGGTGTTGTTTGATTGAATTGTCCAATCAAGTTCATGGTATGATTATTTACGTCATAAATAAATAATGATAGTGTTTATTTTTTTATAAAATGGATAATAATTAAAATATTGATAATAATAACTTCGACGACGATCAAGAAAGTAAATTGAAACCAAATTTATCTTCAATTATCTGGAAATATTTTGTAAAAAATATCGTTATTCATTTTTAAATAGATTCTTTAGGACTGATAACAACATTAAGAAATAAAAAATGCCATATTTGGAAGAATAAAGAAGGTTTTATTAATGTTTAGCAAGCTGTTACCTCACTAACATGCGTATTTTGTTTTTTGTTATTGATTTTTGCTACGTTTGTTTCTCTTAGCAGTGTCATGAGAGTTGATTTGTTGTATTCGAATTTTTTCTGGTTGATAAATGAATAAATCCACTAAACTATTGAATAATAATTCTACAGATGGGAAAAAATTGTTAATTAATAACTGATTTTAGTCAAAGCATCTTTTTTTCCCTTGAAACCTCAACTTTCAGGGAGAAAAAATAGAAAAAATATATGACAGCCTTGTGAAGTTATGACAAGTTACAGGCTGCTAGCTTGCAAAGATGCTTTAATATCCTTCATAAATACGTACACACTTAGCTGAATCAAAAATATATTTTTTTGTTTATCCAAAAAGCGAATCGTGTCGTCTATAATCATTATGCTGAATGTTGATTGTATTCACATCAATTAGCTGTTATTTTATTGTTGTGAACTAATTTTCTTATATAAATTGGACAATAGTTCCATAGTTGGAAAAATTAGCTACAAACAGTAGACTGATTTGAGCCTTCCATATTTCTCTTTCTGGAGGAAAAATGTAAAAATATCAAAAAAGATTATTATGTGTTCAAAGTATAAAGAATAAATTACTAAACAGTTTCTGAATAATGATTGAATGCAATTTATTTCTTCAATTAGAAGAAAGAAATTAATCCATGCTTGGTTAATTCTTTTTTTCTTAATCTCAATTACGTAGAGTCAGAGGTGCGATAAATTCATTGTACTATAAGTCCAAGTAGAGTCTCAAGTCGTTGCTTACGAGTCCAAATCCATGATAATGTTCATCGAGTCCAGTTTGAACTCTAAGATTTATTCTAGTTCATTTCAAGTTCTTAATTAAAATATAACTTCCGCAGTGTTAAGGTTTTACTCGAGCTCATAGTGAAATAGATTTCGAGTCGAGTTGCGAGTCTTAGCTTTCAATTCCAAGTCTACCTATTAGCTATCGAACTCAAGTCAAGTTTCTAGTATTTGATTGTCAGATCAAGTCGTGTTGCAAGTCTTCAAAGTATGGACGTAAGTTCTAGTCGAGTCTCGAGTCCAAGTTCCCACCTCTGAGTAGTGTTGTAATATGAGCCCTTCCAAATACTTTGTCCTCTGGTTTATATGTACAGTGTGGGAGGTAAATCGTGGACTTTTTGATATAAGCTATCAAAATGAGAAAATAATTCTTAATAAACATTAGTGATGTTAAGTTAGATTAAGTTATTTTCTTTTTCACGAACTTTAATAAACAAAGGTCTGTCCACTGTTGCTTGACAGGGGCCTTGAGATCATTTCAATTTCGATGAGGGTTAATACAGGCAGTCTCTCTTTAGGTCTACGCTCTAATTGTCAATGTCGAGGGGGAATAGTCTAGGGAGGAGGATGGCTTAACCGACGTTTATCCTTAACCCAAGTCAAAAATGTCTGGCCACACTTGACACGGTTGGCTTTTGTTGCTTTTCAAAGCAGTTGCCAATGTCGTCGTACATAAGATACCTTCCCTAAATCCTTCATATACCTCCTCACAGTCAAACCATTTATAGCCATTGTATTCTGCATCATCGACTTGGCCGTACTTCTGCTGATTGTAGTGTCCATGTCCAGTATGATACCGATGCGTCTGACGTGTAGCCGCCATGCTTTTAATCTTGTAAAATTGATTACGGGAGCACTATATGACATTCGTGATCACATTGATATGGAGCAAATCAAACACTCTCTGCGTTTTCGCCTTCATCCCTACAACTGTTAGTATTTGAAAAAAAATATTGTTAATTAACCAGAGTAGTCTTTACTTTTAATAACGCAACCTAGTATTTTAAATAATTCACCCTAAAGTAATCCAGATGGTTTGAAAGTCAAGTACACGATTTTACCTCAAACACATTAGTAGGAACATTACTATTTAAATCAATCCATTTGAATCAATATTTCGCAATACACTTAATTGCAAAATATATAAAGAAGGATCTTTCGTAAGTCCCAATTAAAAAATAAATAAATAGAAGTAGATAGCCTCAAGTTCTTTAATAACCACGATCTTCATCATATTAATCATATACAATCCATTGATGATTTCAATAGATATATCATGTAGATATATATATCCTAAGGTCAAGCCCATACTTAGCTATGTTTAAAATACATTACTCTATCCCAAAAGATAATCTAACAAATAAAATATAACGTTCTGCTTAATTTATCTTTCTACTACTGTCATCAGTTCTTTGTAATTTTTCTAACTGTGTGATTTAATTTATATTTTGCGATTGATTTAAAAATTTGTTCTGTTACATCGTGTCTCAAAAGAATTATCAATTTTAGAATGACTCTCAATGGGTAATAATATAATGATATCCAAAAAAGAGGACGCTAGGGTTTTTTATATATATATATTTTAGATCTACTGTACTTTTTTACAGTAGATATGTTCGATCTTTGTTTGTTTTTGTTGTTTCAAATTGGGATTTAGTATTTTGTTATTTAAAATCTACTTTATTTTATAAATTAGATTTTAATATACAACATTTGTCCTTCATTAGACCAATTATTTAATGAAGTCCACAGACAGGAGGGTAAAAAGAGGACATTTGCAATTTGAAATAGAACAGTTTACCATTAAAATTAAGTTTTTTTTTTTCTTTTTATAAAAAGGGAATCTGCCACATGACAAGTTCAAAATGTATCAAGTTTTAATTTGATACACTAGTAAAATGAACTTTAAAAAGAGTTTTTAACCACTCAACACTTCCAGTATTATTTAAAGTTAAATGATAAAAACTTTTGTCATATGATTAGAAAACAATATTGGAAACTTTGTTGTTCTGGCTTTTTTTTTAATTTCGTCTTGTTATCTATTTCTCTTCTAAATTTTTTTGATTTGCTTCTCCCTAGAATACGACCACATTGAAATATTAAACCACAAGGGAGCATAGCCCACTTTCCCCTATGACAGGGCCCCACTGATTGGACATAAGGAGTTGCGACCTATTTCAAAAATAGCTCGTAGCTACACTTAATAGTTCCATTTTCAGCATTTCAATTAAAAGTAATTTACTCAAATACACTTTGACAAATTGGAAATTAAATTAATGGGCCCACTACAACCTTTTCTAGAGCAATACAGCTTGCTTGACACCATTAATATATAGAGGATTGTAAGATAAATTCATTTACACACATTTTTTGTGATCATCATTTAAATTATCATATTTTTCTGTTGATTCAATTTATACTAGTTTATTTATAATTTAAAAAAATATTGAATAGACGTACGTATACACTATAAATAATAGAAAAGGGCCAAGTTTAATATGTATTATTACACAGTTGCAAGATAACTTAAAAGTAGAAGCCAATATCCTCACGTAGTTGAAGACAATAGATTAGAAAAACACCTAAACCAAGAGATTGATATTTTATAAGTCAATGGAAAACAAAGGGTTGTTTGATAATGTCAACATATGTGAGAGGCATCAAAGGACTTGTACACAATCTTCATTCAATTTTTTTATAAATATATATCTATTTGGTGGAGAATGAAACGTGCCGAGTCAAATCCATAGATGCAGTGTTTTTATGAAACGATTTATGAACCAAGTGGAATGAAGTATAAAGTATCTTTGTTGACTAAGTATGGTTTTTAATCGATCCAATTATGGTAGCACATATAATTTATAAATTATGTGTCTCAATCGTTCATTTACTCAAGAATGAAAGAAATATCTTGGTTATATCAAGTTAAAAGTATTCTTACCTAGCAAGATTTGTAAATAATTAAATCGAGGGGTTAGTACAAACGATACAATTACTAATCAAAATCAACGTTGTATTCACAATCGTGTTTATTTAATTGTCTGGATCAACAGTTTACAGATACTAATTTCGTAAACCTACAGTTTTTTTTGATAGCGATAAAAGCAAGGTAATAAATAGCCATTACATGACAAAAGAGGTAGATTTTCCTCTACTCCAGTTCGAACTTAAGTCATTTTTCCATTAGTTTAGACTCAGTTCCATATGGTCTCAGATTTTCAATAATTTAGCCTTTGAACTCAGAGCTGATTTTGATTAACTCTCATTTTAATTGACGCTTCCTGGATGTAAAAGTTCCAAAGGAAATAACTACACACGTACTATATGTTTGCATTCAACAACTGTTATCTCATAAATAAAAATGATGTACTGTCCACGATATTCAATAAATCTATATCTTTCTCATGACAACTCTATACAGCTACCGAATTCTAAAATGATTAAAATAGAAACTTCGATCTGAAATCGATAATATTTCCTTGTTTAAAAAATAAGACTCTTTTACCAGTATTGAGTTTCAACAGTTGAGACTATCTCCTTATAGATCTGTACACATTTCCCTTTAATTTAATGATCAAGCAACAAAAATGGAATCAAACAAAGAATTAGATTTGTAAAGATCTAACTTGACAAACAAATAACATTTTCTAAAACACGTGACGAAAATTTCAATTATATGATTATATATTTTGGAGTCAAATACATAATATAAGCTTCCTCAGCACTTAAGAATCATGATTTGTACATAAAAAATAAGCTGATCTAATTACTCAACATGGAGAACAAATACGAATTTAAATGTCTTTATGTGTACAGTTATAATAAGATTTAACACATTTGAGAATCGATCATTACTTCTTAAAATATCACGAAAAAAAAGAGAAGTTAATAATCCTTTGTGCCTATCAATTCTAATATACAAAGTGAGTTAACACAAAAACAATTTGAAACAAAAGTCAAAATATATTTACATACTTTTTAATATGGCATACCCATTTTAAGGTCAATTGTAGGGACTGTATTACATATTTTGGAATAGTTGAGATAACCCACAAATATTATATACACTATGTCTCAAAATAAATGTTCAATTGATTAATAAGCCTAATGGTCTCCTATTAATTCGAAAAGATATATTTGTTACATAAAAAGTTTCAAAAGTACGCCAAAAAAAATAGACTTGAGTACAACAGCTGTTTATATTTGCAGCTCAGAAGCAGAAGTGAAAATATTAAAGTTGGAGCCCAGTCATGTATTATGATATGGAGGTCAGATCAGAGGCTGTGGGTAGAATAAAGGCTGGATCATCAATCAAAAAGGCAGCTAACATACAGAACTATTTAGATGAGATCCAAAAGAGGTGGATAGCCTGATAAAAAGACTGGAAATGGATAGAAGAAAATTCTTAGCAAATCTTTGTTAGGGAAAATGCGTCAAAGCTACAGAAAATAGGCTCGTCGTTTATCAAGGATTGGCGAAACGTACTCCAAGGACACTTTTAACAGATATGTAACTAAAACTTTTGGTTGCAAGCCCTTCAAAAGGCAAAAATTCCCAAATGGACTCAAAAAAAACATTCGTGATAGGCATGAGTTCCCGAAAATGGCCAGAAAACTGTTTCTTGAAAACTGGAAAAATGTTATCTTTAGTGACAAGTCAACCTTGCCCCTGTTTTGGATCCCAAACAAGCAGATATATCGAATTTGGGCAAGAGATTAGGAAAATGTTATGCCCTTGAGACTATTAAGAAATCTCAAGGAATCCAAGTCTGGGGAGCAATGTCAGCCTCTGGGCTCTCTGAGCTTCACATAATACCTTAAAGCTTTTGCCTGACAGATTATAGCTGTATCACAGGCATATTAGAAGGTCATCTATAACCAAATTTGGCTAGAACAGAATCTACTGGTCCAATTTCATCAAGAAAACTGGTTCAGAGGAGGTCTGATGTGATTTTTGAACACGATGATGCTCCTGCACACACTGATGCTATGACCAAGTCATGGCTCAACAACCAAAATCTTCAGTTTTGGGGTAAGGGAGTGTGATCAAGGCAAAAGCCCTGATTTCAACCCAATTGAAAATCTGGGGTCAATTTTGAAAGACAGGCTTAGCAGTCTGCCTTCTGCTCCTCGAAATTTGAAAGAGTTGCATAAATTCTAATTGAGAGTGAAATAACATTCCTTTGGAGACTCTTCAAAATATAATTAATTCTATGCCTTCTCATTTTGATACTATATTTCGTAGCAAAGGTACTAACATTTTACTCCAAATAGAAATATAAGTTTTTTACAGTGAATCATTTGTGTTTATTCCTTGTACCATTTATTTTGAGACATTATAAAATTAACATATTTAATTTGACACTGATATAGCCTTTCTAACAGAATGTATCCATTTATGGTTTTGGTTACTTTAAGTGCAATTTGAGGCACCTCTAAATTATTGCTGACAGAAATCGACGATTATTGGTCGAAGAATTCAAAAGCAATCCAGACTTAATTTTGATTATAATCATTCTAGCTTCCTTTTGTGTTGACAGGCCACATAAGATATAATTGATTCTTGACTTGTGAGTAACTATTAGCTTCAATCAAACGCCTTCATCTTTATTGAAGTATCCATGTCTCACGTATTAAGAATGATAAGACTATATTTTTGATCTTAGTTTATATACTTGTAGTTAATTCCTTGATAATTTGGGCTAGACACACAAACTAATTTATTGAGATGGACAAAAGATGTGCTCATTTCACTCGATAAGGGAAAAAAATGAATCATACATACATAAGAGTAATATCTATCAAATCCCGCCCACAAATTGTTGAAAAGCCTAATAAAATTCAAATATTTTATTCAAAATCTATCACTTAAGGCTTTACTATAAAGTATATTCTACTCTGATCAAAAAGGAATTCTTATTTTCTAATTCCAAATTCAATTTTCATGTGATTTTCTATTATATTTTATTTATTATGTTGGTACACATACCCATTGAACACTTAGGCATTAGTATTGTTGGTTGAAAAGGTGGTACTTTTTGTGCCGTACTTTGCAATTTTCTAGTATTTAACTGAATGAATGAAAAAATCAATTAGGGGAAAAATTAATTAGACACTTTTTAAAATATTATATATTTTTTTAAATGTTTTTTTTACAAAATACTAAATTTAGAAGAATAAACTATCTTAAAAAGTTTGAAAGATTATTTTATCCTTTTATCTGTATATAAAACTAACAAAAGATTACTTTACAAATTTTGCGAGCAATGTATAATTAAGATGATAGATTTGTTTATTTTTTATGTTAGTATATTCAAAAAATAACGTATATTTATTGTTTAAATCTATATAATAGGTTTAGTTTGTTTGTGAGAGGCATAATGGAAAAAAAAAATATGGATCAAAGAAAATCAAAAAACGTAGGATCTTTAAAGTTCTAAATTGATTATATTTTATCCAATAAATACTCAAACAAGATGCCCATAATATACTCTAAAAACTGTGAATAGAAACATTTAATTATAGTCCGGTGAATAATTTATTTATGTGAAGATACAATTTCCTAAAGAGGGTATTATTCCAAATTAATGATAACCAATCCATGGAGTTGAGGTCAGGGCTATAGGAGGCCCCATGGAGTCAAGCCAGAAGTCTGCCATATTTTTCCTGCAGAACTGTTGGGTCTTCTTGACCGTATGTACCATTTCCATCCTTAATGGACTTTTTGATGTTGTAAGCAGTCCGGAATGAGGTGCCAATGATCTTTGTTGCCATTTTGACGTTGACACCGGCGCTTAGGGGATCACGCACACGAAAGAGACAAGAGATAAAAGCTAAAGTTATTCAGTTTTGTTTCAGCTTGTGTTAAATTACGTAATGAAACTGTGCAATTAAAAATCATTATTGAATGCCACGGCAAGTTTTGGTTCCCAATTCTGTAGAATTTAAATGGAATTTAAAAGATTTTTGAAAACGTAAAATTTTGTTGACTTGTATGCCTATTGATTCTCACAATGGAGAAAATGGAAACAAGCTTATTGTACAGTTAATTTGTATAGAAGGAGGGAATTTTTACACATTAAGTGTCATTCATTCACAAAGTTTTGGAATGCTCAACCCCTTTCTAGTTTAAATATGAACAATGTACATTTATTTAAAACAATAACAATTTAATAAAATATAAAACTGGGGGAGTCGAATAATTTATTGGCTCCAATTTATATATATTCAACTTTAAATGTCCAGTAGAAGGATAATAATAGTATATCACAAAAGTTGCAATGTAATTCTACATAGTATTGACTTTGTGTGGCATCACCATCAAGACCATTGAAATTGTATTTAATGATTCTCTCATTACTTAGGTGAAGAAATTATTAATACATTTCTAAATTTCTTTTGGTTAGGTATGAAAATCCAAAGACATAAGTTCTCTGTTGACGGAATCCTTCTGTTAGTTTGAGAAGAGCAACTATTTTTACAAAATTGTCCGAATTACTTAAAAGGCTGACTAGGAAATATCTAGGATATCCCAAGGATTTATTGTCTTCTAATCAAGACAAAGCTCCATCATTTTAAGTACCAATTAAACATTTGTGGATGATGCTAATCTAAGGAAAGATTACATTAAATAGACGTCTAAATATTAATACACTTCTCTACTAGATCAATTTAGAGAAAATCAACTCCCTAAAATGACAATACAAGCAAAAAAATTTGGGTAAGATTTATATTTTGAGTATAATGATCAAATATAAAGACAATGGTACATAATCACGGCACAAAGGTACCCCCCCCCCGAGTAAATTTTATTTAAATTCATATGAATTGGTTCCATTATTGATAGTTTAAATCAGGACTAAAATATTGGTGATATGATTGTTAAACTGTTTTCTTCTACTAGTATTAGTTCAAGCCCTTTTTCAGGAAAACGATATAAAGGGTGCGGTTTTATAATTTAGAAATTTCGAGACCAGGACATAAACTTTTTTAATCTTCAATTAGTAGAGATATTTACAAATCCATTTATATACAAACGTAGGGACCCTCCATGAACCTAATCATTCACTACCCTCAGCCTCAACCACAGCGTCCAACCTGGCGCAGAACCTGCTGCACGCCTTGATCAGGTGATTTTTATTCATATTGTTCACAGCCTCAATAATGGAGGCTCTCCGAGAAGCTAAATTGTTGTTAACGCTTGTTGGACTCCCTCTCCAAGACGCCCCACACGAAATAGTCCACAGGATTGCACTCCAGGGAGCTAGGGGCAACATTTCCTTAGACCATATCATCTCTTAATTATCCGAAAGCCAATTTTGTAGGCAGATCGATCTGCCTTCTTCCTTGTAGGTGTTCCCATCCCTCCAGACTCCTTGAACTCCTTTACAACTATGTACACGGTGGCAGAGGTCAACTTGAGAAAGTCGATGATCTCTTTGGGTGCACAGCCTTCACGGAGGGTGACAATGATCGGTACACGACGGTCGTACTCGGAGGACATTGTCAACGTTTCGTAAGCATAACCTATACAAAATTGTCTGCTGAATTTGATAGACTGGGTTTTAAAGCTGTACGACTATGGTTTCCAAAGAAACCCAGGTTTAAAAAAATTCTTAATTGTAAAATCTCACCATGTACATCATTTTTAAAGTCTAAAAGAGTTTATATATTAATATTAGTTATTTCCAAAAATATCTTTGTTACAATATAAATAGCAAAACGTGAGGAGTCATACCCCCGATTATCCCACTGGTGGGGGGGGGCTGGACTATAAATTACATCTTGATTCATTTAATATATTAAAATTATCATGGACAATATAAATACTACATAAACACGTAGAAAAACAACTGGAAAACTACAATATGAGCATTAATAAGAAAAAGTAGTAGGGGAGTACAATTATTCAAAAATATATTTTTTGAATTTTGATGTTTTCGCATTTTTTCCAATGCTTTAAAATGTAAGAAGCTAAAAGCTCATTTTTTAAGTGATCTATATATGTCCTATACCCTTCCTCATTGTCCTTAAATTTCTTCCAAAATGCCTGTTTTGATGATTTTGCGGGTTGTTTTTGGACAAAAAGTTTAAATAAAACAATCCATTGAATACCAAAAAAGACATTAAACTAAAATATAACCATTTTTGAAAATACTTTTTATATATTTTGTTATATAAGTATAAAGATTGCTCAGTACAATGATGGTAAAGAGAAATATCTAGGTTCGCAGACCGCTTTACTAAAATTGCATACTCCCTTCTATCAATCTCATTTTCTCATATATTTAACATTTTTTGCGGAATGATAATAATATTTTCGAAAAATTATACACTTACCTCAATTTTTTATTTATAAATAATTTTTCTTATACCAATTTCAAGGCCGATGAGGATATATTTCAAAATTTATTATCAAGAGTCCTAAAAATATGTTCTTTCATCCTAAAATCAGGGCTAAAATTGAATTATTTTTTTACTTCCCCTGCCACACCCCCGCCCCTTTGAATTAGCTTGTGGTTCTGCAATTACCAAATTGTCAATTAAAATTTGAACACTTTGAAATATAAGCTTCTATATGACATAACTAATTAAGAAACAATACAATTTCAACAAAATGAATACTATAAATAGATGTGTGCCTGAGCTCTCTTAATCATTAATGTACCCGCCCTTAGCGGCAATTATGGCTTTCAGGCGGCGGTGGAAAGCATGGCACCCACTTGGGATGTAGTTCTCTGTCATAGTGTCTCTATACTGGGAACAGTGGCATTGAGTACCTCGGTGCTTGAATGACGATCACTGAAGATCTTTCCCTCAACACACACCCAAAAGATGTAATCAATGGGGTTGGTATTAGGGTTAAGGTGACTAAAAATGCCAAAAAGCAGTTCAAAAACACTCAAAAGAGTCTTCCAACGATGGAAATGGATTTGTTTCATTGGTGGTGTCAAAAATTGCCTATCTACCCTTACAACATTATTTTTACACACTTTCTTAAAGCTCTCCAGACAGTCTAGTGTGAAACCCCAAGATCTCTTGTATGGGCCCTCATGGACTTGAAGGGATCGGCCTGGGATATTTTTTTCTACGGCTCCAGTTTGACCTTTTTGCCAGAGCCCTTCTTCCTGTCCAACTTGTTGACGACCAAGACAGTGGTCTTGGAGACGCCCAACTGGTTGGAGGGCGCAAATGACGATTCTTTGATCAAGTTCAAGGTGTCATTTTCTCGAATGGTACGTAAGCTAGAGGGCTTGATTTTTTTTTAATTACTAAGTGCTCAAATTTCAATGGACCACCCAGTACACCTCAAATCCCCCAACTATTTTAATATTTTATGCATAATTGTTACTTTGTTACCTATTAAGATTTAATTCGAGTTCTAAAAGTTCTAAAGTTCTAAAATGATAGTTTTTGTGATACTATGAATATTAATAAGAGTTAGAAAAATTATTTTATCAATAGTAAGTTTATGGCACTAAAAAGTTAAAACTTCACAAGGTATACGATGTATATTGATACCCCTTTGAAAAGAAAGATGTAAACATATCTTGAAAACAAACGGGTCATGACCCAAATAGATATAAAACAATTTTTTTTAACTTAAAAGTAGATAATATTTTATCACTAATATAAAAAAGAGATCCATTAAAATGCTTTTAAGCCATTGTCCACCCAAGTTATATATCTGAACAAAAGAAATTAATGCTAAAAAGAGAGAGAGGGAGATTAAAAATATAATCAAAATTGATTTACAATTATATGTATACTTCAAAAATATATAATTAATTCTTTAATTACATAGATTGGCAAGGAATCCTTTGTTCTTGATTTCATAATAATTTATGCATTTATTGATTAAAAAAGAAGAAAAATCATCTTCCGGGTAAAAATTGCCGAACAATAAATGCTTGTTCCTTTCAAAATAACAAATTGATTCGTGTAATTTGTCTGATTAAAAACGACTTTTGCCAAATGTTATAGTACCTATAAATTGTAATTAAAAAAAATTGGGTATTTTTTATTAAATACATTTAACTTTTATAGGTAGATAGAATGATTATTTCTTTTTTTCATCGAAATCATCTTGATGTATAATAGTGTTGTGTTGACTTGAGTCGAACAAACTTGCTGAGGATCGAAACAAGCTGAATAATTAGAAAAATAAATGAAATAATCCTACTCTATTTTTTTTTGTAAGTTCCTTTAATCAGATCGAGTTGTACTGATTAAGTATAATTAAAAATTATAGTATTACATAAAGTATATTTCCTTCTTTAGGAACGATCAGGGCGCGAACCTACGCACATTGAATTCAAAAAAATAATCTCTCCCGAGAGCTACGTTACTCCCCCGGAGTTTATGCTATCTCCATGTTATACAAATTATTACAAATGAAATATTTTTTAGTGTAACTCAACTACTTTCCATGTACTATTGAAATAATTAAAAATTCATTGTATGAGTACTAATGATCAGTGATTGGACGATTAATTGGAATCGGAAATCGGCATTGGGAAAATAATGCTTAATTTGCGATTCCAATACTTATATTTTATCATTTATAACTGTTCTTTAACTATTTATTACTTTTTATTTAAAAAAAAAAAAAAAAAAAAAAAATCCCCCCACCCTAAATTAAAGAATTTACTAGAGTTAAAAAATTGATTTTTAATTTTCAAATTTTTTCCAAAAAATCTAATTTTCTAAAATGAATATGTTATTTTGAAATTTTTTCTCCAAAAATCTGAAATTTGAATATTTTTTCAAAAAAATTTTTATAAGAATTTAATTTCTGAAATTGTTATCCAAAAACATTTATATTTGAATCCTTTTTACAAAATTTTATTTTCCGTGAACAACTGTCAGTTTTGGAAATTTTTCTCGAAAAAATTTAATTTTTTTTAAATACCTGTGGATTTTAGGGGGAAAACCCAAAACCAGGACCCCCCTCCAATACAATCCTGTGGACACCCCCTGATATTAAATTGGTATTTTAACTATTATTTTTACCATATTAAAGTATCGGCATCAGAATAGATATCTATAATTTTTACTAGAATCTCATTAGAATCCGCATTGGGATTTTTTTTAGAATTGTCCCATCACTACTAAAGAGGTAATATTTTTTAGTAACTATGAGATCGTTTAATTCGTTACAAAACCATTCTATATGTATTGTCTGATTCCTCAGAGACCATTCGAAGAATTTCATTAGAAATTGTGATCGATTAAAAGATCACTTAGAGACAGAAGTGCAACAAACTTCGAAAGCATTGAACGAGGTTTAGTGGTGCATATCAAGCCAACTCGTCAAAAAATCAACGACTCACATCGAGTCCATTATTTTTTGAGTCGACACAAAACTATTATATTATACCTTTTAGCAGTTATGGATAAGCAAATATATGACACGTTACAGATGTGTAATTTTCTTTTTTTTTTAGCTATTTTTTTCCCTACTAAATATTTTTTGCAAAAATAATAAATAAATGTGTATAATTTTGTACATATATCAAGGGCTTAATAATTGACAGATATCTACTCCCCCAAGATGTTTATGAATACATAATGGATGGTTAAGGGAACTTCAATATTTCTACATTCATCTCAAGCACACGTTAGGTGTTTTTTATCATCCCACAAGTATGCAAGGTTTGTATCCATTTGAGGAAAACTTTGAATGCCAAATCATTAAATTTGTGATTAATACGTACATTTTGCAAAATAGCTAGAAATAACAATAATAAAAACTGCAAATAACACCTTTTCCTTCATTCCTACATACTTACATATCGTGCCTATTTTATCAATGGCTCTCATTTTTCTTCTTACAGTACTATCTAGTTATATGTATTCTAGGTATAATCCTAATAATTCAAATTTGATTGGCAATGATTACCTTTTGGAGATGATCCAATCATTTTTTACCCATTAAAAGGGCTAATTAGAGTTATTTGTAGGTCTTTCATAGATGTTTTGTTAGGTGGACCAAACGGGAAGATATCCTGGTCTTCTCCCACTTTTTTTAGAAACATGAAAATGACCAGCTGCGTCATTATCCCTTCATAAATATGTGAAGATTTTGTAATCAAATCACATCCCGTCTTAAGAATTTGTTCTATGTTCCTAGACCCATTTAGAAAACATTGGATTTTATTCAAATAAGGGTAATGATCATCTTTAATTTTATATCTAGTCAAAAAACATTTATTCTATTTTGTAGGTAATATGCAAAACTTTGTTTAATTATGATAATTTGCTGAGCACAACAAGTTGTTCATAAAGTACATTTATCTTTATACACAGTGCCAACTGTAGAGGACACTAGATCCCACACAGTAAAATAAGCAAAAATAGGAGACCGACATTAAAAATGTCATTTTTATATTACTTTTTGTCTAACAGTGTCAGGTTGTGTATTCGACAGAATATATATAAAAAGATAAATAAAAAAAAACGAATTCTGAGCTATTCGAGCCCCCCCCCGTCCAAAGGAAAATCCTAGTCACGGCCTTAAAATAACTCAGGCCAATTATATATCAAAACATTTAAACATTATTAGATATATGAAAATGTGTGCCAGTTTTAAGTTTGCAAGGATGAAATTATACAATTTGCTACTACTAGTTATAAATTGTACAATTTTCTCATCCAACACTTAAAAATGCGCACATTTTCACACCTCTAATAATAAGATATATTATCTAACCTTATTCCTATTACCAAATAACTAAAAGAAATAAACGCATCGATATATAAATTTGGATATTTAACTTTCTGATTCAATCAAATTCTTTAATTATTTATAATCGCATGTTTCAACATTCATCAACAATCATATGTTAAGCTTTGAGGATCAAAGTTTAAAAATTGCAGAGCCCTTCCAATAAACCATCAAGAAATGATTTGGGGGAAAGCTATGTACACAGTTTGAATACACTTAAAGCACTGAAACTTATTTTATAATTCATATAAATCAATGGTAAGACAAAAATTAATATAACATTTGTATTCTTTGAAAAAATAGCACCAATTTACATACAAAAAATTAATCCGATTAATCACTCCAAATTGTATTCAAAGTACCAAAAATGCATCTTCATAATGATAAAATTAGAAATTGATAGACTTTCAACTTAAGTATCATAAATCAAAGAAAGGTTTTAAGCTGGAGATAACATTTTTTGATAAATCAACTTATTATCTATATTGACCACTAAATGTATGCCCCCAAATTGTTGAACTAAATACATATGGAATTTCTTCATTTTTATTCTAGATTATTTTTGTGTTAACGCATCACATCTATCAATGAAGAAACGTCTATTGTTTTCAATTCATGTGGTATTTTGAAATCGAGATTATCAACTACATATATGCGATTCTTATTAGGAACTTCTTATAATTTAAGTTGACCTTATGGAAGTTAAAATTTTCAGAACATCATGGGTCCACTCTAACGAAAGTCCCATTATTGAGTTAATATCAAATTCGTTTGTATAGTGAATGTGGGTTACTACATCGATCGAGCGTGTGCACGTCTAAAAGTATATATATATATGCATTTAGACGTGTACACGCACTATTGATGTGGTAACCCGTCTTTAGAGAAAAACACATTAGAAAACATAATGAAACATTTATATTGCTCTCTTTAGTTAATTAATTTTATAATTTATTTCAAGAAAAGGCGATATTTTAATTACCAATTCTACAAAACATGGTTGTGGTCCTGTATATAAACATAAACCCTATAATTTATGTGTAGTTTTCTTTTTGATTTTTCATATCATAAGTAGAAGATACATAAAAACCCAATTAAATAAAGATATTTTTAACAACCCAAAAATATTTGAGCCTTCCAATATGATAATTACTAGCTTGTAGGTAATTTATGAATCCTTTTAATTGACAATTCCTAATATTAATGGGATGGTTCAAATATTTGAAAGAGAAGGAGAGAAGGTCGTCTCCAAAGTAAATATAATACAAATATATATTTGTCAACAAGTCATACAAATGTGTGTATAACTTCTTACTGCTGATAAATATCAGCAAATAAATAAAGGTATATTACCTATTTATAAAATATACAATTGGCCAAATATTTCAAAAAAAAAAAATAGTACAATTTACATAGAGACATAATAATAAGTATGTTGAAAAACGAGGATTTGAAAAATGACACCACAATTCAAAACTAAAATTAGTACGAGAAAGTGTGGTTATATTTAAATAATATGTATCCATTTAGAGCGGGTTTTTTTTTTTGTTTGTTTGATATTAGACTTTGGGACTATAAACAACCAAGTTTGGTTACAAAACAACTTTTTTTCATTTATATAAAGAGAAATAGTGATCCCCTGGATTTCAAAATGGGGTCAACAAAAAAAAATGAATAAAGCCTAAATGTCTTTCAAAATATATATTTATTTTACTTTTTTTCATAATATTTATACTAGTTGTAGTACCTGACATTGTCCTGAGTAAATATTCGTCAGATAAAAGTCCCATTTTGCTTAAAAAACTTAGAAGATAACTCTGTAAGAAATACTTTGTGTTACTTTACGTTTTTCATGAGCCACTCACACGTGACTAGTATGACTGGATAACCAACAAGTTCTTTAGTCTCTAGAGCGCTCACAGGAACAAACCTAATCCAATTTTACATACCCGCGTTTATATCTAATTCAAATCATTATATATAATAAAAATACACATGAATTATGATATACATGAGAAACCAATAATAAAAACGAACTGAAACAGCACACGCCTGCATACTTATATATTTATATGATTTACAACAAGTAGACCTATATACAGTACACCCTGTATACCCGTTCAACACTATATACAACGACCTGCAATATTTCATTAATATGACTAGAAAGTTATTTCTTCTATCAAAATATGTTTATGATATATACCATGGAGCACAATAAACAGTGCACCCGGTGACTTGTATTCATATACATATACAGACATTCAGATAGTCATATAGGAAGAAAAACAAACTTTGCTTTATTTATATAAATCTGACCCTCATATCTATTAAAAATTTATATTATATCGTCATATCCTCTTATTTCCGTATTTTGATAAATATTAACTGTAACTGTAGATTGTGGAATTTCAGAACATTTTACTTTGATTTAATAGGGTAAAAAACTTTCTGTTAGCTATCATAATAACATCAACTCTATATACCATGATTAATGTGCATCGATAAAAAAAACTTATTTGGAACTGAGATGCACTCAAGTTTTGAACTATGATCAGGAAGTATTTTTATGATGACTGTTTAGACTAAATTTAGGAACATTCTACAGGAATTATCTTTTAGTTGACGATGTTATGATAGTAGAACGATAATTTAGTATTTACCATAGTGGAATATATTACATATTTTTATCTCCCAACCTTTGTCAAATTGTTTAATAAATTTGTGCAATTGTTTAATAAATTATATAATCGGTTTGCTTTAATCATTGTAATGTATTTTGATTGGTTAAATAAGATTAATTAATCTTCCTTTGTGCAAAAAAATAATTATTTAATTCATCTTTTTTTATCGTATACACACATATATGTAAAATGTTATCTATTTCGAAATAAGCAACAGTTTATAATGTCCTTCATTTTTATTTCACCTTTTAGACCTCAATATCTTTGTAATCCTGAATTTTTGTTTATGAGATTATTGAGTATAAGACGAAGTACAAAATATCTGAACGTTCTCCGAACACGAATGCCGTGCAGTCAATACACGAGCACAAAAGACATTTGATTCCTTGCAGGTTTATATTCTCTAGGCAGTGACCTCTAGTTTATGAACCCCTAGAGCAAAAGTAAAATGGTAAATTAATATGGGGAAATAAATTGTAGTATATATTATCATTAAATTTCCCGGATTTTAAATCCTCATCCTGTAAATGTAACACCAGAATAGTAAAAACACTTGAATTGCCAAAAAAAATGCGAGTCAGTCATTTTGAGTAAAACTTAAATTAAATTATATATATCTTTTTCTTTTGTTTTGCTCAACTGATGCAAATTATAATTTGACGCTCAATTAAATCGTTAATATAGTCATAGTAATGACTAAATATGAATTATTATTCCCTGCTTGATTCCTTTGTAAGTTATTTATTATACAGCCAAATCTGATATTTATAAGCCACTATGAGGTATTAGCTTTTATAGACACTTTTTGCTGTGTATCTTGTGTACAAGGGGCAATTCAAAATTAAGTTGAAGTCATTTCACCAATTGGATATTACTCATATGTATAGATAGGGTTTTTTAAGCACTTAAAACGATTAACTATTCTAACTAGATTATACATTAAATATCGTCATGATATGGTATTTGTTTTTTTTGGTAGAGACGCTCATGATAATCGAGAAAACATCAAGGTTAATATAAATACTAGAGTAGTCAGGGAATATATGTATGTATGTACAAAATTTAAGACTTGCAAATTATTTTGTATGAAAAAAAAATTGTTTTAATAGAAGAAGTTGAGTATTTTTAATATTTTCGAACCTTGGCACTAATGAATTGTTGGGAATGTGAATAAGGCAATAACTAAATATTCCATCTATTAGTCTTGTAATTTTGGACTTATTTTTGTTGAAAATTACAAATTGATACGTATTCTACTGCACTTTATAAAATTAAAATAACCCCCTTCCCATCATTTGTAAAATATGTTATAAATAAATTTGACATTATATAACACAGAAATTGCAACTTGTATAATACGTTTGTACAAGTTATAGCTCTTACAATTTATGCGTAAAATATATATAATAATAAAGCCATTTGATATAAATTGTACAAATAAAAAAAAATTATTACAAATTTTGTTATAAAATAATACTTTTTTTTTGTATATTATATATTTGAATTTTATTATGTGGATTGCAGTCAAAATGACGATTTCAAAAACTAAAGGATGTAAACTTGTATATAAGAATCACATTAAGTATATTTGGGAAAAAAGTTCACCGTGTATTAAATAAAACCCACCAAATATCCAAAACACCTGATTGGTCGTTCTACTGTTAAATGTTCTACTGATTACAGGGCTGCTACAACCGGGAGAAGAATTGAAAGAAGGGAATCGAACTCCTAGGTTTTTTGCATACAGAAGCCTCAAAATAGGGTCTTCTGCACACGTCGTCTTGATTATATAAAAAGTGTGCAAGCTACCTTTGCCGCGATAAGGATTTTTTTAAATACAATATTCTCTACAATCAGTTGTAAGATTAAAAAGATAAATTCTGGAAGTATTATGAATTCTGATGTATTTTTTTCAATAAAATCACATCCAGTCTCATTTACAGTCTCTATGCAATGCCGAAAGCATGGGTATGTCTTCACCACTTGGTGCTTTGGCAAATGCTGGAATTTCTTCTTGATCCGACTGATGGGTTCGTTTTTGGTGTTGCATTGCATTCCGATCCGGCGAGATGAAGTCGTCAAAATTGTCGTGAAGGCACATGGTACTTTTTTTTCGAGGTATGGCAAGAAGCCGAGTCCTGCTGCCACATTGGCAAGCATGTTGATCCAGGGCTTCACTTTGGTATCAATTAATTGTTTTTTGTCGCTCCTAGTACGGATTAAAAGGAAGACTGCGTTCTTCTTCCAAATATTTGGGACAACAAATTCGTCAATTGATTCCATTTTTTCCAACAGGTGCAGGTTTGAGCAAGCTACCTAACAAAAGCAACAAAATCAGCTCCCTAAGTTTTTACCAAAGTGCCAGCATAGATATCTTGTGATCCCTGTAGTTCGCTTGAATTATGAAACATCCCTCTCTACTCTGAATTTTTAGCTGCAATTCTGGATTATATGGTAAACTGTCTTTTTTAAGCTACCTTTGGTCCTTATTACTCTTCTAAGCGTTGATTGGTTGAATTCAAATTTCTGTGAAGCAGAGAACATTTCTCCACAGTAAAACTACGAACAGTCCAACAGTTTGACTAACATATAAACAGCCTTTTTTTAGGAAAGTTGAGAGATACAATTAATATCACAACGTAGGTGGGATAATATCGTACACTGTAATTTCACTTAATTTATTTTAGTCAAAAAAAAAAAAAAAAAAATTGGATTATCATCAATGAGAAAAAAAGTAAAAAGTCTAACCCAGTCATTTTTTTTAAAGCGTATTTTCATTTTGATTTCAAACATATTACCCCACGCATGCCCCACGATTTCGATTTTTACACACGTAGTTACATACGTTTTAGCGTAAATATGGAGGTGGAAGCAATGTGATAGCATGTTCTATGTTCTGTGTTGCGTAATTTGTGTGTTTAAAAAAATGATTACTTTTTATGGTGAGGAGTTGTAAGTTTATTACAAACTAATGTATTTTTTGACATTATCTGATAAATTCCAAAGAGTTTAAACCATAAAATCCTAAACGAGGCATAAATATCCCAACCTATATTTTATCTGACATCACTGGTTCAAATATATATGGCATATGTAAATATTGATACATAATATAAATATGTAAATTTACACTTATTTTGTAGGAATTCATTTAATAATGAGATCTCTCATTTAATAACCTTAGTATCTAAATAAGAAATAAAACCTGAGTTAATTAAATGAAATATCCAAACAAGTAATTTTATCCGATATAAAGAAGTTATTTGATGCCTTTGTTTCAAGCATAGAGCTGAAAATACAGGGAGGGATTATCCTCTAATGAAACCCTTAAAAATAAGAAACTGGAAGATCTAAAATATTATTTCGATAATATTACATGAAATATACAAAGTAAAAAAGAAATTCATAATTTTAATGGATTTAAAAAAAATCCCCCAATCTATATTTCGTTGGCAATCAAAATAGTACATACATGAAGGTTACTCTCTACGTTTTCTATTACTTTATCGACATATTTAAAGTTTTATTTCTAGAGTGTGTTGCATCTTGAAATCCAAATTACCAAAACGGAATAGCCGAAACCAAAAGTCCGCGGGATTGCCTGTTACAGTATTAGGATCAAAAAATACTTTATCATAGTTTTAGCCGCCTGAAAATGCATTTTTGCCTTTAGTGAATAAAACTGTAAAATATGGCGTTTTTTCTCTTTCTTTTTGTCCATCTTTGACGGACGTTCGAACTATACTTATACACAAATTCTAAAACTGTTAATAAAAATTATTAGTACGAAATGTTCTCTTTCCAACACCATCTAGCGTAAACCGATTCACTTATACAACGGGAGATACACATTACAAGAGCCAATGTAATGATTTATTGCTACTGCACCGATTAAATATAGATATTGTGTAAAAGTTGGGATTTCGTACAAGTTTTAACTTAAATAAGCAGGTTGCAAAACTTACAATTTCTACATCTCATTGTATTTTATTAAATTACATTATCATTCACTTAAGTTACTAGCTATTAACTAATGCTATCGTTTCATAATATAACTTTAAGCATTTGAAGTTTGAAATTATATTAGTAATTTTCTTCAGAAAGGTAAAAAATAACTGCACTTATTTATCGACCGTCCATAAAATTTTCAATTTTTTGCATCATCCTCCTCACTAGTATTCTAGTTTTTTATTGATTTTTTGTGTTTCAAATTGTACACAACATCCATAATACAAATGATCAAACTAGAAGTATAAAATAAAAATAATTAATCAAAGAATAAAAATAAAAATGATCCAAATATTTAACGGGATACTTTATAATTTAATAATAAGTGTGTGTTATTTACTCTATTGCTTAAATATTGAAGTAAAAATATATATATTTTTTTTTTTTGTCATTATATTAGATGAATTTTCGAGATAATTTCCTTTTGTTTGTGATTCAACTTATTGATTAATCACAATATATTTGTATTGTATCTTTTAGACTCTCCTTGACATAGAATAGGGAACAAAGTCCTGAAATAAAGTAGATTAACATTTACATATCAATAGTCCTGTTACATTCCTAGAATGATTAGCTACTAAAGTAAGTTATGTTAATAATAGGATGTTTGGAAGCAAAAAGTCATAATATTTTTCAACGATTAATATTTTTCTCATTAAATATTTTTACGATTAGTTAAATTACGTATTAAGTCCATAAATCCTGTTTAATGACGTTTAAAGTGTACATAAAAATATGCAAGTGTAATTTCATAATGTTTTAAGCTGTCTTAGTTCATACGAAGGGTAGTTCATTCACAGCTTGTGTGTGTCTCCTTCTACACTAAATGATTAAAATTGTTGTATGATATTGCATAAGCCTGTATTAATCCACTTCTATTGACATAAGATCTAAAGTATAATATGATGATAATTAATTATTTGTTTCAACTAGCATATCCTTAATCCTTCATACAAATTCTCAATATTAATACAGTTTCCTTGAAGATGAGCACAATTAGAAAGTTTTTGTTACGTTTAATAGAGACTTTCAGTATTACATATTATTGCCTGGGGTAATTAGGAGTTTGAAACGGGTCTAAAGGTCAATACAGATGTCTACCTGGATGTTACGGAGAAGGTGGTTCTGCCCTGGATCCAAGGGTAACAGGACTCAGCACCCTGTCATGTGTCCAAAATCTCCATGCAGTGGTTAACCGAGAACTGTTATGACGTCGTAACCAAGGATTTGTGGCCTCCTAACTCTCCCGACCTTAATCCTTTGGATTATTTTGTCCGGGGCTATGTCCGGAGACATACCAACAGACATCCCCATAGCACCAAGGCCAGCCTGATGGACTCCATCAAGGAGGTATTCGGCAACATGGACAATGAGATGGTCAGAAGAGCCTGCAGCCGGTTCAGAGGCCGTATTGAGGCCGTTATTGATGCCAACGGTGATTATATCGAATGAATGTCTACTCTATACCTATATGCTCGTCATAGTTTTGATTTTCAATAAAAAAGCTAAAAAATGTATATTTTGTGTTGTTTTTTGTAGAAAAATATTTTGGCAAGAATTGGATCCCCGCTCCCGTATAATGGAATGACCGACGAGTACTTTAGACTCTACAGCACTCACTAAGAAAAACAAACAAAATTTATTTTTACATACCAGGATATTTTATTCAAATCTTAACATATACTCCCAATGTATATGAGTTTGTTACATTCATAAGATAGCAAGAACAAAAAAAAAATAAGAGTAGAAACAATGCTCCATATTTAGCGCTACATGCACACGCCTACAATATTTCATTAATACGACTAAATGTTATTTTTTAGATACAAAATATATACTATTTTTCATCCATACGGATGAACTTTTCTTTATTAATAAGATATATTTATTCTTCGTTATTTATTAACTTCGCAAAATAGTTACAACCTAGGGACAGATGTAACTTTTGACGAGTTGTATTTAAATACAACTTGTGAAAACCCCACTGCCTGGTATTTTCAACATACAAACATAAATAGACTAACGTTGGATTGTTCTGCTAAATTGTGACATCGTAAGTATAATCAGCTCCTAATTATTGAGCAAAAAACAAAAAGTTTCGCAATTATTACCAGTCTCTCACACATTTTCTTTTTCTTTTATAAAATACTACCAAAAGCACCATGCATTGCTGATTTATTAGGTGTCGACAAACAGAAAAAATACAAGCAAACTTTGGTATGTATTCCCATTTTATTTATTTTTTAATATAACGTGCAGAGCTTTAATTACAAACGCTCATTATTACGTTGTTATTTCTTTTATCAAGTAGTCACACAGTTCAGAGATATTTAGCGCCCACTCAAAAATGAGATGTCCACAAATCAACGGCTAAATTTTGCTTTATTAATATAGATTTGTTATTGATAAGATGGTTCTAGTTGTATTTGATGCTAAATCAATAAAATTAAATTTGTCTCTTATAAAAATTGAGTAAGATATTTTTTTTTGTGGGGTTTTTTGAAAATATGATCTTAATCAAATGAAAAGGAAACTATTGAACCAAAAAATCGAAATAATGTAATATTAATAGTAATTATCCATTCATTAAATATATTCTGATGATATGCATTTCTTCATATTAGGTCGATATTTATAGGTAGGAAATACCTTGTTGTTCAAGTAAGGATGATTAAGCAACTATAATACTCTACGTACTATAATCAATATTATTAAATAATTGTTATTCCTATATGTAAAAGAAACAACCCTCTTTTATCATCTAATTGATTTTAAAGAGTATTAATGATACTACAACATAATGATATCTTATGCAGTATGTTATATTTGATGATGAAAGGGATTACCTGCAGAGGTATTTGTACCTTGTTCGTTAGGAAGGTAGTAGGTACCTATGTAAATTCCATCTTTTATTTCATTACAACTGTTTATTATTATTAAAAACATCATAATTTGTGGAGTATCTGAATGGGTCGTGTTATTTTAAGATGTATTCAACAGAATATCTGTTTTGACTCGTCTACATCAAAGCTATAGAACAATGTGATCAAATCATATTTAATATATCGAGGGATATTTTGTTGTAGCTCAAAATCACGTCAACTGTTGTTTAAGTTTAATTGAGTCTTGGATCGTTCTAAAAAACCAAATAGATTGCAGTTCTATCCGTGTGGTCTTAATCAAATTTGTCGGCCCTACAAGGGGCCTTATCGGTTTTTATGCTAAGCAAGACAGTTGAAATGATGTAGTTAATAACTATGTATTTTCAGTTGATCAACATAAACTCTTTTAAGAGACAAAATACCAGATGTTTAATGAAGGATATTTGTAGCTAGAACTTGTTATTATACGTTTTAGCAATCTTTGAATATTTTATTCTTTTTTATATTATTCAATCCTAGCTATGAGTGAAAAATAGCTTAAAATAGCTCGGACCAGAGATAAGTACAAACAACTTATCAGTCCTTAGGACTGATTAATACTAAAAAGAACTGCTCAATCACAAAAAAGACTGATTACGAAAACAGTCCTACGAGCAATCCAACACTAGTTAGCACTTATTAGTTACCAGTCACATAAAAAAATGATTAAATATCACATAAATGTTAAATGTCAGCTTTATTCAATTTTTCTGATGATAGATTAAACACATTGGTTGAATAATTTACATTCCAAAAAATCACAAGAAGTACGACTTTGAGAATTAATACAGTTATTCAAGACTTGAATTATGCAGACTCTATGTTATTTGTTTTTGTAAATCCAAAAATACATAGGAAACAAAAAAAAAAATGCCAAAAGTTGTAGCAAAAACATAAAACTAGAATTTCCAGTAAAAATATTTATATTTTTACTGGAAAATATAATAAAAATATATAATTTATTTGAATTAAAAAATACGCTATTGTTATTAACATAAAAATAAATTATTTAATATCACATAGATGGTTAGTAACAGCTTTAGAGAATTTCGTATTCATTTCATAATTTAAGTTACAAAATAAAATATTTTAAAGAAAAAGTGGATTTTGATACTTATTAGTTATTTCAACTATAAAAAATATCCCCACTTTTTTAGGGAATAAAAACGTTACCGTCATAATGGTCTTACCTATATTATATATAATTAATTAATATTGTATAGGCTTTTAATTTATTATACTTCATTATTTATGTGTCCAAAAGTGTTTTATTATATAAATATATGTAATATTTATTAATTGTACTTAATCACAATTGATATAATATTGTCTTTTTATAAAAGGTATACAGACAGGTCTTGTATATTATTTTTATTTTTTTCCTTTTTTATGTCTAGTAGCCAATATAAAATATATCTTTGATTAATTTATATCCGGACAATAGCTTACTTGAAATTATTCAGGGATCCCCCCATGATGTTGCTTTTGAGATATCACAGATTACGTTACATTATGTATCACTTTTCCTTCGCAAAATTAACCTATTAATTAGTTATGGAGTATTCATCATGGCACTATCAGAGCCGCTAGCAAAAAAACAAAATAACAAAAAACATTTTCGTAGCCAACATAATTTAGAAAAAATAATGTAGTCTACGTTTCCCCACATGATTTATAGCTGGAGGTAAAGAAAGCCCTAATACTGCAACTCCAAGTCAAATCTCAAGTCTTTGCCCACAAGTTCAATTCCTTAAATATATTCATTGAGTCCAGTTTGAGTCTATATATGTCGTTAGTACTAATTTCGGATTCCACAAGATAATTAAAATATAGATTAATATTATGTTAAGTCGTTTCTTGAGTTCGTTTTAAAAAAAACTTTGACTCCATATAGAGTCACGAGTTTTTGTTTGTGAGATCGCATGTCTTTAAAATATGGACTCAAGCCCAATTCGACTAGTAGGTATCGAGTCCCTACCTCTGTTGATAGCTATAGGTAGATCTGGTTCTCAATTTCAATAACGTGTCATATTTTAGATTGGGACAAGTAACACTTTCAAAAAAGCTCCATTCAACAATCAACAATGTAAATAATGCGATAACCATTTAACTTTTTCTGATTAAATACGTTCATTTTTACCGGAAAATGGTGTATATTACTTTATGAAGAATCAGTGAACAAAATGTAAGTGAATCACGAGTCTTCAAAATGCCAATCTTCTGGCTACTTCATTATTTATACAAATACGCAATAAAATTTATCAGTTGATTATCCTAAACATCCTATTTTCTAAGGAAAATCTATATATATATAAATATAAAAATTCCTGCAGAATGGATATTTAAAAAAAAATACAACTAAGCGTTCAATAAGATAAAAACGACTATTACAATTAAAAGTATCATTCCTTGTTGTTGATTTTTCACAATTTCCAAAAGATTTACTTGGGTTTTCGGTCCAAAGTACCGATCCAAGTACAGTCAAATACACTCTAAACTTCTTTTCTATATTTAACTTGAATCATATTTTATGAATAAATATCCACATAATACGTATAAAAGAAAGATTAAATCGTGGGTGGACAAATTCCTGAGGCACTCAGGTAAAGAGAAGATTTTTGAATACAAACTCTTCCATGACCAGTAATTAAATCAATGATTTATCTGGTATTTTATTATGTTAGGAGCAATTATGTTTTACGTATGAATAGTTCCGTGAACTTGCAAACATTAAAGTTGGGCATTTAGGTAATTGCATCTTAAATGCAAAAAGTATATGATACTCTTTCTGTAATTTTATGTGTCTAGTGATAGAGAAAGAAACAAATCTTTGTATTGTTGGTATTTGAAAAGAGGAAGGGGCGGGGAAATAGTCTTTTTTTAAGTTTGAAAAAATTTAACAAGGATCAGGGATTATTTTGCATAAAATACTATACAAAAAAAATATGTATAAGATTATAGGTAAAAGAAATTATGTGTGGCCATTGATACTGCATGTCCAATCAAACCAAATCTATGCCTACGCAATTTTCCATTACCTATCGCATATGTATTTATAGCTATAATTTGGTTTCTACCTTAAATATAACATTTTAAATAAAAAAAGTTGCATGTGAATCCGTAGATATTTTTAGGGATGTATTTTTTTTTATATACATTGAGTAGGAAATTGTAGGAATAGAAAGTTTATAAAGCTGTCTAGCATCTTTCTTTAAAAAAAATTACATTTTTTATATCTATGAATGTCTACCTTGAATCTTTAATTTTTATGCAAATAACTTTGGCATTTTTTTCTTCATATTGTTAGTTAGAAAACTTTGAATTCTTGATATATAGCCGTGAAAATATGCAATAAATTTGGTGCTTTGCAGGTATAGAAATCAAAATTAGTTCTGTATATTTTACTTGATTTGCTTTGTCATATATTTTAAAAATACGGTGAAAGGCTTTTAAGTTTATTAATCCATATTTAATCATTGATTAAATATTTATAGAAATACGTATATGCTGACAAATTCAGCTGATTAGAAAAATACTTTTATACTATACTACTCAATTAGAAACCTCCACATAATTATTCCAATTATGCAAAATATACTTTATTATGAAATTGTTTTAGAGAACACATTTCAATAGACTAATATAGAGCAGAATTAGTGAGTAGCCAATAATTATTCTACAAATTCTTTGAAAAGTAAAAAATCACTAACACAATTTGCAATATACCAAACATTATAGTAGCACTATAATATTATATAATAACCAAGACCGACCCGTAATATATATTTTATTCCAAATTGTTTTATTAATGCATTAAATAACTCGAACATTTGAAGTTCTTCCATTCCTGTGGAATCTTGTTAAACTGTGAATATCTCATTTATTAAAACAATAATAGTCTAATATTTGGAGATAATTACACAATTTGGGTGAATAAAAGTAAATTTAGAACTTTTTGATCTTATCTTTTGGAAAAAGGTTTAGAGATACAATATAGATGACATCGTGGGCAATATAAATATGTTTCAGTTTTTAAGTTGGGTTTTAGTTGTACAATAAAATAGATATGATATGTAAAACCTTTATATACAAGTATAATATTGGTCATACCATATGAAAATTTGGGGAATGTTCCTAACCATTTGTTTTGTATTGAACGTATTACTCATTTGTAATAACAATAATAAGTACTATCATAACACCACTTGAATGGTTTTATTGTTTATCATTAGAAAATTTGACAGGGATGCATCTGTTGCAAAATTTTGACGTTTCCTTCCATCCCGTTCTGAATATTAAGGGTACGTCTGAATTGGACTCAAAGGATGGCCCATGGAACAAGCATTACTGAATAACCTTATCATAAATATAAGCCAGTATGGCATTGCCAATCTACCAGAGCTAACTTGGAGCTGTCCATTGCTTCTATGAGTGATAAATAATATTAAATTAAGAATAGTGACAATCTATAATCATATATCAAATAAACACTAGTTTTCAATCTTTCAACAGACATATCTTGGGACTTTAATTTTACTTTCGTAATAATAATATCAAATAGAGGGCATTTTGAAATATAAAACGTTTTCACACTAATATAACACACTACTTTACTTTGCTCAGACAACAATATCAAATGTATTTGGTTGTCAGCCGCTGATTTCCGCATCTCATTTGATAGGTAATGGTAATTTCATAATTTATTCTTTTAAATAAATAAACTAAGTAAAAGTTATATACTATAGTTTTGCTCCGTTTCGAAAAGGACAGGAATACAATATTATATATTACCTAATTTATTATTTAAGTTAAGTAACTTGGGATATCATTAACAAATACTACACTTTGAGTAAAATATTACTAGGTAATATATTAATATCGTATTGAATAAACTACTATCTAAAATTTTAATATTATAAAAAGGATATATAAGTGGCATTGGTATGTTAAAAGGGCACTGGAATGATTGTGTTGCTCTTGATGCGCTTTATTTTGATGAATAAAGCGAATGTTTTAAGGAAAAAAAAGGTTTTAATTTGTTTAGCCCGGACTTTTCAACCTATGGGTTATATATGTAATTGGTTTAAAAAACTGTGGATAAAAAATATAAGAATGAAAGTCAGGGAGTACTTGAGAAATAAATATAGTTGGTATATGATTGACTTATTTGGATGACTATCAAATGATTTTGGATCTTTTTTCTGTTTCTTTTTGTAGAAAAAGTTGCGTAATGCAACGAAGGTATCGATATAAACAAGAACGTCCGTTGGATAGGACCGATATTATGGCCTATTTTAAAGACCAATACAATTTTAATATTTGAAAATACATATATTAATAGTGAATTGAATCATTTGCTTAATGAATAAGAGTTATCCATTCCATAACCAAGAGTATATTTTGAACCATATTAAAGTGAATAACAAACTTAATTTTGAAAAAAAAATTATTTAAGAAATTTGTTTGTTTTTCTACTTACAAAATTGTTTTTTTTTTTTAAAAGAAGGACTTTTTTTGAAGGGAGTCACTTTTTTTTTTGTATTTTCAAAACTATTTATAATTAACTTTATTAGTATATAATATTTAAAAAAGAAAACATAATTAACATCAATAGGTTGTTGTTTTTTTAATGTACATAGTAGTGTGAACATCATAACTTGCTTTAGGAATGCTCACATATTTCATTCCAACTTTAATATATGAACATTAAATATGTAAGTATATAAATAAATTATTACATTTCCTTTCGACATAAATGTAAATAAATTTACAAGAAATAAATAGATATATTGGATCTATTCCAAAAACTCTAAATTAAAACTTCGAAAAATTTTCATCAAAAAATAACAAATATCAATATCAAAACTCTTACAAAAAAGGTAGAGTCAGTTACAAATGAAAAATAACAAGACTCCTTAATTAATTAGACACTCACTCAAATTGTTGATATTTCATAATGAGAGATAGAGTAAGTCTATTTCTAAATATGAAAATATAAATAGATAATTAATAATAGGCTCTTTCAGAAATAGGTACATTTTATGTCAATGAGAGTGCTTGAAAAGTTTCCTACCTAACAAAGATACAAGACATTTTTTCTAAATTTATATTTTATTTTTAACCATAGTCTCTTTGTAACTGTACACACTACTCACAGCGATGTTCTAATCTCTGTAACCTGTCCAAATAGGACTCGGTGTTTTTCTCTGCAAAATCATTGTTATCAAACATTTTTTTTTTCTAGCTCAGTGACTCCGAGTGACAGTGACTTAGACGCGTCAAATTTGAACACAACAAACCTTTATATGTCTCCTAATCTTTGAATCTATTTAAATGCAACAATTTCAAAAACAAATATTAAATAATAGCTTGATACTCGATTTTATCCATTTTCACAAAAAAAACAAAAAAAACTCATACCGATTCACTCAAACGACTTCACGTCCAAATTGGCTGAAACTTTGCTGAGTAACTGCCAACAGATGCTAGATACATGTGACTAACTTTTATTTACGAGTGCTGCCATCTTCACTTTGAGGTCCACAACTTTTCAGACCAACGTTGTATATTTTTTAACCTTTTATTCACCCCAGAGTCTAAAATATTCTAGTAATATCCTATGTGGATTGTATTTTTGCTCCGAATTCTATATAAGTTTTTAATGGATTATATTTATATTCAGTATCCATTTTTTGGGATGTTATTTTATGAGTTATAAGCAAATCCTTGGATTATATAGTGAGGGTTCTAAGAATATTTTTCAGGGATTCGTATTATTTATTTGATCTTATGATGAATATGGAAAGCAAGGGTTTACATAAACTGTTTTTTGTTTTCTAATTACTCGATTTTTTTTCTTTTTACACAGATCCCTTCTTTAGTCATGACTGATGAGTGCTACATGGCTGAGGCTTATGCTACATGCAAAACTCATGGATATTTCATTAATATGACTACATTGTTACTACTGAGATCAAAATCATGTATGTGATATCTATCAGTGAGAATCATATACAGTGCACCCTGTATACACGCTCAATACTACATACAAAATGCCTGCAAGATTTCATTAATACGACTACATTGTTATTTTTAGTTCAAAAATATCTATCCGAATATGATATACATTAAGAAGCGCCGTTTGCAATACACGACGATGTTACCTGCAAAATACCTGGAAGATGTCATTAATATGAAAAAAAAAAATTAATATAATACTTTATTTATGTATATGAATTTCACCATAAGATTCCTGGGTTAGATGGAGTAATTTTATTACTATACTGTCTACTTATACTTAATCAGTGCAACTCCATCTAACCAATTAAAGACACATTTAAAAAAATATGACTGAATTGTTACTTTTTAGAATAAATATAGGAATATGAAATTTCTCATTTATTTTGTTTTCTTTCAGATGAAAGCATTGATATTAGCTCCATCTGGTGTCGAATAATGTTCCTTACACTACGAAAAATATTTAATGTATATCGCTGTTATCAAAACAACTCATTTGAAGGAGTATATTTTTGAATTGTCTTGCTAATTTGTTCTGTAGATAAACCAAACATTTTTTATTCCGGACTTTATGAAAATGTCAGTGATAATTATATAATTATATATACGTGTAAATGGTAAATTTTATTTAAAGTGTTTTGCAACGATATTTCGTTCTATTATGAAGTTCTGAGTTATCGAATCCAGATTACTTGGAGCTTATTTTTTATAGCTGCTGATCTCTCAAAAAACTAAAAATAGTCCATATATGAGTTTGATCGTCAATCTACTGAAATTTAATTAAATCTTGTTGGCAGCGAACATTAATTAATAAATATTCTTATAAATATTAAACAAAGAGTACTTTTGGGATTAAAATGGATTTTAATCGATAACAAATAGGCATATAATAGTCCAAAAATTTTAAACGTCCAGTACGGTCCCGTCCTGAATCTGAGGGGTACATACAAATTTGATGCAAATGCATCTGATCCGAAATCTCAAAAGGCTTCCCATAAAGCAACTTTTCTTAATGAAGTCATCATAAATCAATGCTCATCAATTCCAATAAGAATAACGGTAGACTATTTATGAGTATAAAATATACTTCAAGACGACTAATTCTATAGTTAAACTGAGTTAATATAATATTAATAAAATGAATGTCTTCTAGGGAGCACCTTAAAATTTGGGTCTTTTTCAAAAATCAAAAACAGGGAAGCACTATACCAATTTGTTCAAGATTAAGAACCGATACAACCTTAAGTAAGAAGACAAATATTATTTGTATTCCAAAAATATTCTTAATATCAATTGTTATTCAACAAATGAGGTCAAAAATCCTTGTAAGATGCACGTATACACAAAGGGTGTAACAACGAAATCTGGTGCTTCGTAGTTATGGATTCCTTCAGTATATAGGAAGAAAAAATTGTGCAATACTTTTTTGAGCAAACAATAAAATATAAAAGTTTCACATAGTAGCCAAATCACTGCCATGGAGGCAAGAAAAGAAGATTTCCAGATTATTACATTTTCAGAGGTAGTGCGCTGTCATGATGAGTATCTTAAATTGGTACTCCCCTAGATCAAGGAGGGAGCTGGAGCAACTGGGTTTGGCAACAATTCTTTTCCCCCTACCACGTATGTCTCTACAAATAACTCATGATTGGCTCCAGGAGAACTTTTAAGACTGGATCTCCAAGGATATTACTCCTCCTAGCTCCTCTCACCTGAATCCGATAAATTATAGGCTCTGGAGCTAACTGGAGTCAAAGTAAAACGGAGGTCCTCACACCACCATGAAGTCCCTGATGGATGTCATTGTCCTGGAATCCAAGAATTTAGATCCAGCTCTTATTTCCAGTGCCTGTGCGTATTTCAGGACCAGAATCAGGGCCGTTATTGAGACCGAAAGAGTATTTTTTCAACCAATCACTCCTTTTAGATTCCCCATGGAAGGAATTAAATTTTTTGTATGATTATTCCAAGGCTCTATAATTCCATAAGCTGTATATTGAGTTAAAAAATCAAATAAATAATAAGAATAGGTGAGTAACTATACTGCAACTACACTCGTATTCTCATAGTAACAAATTTATAAATTTTCCTCGATAAAAATATTATTTTCTGATTATCCATTTATTTCATTTATGTTTAAATCAAAATCAAATATTTTTGACATACTCATGATTATATGTGCAGTTATTTATCTACAGACATCCTTACATACCTTTAGTAAACTCAAAAAATATATATTTAATCAATTTGAATTATATTTAACGAAATATTCACAGAAAACAATTTTGAATATTGTTTTTTCAAATATTTTGCTTTTACCTCATTGCAAACTTTTACAGGTTGCAGTGTACAAATTTGAATCAATCTAAACAAAGTTATGCACATATTTATAATAAATGCATTTAAAAATAGTACAAACATAATTAGTGATTTTTAATTATAGGGAGAGTGGAAATGTAAAAAATTTTAACATTTTAAAAATCAGGGTGGGAGAGAAGAGAGGGTTTGGCCTTTCGCCAAAGACTAAAGCAGCCTCAAATGGCAAGCACACTATACAGGAGGGGAAAGTTGTGTCATATTTTTTACCCTCATTATCTGTTCACTCGTATTACAAAAGTTGTAGCAATTTATTTGTGATTGTGATTTTTTTATTATTATTTATTTTGGTGTTAAAGGTTGCGTGATTTTCTAAATAAAGTCATTAAGGTAAGTAATTCCCCATCATTTTTATTTCTCATATTATCTAATCGAATTATCAATTATGAACACGGAGTTTACATCAATTAGTGACTAAAGAGAGTTCACATATATATATGTACTATAGACAAAAGTAGGATGGACGAATTGATAGATATTTATCCCTAATTCTTCCCAAACCCCATTTTTCATAATATATCCTCACCATATTTAGAAATAGTTACTTATATTACACAAACTATTAATAAATATACTCATTTTAGTAGCAATGTTTTGATACGCAGCAAGTGATTTCCTAATCCTTTCAATGAAAAAAACGATTTGCTGTGTTTGTCTTTTTAAAAAAACCCAGATATTTACTAAGGAATTGAATGAAAGCCAAAAATCTGTTTTTTGAATCATTACGACTCTAAGGCAAACCTTGTACTAATAAAACACATTCAATTGATTTAAAAATATCAATTGCAGTTGATCAAAGTGATTTTAAGTCTCATTTTTAGCTTGCATTTATAAATATATAACTATGATTCTCTTATGGGGAATAACCCCAAAAAAAATCATCACAAATTGTTTAACTTTTCCATATTATGGGTAAAAAGAGATTTTATTTGTATATTACTACTTTGAAATATTTCACATTAAAAGTAGGACACAACTGATGTATTGGCAAGACGATCAAACTGCCGATTTAAGAAGGTTCTAGATTAATCAGTAATTCGCCGAAGTTGACAATTGTTACCATATTTCTTTTTCATAATTACCAATTTGAAAAAAAGGAATAAGATATATAATTGCTCAATAATTGAAAATATACAAGGCGTCGTTTCTGAAAGTTATGACACCCTTAGTTAATATTTTGGATCTTTAATATGTATTTACTTTTTAATGTTAAAACTATTTTTTTTATTCAATATTATGTGTATCCATATAACAAAACTACTTTGACTCCACAACTAATAAATTATCAGAGGAAAAACACAGTGCTATAGCAATGATGAAATTGATGGAATGGCCTGATTGATTCTATTTAGACATATGCGTGACTATTTTTGATGGTTCTTAAATAAATCTACCAATGAATAAGTTATAGGTTCTTAGTCCGCATATAATCGGTAAAGGGCTAAAAAAATCTATATTTGTAGGACAAATATACTTACAAATATCCAGAGACAATGACTATGGCCTATGAACCAGCTTATTTTGTGCAATCCTTACTGGCAAAAATTAATAGAATTCGATATGATCTATAAAAATGAAGTTAATATATATTTTAGGCCTTTTCAATAAATTATTTATTTGCTGGTCAAATTTTCAAAATTGAGCTATCGCTGCAATGTTTAATTTTCATTTTCAGCTTATCTTGAACAGTAAAAAAAATATTACATTACTCATATTACCATGAAATATATAAATGTAATAATGTACTATATTGACAATCTTTTTTTATTAATTATAAGTTATAACTAGTGCTGAGGAAAACGTAGAGAAAAAGACCAATTTAAAGATTAGATAAGGAGAAATAATAGTTGGAATTGTTAGTTTTAAAATTATGGTCATTCTTTTGTAGATCCTCGTGGTGGAAAAATATATTCCTGAAAGATGAACTTCTTTTAGTGTATTTTTTTTTTAAATCATAATAAAATAATAATTTACTTTATTAAAATATAATTTTATAATATTAGTAGTAATAGATTAATTGTTGTAGGTTCGCCTCTTTATAACAATACCAATAACGCAGTTTCTTCATCGTATCAAATTCAGTTGATGATAACAGAAGTATTAATTCAGTATTAGCATAAGTATTGCTACCGTTTTCCCCTCATGCCCTACAAAATGCACATCCTAACTTATAGAATAAATTTAAAAGAAAGAAGAAATTGTTTTTTTATCTTATTGTCCTGAAATGTCCAGATAGGGAATTTTTATTCTTAAGAAGAGATGTATAAATATAATATTATTTTAAAAATGAGACAAAGTATATTTTTAATGACTTTATCTTTATTATATGTCCTAATTAGTGATCTCCATCACCTATAAGTATTTATAATAAATAAATTATACGATAATGACCAAAGAAAAGTTATTTCACCTTTGAAGTATTTTTGCAATAGTTCCAAAGATATTTTAAGGTTAAAACTTATCAAATAATGAAACAAAGCGATCCAAAATTAACATGTAAATTATGACCCAACTTAAAGTACAAAAAAAAACTCATATCAACTCACTCAAACGACTGTTGGATAGCAATTGCGCTTTAAAAAATGTCTTAAACTTTGGTAAGTAGCCGTCAACAGATACTAGATAGATGTGGCTAGCTTTTATTTACGAGTACTACCATCTTCACGTTGAGGTCAGAAAAATTTCAGAGCAACCTCCTTTTCAAGATTTTTGGTTTTATGAATTTTATTACAAAGCCATTATTTGATTAAAATAAGCCAATATGGGTATATTTATATATGAATTAAAAAAAACAATATAATATTTTTTTATTTCCTTGATTCTTGTTTAAGATTGTGTTTGTGTTAACTCACTACTTATTTCCAAGGACTCTAATGTTTTAGTGAATAGTAGAATTTTTTCTAAGAAAATGGGTTAATTAGTATGATGAATAGAAACATTTTTATTCATAGGAAAAATGCCCAGCTGTAGTGAATACAAGGAATTATGCTAAGTACACTACCTACTGTTTAGTCATGTTTCTTTGAAGAACATATCCACAAGGATCATGCCTGAATTAATATCCTTAAAAAATATCTCAAAAATTTTATATAGTAAAATTTACACTTATAATCGCAAATGTCATTAATATTACGTGATATCCTCTTTGTATGATGCAATAATTTATATAGTATTATTATTCTAACACCAAGAATACATAAATAAGTCAAAATTATACTTGTACAAAAAGAAGTTGCGTAATAAGCTTTTCATTTAATGTATAAAGGAAATGGAAATTAATATACTTAATGAGAAATGATTTTTTTTTTTTGTTAAATAACTTATATTGTACAAATATATACACTTAAAATACACGTTGACCCACCCTATTCATCATTATTATATAAAATACATTCCTCGTTAAAAACATATAAGGTATAAAAGAACAATTATTTGCATAAATATATTTAAATTCGCAAATAACTATACGTTTTAATTAACTATTCATATTTGTTTTAGTACAACACTCAAAATTAAAAGACATTAATTTTGTGACATCATGACTTCCGCGTGGATTTCAAGTATCATTCGTCTTAATAGTACGTATTTATAATGTACCATCTATGAGACCTTGGGTGGAAGACTTAATTCAAAAAGTAATATCCCATTGAAATCCTTCTAATAAAATCCTTCAACTCTTCACAAAACTTGAAAAATGAGCAGCAACAACAAAAAACAACGGAAATGGAGGATTTGATCCAATTATTTTCTGTAAAAGTCCCAAGCAACAAAGTGTCTTCAAATTAGATATAATTTATCACTTTATAAAAAAACAAATATCACATCATTGCTCCACGTCTTTCAATATCAATGTACTTGTTTAAACTTTCCCTTTGTCAATGCTAAAATAATATATTTTGTTATGTTTTCGAGGAATACATATGTGACCCCTCAACAGAAGAGCGAGCTAGAATGATTATTTATTCAAAAAATTGAGTCAGGATTATATTAATTTTCTTCTACGAATATTGTTTATTTCTATCAACAATTTAATCGATTTAATTCTTTGGAAGTGTTGAAAATTAAGCTCTGAGAAGCAAAAATGAAGTATTAGAAATCAAATGAAAACTGGTTGTTATTATTCTTGTATATCTCAAATCATCCTATAAATATAAATATATACATACAACTTGGAAATGAATGAAGGTTTTTCTTTTATTATTGATGACATTATGTATACATCTTTATACCTAAATATTAAATATTCAAAAAGTATCTAAATAAATTTGAATTGTAAAATTGGTAAATTATGGCTTCGATGATGGTAGAAGGATTTAAATAAATTAGGGTTTTATTACCTCTTATTTTTTTGGATTTTTTGTCATTCTAACATATTAATATAAAGCTTATGAATATATTGTGGTTGAAGAAATGAATATACATAAGATGTTATAAGAATATTTCAATGCTTGTATTGGAGAAACACCCCAAGGAAGTAATTGAGAGCTAAATAGCAACAATATGTAATGTAATCCATAGAAAAACAAATATAATTTTGTTTTCTCAAATCATTGATTAAAAAAAACAAATGAGATAGTTGCACATAATACATATAAGTGGCCTGTCAACACAAAAACCAAGTTAGAAAGATTTTTTGAAAATGGAGTGTAGTTTACTTTTGTAGTCCTCAACGAATAATTATCAATTTCTATCAACTACTTATTCATAATTTGTACCTCTGTAAGTGTATACCCCAAGATTTATAGAAATGCGTCTTATTCCTTTGAATCTTTATTTTATTGCTCATATTGTAAAATTGTAGCTATTTACTTTGTCACAATTTCTTATATCCATACATTGATAATTGATATTTACGAGTCTAAAATGGACAAAAAATGATACAAAAACAAATAATGTAATTATAATAATAGTTCAACTGTTTATCATTTTACTAACTGCGTTATCAAAAAGATGTTCACTAACGCGGGGGTTCCCAAAGTGGGGGTCGTAAGATGATTTCCAATAAAGAAGAATTTAATTTACTTTGATTGGCATCAAAATTTGAATAATGATAAATATTTATATTTTTTATCATTATCTTATATATAAATTTATGTATAAATGCACTCCAAAGTTTCATCTCTTAATAAGAGTTGTAGGGGTCGCACATATTCTAATAACATAAGTTAAAGGTAGAACTTTAAAAAGTTTGGAACTACTGGAGGGTTAACTAGACCTTAACGTAGCTAAAAGTGATCGACAAAATTTAATAATCAGAAATTTTATTTGAAAAACCATGTCATAGTCAATATAAGCCTCTTAAATCAAATAAAGCTTCTAAAATATATATTTAGGGTATCTTGATTCATTCGAATACAAACCTATAATTGACTCTCAAAGATGTATATATGAAGTAAAAAAAAATTGAATTTTCTCGTTTGCTTATTTATGTTCAAGATTTTTTTTTATATTGACGCACGGCATATGAAACTTTGATGATATATATTAATAAATCTAACTTTTGAATTTAAACATGTTATTCAAAATAACTCACTCGAATCATATAAATTATTTTGATGTAATAAACCTTTTATATTTTATAAATATTTTTAAAAGGTTTTGTATGAAATTCCTAGAATGTAATTATGAATTATTGAAGGTAAAATCAGGTGCAAATATTTAGTTTCCTCGTTTTTATACTTAAATATTTGTAATTCTGTTGTTAATTTATTGTAGATTCCGCTGAAACAGACTTCATTGTGACCAGCAACATTTTACCCAGATAAAAAGCCTGGTTTAATTATCCAAATATTACCAAATTGATAATATTTTTATATTGTGTCCCCATAACATTGAATGAATATCCGCCTTCCTGCAACATATTTGAAAGTAGATAGATCAATAACTGTAATTTTTTTTTTAAATATGGCCAACCAACCGTACTCATTAACACAAACATGTTCCATTTTTAGATACTCTCCAGAGAGTGTAGATGACTTTTTTTTAAATTCATATTATGCCCCGTTTTATATGGGTTAATTCAATTGTCAGGTTGTTAAAAGAGAATAGGTTTATGCAAAAGAATATGGATGCTATCTCTAATTTAATATACAGTAGAATTTTCTGTAATAATAAAAAAATATGAAATAAAAGTTGATTGAACAAAAGAACCAATAATTATAATTATTGAAATGAATTTATTTTGTGTTACCTCACCTTAGGGATTTTTTTTAAATATTTTTTTTGTAGATAAATCTAGGTTTAATAGAATATAACAAACATTTTTGCTGTATAATTAATTATTAATGTACAAAAAGTCAATTCATTATTTAGTTTTGAGCTCAATAAATCAGCAAACTCAATAGAATATAGGCATATTTTACATGAGTTTTTTATTTTTAGTAGGCTCATAATTTCTGCACAGCACTGTAGTTATACATATTTTGTTCGTTTTCTCATGTTCTTATATGATTGTGTTTCCTTACCATTTTATCAGAGCCCTAAGGCTCTTTTTAATATCCTTTGGTAACCTGCTTTATTCTCCCATACAAATGTGTGATATTTTATAAGCTAAATTAAGGAAAAACAAAGAATAAAAAAAAGTACTTTACTAATGCAGTTATTTGTTGCTACGTCCCTCGTAAAACCTCTGCACTTAAAAACGACAAAATTACCCACGGTCTTGTGGCTCTAATTAGTAACGTTAAATAAAATATTATAATTTGTTCATCCATATATTATAATAGCACAAAGACACCATAGAATACCGTTTAGGAACCAGTGTTACAGTTTAAAGTTATGGATGGTATTTTTGCAGAGAAAAAAACACAGTTTATAGATTAGAAATGGAAAAACGGTTGTTGTGTTTGCTCAAAATTACCAACTTACCTTTGGTCTTATAAGTAAAAATTATAATTTTAATCCGCACTGATGATATTTTAAATGTAGAAGATTCTCCTTTCTATACCAGTAACTCAAATTCACCCTCTCAGAGTGAATTAATCAAACAAATAATGTTAACAAAGGTTTTGATATAGTAATACCATAAGCCTTTTCGTTGTGTTCTACAAAAATCAAATTCCTAGTTATAGAATGAACGTTGTTTACATGGACTTTAGTTAGGTATACTTCAAAATCTCTGGGTCATCTTGTAGCAATCACTGTTTTGCTACCTCGGTTACTGTCCTAGTATGGTATTAGTATTGTTTACATGTTTTTTTACTATTATTTATACTCAAAATCTCTCCATCATCTTGTGGTTACAAATGTCTGTTAGATTTTGCATGTCCTTTTAGGGTATAAGCATTGTTCACTTGATATTTTATTTCTAGACTCAGAATCTCTGCACTATCTTGTGGCTGTGATTTTTTTTGTTAATTTACCCATTTTCTATTAGGGTCTGAGTGCTGTTGACTTGTTTGTTTCATTACTATACTCAGAATCTCTACACCATCTTGCAGAGGGAATATTTTGTTAGTTGTTTATGTGCTATTAGTGGGTATGAGTGCTGTTTACATAGTTTTTTGTTTATTATACTCTGAATCTATTATTCACCTTGTCACTATGAATGTTTTGTTAACTTTCTCATTTCATATTAAAATAGAGTGACCATATTTTGATTTTCTTAAGAGAAATCACCAGGTCTGATCAATCTCGGTTTCTATTAAATATATTTACGATCTTGTTTTGATTTGAATAATTAGATATTTTTATAAGACTTATCAAACAGTACATTTCATGAATTCATGAACAAGTCCTCTGACGCTCCGGACAACGTGTAAAGGGAAATATATCTTTACAAAAAAAAAGTATAGTTGGTCACTCTATATGGGAGTAGAAGCGTTATTTATTTGGTTTTTTACCTCTTCCAACGATGTTGAACGGAGGTCATGTTTTTGTACCTGTTTTTTTGTTTCTTTGTTAGTCACCAGGAATAGGCCCAAAGTTAAGGATCGATTTGATCAAACTTGGTACGAAGATTATATATGGTCACAGTAAGAGACAATTAAATTTTGAGAGGTCAAGATCAAATGTCAAGGATGCACAAAACGTAATATATGCATAATCAACCATAACTTTAGAATAAATTTGATATACAGTGGAAGTTTTGGGACTCTACCGAGCGCCAATTCTAGTACACCATCTTGTAACTAGGAATGTTTTGATAGTTTATTTATGTTTTGGCCTATTAATCGGAATCTGCAGTACCATAGATTTTTTTATGTATGTATTCCGTTTGATTTACCAATAGGGAATCCGCAAGTACTTAGTACTAAGTTATCGTAATAAATAAATAAGAATACAAACTATCAATAAACGAAAGATGGCACCACTATCGCTAAATATATGTAAACAAACTATTAATCAGTAAAAAAATTCTTATCCCCCATTGTAAAATTAACATATTTTAGTATTTTTTTTTTTATTTTTTTTTTAATATTATACATATGTACCTAAAACAGTTTTATTAAACCATTCCTTTCTTCAAATATATCTATTTTTAAAACATAATCCTTAGAACAGTTGCTTGTTGTGGAACCACAAACATATATATTATTCATAAGAAAAAATAAAAACCAATAACGATTATTGGTTGATCTATATACGATTCATTCTTATATATGTAAATAAATATTTAAGATATTTAAGTCAATAGCAACATCAAAATAATACTTGAATAAATCCTAATGTAATACGATACATTATCGTCTTGAAGACACAGTCATATAACGTTTTACGTATTTGGGTACATAACTGAACCTATTTTTAACACCACGTATTTAACAACAAATATTGAAAAATAGTATATGTGTATTTTTATTTTGTGACATAGTACATTATTTAGGAATATTTCACTTTATAGGCTATACATACAAATGCCTTCATTTGATATATCGACTTGCATTGACTATAAAAAATAGTTGAAATCAAAACTTGGCAGCTTTCCAAAATTAAAAGTCAATACTTTTTTTCACTTAAATTTTATTTCTTTATGCAGATCAAAAAATATATTTAAACAATATCATTAATAAAGATAAAATGAATATATGTAGAACAATAGTCTTTAGAAGTTATGCACGGATTGTTTTTTGTAGATTCCCTGGGTTGAAGGATGTTAATCGAGTTCACCCGTAATAATTTGACTGCTATAGAAAATTTGACAAAAACACATCATCCATTATTTCTTGTCGAACATAATTATAGAATAAATTTAAATTCAATGTATCCAATTTAAATTTTAAGTATATTTACGTACAAAAAATTTCTATAAACCTGTTCACTGATAATTATATTACCTTTTAATTTTTTATGAGTCTGATAACATTTTTATATAAAAAATTGTATAGCCCTCGCAACACTCAAACAACCATTCAATGTTAGTACGTAGAAAAGGTCTTCACATCAAGTTTTGATAAATGTGACCAAAATTCAATGTGTTGGATGGATGCATATTTTGTTTATTAAGAAAAATAATACTTAAAAGGTTGGAAATATTACTTAGTGATGAAAGAGCTGATTTTTGTTAATTTAGTGGGCTGGAAATACACGGTTCTGGTACCCTTTTTTGAAAATCTTATTACAAATTCCTTTTTGACGATGAATCAAGCTAAAAGTACTATATCATTATTTACTAGACTACCCAATGACAAACACATTTAAATCATTATAGAGTCAGAGACTACCTCAGGATAAAGGAGTGTCAATCAAGACTTGAGTAGAAACATAAAAGCTCTCACCCATTCGCTCCAAACGATTGATTCATTTGCATTGAGTCTCAATCATTAATTGATCTTTAAACATTTTTTATCCTTCTAATCTATATATTTATTGAATGGATATCATGATTTTTGTTACAGTGGTTTTAATAGCAGTTCGAGCCAACTGTTGAGGCGTCCTCATAATGAAATGAATCAATTATTAATTAATCAATTCTAAATTATTGCAATTCATTTCAAATAAGTAAACATTTATCATTTAAAATTGGTGTAATCTGAATGGTAATCATAGTTAAATAGTACTACAGCAAGAATAATCATAGGATTTATTTATTATTTTTTCGGTAAAATTGTTGTTGTACAAAATTGTACTCCATTCATGTCTGTACATGAAGCCACACAGTCCTACATAGCCTGCAGGTAATCCGTGAATCACTGTCCTGTATATCAGTCATTCCTAACCTTTCTGGTGCCGTGACCCCTTAATAACATTTGCCACGTTGTGGTGAAACAAAATTAAATTGGTGTTTCCTTCTGCTATGCATTTTTAGAGCTAACTTATAAAATTTGACAAGTAAATATTTTGAAAATTTATTGGCACAATGTCATTTATTTTAAAAATTTCGTCGCAATGGACAAATTGTGGTTTGGCAATTCCTGCTTAACTATGAAAATAAATCATTAACTTATAAATTCCACAAAGTTTTTTATTTTCGTTATACTTGTCTCTCAATTCATCACAGGCAATCTAAAATTTAAAAAAATATATATTAATTCAGTTGACTATGATAATTAACACAAGGACATTTGGTATTATACAAAACTTTTTTTGAAGACCTCAGACGATCCCATGCAAGTTATAAGACATCCCAAGTGGGAGTTGGGAACCACTGGAGTAAATAATTTACAAACTCTATTATTTATGACTATTGAGTTATATCAAGTTTAACAGATTTATTCAGCGGTAAAAGATCTTGTATAATCTATATATAATTTTGTTTTGGCAAAATTATAAACGTGTTGTTGGAAAACAACTTTCCATAGTAACGCCACTTCAAAACAACTTTAATAAAGATATTACATTTTTATGTACGAGTCTATGGTTTAGGAGCAACAGGGCCTCTAAAGCAGTCAAGGCATATAATATTATTCGATAATTTATCCGAAAAACTGGGGGAGGGGAAGAATAAAGGAAGAATTATATATATGTTTATAAAGATTAGTGATGGGAATTCCAACTCGTTCGGCTCGGTTCACGAAGAAAAAAGCTGGCTCTTTCCGATCCCAAACGGCTTCAGATTTTTTTTTTTTTTTTTTTTTTTTGTTGATTTAATAGCATCCGCAGCTGGAGGAGCTGTAGCCCCACCTCCCAATATTACCTATAGTTGTTCCTGCCATAGGATTATATGGAAACTATTTATCTGCTACGTAATTTACCCGAATGACCTTTTTTTAGAATATAAATCCATAGAAAAAGGTTTCCCTATTTTTGCTTCAATTTTTTTAATCCTGACGAAAAATTTTGTTAACTAAAAAGTAAAAATTATTTCATTTGGGGGTGGATACTGCGGACGCTCTGAGCCGCTTCCTGATTTGTATGGAACTGACTCCCTTCGTTCACTTCAAAGATTCGGCTCATAGAGCTGTTACGTTTGCGAACGACACATCACTAGTAAAGATGTTTATCTGGAGTCAGTTATTTAACAATCTTGTTGAAGAGTATAACTGCTTTGAACCTACAATTTGAAGAATATAATCCTTGTATAGAATATACTATATATGCTATAGAAATCCTTTATACTCAAAATTTCTAAAAAATGATTGTGCAAATAGTGTAAATGTGTTTATGAGTTACTAACCAATAAAATGAATGTTATGTATTACAAATCAATTATTTACTCAAAAAGAAATTCATATTAAGACTGTTTGTATTACATCCATTAATATTAAAATCAATTCCCCCCCCCCCAATATATAAGCAATTTCCAAAAATATTAGTAATATTTATAAGATTAATACTCTTAAGGCACGGTGTTACCTCCCCAACTCAAAAGTTTCCTACGTATTTGATTGTCAGCTATCGATTTACTCGTCTCACTTGATAGGTAATGGCTATTTCAAATGTATCCTTTTTGACATACTTTTAAAATAATATTACTAAGAACAGGGTGTCCAAGCTATCGATGCCGCCACTTTGGCGCATTCTCTTGGGAAAACACAAAAGCTTATGGAACTTTATTTTTACCTAACTTGTTCAAAGCTGCACTAGTAAGAAAAAATTGAATCAATTGGGGAATTTGTTGTCCCAAATATTTAGAAAAGGCATGGAGCCCTCCTAAGAATCTGCACTGTGACCGACATCATAACAATTGCTCGAACTTTGGGACTCATTGAAACGTTTCTTTGCAAGGCTAGAAGGGAATTTGATGCCTTTAAAGGAGATTTTTAGGCAGCCGGAATGTGGGTTGAGGTCAAGAATGAAAGTGACTGTGTCTGAATACCGGAATTTGTTGTTAGAATCCAGCTAATTCTCAATGAGGACACAGGGAAGTCCAACAATGGAATTCTTCGAGGAGTCGGCTGGTCTGAGTCGCTGATCCCGTACTGTATTCACAATACGTTCGTTACAACTCATCTTAAATTCCTCTCAAAAGCTTCTTTACCAACTTATCCTCCCACTTCATCAAGACATGTTATGATTTTTCTCAGACGAGAAAATCTTTTACCACGACCAGAAGGTCAACAACAAGTGGTTGGCCTTTTGTACAGGAGGTTCCTCTCGTCATACAGATGAATTTCCCAGCCCACGGCATAGTGTTTGGTGTGGTTAGCTCCAAAGGCCACGTTATACGCCATCATATGTTCTCCCAAGGCCTCATGGTCAACACAGACGCATACTTGGGCGTGCTAAAGACCAAGGTGAAGCTTTGAATCGACATAGTTGACAGTGGGGGGCCTAAAATGTAGTACAACCTGCCACACATCGAAAAAAAGTATCAAATGGCTTTAAGACATTTTTATCGACTTCATCTCGCCGGATTTTTTGCCACCAAACTCGGTGGATCTGAATCTGATACTTTTTTTTTGTGTGTGTGGGGTGCAATCAAAAAAAAACCAACAGAATCCCTCGGAACACCAAAGAGGAACTTATCAGTCGGATTAAGAAGGAATTCTTGGATTTGCAAAGGGGTTAAGTGGCCAATGCCGGCTCGTGCTTTTGTGTGTTGCACCTCTGATCCAAATTTGGATTAGCTCCGAGATGTCATTATGACAGCGTGATACGCTATGGACACGACATTCATCGTCAAGAGTTGCCAAAAATACAAACAAAAAAAACACGTGGTTCTAATGGAAGTAAGAAAATAACCATATATGTCCACATGAGGCGAGTAGGGTACAAGTTATAACAAGAAAGGGGGTTTATAAATGACCCCTTGCTGTAGATAAATTCATAATTATCCGCGTAAATTTTTATCAATAGCATTATATTTCTATTTCAAACTATTTCCATAATATAAATTAAGAAACTGTAAAAAAAGATTTTGTATATTTAATTCAGACCTGTGTAATATTTTTGTGAACAAATACGTGATTAATTAATACATATATAGTTTTATTTCCATAAAATTTGCTTGTACTATTTGAACTTCGTCATGTACGACAGTTGTCGTTAGTTCAACAAAAAAAAGATCTTTGTACACTTAACTATAATCCAATTAATGTTTGACTAATGGGGATAATCAAAACATAAGCCACGTAAAAAAGTTTGATAAATTTAAGGATAACAGTGATTACATAACTCGAAATCATAGCATTTTTGGCATTTTGTACTTGAATTAAGATCAAATAACAACATTCCTTGAATATTATGATATATATTAAAGTACGAGTTCGGAGAAAAAAATAAGGTTATAATGACAGGTAATCTTGAGGATAGAACCTTGTTAAAACAGCCAAAAACAAACTTTTGACGGAAAAAAGACTAATTACTTAAGTATTTGAAATTAATCCGTGGAAACTCATTAAAATAATCTCACAAAACTCTAACATAGACACAATCATTTTCCTCATTACCATAACAAAGCAGCCAAGATTTTGAAACTGTTAATTTATTGCTCTATAGAATCAGGGGTATGAACTAGTCCTAAATTTTTTTTTATCCGTGCCCATTTTACGACGGGGCATTCATATTGTCCTCCATGCCAAGTAAATGTTCAATATTTTATTGAGAGATCGACTGATTTTCGATCAGCTCTGACATATAGAATTTTTGTGGTTATCGATTTCTGCAGATAACAAAATTTAATTAATGAGACTTTAAATAATAAATATCTACAAATTTGTTTCCTTCTTTTCTTTTAATAGAAGTTGAAATAGTCCAAAGATGGCAATTAACATTTTTTACTTTTTTGATCAGCTCTCAACGATCCAATCATAAAAAGTCATTGACCTGCTTATTAGTCAATATGAATGAGTCATAATATATTGAATGTAATAATTCAATACATTAAAAAGTGGAATCCTATATTTTTTCAAATATATTCTTAAGTCTAACTTTCTTTCAAACTCAAATTCGATTCATAGCTAATTGCAACTGCCCCTGTCTACACGGAAATTTTTTACAATATTTGAGAGTCCTTATTCAAATATATTTGATGAAAAAACTTATGATGGGAACTTATAATCATATATAAATAAATATATTTATTTATCAAAAAGTATTATCTATAATTAGATTTAACAGATATCAGATAGATTTAAGGATATTGTATTGAACTTTGGTGTGTCTATATCAAACCAGCTCCCAATTAATGGGCCCGAAGCAAACAGTGTTCCAAATAACTGTTCCTCGTCTTTTCTACATCAATATATTTGATAGTAATAACAAAATCAAAATAGCAAAGGATGTAACACATGGGCTGAAAAGTCCTGGTCTTCACAGATCGATGGCACTATTTTGATTTTTTATTTCACCTCATTTTCAGTTAGTACCAAATTTCCAAAGAGAGTTGTTTGTGCCAAGTGTGACGCTATTATTGTTATTTCCAAAATAGTGGATCAAAACAATTTCATTTTGTAATTTTACGAGACTTCTTGATGTGAAAAAATACTGTTCAAGAAAAAAAATCCCCCCGAAAAATCACCGAACTTGAACCATAAGTCAAATTTTTGTTCCAAAAGATTATTTATTTATAAGATATGTCCACTTTATTAAAGTTATATTAAGTAGGTTAAATGAGACTGCAATGATATAGAATTGTGTACATATGGTTGTTACAATCGTTGAAGCAATGCCTGAAAAGTGCAATTTGTTACACATAAACTTATGCATACCCACAGTGGAGTGTGAAATAATACGTAGAATGATAATTAATGCATATTTCCTCTTAAAATTTAATTTAAAAAAGGTAAATAATAATATATTTATATCCTTGCGTGTAAAATTTAAATTAAAACTACCTCCGGTTGTAAATTTAATATACATACAATGGCCTCATACATTGGTATGTTTATACATATGACTGATGTTAAAAAATGTTATTAATAATTCATTTAAAAGGCTGACAATGTAATTTCAAATATCCAGACTTGAAACTCATAATATTATATTTGTTCGTTTCCCACGTAAAGTTTTGAAAAATTGATTTGCATTAACTTTTCTTTTTTTCTTTTTTCAACTTGAAAAGAACTGTGATAAAAGTTTATTTTACTTTGTAAAAAAAAATGGAAAAACCTTGATATTTTATTTCTTTAAAGTAACATACATACCTACATATTTGAATGATAATTATTGAAGGGGTTTGAAGATTGCCAAGGTTTTATTCAATAGGTCTAGCGAGCATTTATTATTTCCCTTGATCATAAAATAATTTGTTTTATCTGAAAAGACAATATTTTGATAAAATAAAAACATCAATTTGAAACTTTTCAAAAGTCTTTTTTATTTTCAAAAATTTTTACTCTAAAATAAGACCATAGCATTTTAGTTTTTATGTTATGATCTTTGGGATCAATCCATTTACAATTTAGGGTAAATATGATTAATTTTGTTTGATCTTTGCTATTTTAAAGCCTTAACGTCCTTAACAAAAAAAAATCTATTGTTTTTTAACAGACCCCACAGGGTTTTTTTTTATAGTCCTCTACATAACAGTTCAGATATCGGTTCATGGTAAAAGGACATTTTAAAGAACCTGCATATTTTTTTATGCATTAAACAACTAAAAGAAAATATATTTCTATGCCTCGAAGATATGATGACTCAAAATGTGATCTATCAAACGGTCGAGCAGGAGGTTAAAGGATTTAAAGCTAGTTTGTTAAAATTTGCAACTAATCAGGAAATAAAAGTTACTGAAAAACCTTTAAAATTAAAAAAAAAATAAGGATTTGTAAAAGTTCTTAGTTCCAGAACTCAACAGCAAAGAAAATACGGTTTTTTTTTTTTTGTCTACGTTTTTCGACCTAAATTTAAGGATATCATTTTAAGACTGTATTGCAGGTTTCAACCAATAACTTCCCCTTCCCATTCAAATATAGGAAGTTTTCAAACAAGAAACTTACTCATTTATAGTAGGAAGTTGCTAAGTTGTTAGAAGGAAGTTAAATATACACCAAAACCAAATCTTTTGTCAATTATTTTCTATAATAAATTAAGTCCAATTTTGTAATCACACAAAATTCTATTTTTAAAAGTGACAAATATTTGTATATCCATAGATTCTAGAACCGTTTATCTGATATTCTTAAAAATTATATCCTTAGACTTTAGGCGGGTTACCACATCTATCCAGACTTTGTAAAAATGCGTGTATCAGTTTGGAACTGACCAGTAGACTAAGTATTTTTTAGGACTTTCCATATTATAATTTTCAAACCTCAAAAATTCTGCATTTCAAAATCAAGAGGTTCTGTGATTTAAAATGAAGTCGTTTGGATGAGAGAAAATGCCGCAAAAAATAAATTTTGGAAGCATAGGAGTAATTAAAGAATTGTAGAGTTTTGAAGATTATAATCTCGATAGATGTCTTAACCCGCCTTAATGAAGATGATATTTTTCCCATCTATTGAGGAGTCGGGTTGTAATATTTCTTCAAATACAGATCTAGACAGTAAGAATTTGACTCGACTTAATCTATAGAGTCATGTGCAAATATTATTTACTCTATACTATGCAAATGATTTTAAAAAGTTTCCTCCTCTTAATAATTTTAACTCTTTAAATCGATTGATCCCTGCTTTTGGTCAATTTTTTGTGTCGTTTACTGGTCCTTGAATTCAAGGAGCATTCAAGCCAAACTGTCCCTGTTTTTAGGAACACTTAAATATGAGTAAAAATAAGGCATAACGTTCAAAACACTCTAATAACTCAAAGTTTGTGCATTTAATCGAAATCATTATATATTACCTAACAATTAATTGAATGATTAAGGATAGTATAGGTCATGAACGTCGAACTATTTTCTTGTGAGAGACTTACTGGGAGCTTCCTGGCGTAGTCTAATACACATCGTGTGGGTTTAGAACAAATGGGAGCAAACATGTCAGATTTAAAATTTCACAACAAACATATTTTTTTTATTATTATTGTAGCTACATGTGGTCCTATGTCACACTGAGCTGTCAGATGTAGCCTGATTCAATACAAGCAGCTATTCCATGTCATACAGACTGTTGTATATAACTAGACAGAGTACCTATCAAACCAAAAGATTTGTAGGTCAGACAAATGAAGTTTCAATTAAAGACTCTATTTTTTAAACGTCGTTCTGTGAGTCAGCGGCACATGAGAGAGGATGCTGCCGCACACTTTTATTTCCTACGTCAATGATGCAAGTTGTCAAATATAACGTTTGCATATCAATAATAATTTAAGATTGAAAAGAGTTTAGCAGTAATACACTGTAAGGGTTCTAACTAAAATTTTGGAAATTGCAAAAACTCCACTATATATACTAAGTATTCCTGACGGAGGATACAGTCATGAATATTGAACAACTAATAAACACACCTTGAATGATGCTAATTGAGAGGACTTAATATGTGTATGCAAAAAATGGAATTCAAATATTATATATGAAAACTTAGTATAACTAATCATCTTTGAAGGTGATTAGCGTAGTAACCTTAAAACCCACAATAAAGGTGAAAATTTAGTAATTTATACAATATGCATATTGCTTAAGTATGCAGATTGTGCAAAGGATACATAAGTCAGTATTGAATCAACACCATCACAAATATGCCCTGCACCTTGCAAAGTACATAGTATAGGGTAGACCTTTAATATTCTAAAATGAATAATCATATTTAAAATGTTTATTTCTGTAATAATGAAAATAAAATTTTGCAGGAATAGTGATGAGTATCATGTGGCAATACGTGACTTAAAAAATTAAAATTGTCTCTATTAGAATAAATTAGAGTTTGAGTATATTAAGGAAGGCATCGCAACAGATTTTTCTCCCTTTTCTAATTAGGGATACTTTTAATGCTTCCAAATTTGGATAAGGCTCATGCAGGCTCTGTTTTCAAAAATTGACCAGATTCCAAAGTCTGTTGGATTCAAATCCATGCTCGAGGGAGGCCAAAAATATTGACTTCAAAAGTCAGAGACATGAGTGTTGTGTCAAGTTGAATGGATCTTTGTCTTTCTTGAAGTGAGAATGGTCTCATGACTGGATACTATTTTCTAAAATGGTGACCCGGAACTCAATGCTGTTTGACATGACAGGCCACAAAGATAAGGATTGTCTTACTTGACCTGCAAATGCAACCCTATAGATACCACTTGAGGGGTTTTTTTTTTCTTTTGGTTGATCCTTTTCTGTGATAAACCTAATTATTTTTCAAGTTAAATTACACCACTACAGAAAAAAAAATATCACGTAAACAATGTTTGGACACATGCCAGACTTCAACAGACCAGCAATTTTTGTATGTCTCTCATAAATGAAAAATCACAAAAAAAATGTTAAATTGCTAACTTTGTTCACAATTGATCAATAATTTATAGCAAAACTTTCTATAATGATATCGCTAAACTTTTTTGAATAATATATAAGTTGAACATTGTTTACAAAATTTAAGATCCACACACATTATAAATACATTAATTTGTCAAAGGAATCTTTCTCAACAGACAATGTTTGTACTTTTTGCCAAGTGTGTAATGAAGCCATATCCATTATATAATAGTTATCCGTTACTTACAGACAAGGGTCATCATCTATTTCGTCAATAATTGCCAAGACCCATAACCACAAGAGTCTAACAACCTTGGAACTTTTTTTTATTCTTCAAAAAAATAAATCATAATTTGTTGCTGATAGATATAATTAAGAGGCCCGTCATCTATTATTATTTAATTAACGGCACTATTTCCTTATTAGCCATTTAGCCTTTTTTTCTTCGCAAATCTGAAAATACATGTGTACCACTAATTACATTTAGATGTATACTTAGTAGTTGTACGAATAATATAATAGTTAATATTTATGTGGAAGAGAGGTAGGTTGCGTAAGTATGGTAGGAATTTGCGTGTGATATTTATTAATAACTTGTCAAGACATGAGATTGCAAATAATTTATCTATAATACATAGGTATACATATTTTATGTACATATAATAATTTTTGCCCTACCTGAAAAATAAGTACCTACATACGTATATACATTGAGGAATTGTACCTACTATTCCTTATTGGGACCCTTGTGGTGTTCAGATCTTATTAAATATTTAACCTAGGTATGTTACTTTGCTGTAGTCTTTGGAAACCCAAGTTTTAAAATGTGTCCATTTTCTTGTCAAAACCTTCTTCTTTTTTTTTTTTTTTTTTTCTTCTCCAACGAATATTCTTTATTTCTCTTCACTATTGTAAATAGTTAACCCTATACTAAGTGGTCAGACAAGGAAAACTGAAAAAGAGACCGCTTAGTCTAGATGATCTCTTAAAACCAAGTTCTTTATTTTCTAACTATTTGAAAACTGGATTTTGCTGATTAATGTGGTAACACGCGTAAAAAAATCGGATGTTAGACCAGGTTGGACTGAATCTAGTGTTTATTGGATTTTTCTCCAATATTTCATGAAATTTTGCTTCTTTTTTTTCCCAATCAAAGTTAATTTCTTTATAGAAAAAGTAAATCTAATTATTTGACCAAAATAAAAAAACAGACAATGATTCAATTCAAGGTCATTGTAGAAATAATAATGTTCATATTTGTTCGAAATTAAAATTCAAAAAAACATATACCCCTGAAAATAAATGAGATGAAATTTGAAAAAAGGTTCTGAACAATAATACTTTGATCTGAAATATCTTGTAAAGATAAATCGTTTTAAAATGGTCTCATTACCAATTTTGTATTGGGGGTCGTAGACCCACCAAAATGTATTTGCGTTAGGAATGTACAGTTGAAAATAATAAAGGTTATTGTTACTCAAACGATATGTCATTGAAAAGGGTTTTACATGTATTTATTAATTCGTACCTTTGATGGCGAGGAGTTAAATTTGGAAGTTAATCTCATTGTGATATATTTTGGCTAAGAGGTCATTGAAGTATCTATGTAAATGTTGTGTACAAGTTGTAACTGAGATAGACAATTTTACCAGTTGAAACTTGTATATAAGCAAATTGTACAAGTTACAATTTCTTTGTCTTAAATCCATTATTTAAATACAGCAGTCGTCATTTTAATGATCAATTAAATTAATTGATGTTCAAAAATACAAATAATATCTTTTTTAAATTAATTTTGAGTTATCAAAATTATGTTTTGGATATAAATATAAATGTTAGGTTTTGAGTTTTAAAATGTGCCACATAACCAAATTAGTAATGTTTTATAATTAAAAAAGTCAAAAACTACAATACTAATGTATCGACCACCCAAAAATATTCAATTTTTGGGTGGTCATCATCATAAGAACTGATAATTCTTCATTCAAAATTATTCATCTAATCTTTTAGACGCAGCTTGTAAAATTCGTTTTTATAAGTTATAATTTGTACAAAATCATAATCTCTACAGAACATATGTATAAACAAAGGTGAATAATCACGCTTTACCACTTATAAAAATAGAGAAACCAGATCCATTAATGACGAGCTGTAATATGATATTGTATTATAAAATACTTTTTATTTTACCAATGGCCAGATGTTTTCTTGACATAACAATCAGCTCAGACAATGGAAAGTGATGATATTTAATAGTCCTGAAAGATGAAGAATACTTAAGCATTAATCTTATTAACATGAGTCTGAGAGAGTTATAATTTACATTATATATGTAATATTTAAAGAACGAATACTTATTTATTTATATAGTAGCAACAATTATTTGGTTAAAATAATTCGTTTGATCAAATAAATGGATATTTTATACTATCGGAAATGGCTTCTTTTATTGTTTGTAATTACCGTTGTATGTATTTGTGACCTTTTCTATTTTGAGTTATTTTGCATTTATGTACATACATAGGAAGATGTGATTAATTATTTTTAATGACTTATGTATATCAAATTTGAAGAGAAGTTTAGGTTTAATAAGTGATAAATGAGGAATCCAAACTCTGTACAAATTTGTTAATATCAGTTTTTAAATACGATGAATCTCCATTTTGAAATTCAAGGATATTATTTGAATTTTAAAGTACAACATACATATAGAGTGTTTTCACCGAGATCAAAAATTGTATCATACACGAAGAAAATGCTGTCTAACTGGCTCATAAATGCTCAAATTTCTAACAAATATCTAAACTACATCAAATGGCTTTAAAAATATAAAAAGACTTAACATTTTCATTGAATTGACCTGATGTCAATTATGAGCACTAAAATTTGAATAAAATCTAATTATCCATGAGTCGGATACATTTTTACAATGAATTTTGTGCTGGTTCGATTAGGGACAATCGAAAAGTAGAAAATATTAGAAAATTACCAGTTTAAAAAAATTATTTTAGCAACTTTTCAATAGCCTTTTGAAGAATAAGAAATATATTTAATGTCATTTTTAATTGAATATATGAGAGTACCACTGATATCTTTTGCTTACTTAGGAAAACAGATAAAGGTAAAAAGTTTACATCTTGCTACTTTGATGAAGAGCACTCCCAAATGTTATCCATTACAATATTCGTAAACGCATAGGAAGGGGTAAAAACATTGGGGATCGTCCTCACTATGAACGGCCGGTCAAACTTCCTTTAAGACCAAAAATAAAAACATTTAAAGAATATCCAGGAATGTCCATGGTTGAAGTTGCCCAGAGGAAGTCCTTGTACGCCGCCTCCGTGGAAACTTCTGTCAAAACTGTTGGGGTCCTTGAGATATTTAGAAAATCCTTTCCTGTCTTAAAGGTACAGGAAATTCTGTTTCGAAATTAGTCGTTGCCGATTGAATTCTTTCTCAGATGAGAATAAATTCGATATTGATCCGGTCATAAATCGGGAAAATAGTCGGATCAAATGTAGCTCTAATGAAATTCACCACATGAGGAAATAATGTTCAGTATCGATGCTAGGTGTTGTAGAACAAAATGTAATCAATCTGGTTCAATTTTTAGTAACTGACTACTTGATAATCTAGGAGAAAAAGGTTATCCAATAGGTATACAAATCAGTAAGAAATCTTGAAAGTTTAATCGAGTATTCTCATACTTCTTTATACGACAAATATTGTGGTGAGTGGCAAAATATATGAACATTTGATTCAAATAACCTTGACATCCACAGAGCCTGAACCAATCTATATGTGAGCAAATATAGTCCAGTGGCGTCAAATACTCCATAGTAATATTATATACCTGAATACAAATGTCAACAAAAGGTGGAGAAAATTACCAAGGGCTATATTCAGAATGTTTATATATTACTTCCCACCATCGTCTGGAGGTCATTATTGAGGCCAATAGAGATCAAAATAATAATTAAAGATACTTTAAATATGTCAAATAAATTTATATAATTTAAACAAAAGTGTGTTACATATTTGGATATTCATTTTTCATTGCAACTTTGTGGTATGTAAAACAATATTTTCACCACTCACGACTTGGAAGTAAAATAATATAGCTTTCGGATTGGTACAACTCTAAACATTATAATTATTCAAACTATAATCAGTTCACAACAGGCGTCCTCAATATTTGAACTACCATTAGACTCATATCATCTTACTTACTAATGTAGCCTTTTTGTTTGTGTATTATAAATATGTATATAACAAAAACAGGCTCCTGAAAAATAAACATGTAGGTTTTTTGGTTTTCTCAGGCATAATTAAAGTATTATATGTCTGCATTGTTAGACATACATAAGTACATATATGTACTTATAGTAGTATAAAACAATCTTAGTAAGATGTGTATGTTATACTTTTCCTTTAAGACCATTGACTTGACAACTAATTTATCCATTATGAATAATAAAAAAATTTAATGAAGTGGAAAAAATAAAAGTATTGCTCAAATATAAGATTTGTAGGAACTGCCATATAGATGTTTTAAAGTTTTTTCGTGTAAATTCTATTATGTCTCGTTCAATCCAAAAGTCAGCTAGAATGATTTTTTTCAAAATTTACTATGCATCATATTTGTATTCTTTGACTAATTATTCTGCATTTAAATCAACAAATTATTTTGATTAATCATTTGAAAGTGCTGCTAGTTGCAAATATTCAATTTCATATTGAAAGAATGGGAAAATGATTTATTACATTTCCAAGACCATATCAGATTTAAATTAAGTCTCCTTAAACAAATGAGGATTTTATATTTAGACAAAGTTACTTCCATAAATTGGAAAATAATGCTTATAATTAGTCATAGAATGTGGATGAAATATTAGGCAGTAAGTATAATCTGTATATGATTTGGGATTTTTTTTCTTTCCTTGAAAAATTCAGTTAATGCATTACATGATAAGTAGTATTTATTATGTTAATTTAACATTTCAGAATGTCCATTGAAGAAGAAGTTCCCATGGCTCCTGAAGTTGATGATTGTGAAGAAGAACAAGATGTTCCTATGGGAGATGAAGACGGAGCAGAGGTCCCTGTCCAGCCTCCTCGTCGACCAACCCCTAACATAATGACTTGGCTTCCCAGAAAGTCAGACTATGAAATAGTTCAAGTCATTGCAGCAGATGAAACCTTTGAAGAAAAAGTGGATCGACTCCGTGAGGCAATCGAAATAGCTCAAGCCACCATCAAGGAAGTTGTAGACGGTGTTGAATATGGTTTCGAGGAAAAGATCTATAAAACAATGGATATTGGGCAGGTAATAACAAAGTAAAATAATAACAGTTCAAACAGGATTAATGAATTCATTTGCACGCTCATGAAATCTCCTTAGTCATTCTCATCTCAATAAATTGAGTATTTAGTCACGCCGCATATATATGTAAAGCTAATGAAGATGAACTTTATCTTCTTTTTTTTTTTTTTTTTTGCTTGCATTCTAACAACCGCAAATAATTTTATCAATTACTTCAAATTATATACACGTATATGGCTTTAAATAAATACGGAGGTAGGTATGTACATAGTAAATGGAATGAGGCATTAATGGGCTGGTTATAACCCCACCTATTTATGACTATGTACGTACGAGTAGAATGTATTGATGCCCCCGACCATATGAGTCAATTAAATCCTTTTGAGGCACACATGATTTATATAAGAATATCTCAGCCATTATCAATTTGTAATAAAATTATTGATTATATCAAAGGCATAGATGTAACGAGTACTTATTTTGATTTAATATTTAAGTATTGATATTGTTGATTGAATAAACGTTAGTAGATGTATTAAAACTAGATACTTATAATCAAAAAATATGTATTAACAATCTTTTATCAAAGCAATTTTGTTGTCCTATTGTTAAGTAAAAAAAACTCTGAAACTATATTTTTTTAAATAACATATGAATATGATTAATGAAAATAAATAAATGAATTCAATACAGATTAATAAAACTATTAATACTGTAAAACCTTAATTCTGGGGCGCCTGAACGAATACATAAGTGAGGGCCATTTTAATAAAATCACGCAACCTTTTCAAAGTTATTATTATGTTTCCAATGCATATCACTGCGTTACCTTGCTAACAAAAAAATATATACTATATATATGTCAGTCTTAATTTATTAAATCCAGTCCACTCTTAGGACCGCTACTATCTGCCCTGGGAACTTCTTCTGACGGTCTTTTAGACAATCAGTACTAGAAGTAATTAAAAATGAAGAAATAAAGTTGAATGACGTCATCGAGAAGCAAACTTTACAATTTTTAGAACTGATATGCGTTCCCAGCAATTATTCAACTTCTAAGTTTTTCGGAATGAAAGGTTGTGTGACACAATAAAAGTAATTTATTTATAAAGTTGTAAAAAAATATGAAATTAGACGATACATTTTTTAGTTGCAACCTGAAGTAGTTTTTTTTTTTTTTCAATTATTTTATCCTAATTGAGGAGGGAACATCTAATTATAAATTGTGTAAACTCATGCTTACATATTTTTAAAAATCTGTCAACTTTAATCAATATTATGAATTACTCTAGTATAGATATCCTTTTTCAGTCTATATAAATCATAAATTAAGTTCTAGATATAAAAACGTAAGTAAACTTGACCAAATTTCCGGAAAAAAGTAACCTAACTCTGAGATCCCACCCTTGGAGCTATGACAAAAAAACCAACCCGGTTTTTGGCATAATGACACCCCACCCCTATTTATGTAGAACATGTTCCCAAAGTTTCATATTCATAAGAGCTGGGTTTTTTTTTATTGTTGATCAAGTAATTGCTAGTGTATTTCAAATTTTTATTTTTAAATCAAAATTGAGGTTATTAAAGAAATTAAATATTATTATCTTGACTTCATTTTTAAAATCCTCTTACTTCAAAATAGTTAGGTACCAAATTTCAAGAGGTTAACTCTTTTGGATCAAAAAATACACAAGAAAAAGAAGCGTCGGATAAAATGACAGGAAAACGATGTTGAAAATTTTGTTTTGAGACGTGTATCTATACCTCATAAACGACTCAAAATTATGGGCTGAAATTTGGCACACTTAGTTTACTCATGAATTTGAGGTTGTGTGCCAAAAATCACCCAAATCTGAGGGGTATGGTGGCACTCCCTATTTGATTTGACATCTATTATTTCTTACGTTCCTTAAGTCCCATATGGCTCAAGGACAGACACTTTACTCTTTATTAAAATCGTATAATTTTTCTGTAGTTTCGTGACCCCCAACAAATTAGTTTGATTAATTAAAAAATAAAACTAATCCCTATGTCACCGAAGAACAACTTTTCTTACTGTATGAGACAAACAATGGGGGAATGAACTGCAATTGTTGGTCCTAAATTAAGGAGGACCTTACCCCTCGAGAAAAATAAATTATATATGTGACAATTTTTTTAGATAAGTAATTAAATTTTGTCTTCAATTATAATGAAAAGTTTATTTGAAATAAGAATTAAATAAAAATTCTATTTAATACATTGAAATTGCTTCTAAAATAATTTATATTATTAACAAATTTGTTAAATTGGAAGAGATGTAATTAAAGATAATGTGGATAAAAATCAAATACTAAAGAATACAGTAACAACGAATTATACTTGCAACAATGAGGTATTATTGATTATTTTTTTGTTGCAAATGAGAATCCTTCGTGAATAACTGTTCAAAAAAAATATTAAAAATGATGACTCACATTTGTAAAACAATTCAATTATGATAAAACATATGACTCTCAAATTATAGTTTATTTTTAACGAATTGTTCATACGTCTTTATGCAATAAAAACATCCCAGATGTTTCTTTTTGTCTGGCTTTACCATATTTGTCAGCTTAGGAGTAACTGTAGCACGTTTGAAGCCTACCTAGTCAGCCCATCCATGTAGCACAAATCGAAAATATCACGCAAATCTCTTTGAACTATCAAAAACACAAATGATAATAAATTTAAGCAGATTGCATGTAAGACCTGTGAAGCGGACATCTGCATCTTATTAAATGGGGGGAGGGGTGTCACGATTTTAAATAATTATTATCTATATTATGTACCATCAAATATTAACCTTTTTCATCCAAATGATTATGTAACAATGTAATAAATTAGAACATGATCAAATTATATTATGATTCTCTATTTTATAGGACATTGAATCCCTATCAAAACTTCACAAAGACTGTGACTCTAATCCAGATGCTCCAAAATTTGCAGATATTCTCAAAAAATGCAAAGTCGGAATCATTTCCCTTCAAAACTATTTAAAACAGGCAAATGTCCTTGAATTTGCAAACAGCATTCATCAAGAGAATCTCTTTAAAATGGGTCTAAGCGTTGGCTTTGGAGATTGGTTGAGAGAGGCCGAGAAACGAGTTGTAGAAGCGAATAAAACGGAGAAACCCAAGACGTTTGACGAAGCTAAAGCTTTGGAAGTGATGGTTTGTGCTTTTTTAAAAGAAGTTGTCAAATCCAATAAGAAGTTGAGTGAAATTCAATTGGCCGCAGATAAGATTAGGAGTAACTTTGAAGCTCAGGATGCTATGGCCAAGTTGTCTGAGCGATATTTCGTCCTTTGTAAAAAGGCAGAGCACCAGTTTAAAACCATTCAGAATCTCCTTGTAGAATGGCAGAGACTAGATGAGTTTATGGTAAGTATCGTCATTGATATAGACATATATGAGTATTTATAACCTGGAAAATATTGGTTGAATATTTATTAAAGAAATCATTTCAATTTTTCTTTTGTTTTTCCTCAAAAAACAATTGTTTAATGCAAAAAAGGCATAAATTATAAACTCATCTTATTTTGAATTGTTAACAATGAGTGCGTCTACGTGATGTTCATGAAAATTTGAACTCAATCAAACTATGCGAAATAAACCAACTAAATAAACGTATCAATCTCACTAGAAATACCCAATTTTCAAATTGGAGTTTAAGACCGACTAATTTAAATGTATTTGTTTATCTAAAATGATTTACATCATCGATGATTCAGTATTAGAGATATTATTTTCCCACTAATGTGAAAATGTTAAATGTGTTTTTGTGTAAGCTATGGATAAGACGACTCAAAAACAATAAATGAAGTAGTAAAACGTCCTTACTAGCTTAAGTAGATTCGTTGTTGACGTGAAATATTTTCACTCCAAGGTATGTCACTTCTTATGATACCCCAGATAAAATCCCTTTATCATTTTTAAACGTAACATATGCAGTATGATTCCCTATGTTGATCCAATCAAAAGGATTAATTCAAATAGGTTGCTTATTTATTCATATACAAATACTCTACCGGACAAAAGTAAGTGTCGTGTACTAGACAACTACTTTCTAAAAATATTGATAACGTGGTCTTCTGTTCGTCAATTAATCTATAGCAAGGTTAATAGAAATAAATGGTTAGACCATCATTTATCGGGCTTGCTAGAATTTTCAATTTGATGTGTCGTACCAACTGCTGGACAAGACAGGCAGATTTTGACAAAAATACACAACCACTCATAGTCCATGACGTCACTATTAATATAATGTTCAATTTAATGTATCGTACTAAGTACTGGGCAAGAAAAACAGATTTTGACAAAAGAAGCAACCACTCACACACCATTACGTCAATATTAAAAAGCGTGGGGAAGTTAAACATATTAGTGATAAGAATTCCGGCTCTTTCGGCACGGCTCTCTAAAAAGATTTTTTTTTGTTGCATAATTTACCAAATTATCTTTATTTTAGAAAAGAAATCCCCTCAAAAAAATTCTCCTATTTTTGCTTCAAATTTCATCCTGACAAAAAAATTTTTTTAATAAAAAGACAAGAAATCCATCATTTGGAGCGAGCCAGCTCATAGAGCCGTTACGTTTGCTCACGACACATCACTATATGATATAGAAATACAAATATATATATCCGCACTTTTAAAGTAATATTATTATACAGTATCGAATAAAATAATATATGGATTTTAAGTTATTATAAAGTACCTATATTTATAAAATTCATTTAAAGAATTCTGGATAAATAATATGACAATAATGGTCTTCGAGGACTTAAGAGATTGATGGAAGCTGGTATGGTCAACTTATTTAGTTAATTACCAGATGATTTCGGGCCTTTTTTCTATTCCTATGAAAGATTATGTGATACAATATTTGTAAGAACTAGTATTGAGACACGGTCCAGCACCTAATTTTTTTTTTTTTTTTTCGGTTCAGTCTTAAGTGATTTTTTCTAGACCGACTTGTACCGATTGTTTTGGTCCAACTTTATGGGCCGATTTTTTTCGGTCTCATATAATATGAGAGACCATTTTTTTTCTAAATCAACTGTCATTGATGTTTTCAAAAAATCTCAAAAGTACACGATATATTCTAGAACAAATACTGTATTTATATATGAAACTAAGTGATCAAAATCAATCCCGAGCTATCTCTGTTTAAACTTCGTATGATATCATTGTACTTGAAATGACATGTTATAAGAAACTTATAACTAAAATCGGTCTAGGCAGATTTTTTTTGGGACCGAACTAAACCAAATTTACAAGACTTATCTAGACCAAATTTTATATGAGACCGGTCCAGGCAGAGTTTTTGTTGGACCGAATGAATTCGGTCCAACAAAAAATATACCAATCTCAGACCGGTCTAGGATTTCCGGACCGAACCCCAATATGTCTACTCTTGCTTTTAATTATTACTCTGAACGTTAATTTGTGTAATTCCAATTCAATCTATCTACTATGAAATAAAGAAGAGTCCAACAGTGGTATGAATGTCGTAATTTGAATAATAATATGTTAATTTAGCGCCTTTTCTCACTTTCTTTGTGGAAGAAGAAAGTGTTAGAGATACATTTAAAATTCTGAAATTACACAAGTCATTCAATAGAATGATATCATAATTAAATAACCACCCATGACGTCATTTATGTAATTTTACTGAAATATATTAAAATAACGTGACTTGAGTATATACTTAGTTACATAAAAGAAATCAATGAGACAGTTTTGGGTCTAATTGCGACATGAATACTTTTTCTAATTCATGGTGATATTACATTTTCATTTCATACTCTTTTGAAACCTAATCGACATATTAAATGTAGGACTATATACAAACATAGTTACTGGAGTTAAATTGAACTTCCCATTGAAAATGAATGGAATGACCAATCATAATTATATTTGTATGATCCAAGATCTATTTGAGAGATCAAAGTATTCTCGTGCTATCCTTAATTATAAAAATATACATTTAATAGGAATGCTTCCTGATTCAAAAAATGTAAGAAAAAGGCGTCCACATAAATTAATTGATTCCATTAGATTGATACTGTGTTCTGTGTGCGTATAAGTTCCAAGGGGATTCGTTAATCAGAAACAATGAGAAGCATGATCTCATGTATTTCCAACTGTAATAAAAAGTTTTTATTATCACATAATCATTTGTGAGTGAGCAGGGATTTTTTTGTAACACAAATTATCTGAAACAGATTCTTCATCCTTTTAAACTTCATTTTCTCGTTATTAATTTTTATAATGCTCCTGAAACGCTCAGATAGAGTATGTGGTATTTTGTTGTTTTGTAATAATATCATCTAAATAAATTTTTAGTATATTTTACAATTAATAATCAAGGTTTGGTGAATATAGAAGTAGGAAAGTAAAGCTCTGAAAAAGTACAATTTCAGTGAGCGTAAAATCCAATTCGTATAAAAAATAATTCTCGTCAAGAAATTGTATTGATGTTTTAACTATGATATCAAAAAGTTGTATCGTAGTGAGACCCTATACTAATATTGAATAAATAAATAAACATTTTTTCTCCAAAAACCTACAAGCTCCTACAAGTATTGTTGTTGACCATGAAATAAAAATCGTGTCGTTTTTTGTACGGTACGTTTTACCCCAATTCACTAACTGCGTTTGAAAAAGGATATTTACTAACGAAAGGTTAATCAAGTAAATAAATAACTCATAAAAAGATGTGTTTCTGATACATTTAATATGTCTTCACTCCATAAAGGATGGTAAATTTACATAATATGTAGATAGATGACGTTTTCATAATAGGAAGCTTAAATTGCATGTTTTTTTTTTAAAAAGAACTCTGCTTGGTTCAAGGGCATTTTGGTGGAGATGGCGGGAGGAAAAATAAGAAACATGTATGTATATATAAAGAATAGGCCTACAAGCCTAATGATCCGACTAATAATATGAAAATAATAGAAACCATTAGTAATAATAATAATACTAAAATGAAATGGATGATCCCAGTGCTTCATCCGATGACTGAATGTAGATCATTAACTATGTATGTTCTTTTATTCATGGATATTTATGGGTTAAGTGGACAGAGAGGATAATGAAAGATTAATCATAGATGTTTTTTTTTATTATTTACTACAAGGCTCATTTTTCATGATAATCCTTATAAAAACATCCATGTTGAGAATAAATGCTAAAAAAGTAAGACCAAGAATTTGAAGTGAAGAAAAAAATTATTTAATTTCAATACAATATGTAGTCTTTTTTTTTTTTTTTTTTTTTTTATTCAATCAAAACAACAAATAAATTTGTTTTTATCACAGATTTAACGTTCGAATTTGATGGAAATTGAACAAAATCCATATGCAGGGATTTTGAAGCTAAGTGGAGCCAAAGCGTAGAGTAGAAATAATTGAAGAATGTTTGTCATATTGTAATGATGTTTCATTAAATAAACTACAAGCAGCTATGGCATGAAGGAAATAAATACAAATCCTACACTGTAACTAACAAGAACATTTTTAGGTCAATCCTCAATTATTCTCATAATTTAACTTATTACTCTCCGGTAAATTGTGACTCTTGATTACACTCTAATATGAAATATTATCCCCTTAATAATTAAAGATTATATAGGATAACAAATTTATAAAATAAAAATAAAACACTTCTCAGATTACGAACTGCTAAAAACCTTGCACGCTCTAATATACTTAAAATTTAGAACTCTAATAAATTCTCTCAAAAAATATATATAAATTTAAATAAGTTGTGTGATTATGGTGTTGATAATATTTGTTCCCACTTATGAATGAGTTTGAATGCATATTGAATAAAAAAATAAATCCACTGATTGGGAAACATTTGCTAGGGAATTATTTTGAAAACATGGAGTCAATTTTCCATTTCGAAAATAGAGATGAAGTGAATTACGAAGAACAAATGCCCTTGCTGTGTTCAATTTCTCTAAAAGTGTTCATCTAAAAGGATACGAATTTTAAATATATTCAGACTTATTGATAGTGATGGGTTAACATAAAACCAATATTGAAAAAAAATAAAGAAAAAGTTAAATTCCCAAAGTAATTTTTACTCCACTATTTTAACGCAACCCAATCATTCATATATTTATATGAACATTTTACGAGTGTTGAATTCAAATTTATTGGATCCTTTAAATTATTCAATAACGTCATCAATTTGATGAAAGAGACTTAATTTAGACCCGTCTTTTAAATATAATATTAAATATCAATTTTTAGTTCTTTAATTTGACAATTTATATTTGTTACTTTAAGTTTTATTTGGGGTGTCTCCAAAAGATTAGTCAGAATAATTTGTGCGTCGAAATAAACGATAATTATTCTTCATTTAGTAAAGGAATATAATCATAATTCAGACTCAATTTTGAGAAAAATCATACGTACCTCATATTTTGCAATCTACGAGTAATGGAAATAAATTATTTTTTAAATTGCAGTTTTAAAAGTACAACATTTTGACCGTAATTTTGGAACTATCTTAGGAACATAATTTAATAAGACTCTTCATATCATGATTTTCAAGTCTCAAAAGGGTTCTTATTTCAAAATATGAGGTTTTTTAACCACAAAAGATAATTGTTTATTCAAGGAAACCAAGCTGGACAAGAACTCCGAATCCCTCTTTGAGTTGTGCCCTCCATTTCCTACTTTCCTGGAGAGGTCTTCTTTATCATTCTTTATATTAACCACTTTGAAAACCAGGCTGGTGGAGCACTTTACAATGACCATAATACCCGCCAACTCAACTTCAGAACTAATGCAAGAACCGACAGTCTTAAAAACCAGCACTAAGACTTATAGAACCGCTCCTAGGACTTGACTGAACTGGCCCGAATAAATAAGGACCGACACAACACTACTTTGTTCTTATCAATGTTTTGTTCTATCTATTGCATGCTTAATACCGGAATATGTTTAAAGGACGCAAAGTGTCATCAAGATATACAGGGTGTCCACGATAAATTGGAACTACTTTAAACTTCATCCAGATCCATAATGTGGATATTCGGAGTTAAATCATACTAATATAAAAGGTTGCGTGAACAATACACTATAACTTCCACCACAATTGTTTTGACAACAAACAATCGTCATCATGGAACAAGCAAGGAGAGACGTCATTCTCGAATTGGCTCGCGCGGGACGCAAGCCCTCTGCTATGTACAAGCTTCTTAAGTACCCCAAGACCACGGTGTACCGGGTCTTCAATGCCTGGGAGGTTGAGGGGAAGGTCTGTCACAAGGCCCACAACATGAGAAGTGACCGAATCCGCACTCCCCGCTTCCTTGAAGGCCTCTGGAAGTCCATCAAGGTTTCGCCGGGGACTTCCTTGCCCAGGTTGGCCAAGAACCGTGGAGTGAGCAAGCAGCTGGTCTCCAAGGCTGTGAATGAGGACCTCGGGTACAGGTTATACCGAATGGCCAAACAACCCATCCTCACGGCATCCATGAAGGCCACCAGGCTCACCAACGGTAAGCGTCTCCTGAATGACCTGAAGAGCCATGGAGGAAGAATCATCTTCTTCTCCGACGAGAAGAACTGGACTGTCGACAGAAGCTACAACTTCCAGAATGACAGGTGGCTTGCCAAGGAGAGAGAAGAGGTCTTCACCACAAAGTTTCCGGGCTCCATTACAAGGGAGTGGAATGCTGTCGATTCTGCTATAGTCATCAGGGCATGCAAATCCTTTAGGGGCAGGATGGAGAAGATGGTGGCTGCTGAGGGAGGACATGTTGAATAAATTTATTGTTTAATATCATGTCTAACTTTTTCATATTAAGAAATACACTCCAAATTCCATTTTTATCAAGCAGGTTGAATTTTAAGATATATCCAATTTATCGTGGACACCCTGTATATGTCGTCTGTAAAATATTTTTTTAATAAATGACAAAGGAGTTTCTTGTGGAGGAATCGTATTATTATTAATAGTAATAATAATGGAATTGGCTTTATGAAAAATGAAAACAAAGCTGAATTACTCTTCTTATTTGTTTTTTATTCATCTTGAAGAGGATGATGAAGGAAACAGTAGATAGAATGTGGCATAGTTTTGTTTCTGTGTGGTACACACGTTGGTACATTATACATAATATGTAGTAGAAGTTTATGCGTAGGATGTGTGTGTATATGTAATTTTTTGTACCTCTTAATACTACATACATTGAGTAGAATAAATTATAAATAAACCATTTCATGACTCTACTGAAGGTTACAATCCATTACTCTCTAAGGGATCTGAGAAACTATTCTTCTTATATACCTATAAGAAGAAGAGAAAATGCCAACTTTTCAAATATATATACCATCAAGCTAACGAAGGGTTAAAAGTCCCTTTAAACTTATATACAGCAGACAGAGTTCACTCTGAGTTCATGGAATTTCTCTCTTGATAATCATTACTACTACCACCAACAATTTGTGTAAATAACTTTAAGGGTATTTCTTGCATTTGCTGGTAAATATATTCATGGTTAAGCAGAGCTTGGTTAAACGTCTATTACCCCACTACTATAATGAAATAACGTGTATCTACTTGCATTATTTCTTGAGTTGATTTTTCTCATGCAATAGGTGGTGAGAAAACTAACGAAATAATCCGGATTATAGAAAACAAACTACAAAAAGCTAATAACTATTTGGTTTTAAATATATAGTCGTAAGAAGGCGCAAGGATATAAAAGAGTCTGTCTCTTAGGTTCACCACCCCTGTTAATCCTATTCATCTTGCCACAAAAGCAATTGAGGTTTTTACAATCATTTTTTCCTTTATAGTATTAAGTGCATCATCCATTTTCTCTTTTCATTACCGATATATAACTCTACTGGAAAACATTCAGCTATTATTGATTTTTATTTACATATGTAGCTACATTTTTATGTATTAATTGGACATCAAAAGTGAGGAAACTTTACTTCTGAGTACTCTGATTGCATGGTTTAATGTCAGTTGTTGTTGTTGCCTAAATGGTTTTATTAATTTACTATTTAGTCGATTTTATTTTAGAGGAAGTAAGAATTTTTGTAGGAAAATTAAAATTACTCTGTGGCTATTGTTTCTTATTTCTTCGAAAAAGTAAACTCCTAAAAATTAAGTTATTGAGTTGAGAGACATTTTATCTAAAGACATACTTTAATTTTCACGTTTTATATTGTCTTAAATTATATTTAGCAATGGGTTTAGTCCTTTTTTTCTATTATTATATTTCATTATTTACCCGGCTACAGCTGAAATGAAAACGGGTAATAAAAGCGCCCTCAAACAATATTTATATACATCTATCTATGTCTTTGGAACAAAAACAATTTGAAAAATCTATTAGCAGTCTGGTATCATTGTTTATAGGTAAAACCTTTTCCTGTGTATGTGCCATAAATTCAGTTAGGCCAAGGGGGGTAATAGATATGACTTTTCATACGGTATCCCCACTACATCATTAACAATTACCATGCATTTTCCTATCAGTTGCTTAATTTTTCCTCTGAATGTTGATTTGACAAAAAAAAATGATCTTATTAAGGAATGGATATTCCTACTTTTAAATAGATAATATGTACTCCAACAATGTTGAAGAGAATGAAATAATTGGCTAGCTATCATTTAATTTCTGACATATTTTCTTTCTCATTTTGGAGTAAGGGTTAATAAGGGCAATGAAGATTGCTATGTGAATTTGAATGGTATTCAAATTGACCAGATATTATCGAAAAACAAATGTGAGCATTCCTTGAACATACTCCAGGAGATATAAGTCAATGACTTAGTTTTGTGCAGGTTTTGTCTTCTGTATATTTATCTTCCTCTATGATGAGTTTATATTAATATCATGATATTTATTATAGGCTTTTTTTGTATTCATATAATATTTTTTTTTTTCCTAGGAGCCAACAGATCCTTTCAAAATGGACGACTATCAGACCAAGCAATTTGTCGTATTTTTAAGAAGCTATGCCGCGTATTTTGCATAAGTAAAAACTTCAACAATAATATTTTCTATAAAAGTATACGTATATTGTACTTATTTCAAATGGTCTTTGTCTGGACACGAAGAAATAATTCCATCCCGGATTTTGATACTTTGTTCGAATTATTGCTGTTTATTTGATTAATCCTTTATCAGAATAAAAATATACATCCAACATAAGTCTTATTGATCACCTGCTTACATAACCAGTATATTTGTAATCTTTATTGATATTTATATTAAATAGAATGAACTTCAAAAAGAAGAAATTTGTGACAAATGACAAATTCAATAATTTTTTTAAAAAAAGCATCGGAACAAACAGGTAGTGAAAAATCGGGCCTTGTCTGTCATACAAATTGAAGTATTTATGTAAAAAATGATTCAACAAAGATTTTTTCCCTTTAATTTTGTGTGATTACACTATGTAGCTAATGAGGCATGGGAATGGTCTCTGGCTAAAATGCCCATTTAAGTCGTCAACTGCAATAGGTTTTGCCTTTAAAGTATTTTTTTTTAAATTAAAGTACAGTTACAATTCATAGCCATATATCGATGTAAAATGACTATATAGATGGAAATTAAAGGTAATAACAATTGATAAAAACATTGAAGCATTCAAAAAATTAAATATTGATTCAGTTGTCTCAAATACAATTCCTACAAAATGTATCTAATCATTGAAAAATAAAGTAAAATGAAAGGTGAGATTTGGGAGCTAATATTTTTTTTGCATTTTTTTAAGCTGTTCTATATTATAGCTAAAACTATAGAATAGGTATTATACTATTACGTGAAAAAAAGTTAGATTTTGATATATATTTTGAGTCGAGCTTGTTTAGAATTTGTTTAAATCCCAATTTAAACATATTTCATATCCAATGGTTTTTATTAGTATTTATTGATTAGATATAAATAATCTAATCGACTTATTTATAATTAATTTCTATGCTGTTTAATTACATATTAATTAAATCCTCCAAAAGACAATTATAAGTTATACGTAAAAAATAAATCAAAATAAATTTTTTTTGACAGCAAATTCTGTTAAATAGTGTTATTTATGTTTTACTAAGAGTATATATACAACAAACTTATAATTTTATTTTCAGATAGGGTCAAAAGTAAGTTGGACCAGCGTTCAGATAAATTAATTAGTTCCTCAAAGAAATAAGAGTAACTTGGAAATTTGGTTATCAGATTTGAATGTGCTTAAAGTGAATAAATCCATTCTAAGGGAATGATAGATGTAAAATTTAATCATTTTTGACTCGAATAACAAAAGTGTCAAAGAATTGTATACTTGAGTTTAACATCAATTACTTGAGAATTTATTTTGAATATAAGATACTTGAAAAGACTTGTAAGGAAAGCACTTCAAGTAACGAAATATCAATTTTCAATATCGAAGGAAGTTCATATAATTTAAAATGTTTCTATTAACAAAACAGATATATGATTTTTTTGTAGTTTAATTATTTTTTCTTCCTATTTTTTATCAACTAAAGGCTATTTACTATATTAGTTTAATAGTGATGAAATAAAAGAAAATGCATTTATAAAAATCGTGTAATGAATGTCTTATTCATCAATTATTATATTAATGGCTTGAGATTTTTGATGGGATTTTTGTAAAAGAGCAAGGAAAAGGCGGAATTGAGGCATTAGGTATTAACGAATTAAGGTCCATGTCAATATCAGCTGCCTTTTATAGGATTTTGTCGGAAGAAAATAAATTACTGCAAAAATAAAGTCCTAACAGTGAACTGCAAAGATATTCGACAAATGAAGTGGCATTCACCTTCTAGAACAATTATTTTGCAAAGAAAAATGACGAGTATTATTTGGATGAGTTACAAAGATAGGAGTTTCGCTGGGAGAAGTGTGTAGAGTAACATTAAGACTATGTTGAAAAATAAATTTTAAAAAATCAGAAAAAATTTATAGTATCTTTGTTAGGTCTGAAAATTTTTAGACTACCCACGTAAATCAACCAAAAAAATATTTCTGTTCCTTCGAGCGTTCGTTAAACAATAACTATTCTAATCTATAAAAAATGGCCCTTAGTTTGTCCAAAAAATAAATAGGAATGGAAAGTGTTCCATGTTTAGAGGATTTATTGAGGTACTTGATCTTCTTAACAACTTTTGATCCAGTCATACTTTAAAAGTAATTTCGTTAAATCTATAAAACAATACTTCTTAAAATATTTTTTTGTCATTTTATTTGTAACAGGAATAAAGGATCTTATCATTTTGAATGAAAAATATATAGAATGACCTATGAATGGATTCTAGACCTGTTTTTTTATTTATTTCTACATTAACATGCAATAAAGCTCTACCAACTTGAGTTAAGAGTGCTTGTAGACTAGCAAATTAATTATTTTTTCCACATTTTTGTTAATAAGTAATCTATTGACTCCATGTTATATTAAAATAATCTAATATTTCTAAAAATACTTCTAATTAGTTTCAACACTATAACAATTTACACTGTCCAATTTTTTTAATTAAGTACTTCAATTCGGTTAATATTTAAAAGCAAATATAATTTTGCATTTTAAATAGATTCAATAATATTTATATAATTTTATTTATATATTATTAATAAAATTATATTTATAAGGATAACACAGGTCAACAAAAAATCAATTAAAATGTATTTTCCTTTTTTTAGTACTTGACGAAAAAGTTCACTAATTTGTAATTAGTATTTAGTGTCAAATATTGTTTTCAAAAAATTTGAATTTTTCAGTATTTTTATAGGATTTAGGCAACTTTAAAGTATGAAAAAATCAATGAGTACAAAAGAAAAAAAAATCCATTTTTTTTATTTTTTATTATTATTATATCTTTATATTTCATCCTTAGAAAATGTCATTTAAAGTTTAATAACTACCATGTTTTAAGTATTTTGTTTAAAAAGGAAAAAATCTCGAGTTTTCAATTGTTTTTAAACCAAATGAACTTATTTAAAGCGTAAATTGTTAAGATTTAATTTACAAAATAGAATTTGGCTGTAAAAGTTTTAAATCCGCCACAACATTGGTTTGAATGTAATTTTATTGAAGAAAGAATCAATAAGCTTTTTATTTATTTCTTTTTTTGAAAAATATAACTCATTTTCGCAGAATTTAAAATTAATCACTACTTGAGTGCGATAAAAGTCTGCTTAAAAAAAATATTCCAATCAATATTACAGATTAACAAAATCTTATACGAAACAAATACTCTTTGTTAAATGAAACCCTAATTTTTTTCACTTCAAGTGAGTTATGTAAATATAAAAACAATTGAAAATCAGAGGTGTTACATCTTTTCAAACAAAATTTTTCAAATAGGTTAGTTTTTAGCATTCTGTTGCATTTTCTCATTATTGGATGGTAGTATATTAACTATAGGCACATCTTTAAAACCAAAACATTATTTTACACATTAGTGAATTATTGATCATTTTTTTTGAAAAACTGGCTCAAACCTATAAAAAGGGTTAAAAAAATTGAAAAGGTAAAATTTGGGTGACTTATGTGATGAAACTTTTTTTTTTTTAATTTTCAAATTATTTTGTAAAAAGGGGATATAAATTAAAAATAAGATTTACTTGTAAAAATCGGCAGATAAAATAGTGAATTATAAACATACAATCAGTAGTTGCAACTTCCAAGAAAGAAGACAAACTTAACACAGCCATTGATTTCTTACAGGAAGAGATCTCCAATCTTATATATCCTTGAGTTAAGTGATGTTTGGATAGATGTATTTATCCAATTATATTGTCATATGAGAAAAATCTATATGGATTTTATCAGAGTAAATTACTTGTAAAATCTTAGTCACTCATTAGATGGGACTTATGAATCATGATACAATCAGCTTTGAAATAATCGTTTCTCTCCGGTTTAAGCACTAAAAAACCAATCTATACACTACAGTAATGCCTCCCATCACTGAGGAGCCCAATATCATTTTTTGTCCTAGCAGCACTGGTTGAGAACCACTTCTATAGAGTCTCATTTGAAATTCTTCCAAATATTTTCGTTAACCTTTTAACATTCCATCAAATGGCAGAATGATTATTATGTTTGATGATTAAAGTACACATAAAAGAGGAATACTATGTTGGGTGTGTAAGCCAGAGCCGTTACTAGAATTTTTCTGTTTTTCCCCTTCAGCAAGGTGTTTACTCCATTTAATATTATAAAATACGAATAATTAAATACATAATTTAAAGGAAATTGATATTGTAAATGGTATAATTTTTATTTTAAAATTAATTTCCCTTTTTATGACCTCTTTATCTATGTTAAAAACACGCATCTATACAAACTTACATAAAAACAAATCCTTCTACTTACTTAAATAATATTCCTAAAACTTAATGTACTTAACAAAAAAACGACATCAATGAAACACCAAAACAACTTTTAAAAAAAAGACAATTCAGTTTGTAGTTTCTTTCACATACTTCTTATATCGATGAATAATTAGCCTAAGAGTATTTTCATACCGAAGCGTAATTGATGGAAAATATTTTATTTTATTTCTTCTGTGGGTTGTTGAGCAATAAACCCTTTATAGTGAATGATAGCCACAATAATTGCATTTTCCTTATCTGAACTTTGCTTCCTGCAGTCCCAAATAGCATGAAAACTACCCAATATCTTGGCTCAAAATCTACAATATGTTAGGAATTAAGTTGTATAAAATCTTTTTATAATTTTCAGAACTGGACAATGAACAAAAGTGTGTTTAATATCATTATATGTATATTCCCCCAAAGTCTTTGCTATGTAGTGAAGAACTAGTCCAATTAGTCGATGTATATATTTGAAAGTGGGAGTTGAACTTCCGGGCCTCATTATTGATGTCTGTCAAAGAACGAATAAAATCTTCCTCATCAGTAGATTTCGAACCAAGTAGTAAAATGAAGATGACACTAGGGGTTTTCTTTAATTTTGAGGGGGGCGGGGGTACTGTGCTATTTGATAAAATTTTAAATATTGTGATAGAATATTTGCCCATATGTTTTGTATGAGTTTTTATTTTTTAATATGTCAACCATGAATATAATTAATTTCAAAAAAATTTACAATGAAAGTTCAAAGTTTGGATAAATACTTTAATTGTAACAAAAAAACATGGTTTTAGTCCCGGGGAAGTAACTAGGGTTGTGTCGGTCCTTATTTATTCGGTCCAGTCCAGTTTAGGACCGGTCCTTAACTGTCACTCTTTTGAAACTTTCCTTCAAATTTCGATGAAGCGCCGACCTCTTTATGTACTCGGTAGCGCCCTCTATATAGATGAAGAATAATCAATAGAATGAATAGGTTAATAATAAAAGTAATTAGAATATAATTTTGGAGCAAAAAAAGATATCCCTAAATTGGTGACCCCATTCTCACATTTTATAGCACACGACCTTCGTTATGGGTTGCCCAAGCTGAACCCTTGTTTCGGGTCAAAGATATAACCCAAGAAAAGACAAAGTATTACTAGGTCTGCTTGTCACTGGACGATATTACAGTGGTATCTCTGATAGAAAAAATTTCCCAGGTACCCATATTCTACCTTTAAAGGTGATAGTGAGGAATTTGAGGCTTTTCTGAATATTGGAGAATCGGGAGAGTGTACAGCATCGGCATTGTGAGACAAAATGATAAATCTCCTAGATGGATACGTATTTTGTTTTTTAGCCAAAGGTTTCTTCCTGAAAGCACTGTCATTTCCAATGGACTCCAACTAGAGCAAACTGATTTTACAGATCCATACAAACTAGTAAATGCCACTGATCGGTTGTATGAATGCACATTGGAAAATTCAACAAACGACGTATTCCTACAAAATGAATTATATTTGTTATTATCCTCAATGTTATGGAACTAGCATCAGAAGATCCTCCTTTTGCGTGATAGCATTGCATATATCTTTGGAAAAAATATATAACATTCATTTTAATGCAATATGTTATGATCATATTATATTTTTACTTAGTAACATAATATTTTATATTATAAAATAGAATAATTAAAAATAGGAAAAACACTCTCAATTACGTTACGAAAGATCTATTTCGCCTACATTAAGGACCAACAAGTAGGATTAGACTGGTCCTTGGTCCTAAATTATGATCGATACGAGACTAAATGTAACCCCTCCCCCCCCACCTCTGTAGTAACGGGCTGGGAATGCATGAGTTAATTGTTTGGTTCTTTAGACCCCTACGAGTCTCAAGTCCTCTAACTGTACTCTCATCGTTTCATTCTTAAAGGGATAACAAATCATTGAACGTGTACACAAAAGGAAAATGAAATTCCAAAAAAAGATGAAGAAACCAAAAAATGACAAAGTATTTTGAGACCTTGGATGATCAAATACCTACTTATTTATTTCAACATAATATAATCTTCATAATTTTAATTATAGAATGATGACCTTAAGCTGATATTATACATGCAGATAAGTTGGAAGGTAGGTAAATATACCCTTATCGCTACTATTTTGTTATGAGTGAATCCCTCTTGTGTTTCATTTCCCATGTCTCATGAGTATCCTTGAAAGGGGTTTTTTATAGTCATTTTATGATTTTTTGATGTGCTGATATATTTATAATTATGTAGAGTGCACACGAAAGAGGGAGAATTTGAGCTAAGGAAAGTTTCTATGACGTAATTACTTGATTAAAAAAATGAAAGTTCCCATCAAATTATGTAATTTGATTCCCAAGGAGTGATAAGTTAGGCATATAAATTAATTTATTAGATCAGTTTATTATACAAATAATGAGGATGGAGGGGGGTGGGGCATATATTCCATGACCTTAGAAAGAAAATATTAATACTTATATATCTCAAAGGACTTGTAGTATTTCTAGAGCTGCAAATCATCAGCATTTTGTAGTGATGAAGTTTTTTTGTTGTTACCGACCCGAATAGTGTTCCTTTTATTTTCTTTTGATGTTATAATTAATATTTAATTCTTAATAAGAAACATCCAAGTATAATGTTTAACGGTTCAAGATTATTTTGGGCCGAACATACATTTGCCACATGACATATTCCCGCCTTTTTAGGTTTAAATATTAAACAGTTCAAACTAAGTCTTTACTCTAGAAACATTCCTTTCTTTCTATCGATGGAGTTTCTTACATTTCTTCCAACCTCAACTAATATGAATAAGGTACCACTAATCAATCAGTATTTTCGTATCAGTATACTATTTATACACGCTTTTGTTCACTGTCCACTGTCTAGTAATGAAAATTATGTCCTTCATCCTTATAAACACTAATCTTCTTTATTTTCTTTCTGTCTTCTGATATATATCTGAGATACAACGGCAAAAAGGGGAGATGCAACCTATGATATAAAGCTATGTTAAAAGCGTAGAGGGTGCAACTACAAAAAAATTCAAAATCGGATTAAGTAGTTCTACCATATGATTCCTTTTGAAACTAATTATTCAGCGATTTTTCTATTATTTAATACATTGGTTATCATTGATTTGAATACTATTAGTTTATTCAATTTTGATAACGTTTAGAAAGATTAAGAGTTAAAGTATAATATATTTAACACATTCTGAAAGATCCCAGCTACACCCCTGTCCAGCAAATTAATAAACTTTGAGAGTTATAACTACAATATTTTGTCATAATATTCTGTTTTCAAATTTTTGTCCCCGATATGTTTGATATTTTTCGACTTCCGAGTCTTTGTGGTTAATTTGATGAATATATATCTGATGTAGAACATATTTTTTTATCTATTAAGTTGCAAAATTTTATCATGATAACCTTAATGGCAACAGTCATAATTTATAGTGCAAGATACATTATTTAGTATTAATATGTGTCAGTTTTTTGTTTTTAAATTGGATAAGCCATCTAGTATTCAAATAGGCTAAACTCATGAAAAGGGTGACGATCACGGGTGATAAAAAGTTTTAATTTTTGGCCATGAAAAAAATACTATTTCTCTGTTTATATACAACCAGGTAAGGTAATTTTGGTATCATTGCATTTTTCAGCTGAAATTAAATAATATTTATTATATAAAAAATACAGAATTATGATTATTCGTTAGCTGACATATATAATATAAAAGCATCGAAAGACGTCGAATATATCATGTTCAAAATTTATAAAAGGTGAAAAAGTATGCAGCAAACTTACCGGTAAGAAAGAGTAATTATGAGTGTGTGTGCTCATGAGTGATGGAGAATAACTCTCAGGATTGCTAGAGAGTCGTAAGTAGTATTGTGTCAGTCCCTATTTATTCCGCCCGACCAGTCTTTGTATCTGTCTTATAATTGTTTGGGATCGATCCTTACGACTATCTGTCCTTCGGAATGTCAGTAATAGAACTAATTACAAAAAGAAAAGAAATGAAGTTGAGTGACGTCATCAAGGACCGAACTTTATATGTTTTTAGGACTGTACTCCATCTAAATATATTTCAAATTGTCAGGGTTACGAGCTCATTTTTTGGTTCCTCTTTGTCATACGTATAGAAAATGCCAAGGATTTAGAACTCGAAGAATTTTAGCAGAGTATTCAAACCTTTTATAACCTAAAAGCCAGCATTATGAGGGATTTAAAAGCCATTTACACCTACATACTCGTAGATGGATATGGGATGGAAGTCGTAATTGTTTCTTTATTGTACTGAATACCCTCTACTACTCAATAAGCGTCTCTATTGTCTCATTATTACTTAATAATATTATCATAAATAATTATAGGCTAGACTAGACTCAATATCATTTTGTTTCACTCAGACGGAAAAATTTATTTATACCGTGTTCATTTTTCAAAGTTAAAAACATCTCTGTAATTATAAATAACATATACTTATCTCAATAAAGGAGCCATAAAACAATTTTTGAAACTCCCTATATCATATGAGACAAAAGCAATATGATTGTAAATTCTAATTATGCTCGTTTGTTTATAAGGGTTTTTTTTAGTCTTGGTAATGAGGGTAATTTACCTTATACGTATTTTCTACACTATAAAACAGTAAAAATGTTTAAAAAACAGTATCATTTTTTATAGCCAAAAAATTGACCATAAAATATTTTCTATTTTATATCACCATATTACTTGTAATAATTATCTTAGAAACAAAACCAACAAACTATAACCCACTTACATGAAAAAGTGCTGTGTATTATTTCTATAAAGATAAAATACATAGAGTGATGATACTGGCATTAAATTACAAAGGGAGAGACTCATTTTATACAAATGAATTTAAGCCAAAAAGGGAATTTATCTTTAAGCGCAAAATCCAAAACTAATCTCAGTTTTTCTCTCAGCCATTTGAATTTTGAAATACCTGTATCTTTTACCCTTAAAACAATCCATAAATTAAAAGTAGGATTAGGTTTTTATTGATTCTGTATCTTGTTCTGAACTCGATATAATTCAATTTTTAGGCTGAAAATGATACTCTTCTTAAAACCCTCAACTTATTCATATTGCATAATGATGATAAATATCAAAGCTTATAGTATAGAAAAATATTCAATGTATAATTTTTTTTAAATATCCATTTAAAAATATACATCCCCAAGAATTTTTGTTCCATTTTGTATTTTTTAAGTGATCCTACTTTCAAATATTAAAATTATCTACTCATTGTGAATTGATCGCTTTATTGTTTCGATCCAGGTATCTCATTCCAAGGAAGGAGTCCACTCTACTCTTTTATAAGGTCTCGTAGTTTTCCTTGGATGAATTATCCTACAATCACCCCTCGTAGAATTTGGAATACGAATTCAAACATCTCTAAAGATGTTTGGTCAAGTTAGAAGTATCCTCTTTCGATTGCCTCGATCTTCCTTGTACGGGGCATGATGTCATGGAAGTAGCATTGAAATCCAATGATGATTATGTTGACTATTTACTATTACACCCACATAAAAAATCATTAATCACTTAAAAAAACCAAAGTGGAACAAAGTATTAAATATTGTTATAAACTTCTTTTACGAGCAAACAGATGGACATATAGCAAAAAATTATTTGTTATGTTAATCTTTACTTTTTTTGACCAATTAAAACCAAACATTATTTGACAAACTATAACATATTTTCGATTGCAAATTTATTCAGCTAAATTTATTGTTTTATCAAATTAGTTGTTACACCTATGCTATTCATGTCAAAATACTTTTTTTTAATCGTAAAATTTCAAAACTTTGGTGCCGTTGAAATCTTTAAATATTTTCAAATCCGTTCAAGATTAATATACGATTTCTGTGGCCTAAAAGAAAAAAGCTCAATATTTATCTAATTTAAAATATGCTACTACAGGTGAACAGAACGATAAATATTCGTATTACATTAGTCGCTTAAACCCATCAAGGGATATGTATTATTCGTAAGTTTTCTTCCTGCCAAGGATTTTATACACTTTGTGAAGATATGTAGACTTGTATTGATTTCTTTTCGTGCCAAAAGGCATGGATTGTTGATGTCGAAAGAAAGAGTTTTTCCAAAGATATGGCAAATCTTTCCCCTAAAGAAATTTACACCTTCAGTGGACCTTTGGTCTTGAATAGTCTTTATTACTATATTTTCACAGCTTACTCCACTGTTGAAAATTATTAAAGTGGATGATTGAGTTTATTTCATTTACATTTACCGTTTTTTTAAGCCCCAAACGCTCTCTCCATGAGCTAAAAGACCGTCACGCCACCTTGCCGATAATATATTTTCCCTTTTGACATACGACCCAAATACGGATGGAATTTTTTATTTCTATCTTTGGAGAAGAGGTTGAGATATTTTATTAAAGTCGTTATGTGAAATAGATTATGGATATAGATTTCAAAACTATTTGCGAGTATTCAGAGTTAAAGCTTTTTGGTTTCCACACAAAGAGACTAAAAAAGAAAGAGGGGACAAGATGGCTGAAATAAAAAGTAAACAAAAGATATGTTTATGAACTATGTTCAGGATTCACGTAACCTCGATCATTGAATATAAATACCCTTCGTTGATGATAATGTATTTTTGTTTTAAAATAACTTTTTTAATTTTTTTAGAGCATAATTATGATTCAAATACTATTTTCATGATTAGTTTATTTTTATAGTTAAATCTAAAGAAAAATACATAACCTTGTCCGAAACGTTGATTTCTATTAAATTACAGCAGATAAATCTTAGTCAAAAGACGTGATAACAATGAACTGTGCAAAAGAAGTTCAAAGCGCATTTAAAAATTTTTAGTCGAATAAGACTTAGAGATAAGAAAAAACATTCTTGATTGAGATACATGACTCCTCTGGTTCTTATAGTCTCTTTAGTTTCCCTATTAATGCAGAATTAAGTTTTGAGTTATTATATAATCAAAAGGTACAAAAATGATGTACATTTCTAGAAAATAATACAAATTCAAATGTCAAGAATATTAACGTTGCAAAAGCTACAAACTTAACTTATGATTCTAATTGTATCAGACACAAGCTAGAAAAATTTGCATTAAGTATTTTTAAATCATATATTTTAATAAGATGATAGTCAGCATTCCATAGTTCTTAGTAGTACATAACTTGTGGTTCCTTAAAAAATATTTCCTATAGGCAAAATTCCTAAAAAAAAAAATTTTTCTCTCTTTATACTATTATACAACTTTCTATTAGTGTCAGATGAAAAAATTTGCAAAAAAAAAAATTATGGAGGACTATCTTATGCAAGATGAAATTCCAAGCAGGACTTTAAATTAAAAATATAATCTACAAAGTTAATTGATATAAATATGCATCACTTTTCTTTTAAAAAAGTCCTGCCTGTTTTTTTTATAGATGAATTTGAAACTTAGAATCAATTTTATAAGCACTGATATTGAATTAGAACATTAGTTACTCTAATAAGGTAGGTCTATTTCCAGTTATATTGATGGAACAATACTCGGTCAAGTCGTCTACCATAAAGTACTTTTTTTAAATAGGGTAGGAGCAAGGTAAAAAAAATTTTTATTTGCAATGTGGCGTGACAGTATTCAAGTAAAAAAATTACCCCAACAGCCACCAATATGAAATAGAAAAGTATGTATTCGAAAGAGAAAACCTCTCTCATAAGCTGGGAACACAAATTTGGTGATTCCTATCCGTTATCCATACTACTAACTCCTCCTTTGGAAGGAATATATTCCATCCGAGGTCATGATCGTTTACCAATTCTTATAATTCCTTCAATATCTCATACATTACATTCTTTCCGAGTATGAGGCGCTCAAACTAATTATCTCTTCAAAGACGTGCTATAATTATCAGCTGTTGTCTACTCCTTTCTTTTTTACTCCAAAACAGTGAGTTTTGAATGTTCGATCTTTATTTCGAATAAATAATGATTTATTAAATTATTTTTATTTAAATATATATATTTAAACGGTACTTTTCTATGCTATAGTTTATATTATAGTGATAATATTACAAGACTCGCCCTGTAGCTCAGAGTGTCATTTGAAATTAATGAAAAAAAAGAGAGAGAAAGAAAATTTAGATAGTTAAAAGTTAAAGAAAAAGTGTAAAAGTTTATTTGCTTGTTTCCATTCGATAATATTATTTATATTTTTTACATAAAAACTTTATTTGGATTACAAATACTATACATATTAATTTCTATTTATTGATTAACATTTACAGAAACTTGGTTCTTACGGGGTTTTTGTCATCATCATAAAAAAAAATGATAATAATTCCACATAAATAAATATCCATGTTACAAATTAAATAACAGTGAAAATATATTTTCAAATAAAAACAAATTAAATCAAAGATCTTCAATTTATATTGAAAGTTATTTTACATCTATAGGGCATCTATATTAAATTTGTGATGCCTAAACAGGTGCATAAAATTCGTTAATTGATTTCTTAAGATGTGAGATTTCAAAATATGTACTTACAATAAATATCCTCCGAGAGACAACATGCAATATCAAGTTACTACATGGTATCTCTCAAGCATAAACAGCAGAAACTTGGAACTGTATTCAAGCTTATACAGTTATGCATCATGATTGGAGTAATACAAGTATGTTAAGCACTATGTATATCCTTTTTAAGTTATATCTAGTTTTATAAATAACTATTATTTTTTTTAAATGAGATATTGAAATAGAAAGTACATTTCATTTATTAAATAATATATTAGCGGAGGCTAATATGTAGCATACATACACCATCAAGCATTATCAAAATCCCCCCTTTACAAGGTAGAAAAATTATTTCAAAAGTTATTGGTTAAAATTCAAATAAAAGTTGAGGATCACTTGCATAAGTAATAAGATTATCAATTGCATTTTTATTCTTCAGCGTTGATATTTGCTTAATTATAATTTTTTTTTTTTTTTTTTTTAGGCTTATTGAACTCCAACTATCAATATGGCTACGAATTTTAACAAGTAAAATCTATATTGTAAATTACTCAAATTAAGTAAGGTAGCAGATATTATTGTAATTATCAATTAAATAATCGCAGCAAGTCTCTGACTCAAAGTCCACGTACTTGTCACTTCAATACAAAAAAAAAAAAACTTGAGTACTACAGCATTGGAGAAAATCCCAGATAACTATAACACGTCTTTGAAAAATTGATGAATAGACTCCATACGATCTTGGCTGAAGATAAAATTCAGAGCCAGGAATTGGTTTACCAGTCCATATGCAAATCAACCCCTTCGCAAGAAGAAGTTGGTAGTACGGATAACGGATAGTGTAGAATGTGTGGCATGGAGTATATCATGAGTCCATACCCAATTCTCAAACCCATAGGTGCTGCTGTAAACAAGATAAACATTGTGGGTCAAAATAGTTTTGTTTAGAGTGCTATCCATTTTGTCATCTGCATAATTTTGAGGAAAGATTTTTTCATCACTTTCTACTACCCACAACATCATTGCTGATCAATGATACTTTAACCTTCCCATATCTCACGTACTTAGGGTGACATCCTCTGGATTTCTGGTAATCTACTTGTTGCTCCTGGAATTGTTTACACAGTCAGCCGTAAATATTTTAAATATAAAATAAATATTGAATCGTCTACCGGGAGCGTCCGCAAGGTGTGGGCTAGAGGGGCTATAGCTATCCCCAAATGAAAGATTTTTTTATTTTCACAAGAAAATTTAGTATTTGAATTTTTGTGAATAGCTGTCGATTTTTGACATTTTCTACAAAAATTGAATATTTGAAATTAAACTTTTTGTGATAAGCTGTGTATATGTGTATTTTTTTTTTTTTTCAAAATAACTGAATATTTAAAATATTTTTTTTTTAAATTTCATATATAAAACCTAATTTCTGATGTTTTTTTCTAAGAAAATTTATTTTTCTAATTCTTTTTTTTTTCAAGAAAAAAAACTTTTTAATTTTTTAAAAGAAAAAATCCAAAAACCGAGCCGGCGGACTCATACATTTCCATATGTAGCTCAGATATTATAAAATAAGTTTGATGTATAAGGAAATTGTTAAAACTCTTGTGTAAACAAAATATTTCCAAATGTTTTATTTTAAATAATACAGAAGTTATTGTTGTTTCAAAAAGTTTTCGAGGGATATTGAGACATACTGTAATTCTGGAATGGTTCTGTCAAGTTGTAAAGGGGTGGGGGAGACATTGAATGCAATTATTTTAGGGGGAAGGGGGAGAGCAAAATTCTTTTTTTTTTTTAAATAACCTAAAATGGTAGTTTAGGTAAAAAATTCTAAATTTAATTTTTATTTGAAGAAGGTAACAAAAATCCATTGTAGTTTTTCTATGCAAAGAATATTTTATAGTTAAATATAAATATATATCTCTTTCTATTTCTGGTGACGTCATTAGGACGAGCCTTGGTTATTCATCACACTGCATAAATTTAAAAAGTAAAATTTAAATAAATGATATCATTATTAACAAAATTGGTTACTTGATTTTTCTTTAGCGGTATTTAACTAAATATAATGCCAAAACTACATTTTTAAATTTTATAAATTATCAAACACTAAGGATCAAAATGATAGTACAAGTTCTGGCTTCGTCAGTATTCAATTCGTATTTCTTCAACAAACAAAAAATCCAACCCTTCCTTCTTGCAAGGTCTTTCAATAATCGGTGGTATGAAACGCCTCTTGTGTTTTTACAAATAGCCACTGCACAAACTCTTGTAGTCTTAGTTACCTTATTAAATAAAATATATGAAAATTTAATAATATTATGGCATGTTATTTATTAACATGTGTCACGTCTATGGTTTAATGGCTTATGAAATTTAAAAACTTACTTTAGGCATTGTATTTAATAAAATATCGCTTCAGAAATATCGAGTAACCACAAAGTTGTACTTTTTAAATTTTTTTAGTATTAATAACAAAGACTCGTCCTAATGACGTCACCAGAAATAAAAAAGAGAGAAATATTTATTTAATAAATCTGCTGTGCATGCCGAACCATTTTCTTGTTGCCCAACCTTGTTATAGTAAAATTGATCTTATTTGTAGTAGATTAATTTGAAATGAATGAGAAAATTGAATTAAAACAATCGTATAATGATTGTCTTAAAGAAATTTAAATATAATTTTGGCTTATCTATTTGCTTTATATTATCCGAATAATCTTTATCCATAAAGCAAAGTTTATCGGGATGTATGTACGAATTTAAAACCAAGTGGCGGTATTTTTGGTATAAGACATAATAATGTAGTCAAGCATTCGTTTAGCATATAAGCATGCAGTGCGTATACAAGAGTACTGTTATTGTGCTCCCTGGTGTATATCATATACCCAAAGATTGGATTATATGGGCGCAAGGAGAAGGCAGGAACGATACATATTGTATTAGTGAATTAAGAGCCTTGTCAATATCAGCTCAAAGTTTTATGATTTAGAAGGGAGAAAATGAATCACTGCTATAAAGAGGGGAACCTTCTATATTGTAAATATCGTTAATGGAGGCAAAATATTATTATAACTTTATACCTAAATTCATTTATATTTGTTTTATTATGCATCTTTAAATCAATTTGCATCAAAGATAGGTGATGTTTTTTCACCACGACTTATAAATTATTGAACAAAAAAGAAGAAAGAGAACACGCAACAATTGTTATTCCTTTTCTAATCGCTAAACCTAGTTTTTTTTCTTTACACACATATTTATAATTATTACAATCTTTAAAAAAAAATAGCCTTTTCTTCACCCACTTGGTTGGTCAAAATAAAAAGAGAAAAACAGACTGCGGATTCTATGAATAGATTATTTGATGTATGCCAGTGGTTTCAAACCTTTTCATCGTACATATGGCTACCTAAAGCCAAGCATACATCGAAAAGTATGAATTTTTTATTCCCGTTGTCACTTGAGATTTATTTTTTAAACGGTCATTGCACAAAAGTTGTGGTACAAACAACTAATCTGACAGTTTTATTTTAAAGTCCATGCCAATATCCATCATTTTAACAAAATAATAGTCTTTCAAGGTACATTGTAGATTCTATAGGGTTACAAAATTGGGATTTTCACATTTTTCCCACGCAAAAACAGTTATTTTGGGGCAAAATTAGTTACAAATTCAAATTTATTGGCTAAATCACACAAAATACAGGATTAAAACTTAAAAAAGCATAATCTACAGACATTTTTACATTAGAAAAGACTTATTAGACAATTTTCAATCCTTATTCTTTACCCTAAATATTTTTTTCACACTTTTGACAGTGAAACTGAGATCAAATCTTCACCATGTCATAACGGGAACTCATGTGTACTTTCAGAAGCATCCACAGGATTTTTGTTTGAAACATGGGACTAGCACATAAATTTGACGATGTTTAAAATAATCATTTTCATTCTTCATTCATTTTCTAGCTTATAAATTAAATTTTGGGGCTTATATGTCATATTATGGCAGGAACATTTTGTATATGATATAATTTTTTTTTGTAAGAACTGGTTCCAATACTAACTTAGTAGAGTACCATTTCAAAAGAGTCAGTACCCCAGTACCACTATATTGAACAACACTACGAAGTTTGGTAGTTTGTCAATTCTTTCCAACTAAATATTTATTATTCAGTAATTGCTCACAGTTTAACAAAAGCTAATTTAAATTCAGCTGAATAACATTAAAAATACTGATAAGGGGGAAGAAGTCGATAAATCGACAGTAGACAACAAAATACTGTTTATATTAATTTTGGTTTTAGTAATTGGTTTCAATAGCAGATGAGATTGCGTATTTTTTTTTTTTTTTTTTTTCAATTACAAATACTTGTACTATGTTATAAATCACACCTTTTTCGTAGTTTATCCTAGGGTGCCGCTTAAAAAGTTATTCTCTATAAATATATATATATATATATGATAAGTAATAATTTAATATATTATTTACATAATATGTAGGAGTATAATTGCATAAAGTACCGACTCTAAGTGGACAGCTGGACATTAAAATCAATAATCACCTAACTGGGTCATTTTCTAGCCTTTAATTTCGAGGCTTAATTATATCTTAAATATACTTCACAGTAAAAGGACAACGCGGCGTTCCTCGCTAGCACAAAAATATACCGTTTATTTTGATGTCAGCTGTCGATATTTCTGCTGTTCTTCTTCTAATAAGTGTTCTAAATGTACTAGCTTTTTTAAAGCTATGATCAAAAACACAAATATAAACTAATAATTATTCCATATTTGGGAGAATTTGTTAATGACCATGTAATTTTTGGGTGTTTCCCCCCCCCCCCAATTCTTTTTTAATGTAAGATTGCGTGATACAGAAAAGGTAACGAAGTGACTAATAATCCTTGGAATAGTAGATTACTCTTTATCTGTTTGAAACCAGGGCTCCCACTGCCTTAGGCAATTTGTGTGAGACTCGCGCATACCCATCCATGCCGTGCACTCACGCCATACATGGTATTTCATACGTATTTGTACTCTCCTGACACCTTAAGTTTATTTAAAATCAAAATGTTTCAAAACAAGAACCTTAAACTCCAGCTATAAAGCCCTCAAAATGTGCCACATTTATTTTTCATTTCTCATCACTTAATTTATTTCTTGTAATCCCTGTGTTTACAGAAATCCAAATGTACTTCTTAAATCAAAAATCTGGATAGAAAGCTCTCTAATGGGGGCAAGAAATTGATTAATATTTAAAAATGTGTGTAGAAGAAATTTCCCGGGAACTTCATCTGTGATCTTTAAGATCCATCTTTTCTTTCAAAATCAAATTATCTTCTTCTCCTAATCAGTGAAACCTTAGCAATTTATTTACCTGATGTCAGTGTTAGTATCTACTATTAAAACTACAGCTCCAGTAATCTTAATATCAGTTACTTATTATTTTAATTTCATGACATTACCGGTAGGATTTATTTGAAATAACTTATACCAAATCATCATTGTTAAATCTTCCCCTAGAAGAAATGAATTTCTAGAGTACCATGACTTTTGATACAGTTTTACCAATTTTTTGAACAACACGATCCAACATACGGTTCTAGGACTATTGGTCAATGCATTTTTGCTGAAGAACCATTTGGCCAAAAAATGATAAATTAGTTTTTTTTATATATGCGATTGAAAACTTTAACTCCCATATAAAATGATAACATTATAAATAGGTATTGTTCGTATACTATACCGGGTGCGCCGATAAAATCTTTAAATTTTCAATCTAGAACTTTATCAAGAGGTATTTCAGCAACCAGTTGTAATAGGGTATGCCAATAAAATAAAAATAACTGATATGATGTCTTGGCTACCCTAATCATCAATGTAGCCCCCTCCCTCCTTGGCAGCAATGATGTCTTCCAGGCAGTAACGGAAGGCCTTGCAGTCATTGCAGATGCAGTCCTCAGACATACCATCCCAGTGCTGATTGACGGTGTCCTTAAAGTTGTTGATATTTGGGTGACGTACGGTGCAGGCCTTAGTTACAACATGCACCTAAAAATTGAAGTCCAATGGGTTGCCATCTCTGTAGTAGGGGGCCATATTTTATTTTATGTCCAGATAGTTGTTCTGGACCCATGGTAACAACTTATCTTCCATTGGTTTTTTTTCCAGCGTCCAAAAGTGCGCGGATCGAAATTCGTTGGTCACGGTCAGTTGGAATTTTATTGGCATGTAAAACACTTTAGAAGATCCAAGGTTAATTGAAATACATATTAACCTTCGGAAGATCTAGTTTTTTTTTTTTTAATATTTCACCGGTACAATTTTATCGCTTTAACAGAAACCTTGATTTATTTAGCAAAAACGAAGTGTAAAGATTTTTTCGACGCACCCTGTATAACCTATGTCATATAAATAAAGTAATTGGTGTTATTTTGGAGAATAATATTGTTTTTTTTTAAAGTTTTATTCATTAATGATCATTCATACATTACGATACATCTGGATCGACACTATAGACGCAACCTCGTTATTAGAACCTTTAAAATATATAACAAATAATTATTCTTCATTAAAATAATAGTTATTTTAGAAGAGAAGAATTAATTCTTGTTATAAAGTGATGAATCATGAACGAGGTGATAGGGACTGATCGTCCATTGAAAATCCTTATTAGTAAATTAAGTAATCAATCATACAATTGCGGATCGTTTGGTAAAAGATTTTAGAAAATTTCATTTTTTGGGGGTGAAACTTGAAAGAGTCCTCCAAAAGTAATTATCAAGTATGATTCAATTCTGTTAAAGAAAGAGCTAATTTTTTTATTTATGATTTCCTTTTATTCCTTTAAGATCTAAGTCATAATCTCAGATGGCTTTTATTAGTGAGTATGGAGGAAGGATTATCAATTGATTTAATCCCCCTTTTCTAATAAATAGTGTTTCAGACAAAAAAAAACTCAATTGAAATAACTCATGAGTACATTGAACAATGATCACTCGATGTAGACTATTCATAATAATTATTATATTTTTCCATATTGAACATACATTAAATTAATAATAATAAAAAAAGCGTTGAGGACATAGAAAACTTAATTATACATTAAATGCATGATATTTTTTTAACAAATATATCATTCCAAAGCTTAATACAAGCTTCATCTTCCACGCAATCTACTCTTATGTTTGTAGGTACACGATTTAAATCTAATTTTTGTTTGAGCTCCGACAAACTTGAAATGTAATCTCTCAAAAACTTTTGCATCCTTAATTTTATTTTATCCATTTACGCTTCACATTAGTCATTGGCATTATATGTACTAGTTCTATGGTTAATTTTCACTTTTGTTTTTAATCCTTGCATTTTTTTTTTTTTTTCAGATACGTCTTTTTAGTTCGTTTCTGTTTCGTAACGAAGTGGAAATCACTGTTCCTACTTCCTATTATGCTTTTTTGCCTATCCATGCGTTTTCCAATATGAATAAAACCTCATGTCAAAGGATAATTGTCCTTCGGCAAAAATGTTTTTGACCTATAGTCTGCTTACTGCCCTACCTCCCTCGTTTTCATTAAACTAAAGATTCGTCAAAAGCTCCGGACATTAGCTGGGAGGTTATTATTCATCCTTCTTATAATTAAGACCTATCACAAAGCTTACGATTTTACGGAAAAATAAGTGCATAGTAGGCGTGATAGGACAGAGTTTAAACTTAACACATTAAAATCTAAGTAGCAATTCAAAAAGGCTATATAAAATTAATGGCACACATAATGTAGATAATAAAAGATTTTTATAAGATTCGATGTATAATTAACCTTTTATTTGAAAAGGGACATAACAAGTTAATATTATCATAATATATAAATAATACAAAAAAAGTTAACAAACATTTACAGGCTCACAGCTATAAATTTTTTAAAGCTACTAAGTAAACTGTCTAGAATTCAAATTTAAAATAACTTAACACCAATCAAATAATTTTGTTTAAATCATAAGAAAGAAAAAGAATGACATTTGGAATGGATATGAATAAAAATAGAAAGTCAATTTTTAGTGACAAATTTTAAATGAACATAAACATTTTGAACAAAAAATCAAAAATATTATAAGAACAACATTTCTTATTTATAAATATTAATGAAGGTAAAAATCACAATTTTATTAAAAAAAATAGCCTATGCGACAACTAAATTTATCAAATAATATAACAACAATTATAGGGCTCCTCCTGAATACTCTTGTTTTGATACAGGATTCGTACAGAGCCTGTAGCTTTTTCTGGACTAGAACTAGAGTTTAGAAACATTGCACCTGAGCGATAATGCTTTAATTTATGAGCTAGCGTCATGAATACTGCATCAACATGATCCGACTTAGAATCGTCTTTGGCAGAAGTTTCAAAGTGTGGCATTCCTCGTTCATCGGCATAACGTTGTGCTACCAGAGTCGGAACGCAACCACTTTTTTGAATGTCGGCCTTGTTTCCTAGAGAATTCAATATTATTAGTATTTTGAATAAGATTTTAAAATGTAACTTTTAGGGAAATGAAGCGCAAAAAATCACCCCCTCCCCCCAAATAACAAAATCGTGATTTAGATAAAATCGTATAATGTTACAGCTATGAATTCATCCATGTTGTGTATAAGTATATCGTTTAAGTAAGGAAAGAATCGTAGAGTTGGAATCAAATCCACTTTTCTAAAAAAAAAAAAATACAGACATACATTTGCAAGACGAATTTCGAGTCTTTTAGGTTCAATTCCAAGTCAAATGTAATCAAATCCACTCACATACTAGATTGTCTCATCCTAAAGAATAAAGACATCTCATTTCTAAAATTGTTATATATTATATATATTACAGAGTTTTAGCTTCTGAGGCTACATTGGACATAAATGTTTCGTCTGATAACTCAGATGCCGATGACAATCTAGAATAAACCCGGCACAAGCTTTTTATTTTTATAATATAATGTTTAAAGATTGAGGAAACTTCGAAACATTGGAATTAAAGAAATATTTGAAAGTAATTTGACACAAATAAATTTGATAAATGTTAGTTAAAAAGGTCAAGAAAACTTGAATAAAAATTACTTCTTATGTAACACACAAACTTGCTAGTTATCAAAGATTCCATTAACTTAAAATAGTTTCTCAATATTGGAAGTAAATATGTTTTCACTTGAACTACTTTTCATGCAAGTCTTATTGAGTAGAAGTTATTAAATTAGCTTCTTGAGTAGGATTTGAGTCCACACATCTGCCTACATCTCATTTTAAGAGTTAAAATTTATTTAAGCCTCTCAAAACTGTGAGAATAATTACACAGAATAGTAAAAATTAACTCTCAAAAGCAGGATGGTGTTTCATTATCCTCTTTTTTCAATCACAGATCCACGCATGAAAAACAAAGAACATGCCTAGAACAACCATAGGAATTTTCGAGGGAGTAAGTCCTTGAGCCTCACACTCTGCGATCCACTTATCAAGTCCTGGAGTAAAACTATTTTTGCAGTTGATGTCATAGACAAAAACGACAGCATTGGCATTTCGATAATAGTGACTAATCATACTCCTTCGAAACCTTTCTTGACCCGCTGTGTCCCACAGTTGTAACCGAATATCCTCTCCATCAACAGTCAAATTTTTTTCTCTGAAATCAACACCGATCGTGGAATCAACTCCATCTGGAAAGGACCCTGAGCAAAAACGAAACGTCAAACACGTTTTCCCAACACCAGCATCACCCAATACAATGACTTTGAACGTTCTACGCTTGAGCTTTTGATCCAATGCAGGTGTAGACATCGTTCCAATTGACGTATGTCAATAGTATTATGATAGTAATACAACAACAAAAAATGATGAATCCCAGCTAGAATAAAAGAAACGTCGACACAGTAGTGATTACCAAATGATCCAAACATGACGTTTCTTTTTAGATATCTCTTATTTATTTACTTTCGAGGTTGCGACATCTAAGACGATTATTCCGTGAATATTTATAAAGCTGGACATGTTTGGTTGTTACAGTATACAAACCCTATTCGGAAGATGTGCTTATTTTTGTATAAAATGTTCTATAAAATAATACAACCAGAGGCTTCCAAATACCTAAACTGTTCCTATAAAATTTAGTAATAAAATTGCTCCTTTTTAATCAGTATAAAATCATTTTTATTGTTCCTAAGATAAATCTTCACTCCCTGAATGTCTCAAATTATTCTTAATGACGAATAATATCTACTTTATCTCAAAACTTAGTACATAATCTTTGATTTTGTCAAATTATTTTACCAAATAGACATTATTAGCAAATCATGATAATAACTTAATAGAATGCCTCAAAAATTAAAGGGGAACTACAAGTTAAATTGCCAGATTTCTCTTATTTATTCACCTAAATATGTTTAAAACTATGTTACTCATCATTTTTCTTTAAAAATAGTATGTAATTATTAGATTTTTACTTAATTGTTTATGATTGTTAAAATAGTTTGAAGAATGATTTTATTATTTATTATTTTTCAATTGATATATGATTAGATCCAAATTTATCCATAGGAAGGATTTTAAATGATATGAAGACCTCCCATATATATAATTATGGGGGTATATTCTTCTCATTTTCATCGCTCCTCCAATAAATAATAGTAAATGATGGATAAATTACTATTAATTGAGTAGAAAACAAAAAATATTTACAAGATAAATAAAATCATAACTAACATATGTAGTGAATTTCTGAAGGGAGCAACTTATCTCCATCTCACTTTAATTTAACAAATATTGTATATTAATAAACTCTAATTCAACTAATATTCGACATATTGAAGTAATTGGAAGTAATATAGAGTTGATTTCAAGGGAAATCATACGGCAAGAAATGTTTTAAGGGTTGTAATATTGAAGTACTTGTGCTGTAAGCATTTTTTGTTGCATTAATAAAATTTGTAGCTTTTGGTCCTATATTTCACTATTTAAAATAAAGTTAAGATTTACTAACTAGTTTTTGCTTGTTTTTAGTTTTTGAGTATCTTTTCAGCAATTCAAAAAATATAACTGACCGGGTAGTACATTGAAATCTGAACAATTACTAATTCAATAATCAATTATGGTTGAGTGGTTGAAATTAACTCATACTTCGATATATTGAAGCATAAGCAATTAATTACAACAAAAAAAAACCTGACTTCAGCTTACGTACAAGTCGAGAAAATGACATTTGAAAAGGATCGACGAATTTCCATTCTCGCACTCCGAGCATTTGAGCGTCTCCAAGACGAACGTGTACGCCATCAGAAAGTCTAAAATGTTGGAGAGAAAGAAGGGCTCTGTCAATAAGGCCAATCTAGACCCCCAAGAATTAAAAAAAAAAAAAAAAAAGCTCAGGCCAATCCCCTCAAGAAATCTCGGGGTTTCGCACCAGACTCTCCAGAGTGCAATATAAAAGTGGGTTGAACGAGCCTTGTGAGGGTGGAGAGACCACTTTTGACATCAGCCATGAAAGAAATCCATCTCCTCCATTGCAAGACTCTTTTGAATGAGTCGTTTGAGTTTTTTAAACTCTTTTTCGACACTTTTGACACCCTAGAGCCATGATGGTAACCCTTTCGACAACACCTTTTGTGAGAATGTCCAGGGAAGGCCTGCAATGTCCTTGATCCTAACGCCGAGGCCCTCAATGCCACTGTCAGCCAACACTGGGACGCCATGACAGATGACTCTATGCGCTAGGATGTGAGGCCTTCTGCCGCCGCTAGGAAGCTATCATTACCGATAAGGTGGGATACATTAATACATCTATTTACAGTAATAATTTTGACACTTCTCTATATATTTTTTAAATTATTTTTTTATTATCATTGGAGATTGATGAGTTTTACATCTCGTACATTATACATTAGTTGGATACTTTATGAAACGATCCTTTCTGATGGAGATACATGTGTAAAGTGAGTATCATCCCATAAATTAATCTAAAACTTAAAAGCAACTAATAGATTTACTCCAAAAATATTGGAAAGAAGGAACAAAAATTCATGCATAATTTATAGACTTTATTTCTTTTAATTTATTATGAATATGCATATATATATATATCTTTCATCAATTTGGATTAACGGCCTATTCTCTAGCCCCCTCTTGGAGGTCCAATCCCAGTCTGTCATCTGTAGTCCGGGAATGTCCTTTGTTCTTTTTTTCTGTCTAAAAAAACGAGCATTCTCTTTGCAGACCAGTATTGAGCTGTACCAACTTCCAATTTAACCTAAGAAACTTCATTCAATTTCTTCACCTCTGAAGAGACCACAGCAAATTCGTGCATGAATTATTTAATGATGCAGCCTTGAAGTTGTTTCTTAGGAATAGGAGAGCGCCAAGCACCCTATATTTAGTTTTGGCCGTAGAAAGGATAAGTCCCGAATGAAATGAGACAAACTTCCTTGCTCAACTTGAATGTATAAACTAAAGGATTTCCTGGTGAATTTTATTATGAAGCTTCTCTAGAACATGAGACGGGAATATTCCAGTAGGTATAGCCAAGGTATATATAATCAGGTATGTTCTTCTGAACTTGAGCCCACAAGAAATATGGTCGTGCATGGATTGTGACGTCATTGGATTTAAAATATTAATTATAGTATACTACTAGTAGGCTGACGTTTTGCAAGAATTATGGGATGTAAGGAATTATATATCCATCTGTAGATGTAATAATTATCATAATTTACGATAGTAGCGACAAGGGTAAATATAATTTTAACGAGTCGGACCGTTATTTAGCAGAAGGATTAATTTTTTCATCGGAAGATAATTGAGAGTTCTGAGGATCTCCAAGCCTAGATTACCAAAGTTTATATAGGTAATAGGCCAATTTATGAATTTTTATCTCCTTTATGAATTTATACTTCGGTGTTCGTGGATATTAGTTATTCTAATTTTTGGAAATAAAAAAAAAGATCAAATTAAATTAAAGTAATTTTATTAATATCATTTCCTAACAAAGAGAGTCATACAGAGTTTTACGAATTAAAGGGTTTTTGTTATAACAAAAAAAAATTAATATTCTGGGATAATTTCTTTAATTTTCTACAAATTTCATGACTTTTTTGATAATTTATACTAATATTCAGGGCCTTAATTTCTATCAATGTTCTTAGACGAGCGTACTTTCTAATAATACCTTGGTGGAAATCTGGAGCTGAACTTTGAAGAATTGATATTAAAGTCTCAATAACATTAGGTTGTCTTTATATTTCATGTCAATGATATGCTTCAAAGATTGTGTCAAATTTTTTTATCTGAGTGAGGAAGGAATTTGTAGGTTTTGTCAGTCCTCCTTTGAATAATGCTGATATCCACGGTGTCATATCTGAATTATAAAAAGGATCATCTGTAGTTTTGAAACCGATTTCAGGATATTTTGAAGAAAACTTCTAGGCCAATTATCCAGTGATATAACCCAATCCTTGAAGTCTACAGTCATGGGCCGAGGAGGAAGAATTTGACGGTGCTTCGAATTCCAGATACGGATTTATAGCCAACTCGGCAGCTAAAAGTGAAGCATCTTCATTCTTCCTAATCTATTTCCGTTTCTTTATTTTCCGGTTCTATTTCCTTAATTAAACAACCAAGAAAGTTATCCATTGATGAGGTTTCTACCTTTTCTATTCGAACTGAGGTTGACCCAATATGAAGTCGGTCGGCTTGGCCAAGAACAACTAGTCTTAGTCTATTGATACAATCAACAATATCTTGATTTAACTTAGATGTAAATATACATTTGATTCTAGATGTTTTCTTCAGGTCATTGAATAAGTTTTCCAAAGAGGCAATGGAAATAAAAATTCTACGCTGGAAAGGAATAATTTACTTTCCTTTGCCAATTCCCCGGATACATTTAATTGTCTCTTTCATCTTTTTAAGAGCATCTTCCTGTTCCTTCATATGATTACCAAATCCACACAAGTTTATTTCGGAGTCAAAAGGCTTCCTATTATTGAAGACGTCGAACAATGAATCTACTGTTTTGATAAAATCCACTTGAGGCTTCTTTTCAGGAAATAGGAATTGCAGCGCAGAGGCAGTTGTACGGTTCAATAGTTGCGTTGCTAGATAAACACGTTGTCATTTACTATTTTGGCATTCTAAATGAATATCTTTAATCTTATAAGCTATTTTTAGTTCGTTAAATCATTTTTTGTAATTGTAGATCCGTCCGGTAAGATAAATCCTTTATCAAAGAGATTGTTCCTCAATAGTTTGATGAAGTGAGTTGTATCATACAAGACTTTTTGGATGTGTTGAATGGATTCCGACAGTAAGGAGATTCTTCGGATATTCCCAATCCCACATTTTAGGGACCCATGCCAGATACCATGGCCACTATTTACAGATGTTCCGTTTTATTCTATTTTTTTAATAATACCGAATAGATTTTCAATAGTCATTGCTTTGTCAAAATCAAAATAAACAGGCATATTCCAAGAATCTTCTTGTTCGGGGCAAAGACTTAATCAAAAGATCGAGCTTAGTCATAACTTCGTTTCAAGTCCATTTCATCGAAAGACAACACTCAAACACGGCTTAAATGGACATACATTTTTAGAGAGCTCTAAAAAGGAAAACAATCCGACATTATTAAGTATAATTAACCATAACAATAATGTATTCCTATATTTACCATCCATTTGTTTATTTAAAATGTCCAAAAGTTAGTATTGAATTCCAGGACCACATTTAAATTTGGAAATCCATTTCCTTAATGTGGATAAAGCTGGCAAGGGAAGGGGGAATTTCTTCTGAAGATATTTATAGGCTTTTCCTCCAGTCATTGATCTCAGAATGAGAGACCTCTGAATATCTTTCTCCGTCCATTTTTTAGGTCTGGCGTTAACATTCTCATTCATTAAAGCAATGACTTGACTTGGTGATTATATTGTTCTTAATTTACATTTATAGGCTTTACATTCACTTCTTTTGGATGCATTTTTGGTCAAACTGACTCTTTGAAAAGAAATAATTTTTTTTCCCAAGTCTATTTCATGCGAAGTCTTTTCTTTTCCTTCCCTCAATTGAAGAAGCTGTTCATTATACATATCTGTCTGTACTGACACATTTATGTTTTGTTGTGATATTACATGCTCTTCAATAGTCCCCAAGGGGACATCCAAAGAAGCCTTTCAATATCCAAATGATACTTCCATAGCATCAGAGCATTCTACATGTATGCTTATCAACTTTCAAACTTCCTTGCTTTGGAGTAGTGAGAAGTTCATTGACAAATTTTTTTGTGTTCCTGGAGGAGAGCCTAGGATAAATATGAGGATGGGCATGAATATGTACAAAATAGATATGCTTAATTTCTTTTGCATATAGTTATTTATTCTATCTAATTACCTTTTTGTCCTTTTAATATTTGATTTCTCTGTCTACGCAGCTCGAATAGAGCTTTCAGGAACCAACTATAAAGTAGGAAAAACATTTGACTTCAAAGTTTTCCGAACCTTGCTACTAGAAGTCCTTCCGTAGTTAGACATGAGTTCGGCCTTTAGATTTCTCTGAAAGCAGTCTTCCTCAAAATTTTAGAACAAACTCTGACAGTTTCAGGATTGAATGGGTCTTGTCTATGACAAGCTTGGATCCATTTTTCTCAAATGTCCTTGGCTTTGGGAAATCTATGTTAAGAATAACCTTCACCGGAGTTCACATCAGGGGAGTAGCAGATTGACGCAGCACAAGGTAAAAGATTTCTCTTCAGTGTGTTCATTTTGAAATTATTAGGAAAGTCGTAGAAGCTAGACTTTTAAAGTAAAAGATGATAATATAAATATTAATTATATTTTGAAATTGTTCAAATGTTATCAATTATTTTAAATCTAATGACGTCAGATGTCACGTGCTCTTTCCAATAACAAAAACCAAAAACATTTCAGAAGAACATACTTCATTATATATACCTTGGATATAGCAATTAAAAAAAGAAAAACGGTTGATGCATGTACTGTTTCTTCTTTTTTGTTCATTATTTACTCAGTCATGGGTGTGTTAACATCTCCCTCTAAAAGAATAATTATCGCCTATCTTTGGTATAAATTGATTTAAAAATCCATAATAAAATTTAAATATAATTATTATATTTTCCCTGCAATAATAACATTGTAAATGATGAAGGTTCCCCTCTTTATAGCAGTAATAAATTTTCTGGCCCAAAAGCCAGCTAATAGAAAATAGTCTTAATTCTGTATTTTCTTATGTCTCGCTCACGCCTTATCCTTGCGCTCTTACACAAATTGCATCTCTACTTATAAGTAACTTTATTGTAATTATTTATTCACTTATAGGGGATCTGTCTTATTCACATTCATATTCCATTTGGATTAAGGAACATCCATCCCATTCTCGTACTCGAAGGCCAAAGTGAATAAAAGTAACACGAAGTCCTTGCATGAGAGGAGCTTTTAGCTGTGGGGAAAGTTAAAAACATTCATTTTATGAAAGTCATGATACAGTGTTACTTTTATTGAGAAATGATGGAGGCTTCAACACCATTTGAATTTATATAGCTCTATCCATTAATAAGTCAAAAGTTATACCTTGTATAATAAATATAAATCATGATATTAGTTTTAACATTATTATAATGTCAATCAAACCTAGGATCTCTTGTGTAGTGGAAGGAAATGAAGTGAAATCTCGAAATTTAACTATTTGTTGTGGATTATATGTCCAGTCATCTTTAATTGATTTTTTTTTTTTTTTGTATCGCTTTTCATTTAAATTTATTTATTAAATCAATAATATTATTGATTGAAGTGATAATTTGAATTATGAGCCTTTTTCTGATGCACTGACAAGAGAATCATAATTCTACAAACTCACTTAGCTTTTTCCATTTGGATTTTAAGGAGAAAAATAAACTTCTCCCTACATAAGGGTGAGTGACTCAGCCTATCAGTAGAACTCCTTGTATGAACGTTATGTACAAGATAATTTGTTTACTAGACTCAGGATCTATGTGCCATCTTGTGACTAAGAATGTTTTCTTAGTTTGCTAAGGGAACACTGAAATGAAAATGGAATCATATATATCAGGGTTCGAAAGCAAAACGTGTACTGTTAATAGATGCTAATTATGTAATTTTAAAAAACGAGAAGTTTTGTCATTTTTCCACCATATTCCGAATCTCCTGTCCTTTCTGCATAAGTAAACAATAATAAACATTTCTAAAATATCTCCTCATGAGTGAGCAAGAAGCAAAAAGGCAGAAGATCTCAGACCTTCTGGATGCGAAAATTGAGGTGGTAGAGATTATGGACATTGGGAAGTGCTCCAGGAGCCTCATTTTCAAGGTGGTCAAGATGGAAAAGACCTTTCAAGGAAAGAAGGAAGTGGGGAACACAACTTGAAAAGGGATTCTGAATTTCTGGGGGACCTGAAGAAGAAGATCAAGGAGGACACCACAAAGTCCATGAATCACCTCTCTAACGAGTTTGACTTGGACGAGGGGACAATCAGGAGGGATGTGAAGGAGGACTTGGGATTGTCCTCTTACACAAGGGCCCCATGCCACCTGTGGACATACACTTTGAAGGAAAGGAGTCTGCAGAGGTTCAAGAAAGTTCGTAGGTGGATCAAGGCAAATGGATCCATAGTAAAAAAATCTCTGACGAGAAGATTTTCACCGTGTACTAGGTCTATAACTGTCAGAACGACTGTTGGCTTGAGGGATCCCCAGAGGAGGTCAAGAGGGTGTTCCGTACAAAACATCCAGCCCAAACAATGGTGCTGTGGACTGTGGCGTCCGACGACAAGAAAATGCCTCTCTTCTTTTTTAAGGCTGGGGAGAAAATCGGCCAGGAGGCCTACTACAAGACATTAAAGCGACGTTGAAAATTTTGGTCTGAGACGAGTATCTATATCTCAGAAACAACTCAGAATTATGTACAAACATTTGGCACACTTAATTTACTCATAAATTTAAGCTTATGTGCCCAAAATCATTCAAATCTGAGTGGGTCGGGTGATATTTTTCTGACTGTTGTTTGAATTTTATTGGGGATTTTTGTTTTTATTTAAAATGAATAATATTTGTTTTTTAACTTTATCTGTAAATGGGTATCCATACAACTATTTTTCTTGGAATCGAGTTGTCACATTATACTATAGTTGTCATGCACAGAGCTTGTGCTATTCAATAATGTGACACCTCTAATTTTTTGTTGTTGCTCCAACATGTTTATTAATGAAAACCCCGTAATTAAAAATAACAGGGACATAATCGTGATTAAATGCTACTACAAGGTTAGGGTCTCCACTCTGTATAGTGGACGATTTGACTTCTCCCAATGATATTATTGAGTTTATCTACATTTATAATGGATTTCCAGCTACGACCATCCTTCCTTTCAATGTTATCATATTATTTCCCCTTCTTTTTTGTATTATAAACAGTCTTCCTTGACAATTGCAATTTGCTTTCATACCTCAATTGGAGTTTATCCCACTCTGATGCCACATTTAGAACTTTGTTAAAAATATTAAATCCTTGCTGACTGTTAATATTGAATTTAATTTTTAAGATCAGCAGCCACTTATAACCTACGGATTTTTAATTTATATGAGTGTAATTTTTTAGTTCCCACCCCGTACATATTTTGTTAGAATATTATGTACGCATCAAAGCACTGTTGAGTATAATATGTTGTCCAATCTTCACATAAAGTTCGCAGGAGGTCAAAATATTGATCTTGTAACCTTATGGGTAAAAACTCATTTTGTTGGCTTCTACAATAAAATTCAATAGAAGAATAAAACAATTATCTATAAAATTGTCTTTAAAGTAGATCTTTATCTTCAAAAACATTCAATATATAGTGATTTAAAATAGGGTAGGTGGTGTAAAGGCCAAAACTTTAGAAGCCTCTAAATCCTGAACCGGAAGGCAAAAGAGGCTCAAATTTTGGTTTTTTGAGTTTTTAATTAATATTAAAATATGTGCCTAATTTGAAAAAAAAAATTGCAGATGGATCTATTTTTGAAAGATTGCTTTGTCTTAGAATAATACTATCCTCATTGGCAATTTCGTTTTTATATATAACATCTTTAATTAATTAATTTTTCTTTTCATTTTAAAAAACGAATATTCTTTTATTGACAGATTAATCAAAATCTTCAGCAAAACAATCATATTTATGCGACTCCTTCGTAATATTCGCATAAACACAGACATTAAAATGACAATTTTTTTATGAGATTTTAATAAGTGTAAAAAACAAATACATGTGAATATATACTATTAAATAATATTCAAAAATGTAGAAAAAGTAATTTTTTCATTTTTAAACAGCCTATCCATTCTTGTAAGATTCGATGGGACTCTTAGATCGTCATTTATTGCAAACCAATAGCAATGGTAAATTGATGAATAGAGAAAATATAATAAATATATTAATAATAAACAAATACAATAAATTCATTAAAGTTCGTTAAAATAAATAACAAACTACGATATATTTATTATATGAATATCATTGTTATTATTTACATATATATTCACATAATTAATATAGAGATGTGTCGCTCTATTTACAATTATCAAACCTACAACAAAAACCACATTTGGAATAATAAAATAATTGTAGTACTATGTGATGTTCACGCAATACGAATCATAGACTGGGGGTTGCGTCGATTCATAAAATTGTTCCGATGAATTTTGGCTTTCAGGCATGAAACGGTATAGTTGTTCGTGTTGTGATGGAGCTTTCCAAATATTTTGGAGAATTCCCTTCGTCTGGACACCCATCGTTTTCTCTCGTCGATCGCACCCCTTGAACTTGTACTCCAATCTTTACGTCTCATTACAGTGACTATAGAGGATCCGCTCATCTTGAAAATTTGAGATATTCTACAAGGGGAACGTTAAAAGGCTGTCTATATATAATTATTATCCAGTAAAGATTGAGATTTTTTCTTATGGATTGGAGTATTGGTCCTAATTAAGTCATCATCCATATTAATGAAGACAAGTTTGTCTTTATTGAGGTTTGTCGGGGCTCTACTTGATCTTCTCCTAACTAGACAGGAACACCGGATACCTCCTTAAATTGTACCCTCCAATTCCTGCTTTCCTAGAGAGATCTTTCCCATCATTCTTCATCTTGGCCACCTTAAAAAATTAGGCTTCTAGAGTATTGCATAATGTCCATAATACTCGCCACCTCAACTTCAGCATTTAGGAGGTCTGAGATGCACAGCAATTTGGCTTTTTACTCACTTATAATGGCGAGATGACGAAATGTTTATTATCTTTTGTTTAAGGACAATGGATACCAGAATGGCAAAAAATAATCACTAAACCTTCCTATATTAATAGAATATTAACATTAATTAACCAAATCGTATTCTCAAGCGAGGACACAAAAGGAAGAGCTTATATAACACATGGCCTGAAAATTCCGGGGCTTAACAAAGAATACACTTTTTTTTGTGTTCAAAATTAGCTTCTTTTCCTTTTTTTTTTTTTTATAGAGCAGTGTTCCTATAACACTTTTTAAGCCATCAACTTGCTTGAACGGTATATTTACCATCAAGAAGCAGGGTAAAATTAAAACATGAACTTGCTTTTGATCCATTGTTTAAATTGCCAGCCACTGGAATACATAAAGAGAAATATCTTGAATAAAATCCATCATCATCAAAAGAACAAATACTTTCTTAAAAACTCCAACATTCCCAGTCTCAGTTAAGCTCTTGATTCTTGAAATAATAAAACTACTAAAATAATCCTATGCCATATCTTTTCGTAAATTTATATTTTAAAATTTGATTTAGATTACAACAAATTAATAAAAGCATTAGTTATAAATGTAAAAATATTAATTAGTTTATTTGTGCTTAAAAATAGATGTAATGAAAATAATTGATTTTAAGCCCAGGTAAATGGGAATTAACAACTGTAGTACTGGTTTTCAAAGTCAATTCATTAGTTGCGATTTATAATACAGCAATCCTGAAATAACCCCGATGATCCCGAAGCTGAAACTCCAACCTAATAATCTAAAATTACTTATTCTTTTTTTCATTGAGGCTCTATCATTGGCCCTAGGAAAAGGAACATTTGGAATGGGACGATCTAAAAATTTACAAAGAGGCTCCCATCCTTGTCGAACATCAAATATCAAAAGTTGTTCCTCGGGTATGTTATTTTTCACCTCCTCAATCCATTTGTCAAAGTATGCTTTTGAAGCCTCAGGGCCACATTTATTCGCTGCTTTTAAACTCATAGAAAACCCAGGAACGATTTGATTGTGAATTCTTGTAGCTACCTATGCCGTGAATAAATATAATATAATAATATTATGAAGTTCATTTGAGTCACATTAATTTCAGCAAGTGTCATCTCAGCAATATTCATTTGAACAAGTATTTATTTGGAGAAAACTTCTTTTCAGCGACATTTTCATATGATAACTATAGACAATAGGCTCTATCTATAATTTATTTTGTCCTTTAAGAATTTCAAATATTTCTTCATTCAATGGAGTTAACAGAGTATCAAAGGAGCAACCAAAAGGATCCGTCTCAACTCCCTGGAACATCTTTTCTAAAAAGAAGCAAATACATATGGAATTTTTGCAACAAAGTCAAAAATTGCTTATGAATGAAAGGTTTACCATCATTATATTTGACAACAAAAAAGATGGGAAAACACACATTCTTTTTTAAAGATCCTATTTCACAAGCAGCTATTGATCAAAGTGTTTGAATCCCATCCTCCTCAATAAGTTTTGTAAATCCGTCCATTCGTAGAAGCTTACAGAGTTAAGACACAATCCGATATGAGCCTTAGTTGCTTCTGCTAAATTTATTCCATTTGATTTTAAACACTGCTCTAGTGAGTGATTACTTTTAACAATGACTTCGTAAATTTTGTAATATTTACAATTTATATGAAAATGTCGCGCAAATGAACGATACTTAAAAAAAAAGCTGTCTCAAATAAATAATCGCTCAAATGAATGTCGCTAATCTTGTGTACGGATACAGCAGTTGTCAAGAGGATACTCGTTCTTTTAATACTTTCTGTTGTTGACACAAACGTTCTTTAAATAGATGAACGTTATTATTAGTAAATAATTTGAAATGGGAGTGTATTGTAGGTCCTTGTCAGACTTCAAGTAGAATTGGAGATCAACATCGGAGTAATTTTAGCGAATGTCTTTGTTGATATCATTTTCTCCTTTCACTTTTGTTACAGTTGATTGTGTCTAATCTAACGAAACGTCATTAGTATTATTCTTTATCTCCTCTAAAACATTCTTCAAATTGTCAGGGTTACCATGATGATTTTCTGGGTTTCTTTTTAACATGTACATTGTACACTTGATTTTCATTACTAGTAATGTTGTATACAGATACAGGAGTGGTTAAGATGATGTTTGTTTATTTAATATTCCCTTTTGTTGACACAAACCTTCTTAGCTATACATTATTATTAATATATAGTGTGAACTAGGCAAGTATTATCAGGGGCATCCGCAGGAGTATATATATATTTTTTTTTTTTTTGGGGTAAACTTTTTTGATCCATACGAAAAAAAGTTATAGACAAAATCAAACATTCCTTGATTTGGGGGGATGGGGTTACAGCCCTTCCAGCCCCCCCCCCTGCGGATGCTCCTGATTATGACATTTGAGGGTAAGCTGTTTAAAATGTTTAACTCCATAGCCATAAGCTAAGATGACTATTGCTGAAATTAACATTGCTCAAAAGAGCATACAGAAATTCATATCTAAGAATTAACAAATACATGATAGCGTTGAGCTAATCCAGTGAGGTAATATATCCAGGGTGTTGTGTGGTTTTCATGATTGTTGAAAATTGTCGAGTGGCAAGAATCATGCCAGCTTTGAACATCCCTTACTGTTAGAACAACTTTGGCTTCTGGATAAGCTTCAAAAAGTTCTTTATAAAAATAAGATGGTGGATAGTCAACGGCACATCGATATCCACTTTTATCAAAGAATGTGTACCAATCCTCCTTGGTAGTCTTCCCTAAAAGTAATATATTTATATAAAATAATCTATGATTTTATATTTATATTAGAGTCTTATATTAATATCAACATCTAAATTATATATTTCATTATTACAGTTCATGTATAAATATATTTTTATAAATGTTATAACGAGGTGTGTTCAAAAAATAAGGAGACTTTTCAAATATTGCAGGTAGCATACATTTGATGACTCGATTTTTTTATTTTCTTATGTTAATACACTTGCCACGAACATATATTTACTATTTCAGCTAAATCATATGTTTTGTTTGTTTGTGAGAGGCATAATGGTTAGAAGAATTTTGGGCGTATGGCGATTTTTGCTAGTGAAAAAATATGGATCAAAGAATTTCCATCAAATTTTGTGTAAAAAATGAAATTAAGTGCTCCAAAACAGTTGAAATGTTGACAATGGAATAGTTTGAAACTGTTTTGAGTAAAAAACATGTTGACAAGTGATACAAACTCTTCCAAGATGGCCGGGAAGATGCCAATTACGAGCCTCTCTCTGGACGTCCGAGCACGTCAACAAAAGATGAAAAAGTTGAAGTAGTGAAAAAAAATTAATTGCATCGAAGTTGCTGAAGATATTGACATATCGGTTGGCTCGTCCCATAATTTTTTTAGAACGTTTTGGTATGAGACAAGTGTGAGCAAAGTTCGTTCCAAAATTTTGAGCAAAAGAATCGTGGCATGAGAAGTTACCATACATCAATGATAATTTCCCCAAAAGGTTCATAACTGGTGAAACATTCATGGGTATATGGTTAGGATATCGAAACCAAAGCCCAATCGTCCCAGTGGAGATAGCAAGAAATCGCCGAACACGCAAAACAATTATGACCATTATGCCTCTTACAAACGAACTAACATGGAAAAAGTGTTGTCACAAAATTGAGCATTCCAAATGTACCCTTGCTGCAAAATTTGAAAACTCACCCTACGTTTGAACACACACATATGATGTTTTAATCTCTTTACCGCAAGACAATTATTTTTCTTTAAAAAAAACTTTCTTCATCATTTTACTCTAATAATAAATCAAAGTTTGTATGGATTGATGTCATCTGTCCAGTCATTTTTTATGTAAGAAAGAACAATAGGGAAGCTCAGCAAAGAATATTAAGGGACTTGAATTTTGGAGTCGTGAGGGATCACTTTTCTATCAATGTCTATTCAAAGTGGGCGTTTCTACGTAAGTAAATAAGACTAAGGATTTATTGGACCACAAATCGTGTTAAAAGAAATTGGAAAAATGGGTATTTTTTTTTTTTTTTTATTTTTTTTTTTCATTTAATAGTCTAGGTGCCTTCTAAGAATTTACACATTCGGTTCTGTAATTAAACCTCCTAATAAAATTTAAGGTGGATAAAATCTACTGCAAATTCGGGTCTTCACTTTGTACTATCCTATAGATTTTTGTTTTTATCTGGTTATTAAAATATAGATTGTGCATCGCCTTATTATGAAAAATTATATTATTTATATTAAAGCTTTAAGATGTACTAAACATTTGAACCAAGTAGCGAAACGAGGACCCATGTGATCAATACCTGAAAAATATCTTGGTGCACAGAAACTTTTTTCTCTGATAGAGGTACTGTTTAGTTATTATTTAGAGATATAATATGAAGCTATAATGCTATCTAAAAGGTGCTCATTCCAAGTTCGGAAGATGGACTTCACTTACCTATAGAAAATTTTAATAATATGGAGTTTTCTTAACTCACTAAATTGTTAATTTCAGTTCAAAGATGTTTATTCTGCGTTATTTTTTCATATGTCATTAATGTAAAAATATATATTTACAATTAAACTATGGAGTCCAATAGCCAATGGCAGAGTAATGTCATATGACTAGCTACATCTTGCGAAAAAACGTTAAAACGCTGCACCATTGTATCTCCTCAAGCTAAGGGCTGCATTTAGTTACTTTATTTTAATGCTTTAGTACACCTGAATTAAGATCCTCCGTAGGATCCTTGCAGAAAGAGTTAAACCTCTCTGTTTCATTTTTTTCGAATTGATGGTGAAGACTGTTGATGTAGCGAGACGGTATCGTAGCCATCTCTCTCTTAAATTGGTGAATAGACTTATCATGACCGATCTCGATCCTCCTTTATCGATACCCGTGTCTGTTCTATTCCGTTTTACAATTATTGCCCTGGATAACTCACCTCCATCAAAATATTCTGATCTACAACTGAGCAACACAGGGAACCCTATGCTAGTATATATATATTTAATAATGACTCATGCTGTAATACTATCTACTTATCTATTAGACATTGACAAACACATCAAGATAATTAAAGACTCAGAGACGACCTCAGAAAGGAGTAGTGTCGATCAGGACTTGACCATGTACATAAGAGCGCTAACACATTCCATCCAAACGATTAATTCATTTGCATTGCCCATTGGGTCTCAAATTGATTAACTCCTTGTCTTCTTTAACCCTTTAACCCCTGCTCGACCGTTTGGTAGAGCACAATTTGAGTCAACCTATTTTCGATATATGCATAGAAATATATATTTTTTTAAACATTATTTCTCCTTCTAATTTAGTTATTTATTGGGTGGTTGTCATTATTTTTGTTACAACGGTTTTAAGTGCGATTCGAGCCAACTTTCGTGGCATCCTTGTAACGAAATAATTCAATTTTTAATTAATCAACACTTATTATTGCAATTTTGTGGCAATTAATTTATCTTTTAAAATTGATGTAACATGAATGGGAATGAACAGCATGAATCATAATCAAATATTCTTTATGATTTTTTCGGCAAAGTGGTTTTTGGTAATAAGGTTTTCATCAAAGTGGCCACACACGGTTTGTTGAGACTTGTTGCTATAATATTACATATCTTTTATTCCAACACCCATCTCTTCATTCTAAATCACTTTTTTTTTTCATAAAAACCTGCCCTCGAAAAGTTACTTTTTAAGACCTAGATGTCCATTGAAGCAACATTATGTAATATAAAGTGAGAAAATTGTTAATTTTTGTTAAAGTTCTTATGGAAACCTTTCTTACTTTATTTGAAAAGAAGACACAAAGTCTTGTATAAATTGATTAGGTTAGTAATTATCTGGCCCCGTGAGTAGTGTTGTGTCAATCCTTATTTAAAACTGAAGACTGCAGTCCCGTCCAGTTCAGTCTGGTCTGCAGTTCAGAGCTGCAAATTAGTCCTAAAACATCACTTTTAGTTGACGTCACGCAACTTTATTTCTTATTCTTTTAAATCAGCTCTGACATTCCGAAGGACCGAGAGTCTTAAGGATCGGTCCCAAGGACTGATAGAATGGACAGGACCGAATAAATAAGCATTGACTCAACCCTATCCGTAAGGGATATATGATGGCACTTAATCTTCATTAGTTACAATTATTTAATAATACTCCGTAATATGGTATAATTAATAAAAATCTTACCCGATATCGCTTTATTCCAGTGCTCTGTGTCCTTGGAATTTCCTTCCATGAGAAAAACAAGCATATGATAACAAGGTCCCTCCGGATACAAAATATTCAGGGCTTCTTTCAAGGACATCGTCCCCGTCCTCGGTAAACCAGCACCAATCACATCCAACTTCATGTTCAAACATAAATATATACTTATGATTTATGAAACTGAGTTGTTTTAACTCTAATTTTATTGATACTTGACTATTATTTGTGCAATGAATCAACTAAGACTAGAAATACTCCCTAGAAAACTGGAATAAGTAACAACATATGTCAGTGTAACGTATTTAATAGTGATGTCCCACGAGAAAAACTCGTAAATTGGTACTCGAGTTTTATGAACTAACTAAATAAAAAAGTATGTTTTCTCAGGGGCAATACTATGCTGACTTAAATTGTACTCTTAATCTCAATTCGTTTTAAAAGTAATATTTGCTTGAATGATTTAAGTTTAGTGGGAGTACTCGACATTGCTTGGATGACGCAGTTTATTTACGTGACACTCAAAAGTCCTTCTCAGATCAATAGGCATACGACAAAATTAACACTATTAATATAGATTAATGAATATTTCTAAATGCATAAGGGAGGAGGCGCTATTAAATATAAAATGCAAATGTTCAAATCTGATTTTCACTCTGCTAGCTTCAAATTCGTTTGGCGTTTCCCTTGACATTCAAGCTTAAATATTATCCACATTTCTCTTACAGCATTTTAGTTTTTGGGCATTAACTTTGTAACCATCATTATTTGTTTTGTTTAAATAGTAGTTAAATCTTGAGATGAATTTATTGGCTAAACTTTTAAAATGCATTATTGGTATTCGATATATAATAATAATAAATTGCCCATTCATAACTTTAATGATGAGGGAACTAATGGTCACATTTTTTTACATATGTGACTCTAACAGCCCTGTTCATCTTTTGAATCTTTAGTTGAATTACAAGATTGGAAATTGTCAACCTTGCATATCTTATACCAGTTATACCAGGTTTTAATTCAAATTATTCCTCTTCATCTACTCATACTCGTTCCAGTTAGAAAAAGGGGAAACGGTAAAAATAACATTGTTTAGAATTTTTTTAACTCTAATATAAAAGCTTCTGGTTTCAACAGTACGACTTCATTCAAACAGCCACTTGGAATACATCCATGAAGTAGCGATTAAATTATTTTATCTTTCGTAATTCCTCGAGTTGTTTTTTTTTCCTTTTTTATAAACTCGAAATTACTCTATTAGCTAAATTTAGCTCACAGCACATCACTAGTATTTAATATTTATTTATGGACTATGATTACACGCCGGGATGCCTTTGAAGCTTTTTTTACAAGACATTTTGTTGTCGGTGGTAACAAAAATGCTCAGACTTCTTCCATGTCTTTACTCTTTAGGTAGTAACTAGTAAAGAGATTATAAGGAAAAGAGGAGTCATGTATATCAATCAAGAATGTTTTTCTTATCTCCAATTCTGATTCGTCTAGAATTTTATATGCGCTTTGAACTTCTTTTTGCAAAGTTCATTGATATCAAGTCTTTTGACTAATGTAATGTAATAGAAGTTAACGTTTCGGAAAAGGTTGTGTATTTTTCTATAGATTTAACAAGAAACCTAAACTATTAATGAAAATCATAGTTCATAGTAGTTGAGACGAGTGGCAGTACAGTACTTGCTAGAACATATAAATAGGGGGACTTACAGAAATTGGTTTCACTCAACGTCTCTACGATTGTGAGCCGAATCAACGTTTCAGCCGAGGATTTCTACTTTTTTTTTATTTACTTTAGAAAAGGAAAGTCTGGTTATCATGTGCGCCATCTTAAGAAAAAAATATGAACTAATAAGGTAAAACCCTAAGCTTATGAATAAATATTATAAAATTGAGTCAAATACTCAATTAGTTACAAAATTAAATATATTCCTAGAAAATAATCCACAAATAAACAGAGGATTTAAAATTAAGAAACAATTAGCCTCATTTTTAAGGCCTTTCTCGCATTACTTGCCACAAAGACATTTGAAACACCTTCAAATTATATATATTTTTCCTACAATAAAAGTGAAGCCTACAATAATTAATTTTTTTTTGGAGTTTAACCAGGTTTACTTCAGGTTGACGAGAAGTAATTACTTTCTAAAAAGTACCAGGATTTAAGTCCAAAACTTCCAACCGTCTTCTCAATGTCCTTAGACTTGGTAGAGGAAATCCTTGTCGAAATAGCATCTCGTATCCTTTGGTACCACTAGCAATTCGTAGCTGCGATGTTTTTTTATGGTGCAAGCAGACCAAGTGGCAATTTTTTTGTATTATTGCACAGATAGCGTAGCTGGTGAGCATTAAATATACGATGAATTGCCTCATTCATATCTGTAATAAGTATGTATAGCTATGACCAAAAAAACAATCAGAGTCAATTCTCGCTAAAGAATGAACAGTCGATGTGACATACTCCCCTGAATTAAGCTGGAGTTCTTTAGTTTGTGCGGAACACTCTCAGTTTAAGTAGCTGTCATTTCCGAAACTGGTTCAACTATTAAAAATCAAATTCAGTGTTAGTAATATATATATATATAATAATTAAATTTATATAAACAATTCATACATTTTAAAAGATCATATGATGATGCCAAAAGTGTACCTTTTGAATTGGATTAGGAGTGTTCAAGGAGTATACAACGTCCCGGTTCAGTGTCATTTTCAAATAAAGTATTTCCTACTTCTCCAACTTGAGAAAAATTGTAGGTGAATACCGAGGCTTTATCTGAACTAAAAGCGATTGATCATGTGACTTTATGGAATTAAGTTTTTTTCTTGGTTTTGCTTCTTTAGAATAAGAAAATTTGCTGGGGATTGCACTAGGTCTTAAATGCCTCCGTTTTCGGTTTATTGAATAAGAAATATCTTCCTCCTTGAAGTGAAAAGAACATAAAACATTTCGGTTCGTAGTTCTTCCGCCTCATAGGACGTAACCAAGCCTTATTTTGGGGTAAATCTTTTGGAAAACAAAAAAAAAACAACGATATATCCGTTCCTAGAAAATGCTTATTCAAGCATCTAAAAGCAGAACAAGCAGGCATTTTCCCACAGAAAAATTAATTTTATTAATAAACAATGACTTCTATTCTTATAAACTAGGGTTTAAGAGATATATTTACTTGAATCAGCTGAGGTTTCAGCTATCAAATGTCCAGACCCTCCTATTCTATGCCTTAAGCAATACATTTATAAAACAATGGAAACATTATTATATAAAAATAAAGAAGAAACGAGACTTGCATGTTTAATTAAAAATAGGTCAACGACACAAGAATTTTTTTTTAAAAAAACCTGCTAATCCAGAGCTCTGATAAATAAATGATATGATAAAGAGTAAAAACTTGAACTAGTTTTACTAAAAAAAATTAGCTTTTTTTCATTTTACAATCTTATTTAAAAAAACAAAACAATTTACAACTATTAAAAACTATTAAAGATTACCTTCACACAGATTATGGATGTATATTTCTATTTACCGTATGATTGTCAACAGACAATGCCACAACAGTCAAATCTATTTCCCAAAGAGTCCTCACGATAGGATTGTACTGATTCAACAGGAACTCAGCCGTTGAATTTACTTCTGGAATGAGGGCAACAACGATGAATTGATCATGAAGGTTAAGCCAGTTTTAAAAGTTTGATTATTTGTAATTTTTTAAAAGGTTTGATTATTTGTAGTTCCCACAAATTTTCCAATCATAGTAATTTTATTCTCTGCACTTTAAGCCTCCAATTCGTGCTTTTCAGTACCTTGCCGTGGATAAAGGTAATCCTGTTTCTATCGTAATAACACTGGATACGGTACTAAGATATCTGGGCGACGGAAGTAATAGAGCATTGGATGGATGTATTTGCTAGTAGAGGCCTGAGCTGACATTATACCATATCAAAGCAATGGAAAGGAGTCCAGAAGAATATCTTCTACCTTTAGGTTGTTTGAAGAGATGATACATTTGCTCCATTATGAATGAGAGCTTGGAAGATTGAATCCAGACACATATTTCTATCTCTTTTCTCAGAAGGTGATTCACTTGTTCTGACTAAGCTTTCATTGACTCACTCCATAGAATCGTCCGAAACACGTTGTTTTGATAAATCCAGGGGACTGAGCCACACATTTTTTTTAACGATATTGCAGAACTATTCAAATCCGGAAACGTTTACGTCTGCAATTCATATTGTTAATAAGGAATCTAGAAGCTAACGAATATGTGGAGACAACTTTATCGAATGACCGAATTGGTTAGATACCCTCCCCATAATATAAAAAACTTTTTCTAAGACCTAGCAGGTTCCAAGTTATTTAGGAAATTGAACTTGTTTGTTTCTTTGTCTGACAAATAGTTTGTTTTTTATTGAAATGAAGAAAATTATCTTATTATTTTTATTAATATTTAACTGATATTTTTAACCTAAAAGATCATATTATTTTTTAGTGAAAATGGCAAAATATGGAAAGGGATTAATATAACTAGGATTATAAACAGGCTCTCCAATGAGTACCTTCACATGTGTATGAGAATGGCCCTCACACCCTTCCAGCCCATATTTAAAATCCTGGTAGAACAAGCCAAATCTCACTTAACAATCTCTCTGAACAAGACAAAGCAATTCCTTGTATTATTTTTTTTCTTAAATGAAACACATTTTTAAAAAGTTCTTCGATTTATATTTAATTTTATTATAAATATTATTGCAATACTATTGAATTGTTTTTTCTTTATTTATTTTGACACTTAATTGTTGATACATGCATACGAGGCTACTTTAATAAATATGGCACTGAATCATACCACAAGCTTATAACATTATGATGTTCCAGACCTTAAATTCAGGGAAATTTCTGAAATTGTACCTCTTCGAATTTTAATTGGATACCCCTGATCTATACAAACTAGAAAAAAACAAAAAAACAATGAGTCTTTATTTGGAAGTTATAATCTTTGATTTCCAAATAAGATTTATTTAGGGTTTTTTTCTAGCATGTTCGACCTTTACTTGCATTTATAGTGTTAAACAATGTGCATTAATGCAATTGATCCATAGTAACTGACCTTCAAGGTCCTAAAGGAGAGCTTCACTCAGTTAGACGAAAGATTGATTACATCATAAAGAGCCTACAAGCTAGAAGAGATTCTCAAAAAGAATCCAGAATTTGAGAATACGATTAATATTGGTGTAGTGCTTCCTGGCGATAAAGTGTATTGCGTGAAGAGAATCCCAACATCGTAGCCAGTTTCCACTGGGCTCCGCAGACAACCGTAGCCTGTGAAAAAGTCTTTAGTTTTTTCAAGGGCTTTCTTAACCAATAATAGAAACAGGCTAACGGAGGATCACCACCTGAGAGAAAAGATGGTTATTCTGTGGAATAAAGGAATGCTGGAATGAAAAATTATAAATTGATAGAAACATTTGAAACAAAATATTTTTTTTTTTTTTGACTGGATTTATCTATTTGCATTTTTGGCATTTTTCTATTTGTTTTATTTGCAATTTTGCTTTTTTTAAGCATTTTTTATCGAATACTTAGCTACATTTTTATTGTATTATTTGAACATCATTAGTTATGAGGAGTAGAATTGAGGGTCTACATCAGACCGTCTACCGGCCTAGACGTCCTTTCAATATACAAAGTGAACTTGTTTATCTCCTTCATGACACGGCTGCTTGGAGCTGATCAAATAAAATCTAATGACATCTATGCTACTTTCTTCCCAAACGTCCTTCAAATTATCCTCGTTTATCTTCGTTTATTTTTTACAAATCAACATATTTTATGTATTTTATAATAATAATTCATCATGGAATCGGATTGAAAAAATATAAATAGGAGTAAGTTGTTTATTCTCGTTTTGTGTCGACTTATGAATCATTATCAGTTATAAAGATTCATTTTTTGCAAACAATCATGAAGATTAATTAAAACTGGATTATATAAATATCATCAATAAACAACATGACTACTTGCATGACTACATATATTGGGGTTACCATCGATTTTTATCAGTGCAGGTGTAGTTCCAGGAACAAACAAGACTGTTAAAATAAATAGTGTTGAAATATCATTAAAAATATAATCAATATTTATATATATTTTCTTAAATTGAGACCGTTTATTACAATGCAAAAAAGATGAATAACAAATATCAAATAACGTATTTTCTAAAATGATTTTTCCAAAAAGAATTAATGTAGATTTTTTAACATGTTTTTCCTACATTTTTTTCTTTCATAATTTATTTTCTGTAGAAATAAACTTATCTTCTCTAAAAAACAATGATTGATATAAAATATACATTGGTTATATAATACTATTATTCATGAATGTATAGTTCTTTATGCAAAAAGATAAGCTTGTCTGCATTTATCGGTAATAAAAAAAACCATTTAGCAGTCACAATATCAGCAGCTGTCGAATGAATTATTTCGCTCGATACTAATGTGCCTGCAGTTGTGAGATATCGACAGGCTAACTTGGAAACATTGGAAAATATATTTAGATTATTCCTCCACCATATCCCTGGTTTATTTGTAAGTCATTATCTCTTTATTGTATAAACAAATACATAAATTGACATTAGGAAAATTACCCGCGGAAGATTGCCATGGAGAAAAATTACAAGTTAGGATAATTGCCCATATTTTGTTCAAACAACATGATGAATAATAACAAATCCGTTTTCCACGCACGATATAAATTATTTCACCAGGGACATAAGTAGGATTGGTTTTTAGAATTTTGTTGAAAAAAAAATTGAAAATGAAACTTTTTCAAAAATCGACAGTTATTCACAGAAAATTAATTTTCTTGAAAAAAAATTTCAAAAATTATATGTCAAATTTTTCTGGTAATTTCTCGTAACTCAACAATTGATCTAAGGAGAAAAATAGATTTACCTTAATATTTTTTAGTAATATTTCATGATGGGATCGGATTGAAAAAATATAAATAGGAGTAAAGTGTTTATTCTCGTTTTGTGTTGACTTGACTCAATATATAGGTCAAAACGATTACTATTTAAACCCCAAGCTCACAAGGTGTAATTTTGTAAATCTGAACTTAACATGCCAGCTATTTAATTAATATGATGACTCATGTTAAAATTGGGTGTAACGGTCTAAAATTCATTTTAACTTATGAATCCTTATCAGTAATAAAGATTTGTCTCTTGCAAACAATTATAAAGATTAATTAAAACTGGATTAAAGTATATCATCAATAAACAACATGACCACTTACAGTATGTTCTACTATCTACATATCTAAGCAAGAAGTTAGACAAATATGCATTTCAAAAAAAAAAGATGGAAAGGATTTGGGAGATATCAGTTTACCGCCATACTGTTTACCTATCCCCAATTGGGATGCTACTTCAATTATTAATGTCCTGCATTGAAACAATACCACTGATCCTTTTATCACAGTAGTCATTCCTCAAAGTCAACTAATTATTTTTGTCTTTTCACCGCTTCGACTTCTCAAAATACTGTGCCACAGACAAATTTGTGAACATGTAGTAAAAGAAGTAACCGATGCTACAGCTCAAGTTTGAGAGAAATATATCAGAGCAAAATTAAAATTGTGTAATATTTTTCTTATTAATGAAACAAAAAAATAATTAGAAGTAATTATTCTTTCATAGTTTCTTTTTCAGAGGGTATCGAAAAAAAAGAATTGAATATTTATAATAAATGAAAAATATTAAACTTATAGAATATTCAATAAAATATGCTTAGGTAAAAAGAAATCAACCCTAAAAATTAAGGAATAAGAAAGAGAGGTCGAATTTTTAAGAGATTAAGAGACATTTTTTGTATTCCAAAATTATAAATTGGTAAAATAAGATTAAATCGCACTCGGGAGAAGTTATTTTCTTGAACTTAATGTCTGTAGGTTGGCACACAAGTGATTCCTAGAAAAGGAAATATATTTTATGTATATGGATTTCACCATAAGAGGCTAGGTTAAATGGAGTAAATGTAATACTATGATATTTGCTTATACTTAATTAGAGAAAATCCATCAAACTAATTAAAAGAACATTAAAAAACTAAAAAAACTGAGTGTCTTATTTGGCATAAATGAACATAGAAAGTATGTTTGATAATAATATATTTGACGAGGTTTGAGTAGTAAAAATGAAGAGAAACGTCAAAATCAATGCACAATAAAAACTAAACTACTCATACTATGAGGCGAGTTAAAGAAAGATTGTTAAAATATTGTCACAAATTGTAGCATGTGCAATTATTAACATATTAGGAAACTCAAAAATGAAATTTTTGATCGTTAACTCAAGCTCTGATTCCTGAGCATTTGTTCATAACAAACTCAAATAAAACTCCTCTTGAAGAACTTTGTGTTTTAGATTGTAGTTCATAAACCACTTAACTGATTGGATGCACATAATACATCATTAGACAACTGTTGAAATATACACCCCAATTTAAATGCCCCATTCATAGCTATGACTTTATTGGGAAGGAAATATGGTCCCCCAGCAGTTTGGGTCTTAATCCGATGGATTTGCACTACCTTACCTTAATGGTTAACAGTTGTTATTACCGTTCAACATGTTTTTCATCTTCTTATGCTTTAATTTTATCTCTGCCGGTTTGTCTGGAATTATTTTGGTTTTCTTAATGTTATTTTTATGTATTATACGCACTTTCGAATGGTCAATTTGAGGGTGTATTAGACAATAATTGATGATTTAGGAGATAAGGAGTAAGCTAGATGAGGACAGCCCTTAACAGGTCTATACAAAATACACCTTCTCATATTGGAATTGCTATTCAAATCAGGGTTAAGTGCCCACTACTACAAGGATCTATCATAACTAGATTGATTGTATAATCAGTTAATTTTAAACCATTTATCACGTGCTTTTTCTTATTCATTCTCTGGTTTTATTTCTTTGACTTGCTAACTCGTACGGAAAGGAAATGTGGTCTCACAGAAGTTTGGATCTTAATCCGATGAATTATCTTGTCTAGGTCTACATTGAATCTGAAACCAATGGAACATCCCATACCATCAAGGAAACAATGACCAACATGCCTAAGAACTACCTCTTCAACGCCTGCTCTTCCTACTGGGCCCATATCCAAGCCGTGATTAGTGCATCAATTGAGCTCTATTTCAACATTCATATGTACAGCTCAAGACCGTTTTTAAGTAAATACACCAAAAAAATTGGCCTCGGTGACAATATAATAAATTTGCAACGATTGGATCAGAACTCCCTGGAAATGATAATACTAAAAATAAAGTTGGATTAGTAATGGACATTATTGAATGAAGATTCTATTTTCAAGAGAGACAATCACAAGAAACTCGACTATTTAATGTTGTCCATTAAATCCTTAACTGATTTGCGGTTTTCATTTAGTATCTTTAGACTCAAGATTAGCCACAGACTGGTCATTAAGGATGTATTACATTTATACATATGCACGTCAGTAATTTAATACGAAGAACATATGTATTGTGTAACTCACAGATACACATACTTATGCTGCATTATGATGTAGACCTTGATTTGATTATAATTATCATATAAAGAATCATTTCAATCAAACCCCTTATGAATCATAATTATTGTGTTGTGTACTAATAATAGTAAACTCTCTAATTTTTCATAACGTGAATGACGGATCTCATATTCCAGCCGATAAAAATACCTGGCATTCTCCCAAAAACTAAAATCTAAAGTTTAATCAATGTTAAGAGTGAAACAGCTCTTAAAAATAATAATTAACATACTCCTTCATAGTTGAAACATTCAAAGGAGTAAATACATATATTAAGTTATAGAAAATAATATGGGAATGTTACTTATGACGACTAATGCACGCCAAACAATATTTTATCTTGTTTGTATCCTTCTCTTGTGTAATCCATAAACATGGGCTGTTTGGTCAAATCAATTACTGCTTTGAGATTAGAAAAGGAAGACAGTTGGTAGATTTTCTTCTTTTTTTTTCTTTCTTCCTTCTTTATTTAAATATTTCTTGTACATAATCTCCCTCTAATAAAGACTATATTTTGCTGCTTACCTTAGTAATATTGAATATAATTAATTTTATTAGTCAAATGCCTTAAAAAAGTTCCCCTTCTGACTGGAGTACATTTCATTGCATCTCCATCTATCCATTTCCCCTCAGAGTTCATATTTTTCTACTTGGATATCCTAGGAACACGCCTTCTGATCCTCTCTTCATGATCTGTCCAACGAATTTTGTTTCTGTGAGTCTCACTCGGTGGATCTCATTTTATTTTATGGAAGGATCGTTCATTGTGCAGATACCCCTTCCCTTCAAGGTCTATAATAGTGACTTCTGACCTCGTGAATTATTGATTCTATGTTCAAAAATACATTTATTCCTCCAAATCTTCCACGGAATAATCATATACTACTATAAGAACTAATGAGTTCCATATAAAGACAGAATAATCCACAGAAAGCCCAAGTGAGGTGCAAAAAAAGTTATCATCGTCCATCCATTGCTTCTTCATTGAAATTCTGAGGTTCTTTTGTTCTTAAGTTTTCGTCTCTTACTCTTTAAGAAAAATTGTTCATTTATAAGAGTTCTTCAGTTTGCTTGATGTATATAACGCAAACATAACTTATTTCAATCACAATTCCATTTATAAGGTAGAGTTTGTGATGTATAATCTATATGGATAATTACCTATATAACCCGGTCACTTGATTTCTTTATTACATGTGTACCTCTTTTGTCATTGGAAAACGAGTAGAAGATCATTTTAGACTCCTAAAGATAATGTGCCTTATTTTATTTTTGTAATTTGTAAAGCTAACAAAAGAAAAAAGTAAATTGATATGTTTAGTATCTAAAACAACTTATACTTATCTTAAATAAATTGTACTTCAACATGTTGGAATCCATTCAGCAACCCCAATTCTTAACCCGAAGAAACTGATGTTAGACAAACTATATGTTCGCCATTTGAAGCTGAGACCCCCTTTGATACCATTCATCCTGTTGTTCTTGACCATATTACTGTAGTTCTCCAACACCTTATCTCGGGGATTAAGAACATTTAGCTATATGCTAATCCTAAATTTGAAGAAGTATTTGTTTAATTAATTTTTGAATATTTAAATACAACAATACTAACTTAAACAAGTCTTTAAACGAAGAAACTGATGTTAGACAAACTATTTGCACGCCATTTGAAGCTAAGACCCCATTGAGACAAGTCATGCTGTTGTTCTTGACCACATTACTGTATTTTGGAATAAATGTAATTTATTCTTAAAAGAGTTATTTGATAAATACTTACTCTTAATATTTCAACATTCCATTTAGTAATTAGCTTATTCCTGACACTTTTTACTGATAAACAGGATCTTATTTTTGTATAAATGGCTCTCAATATGCTGAAAATCCTCCATAAGTCATAATTTACGATAGGTGTCTTTCTATAAATTGTCTCCGCAGAATTAACTAGGTCTCGCAAATCGTTGTATGCTTAATTTTCATCTAAAAATGTATTTAATTTTGTTTTGAATGGCTCTAACTGGATATTGACCCATAAATGTTCGACGATAGTCAAGCTAACAAGTAAAAGGAGTCTTCCTTCTAACGCGGTAATGGCCTCGGTAATTGGGTTGGGATTATGATTAATTGCTCCCAATTCTTCCTAAATAAACTCATCATTTATAATCTCCTTAGCTTTAACGACTGATGGTGTTTTTTTTTCATTAAGGTTGTTTCAATATTCCCTGATTAATTCGAAGTTATTGAAAGAGTAATCAACTACTTTCAACCAAGTTCCCTAGCGTGTGACGATAGCTACTGGAGGTAAAGGAATTGGGTAAGAAGCACTATAGTTCCGTTTTCTTAGCTCGGCATTCAAAAACGTTTTTTAAATTTCTGAAATAAACTCGTTTGTCTTTGGGAATTCTTTACATACAAGTTCAGCCACGTTATGGAGTCCATGAGCTACACAAATAATATATTTCAATTTGGGGTAGCTTCTTTTGAGGTCTTCGTCCGCTTTTTTACAGTAGGGCGCTCCATCCGTGATGAAGATTTTTAACTTATTTTCTTTAAAGCCCAAACCAAGAGTTAGTTGAATACTCTGAACGACAAAATCTGCAACATTAACAACATTTGCAACTATTATGTCTATCATGTTGAATGGATAAGGACGACCAAAAAAGCCGGTCATCCAAAGGACCCATCAATATAGCTGTCATTGATCGTTCCCAGCTGTCTTTAGTCACATCAACAGCTATGAAAATATCCTTATTTTCAATTTTCCATTTAATTTTGGAGATTACATCTTTACTAACAACCTCCATTAATTTATGTAGATTCCTTCTACTAGTTACAGTTAAATCGGTATATTTCTTCATAAACATTGAGAAAATGGGGCTCCCCACGGTGAAAAAAGGTATATTACAGGAAACAAACATCTTTAAGAGGTCTGTGTTAAAATTGTCAGAATCATCATGAGTCAGATGTCAGTAAGGACAAGCTTTAACCGGAGGAGTTAAAGAAAACATCGCTGGCTAATCCCCTTAAGTCCATAACGGCACATGCAAGATATCTCAAGGTTTCAGCCTATACTGTCCAGAGAGCAGAAAAGTGGGTGGAAAGAAAGAGACCACTTTCGACACCAGCAATGAAAGAAACCCAATTTCTTCCGTTGTAAGACCCTTGTGAGTTCATTTGAACTCTTTTTACCTACCCAATATACAAACCTTTTGAGCGCATGTTGAGGAAAGATCTTCAGTAATCGTCATCCACACACCGAGACCATCAAGGCTACTGTCAGCCAGTATAGAGACGCTATGATAGAGGACTATATCCCAAGCGGGTGCCAAGCCTTCTGTCGCTGCCTAAAAGCCATCGATGGCCCTAAGGACGGCTACGTCGATGATTAAGAGAGCTCAGACACACATCAATTTATAGTATTAATATTGTTCAAATTCTATTGCTAATTAATAAATTATATTTTGTTCAAGTTTCAAATTGAAAGTGTTTAGATTTTAATGTACCACCCGGTAAATAAACAAAATTCTTACTCTGTATCAAATAACGGTATAGGGAGGAATTACTGAACGTTTTCAGTCCTCAATTCTACTCTGAGTTCCACAGGACCTGACACTAATTAACTCCCCCATAAATCATCAGTGTTAATATCCGTCATTCATGATCCTACACACTTGTGGATATACTGGTTACTTCTATGTTCTCTCCTCAAAAATAAAAAAATAGTTATTAGACTTTTAAAAAGTAAAATAACACTTTTTAGGTTGGCAACAGTTAAAAGTCTCATTTTAGAATGAAAGTCCTTGCTAACTTTAAATCATTCAATCAAGAGTATTTTGTATAAAGATTTCGTTACCAAAGTCAAAAATATTGCGACAAGAAATAATACTTACAGTAATACGTCGAAATGAACAAAAAAAACTGCCGCCATTATCTTGTTATGATCCTGGAGGGCGTCAAGTTTAACATCCTTATTTATTTAGGACTTCTTAAATATTGTGTGACGCCTTGGATCGTAGAGATGCTTCCTGGGGTCATCATTTCTCCTACGTATACTACAAATGAAGTGCAAGAATTGTGTTTACAAGTGTTGTCCGAACAAGGACAAATACATTAAATAGAATATTGATAATGTTGTAACTCCTAAGTATTTTTGTTATGAAAAAACAAAAAGAAACAGAAAATCAACATGGTAACGTGTACAATATGAAAAATGATTGGAGGAGAGGAAATAAGCTGTCATGAGGTTTTATTAATCAATTAAAAACAGCAATGACGGATAGGATAAATATAGGGTGTGATACGCGACGGGTTGTACCTTGGTTAGGTTTGTTCTCCACTTACGGTATATATATTATATAATCGCATATTAAATATTTTGTAACTATAAAATTTTAGTTATTTTTTTATTAATAGATTGAGATAGTAAGGTAAGATTTGAATTGATTAGCATAATTTTATATAAGAAATATTTTCTAAAAATAAAATACAGACTTACAAAATGATAAAATACGCCCCAGTTGACGAAACCCCAGTGGTATGGTGAAGGGATAATAAATTTTCCAATGTTTCCAAGTTAGGTTCGCGATACCTTGCAGTTACAGGTACATTGGTATCAAGCAAAATATGTTTTTCGATAGCTGGCGATATTGTGACAGCTACTCGATCCTATTTATTGCCAGAAAATCTAGACAAGCTTAACTTTTTGCAAAAAAAATTTATAAATTCCTGAATAATAGTAGTATATAAGCTGTGTAAATTTTATACTAGCCTTTTTTTATATATAATTTCAGAACACTAACGAATAATTTATTTATACAGAAAATAAATTATTAAAGAATATTATATAGTGTAAAATACAAAACTACCTTAATTCTGTTTTAAAAATATTTCAATGTTATCCATAGAGAACTGTGTTCGTGAAGGGTGTACCACGGGTTATAACAAACCCAAATCCAAGATCTCTAAAGATCCAGATGATCTATAGAGTAGGAGGAGGTGAAGGAAATAAACAAAGACATGGACAGGAACTACTCCGATCCTCAATGTTAATTCTGCAATTCTACGTACATTGAAGACAACAATAATTTGTAAAGAAGCAAAAAGGATTTGTTAACTTAACAGATATATAGATTAATAAGAAGTTTTCTCGTCAAGAATGAACGTCTATTGATTATAGCTAGAAAGTAAAATAAAACACTGTTCAGATTGCCATCTACCTGAAAAAAAAATACCACCTGTGAAAATGAGTAAGATTTACAAATCTAGATACAGGATTGAAATCTGATGAACACTTTCTAATTCAATAATTATGAAGGTTAAGTGATTGCTATTAATTCATATTTCAATATAATAAAGCATAAACAATTATTTACATAATAAAACAAACCTGAGCTCTACAGCTTACGTATAAATGGAGAAAATGACACTTGAACGTAATCAACGAATTTCCATTTGCACACTCCAAACAGTTGGACGTCTCCAGGACCACCATTTATACCGTCAGCAAGTCCAAAACGTTGGAGAGGAAGAATGGATCTATCAAAAAGGATATACTGGAACCTTAGGAGTAAATAAAATAGCCCTGGCTCATCCCTTCAGGTCTATAAGAGCCCATGGAAGAGATCTCGGGATTTCACACCAGCCTGTCAAGAGAGCAATCCAAAAGTGAGTGGAAAGATACTTGTGAGGTGGAGAGACCACATTTGACAACAGCAATAACATGAATTCATCTCCTAAGTTGCAAGACTCTATTGAATGTGTATTTTGAGTTATTTTGAAATCTTTTTTGGCACTTTTGGCCTCCTAAAGCCCTCATGCCAACCCATTTGACTACACCTTTTGGGCGCATGTTGAGAGAAGAACTTCAGTGATCGCCATCCAAATACCGAAGCCATCAAGGCTACTGTCAGCCAGTATAGAGATGCTACATCTACATCTCTAGTCGGTGCCAGACCTTCTGTGCCCGCCTGAAAGCCATCGTTGGCCCTAAGGACGGCTACATCGATGATTAAGAGAGCTCAGATACACATCTATTTATAGTATTAATATTGTTGAAATTCTATTGTTAATTAATAAATTATATTTTGTTCAAGTTTAAAATTTCAAGTGTTTAGATTTTAATGGACCACTTGGTAATATTCAATTATAAGATAATATTAACCCTATAAAATAATATATATACCAACCATTATCTCTGATGGAGTGATTTTTGATGAGACTTAATATGTGTGTACATATATAAAGCGATTACAAAACAGTTCATGGGTATAATGCCATAAAAATATATTTGAAAGATATACTTTCATTCATCAAATAAATGCCCATCATATTATATTTTTCCCAAATTAAATTCGGATCAATCTGAAAGATAATGGCTTGGCTAAGAAATTTATTCTTTATGTAACATAACATCAAAGGAATACTCAAAAATCAAAGAGGGAAATTACTTTAATTTAATCTCTATTAAAGAAAATAAAAATTATTAAAGCCGATCTGAATCTTATAGGGGAAGACCCAGAATAATTGACACAAGAATTAGTTATGATTAGATCTCCCGCATTATCCATGAAGACAACATGTGGATGTCATAAAAGCTGCCGTGGAGAAAGAATTGGCTGGCATTTGGGAAGAATACGTGAAGAAGCCCCACAAGGCCTTCAGACTATGGAATGAGGCTATGGTGAAGGCTAGAGGTGCCACATTGAGATTTAATAGTTTATATCAAAAAATATATATATAAAGTATCTTTTAAGGGGGGGGGGCTTATATTGAAATTCAATTTTAGGCCCACTTTTCGGATGAAAGAGCATCTTTTAAGTATTATAGAAAAAATAATTTTTAAATTCTGGACAACTCGCCCCTACCCCAAAATTTAGGACTGAGCTAAATATAAATTTAGGAGAAGGTGACCTTTATGTAACCTATGACCTTTTATATGTCCTTAAAACTGTACTATATTAACTTAAATGGTTTATAACTATTGCTTTAAGTATAAAAAGGCTTTAATAATAACGACATTCACGAGTTTTGTCTTATTACTATGACAATTGACTTTTAAAAAATGTATTTATATTTTTTTGGAGAGAGATTTTTTTCTTTGATTTTTTTGAAAAAAATTAAATTTTTGCTCCGCTGTTTAAATTCATCGAATAATAATTTTTTTTTCTATAAAATAAATCATTTATTTCGTTGTTTTCTAATATAAAAAAATCCTCACTGATTTTCCAAGAATTCCTTTATTGCGAAATATTTTTCAATGTTTGCACGCATTATGCGATTTCTAATCGCTTTGATGATATTGTGACATTTTTGCTTTAAAAAATAGTATTTGAAGTGAGAATGAGTAGTGAGCAGCAATTAACCATTTTGACATCCCTGGTCTAAAAACTATGAAGTAACTATTGACGACATACAAATATAAATAAATAAATACGGATTTTCTATTTATTCAGCTATTTATACAATTAAATTTTTTCAGGATTCAAATGGTTACAAGTATACATAGTTTTTTAAATCTTTGAATACTCAATAAATTAATTCATGAAATCAGACTTTTGAAAGTTTTTATTCAATTTTGATCTTGAGTGGTTGATAACAAATAAATTTTAGTGTCTTTTCTCTTGTCCATATGTTTTACGGGATTTGCTTGTTTTTGATGTTGTTTATTTGTTTACTTCACATGAATGAACTGATTTAAAAAAATATTTGAATACTAAGAAACGAAAACAAAAGGGGCAAAATCTTATACAGCTCTCAAATTTCAAACTTTTCATGTACAACGTATGTACACTATAATATTTGTGGCTATCAAAGGAAGTGTACCAGACATATATAAATATTTATACAAATTTATGAGCAGGGATCAATAGTACTTTGTCCAGATTTGTTATATTGTACAAAAGGGGCCACATTATGTAAATGATTTTTTTTTAAAGGGAGGAAACCGTTATAACAAGTACAGCAAGGTCGTTTTAAGATTTTTGCTTCGCCAAATTTTTGAGATTTCGACACAATAAATGTCCTATATTTTTTTTTTTCCTTTATTTAATTCGCCGTTCATTTAAATGTACAAAGCAATTACGTAAATAAATATACATAATTAAAAATTATTGTTTAAGGTTATTGCTTCATAAAAAAACTTTCAAAAAAATTATATTAAAAAGACCAGAGGAAAAATGAAAATATAAAATAGTATATTTTATGTAAGCAACGTATTCTAGGGGAAGTTTGGTGACATTCATTTAAAATTGAAAAAAATACAAAACGCATCAATAATAATAATAAAAAAACATCATTAATAAAATACATCCATAATTCTTACTATATAAAAATAATTGAAACCAAAATAAACATTAGCAATCAAGAATCAGGACTAGAAATGGTAGAGGTATTGATATAGTTTCACTTCTTTTGCCGTTGGGATCACGGACGTGTCATCAGCATTGAAGGTTTTCAAGGAAAGGGTGGTTTATCTAGCAGCGGATGCCATAGAAATTGCTCTAAGTTCGTAAGAGTATATTGGCTCATAGGATGTAATCTTTCCTGTAATTAAAGCCTTAGAGTTTAATAAAGCCAAATCAATTGTTTTAGACTTTTGTGGAGACTACTTCTTCATTTGAGATCATCCGAAGAGTATAGAAGCTTTGATTAAATTCAAAGATCCATTTTCCAGACCATTGATGCTGCTGGCTACGAATCTTTTTAGAATTTTGAAAGCTCTACTATCCACAAAGGCATGCAGGTTATTGTTAAAAAAATTCCCACACTCTTTAAACGGCGTATAAAATTTGAAACAATTTAATCTGAAATTGGGTGGTAAATTTCCTACCATCTGAAAAATACATAAGAGAAGATAAAATTATTTTTCTCCAATTTTCTCAAAGTCCTAACAAATTTAAAATAGTATTCAAAAATAGATTGAGCTTCGTTTGTTGGTTTAATACATGTCATTTTAAGATCCCAGGGTCTAGGAACAATAAAATCTTTTGTCGCTCTTTATAAAGGGAAGTAAAAACGACCATCGCAATAGTGGGTTTGTGCCTTTAAGTCATGAAAGGTTCTAATATTTTTTTCCATGGCTTCTTCCTCTAAATTTTTGGAGTGTTAGGATTCCTAAAGAAGACACCCTTCTTAGCCTTGCCTCAGATGATGTATATGCAGAATAACATAATAACTTTTTAATAAAAAATTTTATCTCAAATATGACGTTGTAAATTACACTAATAATTAAAACAGGCTTAAGATTTATGTTAAATCCCTTCTAATCATGACTCAGTACTTCGTTATATAAAATAAATTAGTAAATTTGTTTTTCAAAAACATATCCATATCTCATATTCATAAAAATGTTATTAGGTTTTTATTTTTTTGTCAGCTGTTAGCCTTCCTCTTATTTTTACTTCTTGAATGTTAATCTACTGAGCTCCAACGATATTTTATTAAGTTGGGAATATTTCAAGAAAATATAATTGAAATAAAAACATGGAGGAACTAAGGGATGGTTTTTTTAGCCTTGTAGATACAAATAATTGAACTTTGGTCTCGAGTAGAACTGGGTATTTCAATACTTGGGCATAATTTGTAGCTACATATACAGGGGCGACCGCAGGGGCCGGTCTGGAGGGGCTGTGGCCCCCCCCCAGAATTAAGCATTTTTTTTTCCTTTTTACGAAAGAATGGTTAGGATAAAAAAAATTCGCGAAAACAGGGGTAAATTTTTTTTTTGATTATTAATTTTCTTATAAAAAAGGTGATTCGGGCAAATTATGCAAAAGAGTAAAAAAATTAATATTTAAAATTTTTTTCAACAAAATTTAACTTTTTGTGAATAACTGCATTTTTGAAAAGAAATAATTATATTTGAAATTTTATTTCAAATAGTTTAGTATATTTGATTTTCAAATTGCTTTCCAAAAGAAACTTAATTTTCTGTAAATAGCAAAGGATTTTTGAAATCTTTTTCCAAAAAAATTTAATATTCGAAATATAATTTTTTTCTTTAATTTAATTTTTCAATTTTTTTGTAGGATATTTTGCCTCAACAATATTGCGCCTTAATATATAAATAATTGAGATGTATACATCCTTATTTCTTATTTTTGGTTGAGATTAATGTTCCCTTGGAATTTTTTAATCCAAATATGTGTTATGTATTACTCTAAAACTCATTAATTGATTGTTTTCTGTTGGAATAATGATTAAGTCACGAACTATTTTAATTACATATGATAGTACTATTATAATACTACTACAAATGAGTACTATTTAGACAGATTACAGAGATGGGAGTATCGTGGGAGAAGTGTGTAGAGTTACAATGTAACTATATTGAAAATTATAATAAAACATTGCGAAAAAATGTCTTGTATCTTTGTTATGTCGTAAACTTTACAGACCGTCCTCGTTTAATAAAACGTATTCATCTAATAATTCTTGTGTGAGGATTCTCTTTCAACATTTCCATGGCCCTAACATACACGAAACCATCTTCAACCAAATATTAGATAAATTTATTCCTCACTAAAGAGCGCAACATAAGTATTACATAAATCGTCGTACACTTTTTATATTTTCTGTGCTCCACAGTGAATCCTTGTTGCCGTCGCTGGGATATTTGAAATTATTACATTACCATAAAGGGAGGAAAAGATCCTTCCTCGACGTCTCTCTCAGTGTGGTGTAACTTTTTGTGTGGGTTGGAGCAAGGAAATATTAAATGTACTTGACTCTATGGAAAGGAATGTATTTAAAGTATTCTGCGATAATATGGACCTATATTGTATTGTTAATGGAGGTGAGCCTCTCAGAAGCAAAGGACTACAACAATTATAAACTCCTTAAAGTAGAGCCGGACTCCAGCTTTGATAGAACTCGAATTTATCATATGTTAGTTGATGGTAAGTAGTTTTAAACGGAATGGTGTCCTTTATTTTGCTTATGTGTATTGGCCTTCACCTTTTCAATTACATTCGCAGTGCAGGGATGATAGAATCCATGACCTTGATTACAAACCATTTTAGCTTATATCTTATTTGTTATAATATGATAATAAAATCATTTAAGGCTACTAAATTCGTTATTATGTATGTATTGACAGGAAGGATCCTTCTAAGGTCGTTGACCAATTTATAGTATATTAATAGGGAACAAGCATTATTTTTAAACCTGACATGAAAATCTTATAATTTAGTTGTATATGCAGACTATAGAGTGTTGGCGTGTGACATCGGCATTATGGTCCTAAATAACCTAGTTTTACGATAATAAAAACCTTTTTTTTAAATTTAGATTAAGGGAAATAAATAACTATTGCCGTTTATATAGATAGATGTCGAAAAGGGCTGACGAATCAACGAATAACTGTCTATCAAAATATTTATCTCTAAAGTTTAGCTATATTTTTAGATCCTAATAACGAGTTATATCATTATATATTCATAAATTAACGATAAGATATGAGTAAATTAGCAAGGATCATATATTTGTCTCTTTCCTAATTCATCCAGTGCTTTGCTAATTGTACACATCTAGTCATTTCAAGGGAATTTTCATATTGGACTATCCAATAAAAGGGTTAATTTAATGTCATTTTATGAGATATCTTTATGGTTTTTTAGAAATGCATTAATTGAATTTCATAAATATATCCAATATTGGCCTTCAAGATGGCGTCGCCCTCAATTATGAGGCAGTTATTTATCCTTGTGTGCAAATAACCGTTATACAATGAGTTAAATTGATTCTAACTAATGGACCAAACGATGAAAAAAACAGGAATCTTGGAAATCAAATTGTAAAATTATTGTGTTTAAGTGATTTCCCAAAATGGGAAATATGACAGTTTAACTAAAAAACATTTAGTAGAATTACGAAATAAAAATATAAACAAGCACTAGAGATGATATTGTGGGGGTTCATAGTTGATATTTTTTTACAATGGAAAACGAACAAATTTCCAATAAATCTTTGTGAAACTTCATCTAATGTCTTTAAGAATCAAAATAGATGGAACATTTGCATGGAATACTAATTGATGTCAATGATAAACGGTGATATTTCAATAAAATCAAACTAATATCTATTTAAAATCCCTTAAAATGTCTAGATTTTTAAATGAATTTTATTTTATAAATCGATTAGGAACGAAAAAATTAGATCATTAGAGAAAAATATGTCTCTGTTTTCATTGAAATAGTTAATACATCATCTACCCTATGGAAATAGGATTGTATACCTAATAATAAAACTAGTCAATAGAAGAATATATTTTTGATAGACAGTAAGTTTAAAGACCTTTTACATGTTAATTGCATTTTGTTATCCAATAATTTACTATTTTCCTTAATATTGATACAACAAAAACCATTTTAATTATGTGTCTTGTTTAGGCCTCCAAAATGGTTGACGTCACATAAAATAATTGAAGTTAAATTTCTTCATTACCCAATACTAAAATCATTCTTTAAAAAAAAATAAACCTGAACAAACTGTAGCTATTCTACACACAAAAAAGATGACAAAGGATAATATGACAACAATAAAATAAGGCATTACCAATCAACCGTACATAATTTTCCATCATATGGGCACCCCAATGTCCTTAATAGCCCTTATTCATATTCATAATATTCTAATAAAAATTAGGTTATTGAAGGGTATCAAGGGTATGTACTAGAAAGTGGGTGCGGTTTTTTTTACTTGGTAATTTGAACGGCCATTTTTTTTTCAAAGCTGTTATCATTTTTATTTAATTCTTGAGAAGGGAACATCTAAATATATAACAATAGCCAGTGTTACCAAGTAACGCATTACTTGGTAACGCGTTACTCTAATCCCACTACTTTTTTAGAGTGGCGAGTAATCTAACGAGCTACTATTTTCAAAGATTAAAATTACTTACAGTTCATGGTGCGTTACTATCATTGTCATTTTCCTTCGAAAGTATCCTTTCCCGTTTAAATAGTCTAATGAAACATATACAATTAATCATCAGAGGGCAGCCTAACGTTTCTTTGACATTTGGCGTATACACTCTATCGAACTCAGCATTATCTGTCATGGGGGTAATTATGACTGCATCACGATTGAATGTTCAAATGGATTGGAGCGCATTGCTGCCATACACTCACAAAATCAAATTTTATTTTATGTGCTGCATAGATTTTCTTATGAGCTGACAATGTTCGAGCAATGCGCAAATGCGCAAAACTTAAGATAAAAACAAGTATTTATGGTAAATTTAAAGAAAGACGGGGAGGGGGGGTCAGCTGCTGAATGTAACTAATAAAGTAATTTGTAGTCATACTCAGTTACTTTGGAAATCTGATAATTACTAGTATGTATGTTTGTTTATGGAAGACGGAGAGTAACAATAAAGGTTTGCTCCGGAATTATAAGGTAAAGTCCTTGTTGGACTTGAGTAGAATTGAGGATCACTGTCTATTTTCGGTTTCTTTTATTACTAAATAGCAGCAGGACATGTTTTATTCCTCTCTGTGAACTAAATACCATATAAATTATTCGGACTCATTGCCTATTAGGCAGCACTGGGAAAAAGTCAAGATAAGTAGGAAAAATAAAAGTATGTATGGACATATGCTTGACTATTTTAATGATACAATGAGCATAAAAATACACGTCGTTAAAACCCCGGGAAAACTGGGTTATCTACATTAAGTCTAGCATTTAGTCCTTTATTTCAAAACTTCAATATGACATTCTTATATTTATGAAGGAAGTTAACACTTTTAGTATTAAGACTAGACTGATGTATAAATTATAAAAGGTAAATATAAAGGGGTTGTACAGATCCCACATATATTAAGGTTTTATTACCCTAATGTTCCCCCCCCCCACAGCTACCTGTGTGCTTTCCAGGAGGATAGAAAGCTGCATAGGCCCTAATAATGATGACATCCGTTGTTGTTGTGGACGACTACTCGTTGGTGGTACCCTTTATGACATTAATATTTGGATGGCGGATCCTGCACCCCCTTCTGTCTAGATAGTTTTATGATTCATATAACGGTGGGGGGTGTTTAAATGAGGTCTATGGATGAAAGAGGCTACATTTTCATAAGACAAAATACTGTCATTTTGTCGGAGAACTACTTAAGAGTTTTCATTGACTTATGGCTTTATGCGATGTCCTGCTCCCAAACATAATTACCCTTAGTGTAGCTGGAGTAGAAAAAAAACCTTAATGATCTCACGCAAGCAAGAACACCTATGACCATAGCACTGGCTGAATGTTTAGTCTAGAGGTAGAGAAGCCTCCTTGGTTGATTAGGCCATGAATATGTCCTTTGGGATGTTCTTGGGGAGGTCCATTACAAAATACTTTTCGTTACTTAGGGTCATGTATAATCGGACAAAGCTATACTTTTCATTTGATGATTCATATAAGACAATCCATCATGTTCAAATTTATTCTAGTAGATTCTAACTTGATGGTGTCATCCTTAGAGAAATTAAAATATAAGGCAGTTTGATATAACAACAGTAGATCTAAATCTTTATATCTCTTCCATAAATTCAGCAGGAGGAAGGGGTAATAAAATATAAATTGGTACCCTGAACACTCCAGGTAATCATTACTTCCATAAATATGCCGAACTGGGGATTGTGTGAATTTTATTAATGTCTTATTTATGGAATGAAAAAAAGTCCAATTTGCATACCATAGCATAACTTTGACTTTTTTCATATAGTATCCAAATTGAAATAACTAAATATATGTAATTCAAAAGCAAATGTGACATCATCCATTCCATGGAGCATCCCTTGAACAGTATTCCCCTACTGTTAGTCTATGCCTTATTTTAGTACATAACTTGTCTCCTTTTTATTTATTTCTCTATCAACCCTACTTACATAGGAGGACGATCCCAGTAGTATCCGGCCTGACTAAGAAATGGTGGTATAGAAAGAACTCTATATATAAAACACTTGTCTCAATTTTTTTGAAGACGCCACGTTGTTTAGTATTTCTTTGGTGGCCATTAATGCTGAACGTTGTTAGTGAAGTTCTGAAAATACAGAAATTTGATCATCCTTATGTGATACAATACTTTTATTTGAAAGGCCTCATTATAACCAATATAAAAGCTCAACTGAACTCTTCTCTGGGGAGTCTCTTCCTGGATTTATTTAAGTTAAATTTTAACAAACTGATTTTATATGAGGTTGTACGAGCTGTCAAGGCGAGTATTGAAAATGTCAATCAAGTTAGGTAATCATTCCAGAAATTGTGTAGAAAATCCAGGAAGTGGCACCGTCAGATCTTCGACTTAAAGTGCAGTAGCTAGCATACATTAAAAAAACCGCGGTATATTGCAAATTATCTCAAAATTTAGACATGGGAAAGGGGTTTGGTCACATTGGACCAAAAACATTATTGGGAAGAAGTTTCAATTGAGTCTTTCACAAAATATCAGAGCACCAATGAAGAGTTTTTGGATCTTTTGAAAATATAATTTTTTGTGCTCAAAATTCTTATGTTTACTTTATTGGATCAGGTATTTCTGAGACCGTCTTCACACATAAAATTCACATTGTGTATTGAGGACAATTGATTGGTTTAATTCGAATATGGGGATATATACAAATTAATCTCCTCGCAAATTCATTGCATTTTTTGGTCCCCAATGTTCGTACATCGTACAACCTCTATTATCTCACCAAGACGATATTTTTTTTAAATGGATTTTCTCCAAAAATAAGCATTCGATTTTAATAAAAACCAATGCGAAAGGAAATCTGAATAAAAAAATCAATTGTTCAACATAATTGCCTTTGGCGTCAATATAAGGCCTGTCTCGACCTCGAAAACAGGGATATGTCTTGATAACAGTCTCCTTTGACATATTCTGGAATTCCTCACGGATCCTGCGCATCAGGTTGAATTTGTACAGAAGGTGGATCTGTTGGTGTGTCACTCCGCCGCACCCTTCAAAAATAGTACATGGGGTTAAGGTTTAGTGAGCTTGAAGGCTAAACAATGGGTCACAAATCATTCTACCAACGAGACCAATGTTTTATTTACAATGTGGCATGAAGCAGAGTCATAATCACATCAAGACTTTTACAGTTCCTTTCTGACTCTCCATACAAAGGACCTGTCTAGTGTCCAGGTATAAGAATTTCACAATTACATCATTGTCTCGTCCGGCGCGGATTGCAACAAGGACACTCTGCCTTTTCCACAGATTGTGCAATAAATACTTTGTTGATTGATGTCATTTTTTAACTCAGGCCAAACTTTTCTGGTTAGCCACCAAATCAACAACAACGTCCTACCTGTTCATGCGCTAAAAGTTTGCTGTGGAACAACGGCTGCAGCCTGAATATAGTACAGTACACATTTCATCAATTTTTAGAAAGAACCAGTACAATCTATTATATAATGGAATAAAAAATAAAATGGATGATTGTAATAATATTTCCTTTTCTAATCTTAAAACTGTAACTTTTCTATACGTTTCTCCCATCATCAATTATTAAATAATCAGTACATAATTGAAAAGAAGAAAATTGTCTATCTACCATCTGATTTTGGTCAATTTTTTTTCTTTATTTTTTAAAGGAAAGATTGAAAGATACAATAAAACGAACAACTTATCATAAAAATGATGCATATAACTAAATTAAAATTTATTTGAAACATTGCGAAAAAAATATTTAAAATGATTAAGAAAACTACAGAAAAAAATTAATGGCTGGAGCAACCTGTTTGTTTCTTGCAAGTACGAGTAAAGTAATAAACTTTTACAAAACATTTTTTCACTAATCATAAAGGATTTCTATTCCTTGTTTTTTTGTTTTGCTTTTTCAAGGCCAAAAGTTTTATACGTACATAAAACAGGAAATGCATACTTTATGCCTTCGATTATTATAAATATAATATTTGTATAGATGGGCTCATATAAAAAATCTTATAAGAAAAGATCATAAAGGTATTGGTATTCTACAAATAACCCTACATTGTGTCAATGCATATTTAGCACTGAAAATTGCAGTGCCGTTCAGTTTAGTCTCGGTTCGGTAAAGTTCAGTCCTACATTACGGTCTTAAATTTCCTGATATTGGGTCCTTGATGACGACACTCACATTTATTTCTTCTTTTTTTAATCAGTTCTAGTAGTCACAGTCTGAAGAATATCCGGTTTTAAGGACGTCGTTACCAGTGTTGGGTTTGGGTATGGAAACCCTAGACGTATATGAGACTGTTTTTTTGAGAAAGTTTTGTTTTTTTAACCAAAGTATTTCAGTCCAACAGAAAAGATTGATCTGGACTGATCTCATAGAAAAAATTGGTCTAGATCGGACCAAAGGAAAAGTTCGGTCTAGATTAGTCCAAATGAAAAATTCGTTCTAGTTTGGTCATAAAAAAACGGACTAAACTTAATTGTTTATAACATGACAGTTATATATTTTCAAGTACCAGAAATAGCTTGGATGAATTATAATTCCCTCGTCTCTCTTGGAATACTAATTTCTGAATAGGAGCATCTTTTGAGATGGATGATCAAGTTAAAAGCAGTTTCTTTCGATTCCCTCTAACTTTCCTTAGTCCTAACTCTTGGAGAACATAGAAGTTCCCTTCTTCCTTTTTTAATGAAATGAAAATGATGTTAGGCCATAGCAATTATATATATCGTGTACTCTTGAGATTGTTTACAAAAAAATTAATGACGGTTGAAATAGAAAAAAATAAGTCCCCAGGTTAAAACCGAAAAAATTTGGTCCATAGGGTAAGACAGAAAAAAATATGTCCATAAGGTAAGACCAAACAAAAATCGGTTTACAAAGTGAGACCGAAAAAAATTTGTCCACGGTCTGAGACTGCGGTCTGGGCCGAAAAATTGGTCTAGAAAAAATCAATTAAGACCGAACCGGAAAAAAAAATCGCTTCTGCACCGACAATAGTCGTTAACTTTAATGTATCTTGCAAACTTTTTTCCGCAAAGAAAAGACAAAACGGTCCAACATCACAACTTAACAGTGTTCAGAAGAATAATTGGGAGGGATGAAAGAGAAATATCTTCACCTGACAACAAAATACATTATAATTGTGGCGCAATTGAGGTTACGCTGTGCGAGAGGAAAGAAATAGTCAAATGTTATCTCGCAAGAAATTATGAAGAAATTTCGCAGATCTTGATCCCTTGTTAGACGAGCAAGGACTTGCCTTTATAAGCGTGCGTGTACACGATGATCGAAAGGACCTAAGCACACAACAGTATTCTAATTTAGGACTGAATACAAAATTTCTCCAAAAAGAAATAGAAAAAAGGCCCGATATCATCTGGTAGTTAGCCAAATAAGTCAATAATACCAACTGATGGTAATTTCGTAAATACTTCCAGACTATCATTCTTAGAGTATTTCTTCAAAATCCGATATTGCATTATAATATTGCTCAGTAATAACTTTTTAAAGCGTAGCAATACATTTGTATTTATATAGCCAAAAAAATTTCATAGAAATAATGAAAGGCCAATATATATATAACGCCTACGAGGGATCAGCAAGAAATTGTATTCCTGTCGTTTTGGAAACGGAGCATAGGTATTCATTACTTATTACTTCGTTAAATTATGAAAAAGAATAAATTATGAAATGGTCATGACGTATCAAGTGAGAAGACGTAATTGACAGCTTTAGGGTATTTTTGTGTTACTGAGGTATGAAGACAGCTGTCCCATTCAGTCCAGTCTTGGTACGGTCCAGTGAAGTCCTGCATATTAGTCCTTAAAAAAATAATGTTCGGTCTTTGATGACGTTAGTCAACTTTATGTCTTCTCTTTTATCAGTTCTGGTACCGAGAGTCCGAAGGAAGACCGTACTGAACTGAAAAATAAGGACTGACAAATTTAAGGTGGGAAGATTAATCTTAATCGGAGGGTCGGCTATTTTTTCTGATTTAATATTAGAAATTTAGTTTTCGAATTTTTTTTCCAAAAAGCTTAATTTTTTGAGAATAGGCATGAGTTTTTGATATTTTTTTCATAAAATTTAATTTTTTGTGAAGAGTTGTTGATTTTGGAAACAAATATATATATATGTATATAAAATTGTATATTTGAAATTTTTTTTCAAAAAATTGAATATTGAAATGTAATTTTGGATTTTTTTTTTATTTGAATTTTGTATTTTTGTATTTTTTTATTCCAAAAACATTGCCCTCTCGAAATCTAATCCTGTCGACGCCCCTTATAGAAAAATGATATTTTTTTAAATATTAATTAAAATATTAAAGAATTGGGATTTTTTTTTTTTAATCGTCCCATCTAATTGCCTTCAAACAATATGTTTTTAATAATAACTTTATTAACACTTCTTGCAACTCTTCCTCCGAAAAGAAACAGAGAAAAATGGCTGTAAATCAGTTGGTACCAGTTATTTCATTCTTTTCAACTATGGAATTATTATTCATCAACTGTTGGGGAAATGTTCAAAGTTTAACAATAAGAGTTCATTCAAATTTTTCCAGTCAACATTCAAAAGAAAAGTGAAGAATTTTTTTTTTTTTTTTGGTAGTGAAGTAAAATACAATCATCCATAGATTACATAACATCTGGATAAACAATAGATCGGCAATCTCGTTCATGGAGCCTTGAAAATAAATAAGAATTTCATTAAATAACAATGGTAAAAGAAAAGATTTTTTTTTTAATTGATGACTCATGAACAAAGAAATATAGACCAACAAATAAAAGAACTAAACCTTATGTACTGTCTATCAAAAATGTATATTCTATTGCCTGGTTTCATTATACATTTAAAATGTATTAAAAATATATTATATACAGGGTGAGGACTTAAAAATTAGAATCCTCTTCGATGCCATCTAGCCTCAGTTCTAAAAGTCTGACAATTTTGTACAATTCGGAAGAACCATCAAAAAGTTACAGTTTGATGTTTGTTTTGCTTTTGTGCATCCAATAGCTGCCATACTCTATACCGTGTTTTTGGCTAAGGGCAATTATATCAAGTAAGCCTCAAGATATATACACTACAATGACTCTGTTTTTTATTTGAAATAAAAATCAGATAAAAATGTTGGATTTTATGGTGTTTTTTGCAAATGCGAGAAGGGACTGGATTTCATCCTCTTACGACCTCTGTATACATTTTAGCCATTCAATAAATTTCTATGAATAAGTTTAAAATGAAGGCACACAACCAGCAACAGAATAATAATGATTGATAACAAATAACATCCAATCAAGGAGTGTTATTTGTTAATCTTGACCTGCTTCTCTATCTCCGAAGAATAAAAATAAAAATATGGAAGTCGTAGAGCTATTGGTCTAATTTAATTATAGTTAATTATGTTTATAATTCTTAATAATTTTATATTATAGACTAGTATGAACACACTATCTTATAGATAGGCGACGAAAAATTAAAAAAAAATTATTTATATTTAGCTTATTTATGTTAAAATTCTAAACTAAAACAATTTTAAATAAACTATAGTTATATAATAGGTAAATTTCTATTGTAAAACCTCCTTGTATACAACATTTTTTGTTGTTTCTGTCCATTTGTTATAAATATTATCAAACCTTCACCCTCTTTTGACACTCTTGAAAATGCAACAAATAATTGACCAAAGAGAAAATACTGATTTCGGTAAATAAATTAAGATTAACTCAGTGATCATCAACTACTTCTTTTTAAAATTAGTCTTTAATATACGTTCTCCCTTTTTCCCTGTGCACAATAATTCGTTTTTTGGATTTTTAATAATTTGCGAAAGGGAAATTTCCGCGTCATAAAAATTAATTTGTCTGCATCAATTAAGGTTGAAGGTGACATCTAAAAAGTATGTTCCGATACATGTATTGTTTTTCTTGTGCATTATTTTGATTTAATCAAAATTGGACGGAAAATGAGTGAACAGGGATCAAAAAGGCAACGGGTTTCAGATCTTCTTGACACGGATATTGATCCAAAAAGAATTTCAAACATTGCCGGCGTGATTGTGAAGACAGTCCGAAACATCAGGTGGCCAAGGAGAATGAAAAAGGGGTCAAAAGAAGGTAAGAAGTGGAGAAAATTGTTTGAAGTGAGATGAAACATTTGTCATGTCCCTGGAGGCCAAGATCAAGGAACATGGACGAGATCACCATCAAGAGGGCAGTTCATGATGACTTCGACCTTTAGAGCTTCTTCAGGACTCCAATACATCTCCTCTCCGATAGGATGAAGGCCATAAGGGTTGAAAGATGCAAAAAAGTCCTTTATTACTGGAAGAGTCATCCGTCGACTGTGAAGATCTTCTCAGACAAGGAGATTTTTACAGTCGACCAGCTTTTGAACCGAAACAAGTTCAGGGCACCTTCAGGACAAAACATCCGCCCAAACAATTTGTATGGGAGTCGTGGCCTCTGATGGGAAGAAAATGGATCTCTTCTTCTCCAATCCCAATGAGAAAATCGGGGATGAAATCTACTATAAGGTCCTGAGGTTGAAGATCTTTCCCTGGCTGAAGGTTAACAGCCCTGGGAATAACTATGTGTGGACCCAAGACTTACGGCCTTGAAGACACATAACTTCTGCAATGAGTACTTTGATGACTTCTTGGATAAGACATTCTGCCCCTCTTCCAGTTCTGATCCCAATCCCCTCGACTTCAGTGTGTGGAGTGTCTTAGAGAGTAAAGTTGGGAATACATCACATAGAAATCAAGAGCTCAAGACCAGTATCAAGAAGTAATAGGCCAACATGTACACCAATTATATAGTGGCCTCCTGTGCCAAGCTTAGACCTCGTGTGGAGGCTGTGACAGAGGCTGGAGGAGGCCCTATTGAATTATTCTTGCCAAGATTGATTGATAAAAGTTTTTTTGAATAAAAGTTTTCATTATACTTTTCCAATAAAAAGTTATTCAGGTTCTGCTTTTATATCGGAAATATTCCTGTCGCACTCACTCTGTTGATAAAAGTTTTAAGCTGAGGTCACCTATAAAAGGAAAATAGCATAGAGTGAAGAAAATTATGTGTATTTCAATAATAAAAAAAGCATGGTAACCCTGACAATTCCAATAATGTTTTGGAGGGGAGAAGCTTAGCCCTCATGACGTTCCATTAGATCCGCTATAATCAGCTGCGACAAAGAAGTGGGGGAAGAAGTAAATAAACAAGGACATGAGCAACAATTACTCTGATGTCGATCCTCAATCCTGCTCAGAGTCTAACAAGGATTAACTATTATAACTCTGTAACAAATCTTCAAGGAAACTCTCTGTGTTTTATGACCACACATGAATGTTCAATCAGGGTTGGAAGATAATTGAATGTAGTAGAAAAATAAATTCACTACTCAGGAGTATAATAATAATGACAACAGCTTGGAAAAGAAAATTCATTCTTTTGATTACCAATTGCAACAAAAGTGGCCGGCTAAAAATACAATCCATTTATATCACAACATACTCAAACTACTAATAAATTAAAAATCCTCCCTTTTTTAATGAATAAAAATCTGAGCAAATCTACTCCTATCTAAAGAAGCATCCTAGTTACGACCTTGTACAATAAGAATGTACAAATACATGGACTATATAGAAGGATGTCCTTCTTCTATACGAGTGATGAAGAAAGAAGTTACTTTTGAATTAGGACAAAAAAAACAAAAAACATTCTAACTTAATATAATACAATATCTGACAAGGGTAAAAGATAAAAAAAAGAATAGGAAAAACTATACTAAAAATCACAACTTCCTTTCATTTATAAAATACAAATACCTAAAAGTCCGAATGAGCAACGATTATGGGAGAAATCTACAAAAACGTTGAGTTTTTTATTGATTAGAAATTTATTGTAGTGCGTTTCTTCTTTCATCTGCAATAATAAATTATCACCTACACTTTACTGATGATGGCCTCCACCTTATGAACCCTAGGAACATTCGGATCCGTGGCCAATTCCTATCAATTTACCTGACGTTTTTATTTTCTCGAACAGGTACAGAATCTGCAATTTATACTCTCGCCCTCATTATTCAATTTATTCGTATAAATTGAAGGTAATTCGTACCCTCACTTAAATAGAATAAGTGGAACTGTTCCGTTATATAATACACATCGCAACAAATTTAGGCCTTCGAACGCCTCCCGGCAAACATCCAACATTCATAATTGTTATTTAAGCCGTAAAATATGAAGATGCCCATTAAAACCTTCAACATGAATGAATTTAGCCTTTAGACCTGTTTTAAAAAATCACGTTCTTAGAGTATTTTTACGATTCAGGGCCATATTTGGACGTCAAATAACGATATTATTCAACATAGTATTAAAATAATATATTTGTGTGCCTGATGTACGTTCCTCTTGGAAAAACAATGATAAAAACGCATTTATTTCAAAAACAGAGACAATTACAAACTTTAGACAAAAAATAAAAGTTGTTCATAATTCTCACGTAAGCCTATTTTTTCATTCTGATCAGACCAGATTCCTGGGATCTGAAAGGTGTTTTTCGCTAATAAATGGATTTTTTCATTAAAAAAAAGATCAATTCCCTGTGTAAGTCAGCAATCACATTAAATAAATCACATGGTCAAACAATTGAAAAAATTGCTTTATATGAATCAAAATCAATATTTCCTCTTGGTCAATTAGTTGTTGCATTTTCAAGAGTGTCAAAAGGGGGTTCAGATTTGATTATATTTACATCAAATGGACAGAAAACAACGAAAATGTTGTATACAAGGAGGATTGACAATTGTTATAGTATTTTTATAAATTAAAGTAGATCGTTTTAGTTTAGAATTTAACATAAAAAACTGAATATAAATAAAATCTTTTTCACTTTTATAATCTTTAAGATAGCGTATTTTTGCTAGTGCAGATGAAAATTAAAAGTAAAAACTATTGATAAAATACATTTGAGAAGGCAAAAGATATATAATTTAATTATTAAGTTGTCTTGAGTACAGTCCATGAAAAATGTACTTAGACAATCAAAACTCCAAATACGATACTTCATATTTGGAAACTAATATATATATTTTTTTTTTTTTAGATTACTATATATTATAGGTTAAACTAAAGGAATATACTTTTTATTACAACTTATCAAGATTATATTTAATTTATCCGCATTTTCACGCAACCATACTTTGCTTATTGATCGAATATAAGATGGTATCCGGCATTGCCCCGAGTAATTAAACGTAGGCTAAAAAACAAATTTTGCTTTAATAATATACCTACCCAATAAATCCTCCGTGTTACTCTTCGATTTTCATGAGAACACTCAGACGTCAATACTCAATAATTATATTAATTCATATGACGTGCTCTTTCCTCAAGAATGAAAGAATAATAATAAAAATTTTAGGAAAAAAATTGACATATTGGTATGACTGAGGAGTACTTTAATCTTTAGAGTGCTCACTAACAAAAACAATCAAAATACCAGCGTTTATATTTTATTCAAATCTTAACATATACTCTTAATTGATATAAATTATGATATACATAAGAGATCAATAACTAAAGTAAACAGAAACATAACTCTTTGTATACATGCAAAAACATGCAATATTTTATTTATACGACTACATTTTTCCGAGAATCATTTGTAAAGTGCGAGAAATAGCACTACAGGCGCGTATCGTGGTTATGTTTAGTTAGTAGCATCTCTTGGAAGAACACACACCAACTTTTAGGTAGATAAGTCAATTTTGTTTGGCATTCGTTTGAATCGAGGAATCGGCAGGAAAGATATTGGCGTTTTTCTTTTGGATTCGCAAGGAATAATCCTCATCGACTATCTGGAAAAGGATAAAGCTATTAAAGGTCCATATTATTAATCGTTATTGAACCATTTGAAAACTGAGCTGCAAGAAAAACGCCACGATTGGCCCACAAAAATATCATTTTCCATCACGACAATGCACCAGATACCTAGAGCAGTAGTAACTCTTCTGTCATCCATCACCATATCATGGATTTTATCAATGATTTTTGGAGTAGTAACCTCAACAAACCCTCCAGAACGCTCAGCGTAACTTGTGTCCATACGGTCACTTCGAAAGTACAGAGTCCCAATAATGTTTATCAAGCTTCTTTTTAGTCTCTTGAGGCGTTTTGTCATCATAAAGTCATGTTTAATCAACACTCGAAATTTATTTTTGTCTGCTTTTAAAAATAATTCCACTTCCTCGAATCAAACGAATGCCAAACAGCAAGAAATAGACCGATCTAGCTAGAATATGTTGCCCAGGAGAAGCTACAAAATAAACATTACCTCTAGTCTATACGCATCATTAGTGCCATCTCTTGGACTATGTACGAACTTTTCAAACGACTTTGTATTTCTTAGATTAAAATATGTTTATGATATCATTTGGTTTCATATATAAATACATTTATAAATAAATATTTCACATCATTAATATAGATACATCTACTCAAATGTTATTGTCTTTTTTAATATGACGACTGAGCTTCAACTACAAGCCTTCGTTACAACATTGTTATTTCTTAGATCAATTAATCAAGCAGTTCCAAATACTTGAGTCTGCAAATTGCTTTAATATCAAAACTATCAAAATGTAGAAATTTTAGCTCTGTCACATTTATAATTTCTTCGTAGAACATGCCCCCTGTGGGCCCAGTTCGTCCAATCCTGCTATGGACTTTTTCCTCTCTGATTTCTTAAGTAATAAAATTTTTGTATTGATAAGTTATTTCATTTACAGATGTGGATTTTTGGACGGAGCCTTCGGCACTAAAAAGTGAGCTACAATTCATGGTTGGACCGCATCAACTCTCCGACGTTATGGAGCTATTAGATTCTTTGAATATATCCTCTACGGTGAGTGTTTGTATAAACTTTAAAGCTTATAATAACCCTCTATTACTTCCTTTGAATTTATAATACCAAGTACTTCCCTGAGGTATTTATCTGCTCCAACATTAAAATAGATGTTTTAGTAATATGAAACTTAATACATTATTATCAAACAAGATATTTTCTATAGAGCCTTTGTATTGAGAATGGCAAAGTCATTTGCTTTAGCATCTGAGGTAGTCCCTTGTTCTCCGATCCCAAAAAGGATAATACACTTCCAAGCATTCGACGCGCATTTTGAGATATCTTTCAGATTATATATTATAAAACGTTTTAAAATGCTGACCGCTTGGCATTCCACAAGCGCATGGCCTGTCGAATAGAATATTTGCCAATTTGTGAATCTGATACAGTCTGCAGAGATCTGGAGTTGGGTCATAAACTTCCTTATGTCATTGATTTTTACTAAGGACCCAACAATCTTTTTTTCCCCCAATTTTGAGTGAGACTAAGTAATGCTAAGTATTTTTGTATATCCTATCAACTTCAAAATTGTTGTAGGGCCTGGACATTTTTAGATGCGACGGCTTTGGCAACTTATGCTCTTTCAAAGATCTTAATAGAGGGTATCTTAATCTACCATCAAGAAAAGGTACAGGTTGTTCAAAATCGTGTAAGGTAAAAACTTTTTCCCTGATGGCACTATCTTCTAGATCTTTTTGTGTTCGATATATTTCGAAAAGAAAACTTTTTCCAAACATATTTTTTAATCACATCAATCGTGGTATCGTTCTCATAAACTGGAATGAAATTCCAAAGGATTCTTTCCCCTGCACTCCAAACTTGGGATATCCTGGAAGTGATATTGTTCGTCAAGTCCGACCCAAACAACATGATCTCACTATGAGTAACAGTTCGGTACCATTCAAGGTTTCTTGTTAGATCTATTAAAATTCCAATATAAATTGTAAGAATGACTATGGAAAATCTTGTAATGCCCCCTCCAAGTTGACTTTTCGGTATTTTAATCATAGCAATGTAAATTTTATGAAATAGAGTGCTAAAACATTTTTCTTCTTCAATAATTGGTTTCTCACCTATAAAAGGGCAAGGTGTGGCTTTGTATAGAACTCTATGTAGGACACGAATGTGTTGTACATATCTATTCGTTTCTGAAAATTAAAGGATCTCCATTTACACCATCTTGGAGGAACAAATGAGCATATGTCCTAGGAGTTTTTTTCATCCCCACCGTTTCTATTCCAAACGATACCCAAGATCTCAATCTTCCTTTTTATTTCACAGGAGGCAACTCTTCGACCTTGAGAAGAGTTCCACAGTCCAATGGGTAAGATGGCCTTTCTATCAACAAAAAAAAGACTAAACTAAACTATGTATATTTATTAATATATCAAAATTTGTTATTTATTTAGTTGGAGGATACTAAATGAAATCCACACTCATTTTTTAGAAAAAACATTCTTACTTGTTTTTGTGTTGATATTTGACATTTTTAGAATAAGGTTTTTTAATTGAAATATATTTATAATTCTGCAATGCAGACATGTGTACACATAATTATTATCTTACATATTATTTAAATAATTTATATATGTCTGTGTGATGCGCATCCCCTTTAGAAAAACAATGATAAAAACGCATTTATTTCAAAAACGGAGACAGATACAGACATTAGATATAAAATAAAAAATGGGCTCTGGACGGCAAGTTTGATTTCGCACAAATAACCTGATTTTATTCATAAAAAAAGATCAATTCCCCATGTCTCAAAGTTTTTATAAGGTATGTATGGGTTGTCGATTCGAAAATGCACCAAAAAAACTAAAAATCAAAAAAAAACCGCAGGATTGTAATAATAGAAAAAGGGATAACGTATATTAAATACGAATTTAAAAAGGGAATTAGGTAGAAGGTGAGCGAGTTAATCTTAGGGTATATCTTCATTATTGTTAAAGAAGAAATATGGCAAGTTAGCAATGTCAATAATAATAAATAAATCGCAGGGTTAAACATATGAAAAAATTACTTTATATTTACTGAAATCAGCATTTACATATGGTCAATTATATGTTGCATTTTCAAGAGAGTCAAAAGAGGGTACAGATTTGAGTATATTTATATCAAATAGACAAAAACAACAAAAGTGTTGTATACAAGGAGGTTTTAAATATAAATTTACATATTATAGTTTACAGGCAATCGTTTTAGTTTAGAATTTTAACATAAATAAGTTAAATATAAATAAAATCTTTCTAATTTTTCTTAGGCTATCTTTTAGATAGCGTGTTCTTGCAAGTTTGGCCATAAAAATTTCAATGTTCTAATCAAAATGGACACAATGCTATGCAACAGTAATTTGACAAAGTTATATTTTATTTCAAGGTTCTAATGGAGAATATACAAGAAGTGATCAACAAACAGTTAACCGAAACTCAAGATCGTGATTGCAGTGAGAATATCACCAAGAACAGTAAGTGTTAACTTATGCTCATTTTAACAAATTGGTTAGTTGTTACTTTTAAGGATTCTTCTTTAAGCCATATTATTTATGTAATCATAATAAGTGAAGTGAGCGTTTTTCCGTTCATTCTGACAATATAATTAACTTAGTTATGATTATCCGATTCAGATGGTTCCAAACAGTTTTAGCGTTCAACTAGTCCTAGAACTAATTTCCTAATCAGAGTCTTCTCTACCCCCCTCCCTTTCAGTTTATCTCTAATAAGTCCAATCTATTTCACCATTCAATAGTCCTAAGGTTTAATTAGCCAGTCATAAGGTCCCAGTCAGTAGCACCAAAACCATAGAGGTCAAGGGCGTCCACTTTTGAAGAATTATATAGCAAAAAAAAAATCATTTTCAATTTCAAGATTTGTTGCCATCCTAGTAACCATAATCTATTTTTGACTGCTTCTGGGGTTAAATTTATGCGTATATGGGATGCCAGAGCAAGTAAAAGAACATCAACTATTATTACTAAAAGTGGAAACATAAATATATCCTGCTAGTCGGCAGATGGTCGAACCATTGATATTGGTAACAAGTAGAATCTTGTCACGCTGATTGATTGTCAACCACACTAAATCAAGCATGGAGAAGCTTTTAAATCCCCTGTCACCATGTTTGGGATGGCTAATGGTCATGGAAGCATTCATGTTTTAAACTATCAAGAAATAGAATTCTAGTATGTACTTCAAGCCCATCCAAGGATTTGCATCAAATTTGATCCTACAGGAAAATATTTTGCTGTAGGATGTCCGGATGCCCTCGTCTCTTTATGGGGTGCTAATGAACTTGCTTGCGTAAGAGCTTTTATAAGGTTGGATTAGTCTGTAAGAACCATTTGATTTGTTATGATGGGTAATTGTTAGCTTCTGCGTGGATGGATGTCAGTAACGTCGAGAGCGTAATGTGTCGGTCTCTTTTTCAACTTTCATTATTGGCTTGCATCCCAAACAAAACTTAGTGGCTTATACTTGTGATAATCAAGATAAATAGGACCATATGGATGCTTGATTTAGTCTAGACAGTATCATATTATACATAAAAGCTTCCCTTCACACAATACTGCTTATATACACACCAAGTGCAACTCGACCTGACTGATGTATTCAACAAATGTGCAACTAAATAAAGGACGTGTGGATCCATAATAAATATGAGAGTGTTAAATAAAATACCATCCTCCTCACAACTGCTGTATCCGTATCCAACAAAGCAGTTAATGTAGGGAAAATAAAAAAAAAGAACACTTCGTGAAGGTGACATCTTAAACCAGGCTTGTCATTTTGTAATAATTCTAAATTTGAAAACAGTATATGACCTCTTAGTGAAGTGACACGCTTAAAACAGATGGTCCTTAGACCAGGTTGGATTGTTATGCTATCCATAGACCTGCTTATATTTTTTCCACATGGATCTACGCCACATCAGAAAAAGATAGAGGGTTTTAAATTTTAGCATAAAATAAAAGTTGTTAAAGTTATACCAGGTGGTCCATTGTAATCTGAACACTTACAAATTCAATAATTAATTAAGGTTGAGTGATTGAAATTAATTCATATTTGGAGATATAAGAGCATAAACAATTAGTAACAAGATAAAACCAACTTGAGCTCTCTTGCTTACGCACAAGTTCAGAAAAATACACTCATGAACATAAATCATAATTGATCATAAATGAACGTGATCGACGAATTTCTGTTCGTGCAATCCTAGCAGTTGGGTGTTTCCAGGACCACAGTCTACGAATTGTGAAAGTCAAGAAAGTGTGTGGGTAGGGCCTTGTGAGGGTGGGGAGGCCACTTTTAACAGCAGCAATCAAAGAAACCCATCTCCTCTGCTACATGACTCTTTTGAATTAGTCTTTTGAGTTCTTTTTTTGACACTTTTGGGTCCCCTACAATCCTGAAGCCAACCAAATCAACTACACATTTTGGATATATGTCGAGGGAAAAACCTGCATTATCCGTCATCAAAACACCGAGGCCCTGAAAAGTCATTGTCAGTCAGTACTGAGACGCCACGACAGGGAATACATCTACAGCGGATGCCAAGACTGTCACCACCGCCTGGAAGCCATCATTGCCTCTAAGGGGGGCTACATTATTGATTATGAGAGCTCAGACACACATCTATTTATAGTGTTAATTTAGTTGAAATTACATTGTTAATTAATAAATTAATTTTGTTGAATTTTAAAATTTAAAGTGTTCATATTTTAATGGATGACTCGGTAGTTAACGTTGTAAGTCTTAAGCATTTTTTCTCCGCGAGTTTTTTGTTTTATTTTTGTAGCCTATTATCATCTAAGTATAAAGTGTAACCATGGGTGTCTGTATAAATGAATGATGAAAAAAAATTGTTCAGGGAGTTTTAATTGTAATCCCCTGTTAAACTTAGAGTAGAATTGAAACTCCTAGCTATAAGTGTAAATCCCTGTTGAACTCAGAGTAGAATTGAGGTTAAAAAACGAAGTAATTTCTGCCAAAGGCTTTATTTTATATGTTTTGGGACTTGTTTTCATTATCTTCATCTCACAGATCCTCGTAGCTAATTTAATGAAACATCACGATAGCAGAACTGCTCTCCTCTCAAAGATTCTTTAACCACGTTAATTTTCGGTTTCTTTTTTGAGCAAACCGTGGATAGTATTTTCATCTATGATCATAATACCGTCAACTAAAAGAGATTGCTTCTAGAATGTTCCTACATTTAGTACAAATTTAACATAATAAAAATGACAACAATAATCATTGTTTTTAATTAAAATATAGAGTTGTAAGAAACATGACCTAAAACATGTGCAATGCTTTTGTAGTTTCAACCCAAACAGTTTTTTTCTTCTTTTTTTTCATTTTCTAAAGCTGTTATGATTATTCTTTTATTTTTGAGGAGAGAACATATAAGCATATACTGAAACTACAAGTGCGCGCGCTCATGAACGACAAAGTGTAATGCTAAGGAATTGTAAGAGTAAGACCTTTTTGTACCCGGAGTATAATTGGGGATCGACATTGGAGTCATTCCTGCCTTTATTCATGCTAGATATACAGTAGTATTTATGTTTATTCCCTTCCTCGCGTGGCTACTTGCAGATGATGTGTTAACCCTTAATGACTGCTTCAATTAATCAGAGTTACAAGGTTCATTCTCAGTTTTGTTTTGTTTTTTTTTTACATAGCAAAATACTTAGTATATACCGTCTATGCATAATTCTACGTGGGTGCGAGGAGAGATAATAATTATGGCATTAAATAACCACGGGGTTTAATGAATGACCTCCAAGGCAGTGGGCCCCAATCTTTTTCTAATTTGCGGAGGGGTCAACACTTCACAATTTTACTGTAGATCTGGGGGTAAACATGAATCAACTATGTACACATATGGAGCTTTGGAAAGACATGGCTCCAAAATTACAATCTTTTTTTTAAACTGTGAAATAATAAATTTATTAGCACATTGCTCCAATAATGGAAATGTCCATGATACGAAATCAATAGGATCCCTGAGATTGTTTCTTTACAAGTAGATGGTACTATAAGGGTGCATGTTTCTGACTCATTTTGCTAGCTAGGTTTTTTTTGGTACTCAAATAAGGAGAATAAGGTCATTTCAAAACAAAACACCGCTCGACTTAAACTGGGACAATAATAGAGGGGGACTTACAACTCTATCTACAGTTGATAAGAGAAGAAGATAATATCAAGTATGAATGCAAATAACAAAAGAACGACGAGAACATCTAGCATAGTAGCCCGTGAAATCCGATGATTCAATTAAGAATAATCATCCCAAAAATAATTAACTACCTTGCACAATTATTAAAAAACGAACACGCCAAATGTACTTTGCCTGCGAAAATTTAATAACTAACCTTCCTCTTTGGACACACCTCGTATACCCTATATTTTTTTTTCTCCTTTCAGCTGTAGATGAAATAGCAAGTCACAGACTTGGATAATAAATAAAACAGAAATAAATAACTAAATCTTAAACTGTCTGGTACTGATTGATCCACAGACCGGGGGATGGGCACCACTACTCTAAGGCAAGGTTAATAGAAATACAAGGTTATACCATAACATTTTTCTGGCTGATGTTTGACTTCCATCACACTTTTTAATTGCGTCGTCAAAGAGTATAACTGTTATCAAGAGTATTAATATATTTCCTTCATTGACTGTTACGTTTGGAGTACCACTGTTACACTTTATGATGACAAAATCTTTCTATTTTACCCAACAGTTGGTACTCTACATCAAATTGAAAATTCTGGTAAGCCCAATAAAAAAGATGGCATAACCTTGTATATATATTAACCTTCCTCTAAGGGACATATAATATTAGATAAAGTACCTTTCGATGTCATAATTGGACGTATTACAAAATAATCCTTCGAATAAACTCAAGACTTTTACTTTCACCCAATTATTAAAACATGCTTTACATCCCCTAGGAAAAAAACGAAGTATTTTCTTTGATCTGTTTAATTTATTCAGCCGGCAAGATGAAGAAGCAAGCCTTAGAAATCCAAGGAAAATCAATTCATTTGATAGTTCATTCAAAAATGGTAAAGTATTTCCTGAACTCATTTAAGATATAAGTCAAGAAAATAAATATTTTAAATTCTTTAGTCGATGAGGTACGAACGTTGCTTACACAGTTTGTTTACAAAACGGCAGAGAGTGGTGCCGTTTTGTGGTAAAACAATACAACTCGCTGAATAATAATATTATTTAATATAAAATATAGTTATTTTACTGTAAAGGATTCTGTCTTAGTTTCTGATCAGGATATGATCCGAATCGAGGGACTGCTTAATTGCAAGCATATATATGTTGTGTACAAGTTGCAAATTGTATAAAAACATTGCGTAAAAGTTGCAATTTCTTTGTCTTAAAATCCATTATTTAGTTACAACATTGGCCATTTCAATTACCAACTATTAATTGATTTTTATATATATATATATATTTAAATTACAGGGTTATTATGTATTTATGAGCAATATAACTGTGTTTACACTTCTATTTATAGTATTCATTTTGTTGAAATTATATTGTTAATTAATAAAACTTGATATTATTGAAGATTAAAATTCAAAGTGTTCCGATTTTAATGGACCACTCGGTAATGCACTATAGACCAAACGCAACAGCTGTGTTAAGTTTATCAAAATCAAAATATTTATTACAAGTAAAACTATTTGTCACCTCTATATATTTATGTATCTGTGATACAATGTACTAATACACAGTAATAAATGCATGGTGGCGCCACTATCGTCGGGTATGTAAACAAATTACAAATATGTAAACAACGTTTGTACCCCATTCATCTAAATTTTGAGTCAGATGAGGCTTTAATTTTGCTCCTCTCTATGTAGATATTCGCTCTTTTTTTTAATTCCTCCATGAATTGGAAGCACTTTCAAAATATTGACGTCATTCATGACTTCCTCTATGAAACTGCTCGAATAAATCCAAGCATTGCATCTGTATTTAGCATTGGGAAGTCTTATGAAGGAAGGGATCTCCTTATACTCAAAGTTGGAACTCCTTCTCCTCAAGGCAACATCAAGCCTGCCATATTTATTGAGGGTGGTATTCATGCTCGAGAGTGGATTTCTCCTGCAGCAACCACATATATGATCAAGGAATTTGTCTTCAACTATAAAAAGAATAAAGAAATATTAGAAGCCATTGATTTGTATATTCTTCCAGTTATGAATCCAGATGGGTAACTATAAGACTATATTCTAGATTGTTTTTATTCAACACTATACTATGATATAGAAAAGTACTGAGCCTTAGCTACTCATCTTCACTGCTCAATGCAACATTCTTGTTCCTTAGATCAAGTAATAGTACAGTTCTAAGATATTAAACGCACGGGGCGTTCGCAGGGGGTGGGCTTGAGGGGATTTAATCCACCCAAATTAAGAAATAATTTACTTTTTTCTATAAACTTTAATATATTAATTCTTTTTTCAAAATTTAATATTTGAAATTTTATTTAATTTTAATTATTCCAATTTGTTTACAAAAAATTTAATTTTCCTTAAATAGCTATGAATTTGTTGAAATTTGTCTCCAAAAAACTATAATATTTGAATTTTTTTTTTTAAGAAATTATAAATTTGAAATTTCATTTTCGGAATTTTTTTCCTTAAAATTTAATTTTTTGTGAACAGTTGTGGATTTTGAAATTTTTTTCCAAAAAATTTAATTTTATGCGAATAGCTATTGATTTTTGAACTTTTTTTCCAACAAATTTATGTTTTTATGTATAGCTGTGGATTTATGCATTTTTTTTCTAAAAATTTTATATTTGAAATTTTTTCCGCAAAATTTAATTTTCTGTTAAAATTTGGAAAAAAAAATTCTGAATTTTTTGTCAAAAAATTAATTTTTTTGAATTTTTTCCAAAACATGTTAATTTTTGGGTTTAAAAAAAATCATCAAATACCCACCCAAAAATATATATATAAATCCTGCGGGACGCCCCCGAATAAATGAGGGGTCGACAAGCATTCAAACATCTTGAACGACAAATTTAGCTCTATGAATATTGTTGTACTCCAATTTTCTTTTATTTTTTATCATGATGCTAAGTTTTAGCTACATACTCTCGTTGCTAACATTTTCACTTCTTGGATCAAGTAGTCATGGAGTTCTAAAATATTTAGAGTACACTCAAAAATGAGGTATTGACGGACAAACTTTGATTTATTAAAATAGATAAGTGATATTTTTTGATTGGCTATAATAGCCAATCAAGAAAAACTGTTCTATATTTGGAGCAATTTAGTAAATTAGTATGCCAAGGAATATTTATTGTTCACTAGAACCCAGTAATTAGACCTACTCCTTATATAGCCAACAAATATTGTCGGGATTACTCCAATGTCGACCCTCAATTCTACTCTGATTCTATTAAGGACTTACATTTATAACTTCCAAAGAGAAACTCCTCATTCTTTCATAAACACATACTAGTGATTAGTTTATATATAGAAATATTGTCTTCAAGAATTAATTATTAGTTACAACAGCTTTAGAAAATAAAAAAGTCTATTCAAATTAACAACTAAGAAAAAGCCGCTTCTGTACATGCATAGATTTTAATACTTTTTCTGTTATTATCTTTTAGATATGCTTACACGTTTCGCAAAGACCGACTTTGGAGAAAATCCAGGAGTAGGAATGGAGGTTTACTTGGAAGCATTCTTCCGGCATGTGTTGGTGTAGATCTCAATCGAAACTTTGGATATAAATGGCTGGCACAAAATTCATTGCTTCACGCAAGAGGAGGATCTAGTTTGAGTTGCTTAGAGACCTACGCAGGGACATCTCCCTTTTCGGAACCGGAAACAAGGGCTCTTGGAAATTTCTTATTGGGGCATCGTGATATATTTCAAGTAAGAAATGATCGTATCAATGCTATTATACTCTAACTTATACTCGTTTAATAGGCGTATTTATCCATCCATAGTTTTGGACAAAAAGTAACGTATCCATGGAGCTATACGAAGGCTAAAGTAAAAGATTGGAAAGATCTTCATCAAATGGGCAACATTATTGCTAACACCATTTCCAAATATTCTGGAGTTGATGCTAAATATGATGTAAGGCCCACTCTCAGGGAGGTTTTAGTGATAGGGGGCATAGGAGTCATTTGATCCGTCCTTGAACTAGATATAGAAAATAGGAACCCTGGAGAAAGTAGATTTATCATCTATCAATATATATTTTCTAAGGTCACGTGATAAATAATTGGAAATCTATTTTCTAAATAAATCGTCGTTTGCAAAAAGAAAAAAAAAAGTGAAGGGTGCTGTTGATTTATAGACCAGGGATGTACAACGTGCATTGCGGTCCGCTTAATGTTTAAGTACATTCCAAGTAGAATTTTTTTATTTAAATTATAAAAAAAATCATCAAAAGGCGAATAATACGTACAAACATTTTTTTATTTGGCATCACTTTGAAATAATTTAAATAACTATGCAGGAGTGTCTGTAACATTATATTTTTTTGGGGGATGGGAGCTTGGTTTTTGGATTTTTTTGAAAAATTGGAAAAAAATTGAAAAATTATATTTTTTCGAAAAAATATGAAAACATAAATTTTTTGCAGAATAATTTCAAAAAGACACGAGCTCACAAAAATTATTTTTTTTGGGAAAAAAAATCAAAAAACAACATCTCTTTACAAAAAATTAAATTGTTTGAGAAAAATTTCGAAAATCTATAGCTACTCACTATTTTGTTTTATGAAGTCATCTTTCATGAAATTTAATTTAATAGGTTCTGCGGCCCATTAAAATATTTCAAATGGCAATGAGGCCTATTATATTAAAAAGTTTGACTTCGCTGACTTAAACCCATCTCACGGTAAAATTGAGACCCTTAACCGATTTATTCGAATTATAAATCCTCATTAAAAGTTATCTTTTTTATATTACAGGTCGGAACATCGTCTGAGGTTCAATATCGTTCAAGTGGAGGGGCAGATGACTTTGCAAAAGGAGCTTTGGGTATTAAATGGGTATATTTAATTGAATTGCCAGACAGGGGTCGCCATGGATTTTTGCTTCCTGCAAATCTGATAAACCCGGTTTCATTCAGTGTTTTTCAAGGAATCCGAGAGTTTGCTCGACGAATCGCTAAGTCGCAATTTCGGGGGCAATGATATTTTGTGTCTCTGTTGTTAGGATTTCTTGATATTTTTTTCGATTTGTTTTAATGGTGTCCTTTTATTATGAAACCCATTGGGTTTCTTAAGGAAGGTTTCAACATCTATCAAACGTGTCAGGAATGTCCGCAGAATTTTATACATACATACATATATATTTTTTTTTTTTTTTTTGGGGGAGGCTTGTTTTTTTAAACACTTTTGGAAAAAAAATTAAAAATTAGAATTCATATATTAATTGAAAATTTTTGGGAAAAAAAATATCATTCTAAATTTTCCAGTAAAATGCATAAATTCATTGTTTGGGGGGAGGCTCCAGGCCCTCCAGCATACCCCCTGAGGACCCCCCTACATTTTTACAATTAAAAATATGCTTGGGAATAGACAGTTGCAAAGAGGTACAGCCACTGTCAATTCTCTGACACATTTAAAAAGTGCCTTTTTAAAATTTAATCAATTCCTTGTTTAGGAAATTTCAGATCATGTAGTATTTTTAGAAAATGAATAACAGATCATTTTACGATTCAGAATATTTTTTTGACTGATTTTCAATTTTTTTAGGAAAAAAGTTTCGAATCCTGTTCTTTTTTCTTTCTTTCTTTTTTTAAGCGTTGTTCATTTCAACGACATTTTCATTTAGTAAAGCAAGAATAGTTATAGACTATAGGGCCTATATATATATGTAGTTTATTTTGTCATTTAAAAATACTGAATATTTCCTCATTCAATGAAGCAAACAAAGTGATAAAAGTGCACCCAAGAAGATTCTTCCCAATTCCCTTGAACCCATTACCTAAAAAAAACTAAGTAGTTTTGAACAAATCAAAAATGGCTCATGAATCATTTGACAACAAAAATGATAGAAGAATGCAGATCCTTTATTGAAGATCATACTCCACAAGTACCGATTAATCGTAGAGTTTGAATGCTATCCCATGCAATAAGTTTTCTAAGTTCATCCCTCCACCGAGGCTTGCAGAATTTAGACGAAGTCCGAGAAAAGCCTCTAATGAGATTTATTCCATTTTATTTTAACACCACTTTGTTGAGTGAGGAAATTTAATAATAACGTCATCCGTCTTGTATTATTTACTATATGAAAATGTTGCTGAAATGAATGACTCTCTAAAAAAGCTAGCTCAAATATATGCTGCTAAAATGACACTCGATGAAATTAACTTTGCTCAAATGAATGGATACGATTTGATCTCTACGGTTACATCCGATTATCTTTTCCTCTAAAATTATAAAAGCAAATTGTACAATTATATCTTTGCACACTTAAAAAAATGCGCATTTTCAATTCTCTAATTATAATATATACATTGCAAAGACTCCTTCAAATTAAATTATTCATTTCCAACAACGCTGATTATGATCACACGACTGATATATGTGTAAACTCACCTTTAGATAAGTTTGTAATCAAAATTAGATTTGAATATCTCCGATATTTTGAGGTTATTTAAACTTTTAAAATTTCAATTTATAATATTTATAATGTATTTCCATTTGTGGTCTTTTTCTGGATTATTCTCTATTTTGAGAATGACAGAATCCAAATTTCAAAATCAAATATTTGTACTCTTTAATAAAATACTATTTTTATTGGATTTTTGACATGTATGTATATTGTATTACTAAAATTGTAGTATTTTTACCTAATCCTGTGATAAATATATAATCCCTAATTTCTTCTGGAGATGGATGATCAAGGTAGAAGTATCTTCCTTTGTCCCTAATTCTTGGAGAACATTAAAGTCCACTTCCTAAGGTCTTCGTAAAATAAATTGTAAAAATAAAATCGCATTTAAATTTCAAATTGTTGTATATTTTAGTTTTATAAGCATAATTTATCATTGTTGTAGTAACTAATTAACAAAATGATAAGTTATATTCATAGCAAAGAATAACAATAAGGATTTGACCGGGAGTAATAAGTGCAAGTCCTTGTTGGGCTCGGAGTAGAATTAAGGCGACATCTGAGTGATTCCAGAAAATATGTATTGGCTATATAAGGAGTGGCATTTGCATTTTAAAAGGACTATTGAGCGGGAGCGCCCTCATTGTTTTAAAAAACAGGCGAAAGCGGGAGCCCTCCCATCATTTTAGAAAAACGATAAAATTGCTCGATTTTTCGTTCATTAACATCAAGGTTAATAGAAATACAAGTTTATACCATAACGCGTGGACGACTGATGTTTGACTTCCACCGCGCTTTTAATATTGACGTCATAGTAGATGAGTAATTGCGTGTTTTGTCAAAATCTGCCTGTCTAGTCCAGCAGTCGGTACAATACATCAGATTGAAAATTCTAGCAATAGTAACGTCATAAACTATGAGTGGTTACGAATTCTCAAAATCTGCCTGTCTTGTCCAGCAGTCGGTACAATACATCAGATTGAAAATTCTAGCAAGCCTGACTGCATGATGATCTAACCTTGTATTTCTATTAACCTTGATTTACATAAGTTTGTGTTACTGTTTCTGTTTCTACCTCTTATAAAATAATATCAAAAATTTGAGAGCTAAAGAATAGTTTTAAAAATTGAAAGAATAAACAGTTGAAGTTATGTCTCAAGATAAGCTAAAATCTTTTTTTTCAAGTTGTATCTGTGACTATCTGCTCACTCTACGAATTCCTTTTAGTGTGAAGATACTGTTGGAAAAAAATATCTTCATTTTTTGTAAACGAATTTTCCCAACTGAAATATGATTTTTTTTAATGTTTTTATGGTGCAAATTGACATAAGATCTCAAAATCTCACAAGGGCATAAGATCAAAAACTTGAAAAAACTTTCTTCAAGCTCAGGCTTCATTCAAATCACATCAGATTTAATAAAACGTCATGACAGCTTAGCTACTCTCCTCCCAACCCGTCTTCAAATTGTCCGGATTTTCACGCTTATTTTTATTGTTCACAAATAATAATAAAAAATTGGAAAATATTTCAAAAATTAGATCTCAAATATTAAATTTTTTGGAGAAAAATTTCAAAAATCCACTATTGCTAACAAAAAGTTAAATTTTATTTAAAAAAAAAATCATATACAAACTTTCTCTGAAAAAGTTTCAAAAATCCACAGCTATTTACAAAAAAATGAATTTTATGAAAAAAAAATTCAAACATAAAATTTTTTGGAAAAAAAATCAAAAATCCAAAGCTGTTTACAAATAACTAAAATTTTTGAGAAAAAATTATAAAGATTAAATTTCAAATATAAAACTGTTACGAGAAAATTTCAAATTTTCAATGCTGTTTCCAAAAAATAAATTTTTTGAAAGAAAGTTTGAATAATTAAATTAAATTAAACTTTCTAATAAAAAGTAAAAATTCCTTTATTTGGGGAGGGGCTTTCAGCTTACCTTCTGCGGACGTCCCTTGAGGGAGGTCATCTAAGTATAAATTGCATAAGCTGCTTATGGATAACCAGGAGTAGCAGGGATATTCGGTCAATTAACATGGTTGATACGTCATCAAATTAAATATTGAGACAACTATGATTAAAATTGGCCGTAAGATGATTTTTCATAAAAAAAGTAATTCTAAAAAAACCGTCATTTGATTAAATATTAAAAAAATTGTACTAAAAAAAAGCTTCCCAAAATATATTTTGTTAAAAAACGGCATGAAGAAATATCTATTCATTAAAAAACACGTTCAGAATTCTTGTTTTTTTTTTTAATGCAAGTCATATTTGGGCAAAATTTGAATGTTCTCAAAAAAAATATATTCGTCTACATAGCCAATAGGTATGCAAAAGTCTTTACTTCTTGTTGCGTAATAGGACTTTTGTGACTAAATACTCTGTTTGAAAGTGAAATCTGTGTGAAGGTTTTGACATTACAAGCCAAACTTCAATTGTTATTGATGGTGGTTCGTAATATTCCCTCATAAATGGAGTGGTCTTGTGCACCATGCAATTTGAATATTGAAAGTTACCCTCTCTATACCCGTAATACATTTTCTCTCTCCCCCCCCATTTGTCAACTTTGCCATTTGTGAAGAAAATAACTTTCTGTCGAAATTGTCAAAAAAGAACCTATTGAACATTTATTTGTAATAAACTAGTCAAGGAAAACTTTTTGTGCTATATTGTCTACTCTTCTTTAATATATTAAATCTTAGCCCGTAATAGTTAAGGCCGGCCCTGACTGTCGCAACTTTAATAATTGCATCGTTTGTTGGACTTATAACTAGCTTTAATACAACCTGCCTAATTATATGCTCAAGTTACAGCAGTTTCTTCACAACATTATATATAAAGCGTTTTGATATTACGTCAGCATATTTGATGTCGGCCATTTTAGAGAACGCATAATTAAACAACTCAATTTTATCAGAAGGTATCAAAACCTTTTTTCACTAAGATTATTTAAAAAAATGGTAAAATACTGTCAATGAGCAAATAAAAGGTCTTAAATCTGTACTGTCTATCAAAAATATATATCTAGAACGCAGCGATTTCCAAACCTATATCATTTTTAGTATCTAGTCTCTAACGAAGCACATGGGCTCCGGAAGCCCCGGTTGAGAACCACTGCTATAACGTATAGCTTTGTTATATATCAGTTATTACACCCTAACCTAAATATGATATTCTAGCATTATACGAGTACATATATTCTTATTTACAAAATATAGCCAAGAAATTAACTATATTTTTCTCCAATTCTCGTCCCTATTTAATCTAAATTTGCCGTAAGGCAATATAAATGTTTGTCATACGGTGCCTCTGTTTGATAAAATATATTTAAAAGGATGCATTAAGGCGGGTTCATGGCGCGTTACTCTAAAATATTGATTAGACGCTAGAGGAATACAAACTACCAACTAACTTTTCTTCGTCAAACCGGCCTATCTCAATAAATTGGCCAACTTATCCTACCCACATGTAATTCAATAATATATCATTATTTAAATTCAACAAGGTTTTTACATCATGTTAATTGATGTTTGTATACCAATAATTGTTACATGATTTTCTCGATTAGAATACATTGTAGAATTGATTTTTTTATAAGCCTGCCTTTGAAGTACGGTACCAATTAACCAGAGTCTCAAAAAAGAGCAATGTATGAGTATTAAGAATGTATAAGCTCTCTGCCATAAGCCTGCATAAGTAGAGTGTCGTGATCGTTCTCTGGCCCTATATCGTATCACCTCAATAAATTATTATAAAATAAAATATGTTACAAAATATATAATATATGGAAGTCCTTGTTTCGGCCGGCTGTGCAGTGTGATTATGTTGACGTCATGAGTTTGTTTCATAGAAAAGGAGAGGTGTCAAGGTATGTAGCAGACTGTTGCATTGTCTATAGCTGCTAGCTTTAGTATATTCAAGGGGTAGTATTCAGCCGAAACAGCCATTAATTTAATTAAGTGATTTTTCTTTTGGATTTTAACGTTATTAATAATATATATTACCCACACAACAGCTTCATTAAACTTCTCTGACGGAGATATTTATGTACAGGCTGCCTAAGAAAGCCAAGCCGCCGAGTAGGAACCCTTGTCAGCTCCCCCTATTTGTCTTTCCCTGTCGCTAGGGTTTGTTGTTTCTTTCTCTTCTTCTTCTTTTGCGAATGTCTGTGACGTCATAAAGTGAGGAAAACATCTAGAGAAAATCTTGAAACTCCGTACTACGAAGGAAGTAAACTAGAAAATGTCTTCGACAGGGACTATGAAGAGTTCGTCGTCGATAGCCCTGAGGCCGCCACTCTCCTGCCCCTTGTACATGGAGTGTGATGAAGAGCCTTTGAGCAGCGCGCAAATGTTTGTATCCCGGGAAAGGAAGAACAATCTCTTTTCTCAGCTCTCGTACCTGGAGAAGTTATCCAAATCCGCCTCGAAAGTGAGCTTCACAAAGGATGATAACGTCGTGATCCGTGTGACGGAAGGACAGTCCACAATTCCAAGCCCTGCCCCTCCGCCCAAGGGTATAATATCCACAACTCCTTTCATGGGTCAGCAGCAGCCTGGATATCGACTCATCATGGATCCTCGAACCGGACGCATCCTGGGCACCATTGATTCTGGAGGGAAATCCCTGCAAGGGCCCTCGCCACCGCCCAGATCCCCCAATATACGGCCCATGGTTCAAAGTATTCCCATTCCCCCTAATAAAGTGGTGGCTCCCGTCCAGGTACCAATGATGAGACAGCCCGCAGTCGTGGATCTCACTCGTCCAGCCGCCCCTCCTGAAAAGAGTCCTTCTTCCAAACCCTTTATCCCCACACTCCTCGTTGTTCCGAAACCTTCCAAAACCCTGGCTTCTTATCAACTCAACTCCAAAAGGGCCGAGTTAGACTCCCGAGTCAAGGCTCTTCTCATCCACAGCCCTTCTAAATTCACTGAATGGCTCATACAACAAGGTCTCATACCTTCAGATCAATATGAGGAGGACCCTGTGACGGGGGTCAAAGTTAAGCTAAAGCTAGGGATGTACTCGGATGGTAAAAAGTTTCCATCCTCTGGAGGATATGTTTGGATCAATGAGAGTAAAGCAAATAAGTGTATCTCCGTATATTCTGGATCCATTTTCATGGCATCCAATCATGCACCTACTGTTATTCTCAAACTTATTTATCACTGGTCTTGTCAAACAAATATTCAGAATGTTGTTCAATGGGTTAAAGTAGATCATAGTGTCATAAACCTTTATTATAAATTGTTTCGCTCAGTTTGTACGGTTGCAGTTCATGATGGTGTAATTGGCTTAGGTGGCCCAAGCAAAACCATACAAATTGGTGTGATTTCTCTAGGAACAACCTCCGCTGAAAGTTCAAAGAGAGAGGTCAAGGTTGAGGTCCTTGGTGTTCTTGATGTGGAATGTGGAATTATTCGTTTGAGAGCCACTGAGCCTGCCCTTGGAGTGACTCAATCGGAACGATTTGCTCGTATATTTGAACCTCTTCCAAATTGGGTTCTCAAAAACTCCTGGATTATAACGGATTTCTCCGTTGATAAAGAGCAGCTGAACAAATTGGGCTATAATAATGTCATTCAATGTAGTGTTAACTCTAAACGCCCTGAGAGTACCAATTCCATCGTGATGGACTTCCTTAAGCGCACCGTTCCTAAAATGTTTCAAAACAATCTCTCTTATTTAAATACATCTCAAATCCAACAGTTTTTAGATGAGTTGACCTTTAGAGAAATGTATCATTTTCCATTGGCGTGCTTCGATGGCATTCTTAAAAAAGTTTCACAAATAACAACGTCGCTTCGAAGTTCATCTTCAGATTTTGTCATTCACTTACAAAAAATTCAGGATAATCCTTTTTATAATTGGCAATTGAATCCAGTCGCAGTAAGTGATATTGTTAAGAACATGAAGCAAACTATGTGATGTTTTGTTTTTTCTTATGATCCTTATTTTTGGTTAGGTGCCTACGACATTTGAGAGTGAAAAAAGTCCTGTTCCAAAAGTTCTTTCGTCTGGGCAAAAAAGAGCTATTGACCTTAATAATGAGATTGATCGTCAAATATCGAAAAAGATCAAAGTTTCCTCCGAATTGGTCGATTTAGAATCATACTTTTACGGTTCACTTCCTGGAGATATGAAGGTAAATTAATTTATTTTATTAATTCATTATCAATATGCTCTTATATTTCTTAGATATTGTTGAATGAATTTAAAGCCGACATGGCCTTCAAATGTCATTTATGTCGTGAAGTCTACATGAATAACATTGACTTCATGAAGCATTTGTTTCTTCATGTTGAAACTGAGAGATTGACTCCAGTGGATTTAAGTGATCTTAATCAATGTAAATATTGCTGTAGAGACTTTGAAACAATGAACGGATTGGATTCTCATATGGAGTCTTATCATTTCAAAAAGGACTTTAGTTTTGTTTGTCGGATTTGTGACGAGGAATTTAAGTTAAAAAATCATCTTATCCATCATATGACAAAGGCTCATGTACGCTCTGAATTACCATATGCGTGTAATGTTTGTGGTTATCGCTCCTCATCACATCGAGATCTCATCGATCATTTTCATGAAGTAAGTAACTTGATTATCCAACGAAGTATATGGGTAACTTTTGCCCCTCTTTTCTTTTGTGAACTCCACTCTAGTCTCATGATAGAACAGATAAGCTACAATGTCCGAGATGTCTCAAAACATATTCCCTCATGGGCGATAGAGGTTATAATTCCTGCATTGCCTCTGCTTTCGTATCTCATCTCCAGGCGCATAACGATAGAAAGGGTTATACCTGTAAAAGTTGTAGCCTTTGTTTTATACAAAATGATTATCTTCGGAATCATGTTATGCGAGATCATGCATCCTTTAAGGATTTTGAACATCTGGAGATTTATCAATACGTAGGAAATGAGGAGGCCATTCAAATGCCCAGACCAGATGAAAGGTTAGCAAGAACTGCCGCCAAAAAATCCGGGTTTTTGAAATCTCAACCGCAAATGGCATTTGCTGCGCAAAATCTTGAGGATATGGTCATGTACAATGTTGAAAAGGAGGACTGTGGAGAGTGTAGCAAAAGGATCACCAACCCTGGTCATTTTGCGTAAGTAATTGTATAATGACCTTATTAAAAAATGATCTACAATTATTTATTGTACAGAGCATACCTATGTTGTACAAAGTGTCGGTATTCCACTTGTTGTTCAAAAGCAATCTCAGTGCATTATAATTTATTTCACGGAAGTTCCAAACCTGTATACACATTAGGTGCGCCTTGTATCTTAGATGATGAAATTTTCTGTGTATGTGGATTCAGTACTATTTCAGGCAACAAAATGGGTAAGGCTCAAAAATTATCAATACATCTACTTATGTTAGTGTTTATTCACCATAGGAGATGAAAAACTCTGTTTCTTTAAATTATATCTTTACCATTTCAGCTAAACATATGGGTATTTTTGGATGTAAATCTGCATATCCAAACAAGGAAACTGCCATTAAAGCAATCAAAACTAATTTATCATTGATAATAAGTGGGGGAGAAATACTCAAGGACAACTACTTTGGCAGTTCTACGGATCCTTCTCGAAAAGGGCCTAAACCAGATGATAGAGTTCCTGTTGAAAGAGGTCCTCTGGCATTTTTAGGTCTACAAAGAAAGCCTGAAGAAAGAAGTATTGTAGAAGACTCCTCTGCAACAACTCTACAATTACTTGAAAAAGTAGTTAACGATTCAACTTATTCTCCTTCTGCTTCTTCTACAAAACCCTCGCAACTTCAACAAGCATTTGAAAAGGCGGAAAAACGGATTAAATCTGAATATCCTGCTCCTGTGGGTAACACCATTGGTTGTGAAGTAGTAGAACTAGAGAAAGATGAGGAAATAGTAGACACTAGCAACCAAGGAGATATTAATAAGGCAGGTGAAGAACGCCAAAGTGACATTAATCAACCACTACTATCCAATTCTACTACGCCACCACCCGCCCCCACTGCAGGAGTCTCTGAGAGTGATGTCTCAGATGAAAGAATAGACAACGAATATTCAGAACCTCGAGAAAATTGTGGAGATTCATAATTTTTTTTTAGTTTATGTACTTAAAACTTGCTCTTTATTTTTGTTCGAAGTGACTTTTGCATTTCTTCCTTATTATACGATCTTATTCATCGCTTCCGCCATATTATCATCATTTGTATAATCAATGTGCATCAGTTTCTCAGTGGATTTTATATTTTTTTCCCTTTCATAGTAATCGAAAAGATACATCGTCAAAATCTTTACTTGTGTTTGTGAGAAAATTGTATGAAATTTTATTTAATAAAAGAACTGCACACAAAATACATCTTAAAGAGTGACGAAGATAATGTTATGTGAATGAAATTATAGACAATGATTGTTCGAATTTAGAGAGTTTATGGATATCTACTCCTGGTTTAAAATGTGAAGAAAAAAAAAAGATCTTTCTAAATAGTGTACTACTAACTCGGATTATAATGCAATGAAATTTGTTAAACATTGATCTCTTATATTCAGTATACATATATTTTATTAGATCGTAGTATCGATTCGAATATGATAATTTTGTAATGAAAACTGAGGACTTTATATTTATTCTAAATAATATATACCAAAGAGCATTCGTTCCCTATGTGACTCAAAACAACGTCTGACCTAGTATTGAGCATGTTCTGTCTTGTTTTGGTCGCACTACTGCTTGCTGTAGCTCCTCCCACGAGTATTGCCAATGTAGTCCATCTCCGACTAGATTTTGGCAGCATTCATTCCATATTTTTTTTCCTCCACTTAGTATCTAGACTTTTTGTAAGAATACTCTGCCAATGGTGGTCAGAGCTGCCAGGTGGAAGTTAGAGAGGCTTGAAGAAAGGTCATTCTGGACTCAAAAGCCTCAACAATTCTGCATGGAGCTTTGTAAAAGATTTTTTATCGACCTCAAACAATACGTCAACCGTGTGATTTTCTTCACTGATGATTCAATTAGGGAATTATAGTTACTTCCCGAATAAATAATCTATAACTCATAATCGCAATATGATTTGCAAAAAAATGAATTTATATAAAATATATTTTAATAATTGGAGTTGCTTCTTGTTCTAAAATGGGTTGCAATATTTAAAAAGTTGGGAAACACTTCTATAGAGAAAAGATATAACAGAGTTATCATGCCTTTATATGGGTTTACTCCAAATACAAGAAGCTCTGACTCATAAATCATTTGGGAAGAGGGCTTCTACTCTTAAAAGTAATTATGAGTTTGTGTTAATCATCAAAATTTAAATATTTTGAATAATTCCTTCTCTAATTTCCCTAAACCCATGACGAAAAATTGAGTTTTAGTAGGTTAATTATACGATGAATTTAGAGATCGATTATATTGAATGAGTATGTACATGATGTGATGATAAATGTCTGAGATATATTTGCGGACAACTCCTTAAATACGGGGAAATAGTCACGCATATCCAAAATGAATAGGTTATTTATATATTAAGGAGTAAACCCACCGACCTAATTATATAGGTCGGTGATTAAGCCAAGTAGGGAAACGAGGACCCACGTGATCAATAACTGAAAAATGTATTAGTGGACATAAACTTTTTTTCTTCGCTAGAAGTATTGTTTAGCTGTTATTTGGAGTTATGACGTTATCCAATTTTTTAAAATTTTTAGTAGATGCTCATTCGAAGTCCGAAAGACGGACATAGCTTAACTAGGGAAGATTTTTATGATATTAAGTTTCGTTAACCTAATAATTTGTTTATTTTAGTTTAAAGATTATGATGTTTATTCTGCGTTATTTTTTTCCTATAAAGTTAATGTAAAAATTCATATTTTATATTAAACTATGGAGTCCAAGTTCCCACATCTGGCAATAATTTATCTTAAATTATACATTTATTATTATAATAACAATCAATAAATCATACATATATAATTGAAAACTCCGGCCTCTTCTCTTTGGTTGGAAATTCAAAAAAGGAAAAATCATTGAATAGAATAATTTTGTTTTTCCCCATAGCAATTTTAAAGTGTGAGCGTGCTTCATCAATCATTAATTAATCTCTTTATGACATCCCACCCTACATCAGTAGTAAGAAAAAAAAGTGTTAAAACGCTGCACCACGGTATCTACTCAGGCTATTGGTCGCGTTTCGCTATTTGGTTTAAAGCAAGGTTTATACCTTGGTTTAAAACTTTAGTTATATCTAATTTTTAATATATATGTGTCAATATTACAAAAGTCAAATAGAATCATACCAAATATCTTAAGTAATATCAACGGCATAATTGTAATGGAAAGTTTCAAAATACTGAATGATTCAATCATTTTTGATGATAAATTCTAAATGGTAAACTCATATAAATTTTGTACAGTTATAATATTTGTCGTAGTTGTAATTTTTTATCTATATCACGTGATATTTGAAAGTATTCCATTTTTTTCGTGTCAAGAGGATTTGCCTTGAGATGTTTTTGTCTTGTGACACTTTTGCTTTTAGAGGTTTTCGCCTTGAAGCGTTTTCTCCTTGTACTGTTTTGCCTTGAGACTTTTTTGCCTGGGATTATAATAAAAATACTACTTCTTCTTAGTTATATATTTGTATTAAATTTTTACCGTGGTATTCCAGCCTTGAGAAATTAGAAACAAAAATGGAAACAAGCCAGGCATTAACAATTCTTCAAACTTTAATTAATTATATTATATATATAAATAATACGTAGGTTTCAAAGCATTGGGAAGGAATCACGGCAAGGCAAAACAAAACAGATAGATCCAGTTGTAGATCTTGTGCATCTTATAGTCGGAGACGCTGGAAGGATATATGGAACTCCAAATTCAGGTCGAAGTCTATCTATCGATACATTGTCAGTTCTTGATCCAAAGTCCAATTTATAGTAACGATCGTACCTCTCAATCACCTTAACGGGCCCAAGAAAGTTGGAGAAAGAGACTCTTTTATGGGTTTATTTTTAACAAAAACGAATTTGGGTTTTTTAATTGTTTGTTAATGGCTCCTTTATTAAAGTGTCTTAGAGGAACTTAAGTTATTTTCTCCATTATTTTAGAGAAACTTTCGACATCGAGGTTGCCAGAAGTAAAGGTGGAAACATTAAAGAAATTAAAGACCATGGATCCTGAGCGCCCAGTAAGTAATTCAAAAGGTGAATATTTAGAACCCGAGTCTATTGGTATTGAGCTCCTCAATCCCCATAAAACTACATGTAGTGCATTGATCCAGTCTTATTTTTCTTCGAGCATTCGTGCTACAAGTCCGGTCTTAAAAGATCTGTGGAAACGTTCTATGAATCCATTGAACTCTGGATGATACCAGGTTGTGTTCTTGCTTGCAATCTCAAGTGTCCTGCAAACACCCATCAATAATAAACTTGTGAATGGTGTTCCTCGGTCAGACACAATGGTTATTGTCTTGGAGGTTATATCTGGAATAAGTATCACTTCTGGATACCTTGTGAAACGATCCATAATGTTAGGACATAGCGCTGTGTCTGAATTAGTGGGAATAGACCTATTATATCTGCGTGAATAAATTATTTTGATGTCCTGAAAGGTTTGGTTTTCTGACACGCTAAAGACTCTCTAGTGAAGTTCCTGACGTCTGCTCGCAAATTAGGCCAAGTATAAAAAAGTGAAACACTCCTTAACGTTTCTTTGAATCCTGGATGATTGTCCTTGTGTACAGAATGCACGATTCTTTGATGCAATTTTGGAGATGACACAGCCACACGGAATGAGTCAACATTGCCAAAACAGGCAAGTAGGGTTCCTGCGATGTATTTAAAAGAAGGTTTAACTTTAGAACTAAATAAATTAGGATACTGTTTCTTTTGATTCTTAATTATATCTTCAATTAAGGTTGGGCCTATTGTGATGTTATTCATACTTCTAGAAAGAATGTCTGCAGTATGATTTAATTTTCCAGAAACGTGTTCAATCCAATGCCCATAGAAAATGTTTGATGCTTTCCTTAACACTTAATAATTCCCTATCAAACGTAGAATATTTATGTTGTGTCGTTGAAAGAGCCCGAGACCAAAAAGCTAGAGGTTGCCAGTGCCCATTTACCTTTTGCTCGATAACAGCTCCCACCCCTATATCACATGCATCAGTCGTCAAGGATAAAGCAATGAACTATCTCTGAATGCAAGTTGAGTACTTTTAGACAAACTATTTTTAATACTTTGAAAGGCGTGTTCATGTTCTGTATTCCAATTAAACATTACATTCTTCTTTAACAAGGGGTACAAATGAACTGTCCTTCGGGACAATCCTTCAATGAACCGAGAGTAATATTGTGCCATGAAGAAAAAATCTATGCATTTCATCTTTTGATTTTGGAGTTACCTTACATTCTAGAGATCTAAAACCTTTCGATGAAATAGAATGTCCAAGGAAGTCTTCCGATTTCATGAAAAACTCAGATTTTTCAGGGGAGAGTATCATACCAGCTGTTTTAAGTCTTGCAAACCCCCGTTTAACGCTCTCCAATACTCATCCATCGACTCCGAAGCGACAAGGATATCATCAAGGTACACAAACACATTTGGAATTCCTCGTAGAATTGAATCTATGAGTCTATGAAATGTCTGAGCAGCATTTTTAAGACATAAAGGCATCCTCAAATATTCATATACAAACGAAATGGCGTAATGATTGCAGTTTTATTTATAGAAGTGCTATTCATAGGTATTTGGTTATACGCTCTGCGTAAATCAATTTTACTAAAACCAGTCATACTTTTTAGATTAGCCACCAAATTTCTTAGATTTGGTAGGGGATACTGATCAAGGTCTGTCCTCCTATTTCATTGACGATAGTCGCCGCACATTTGCCAGCTTCCTTTGGGTTTTGGAACGACTATAATAGCAGAAAAAAAATTAGAAGAGGACGATCGTAGCATTCCTTTCTTCAACAATTCGTTGATTTCGTCTCATACAAAATTTAACTTCTCACCATCTAAGTTGTGTGATTTGCAAAGCAAGGAGGACCCTTCGTCTCGATATAGTGTTCAACTCCATGAGTTGGATAAGTTTCAATGAAACTTTTATTATCCAAGACATCATTATATTTCGATTTGATTTCTTGAGTCTTCGATAGTTCTGAATAACATCTCGGAATAACTTTTTTTTGAAAATGTCAATTCTAAATCTGAAATGATATAAAAAATATGTACCCAAAATTGGACGACCACATTGTACCAAAAATAAGTTTACATTGTAAATCTCCTATATTTTCTAGATTGAGAGCTACAGTTCTTGTACCAATAACATCAACGGGTGCTCCTCCATATCCAATAATAGGGGAGAGTTTTTCTCGATCAAGAGTTTTACTTGCGCTCCTGTATCTACCAGAAAGTTAATCAAATTAGAATTGTCTTTGAGGAAAAAGAAGTTTCATGGTTTATTTACAACCTCGTTTCCGTACAACCGAGGGCAATTTACAAAGTACAATTACAAAAAAATGGTAACTAGCTCCTGAACTGGGCATTCCAAATTTAGAATGATAATAACAAATATCTTTTTTCTCCTTAGATTGAGTAAATTTGGATCTGTTATCAAGAGGTTTTTTGAAAACATGATTGATAGGAGGCGAAGTGGACGAGTCTTCAGCAGTGTAAATATGTGAATTGAAAAATTATTTGGCTGGAACACACATTTCCTTCAACCCTTCAATTGAATAGGACTGTCCTCTCAAGTACCCTTGCTGGTCTTTAAGCACATTTCTGATTATTGCCTCCCTGAGTAAATGATGATGCAAATCATGAATGTATTCCTCGTCAAGGAGACGCTCAACGTCATTTATAACTTCTACAGGGGAAAATCTAGATGAATTGCACAGTATATCAGATTTTTTTTTAAATTCAATCTGAAGGTGAGAGACCATATTTCTGCAAAATTGCCTTTTTTGCACAATCATACATGAGACCTTCTTTTTTAATAGGAAAAGACCTAAAAACTTCACCAGATAATGCTGAAGTCATTAAACAATATTTCATCTGAACTTCATTGATCATCCTCATCAAAAAATCCATCTCAATTCTTCGAAGCCAATTTTCCGGATCCATCGCCGATAATTTTGGAAGAGGTAGTTCTGCTACGGCAAGAGTTAAGTTGCTCACCTCTTCCTCTACGAACTTTTGTTGAGGGACATTATCCGTTGGTCTTGACCATCAGAATGAGATATTTTAGGAGGGATGATATCACGTCGGGGTCACCAATGTTAACATTTAAATATCTTTATTCTAACTAAGTAAAAATGATCATTCCCTTATACGAAAATAAAAAGGAAAAAACTAGAAAATGAATACAAGGTACTATGATGAATAATTAATATCATCTAACCAAGTCGAACTCTTACATACATATATATTTAACCCATAGCTTCCAAATATTTCGGAATGTCGTTTCTGTCGTATATTTTAATTAAGTGACTTGTAAATCTAAATCCGTGTTTACCTGATGTATTAATGCAATACTTTTAGTTATCTACATTTTATTGTTTTACCTTTTTGTGTATTTACACGTTTGTGTCAAAATTAGTGTTTTGTAGAGCTCAAGAGAATATAGTCACCTTTTATCTTTATCCCTGGCCTAGTGTCTCCTTTACTCCTCACTGCCACCTTATCTAGGCGACGAGACATAATAGTAATATTATTCTAATTAAATTAATGGTAATACACCATACTCCTGCAGTAGCTTACGACACTGCTTTAATCAGAGTAGAGACAAAGTCCTTATCCTGCAAGTCCATGTCGAATCTCAAGTCCTGGAATATTTTCCTCAAATCCTCAGATTTCATTCTACTTCATTTCAAGTCCATAACTATAACATGGGGTCCATATTGTTAAAGCTTTTCTTGAGAGCACAATATACTAGCTTTAGAATCCAAGTCGAGTCACTAGACTTAGCTATGGAGGCTAAGTCAAGTTTCGAGTCTTTGATTGTGAGATCGTCTCCAAAATATGGACTCAACTCCAAATTTAGTCGCAAGCCTTGAATCCAAGTTCCCACCTTTGGCAATAATTGACCATTGTATATTAAATTATACATTTATTAAGTTAAATAATTTTGTTTGTATGGTTGTTAAAAGATTGAATAATTGGTCTTATGGCTGCTATTTATTGTATAGGGGTAAAATGCTGGGGGGTAAATGGCTCGGGTGTAAAAGGAGGAAATTAGCGGGGGCTTAAAGGACAGGGGGTAGTTGGACGGGGGATAAGATTCCTACAAACGTTGTCACAAAGGTAATATTATGGAATGCAATATGGATTTTTTATTTATTTAGAACGTATTCTAATAAGTATAATAGCTTTTGTTTGTAGTCTTAAAGTATTTTCCTTAAACTTGACGTCTTAATTCATCATGTGTTATTTGCACTCTTTATGTATTTTCTTAATTAGAAAACTTTTTTTTTGATCAAAGGGATTCATCGTCATTATCACTATGATTGTGATCAATATATCAATAGTTTGAGGTGGCTGTGTGTACCTTCGATGGTTCTGTCTTAGTTACAATTTGTTGATAATGTGGAGACTGCCAATGCCTCTATCAATTTTCTTAAAAAGAATGATATTGGCCGATCAAACTTTTTGGCGTTGGTCAACACGAACGAGTGAAGCCACACTGTGGTGATGGTTTTTGTGTTCCTAAAAAAAGTGCATCGACTATTTTATCATTACAAAGGTGTGGATAATTGGTTAAAACCAGCTTTTTATCATTAGCTTCGAGATACTCTTGTGGCAAATGAAATAGCTAAGGATTAGAGAATACTGTTTGGCATAGAAAGATGCCAGGTAGTCGCTCTTGACGGAGAAGTAATCGAAAAGAATACTGCTATGTCCGGTGAAGGAACGGGAAAGGCCGTGAGCTCTTCAAATTTGGCTGAACTTGAGAGAACATTACAGGAGAGAGAGAAAACTTTATTTGATACTCAAAGTATCAAGTCTAAGCTTGAGAAAAAACAATATGATTTGGAAAAGAATATTGCTACATTTGAGGATTCCTAGGAGAAATGGAAACTCAAAAAAGAGAAATAAGAACAGGAAATCAAATTAGTTAAATCCAAGATTACTGAACAAACCAAAGTATTGAATGAACTCATTACTGATGAAAAGAAATTTTCAGAGCTTTGTTTTGAATTGGAATCTCTGGAAGAGGATTGTGAGACTGTCACAAATAATGCCAAACAAGTGGGATACATTGTAAATAAACTAAATAAACAAATTAAAGAAAATAGGATCTAAAGTAAAAACAGTCAAAAAGAAATGGATCATTCCACGTTAATGCATGAAAAATGGAAGAAAGAAATAACTAGACTAGAAGTAGGAATTGAATCCCCTGATCGAGACATTGAAAAAACTAAAGATACATGCGCGAATCTCGATACAGAAGTCAGTGAATACGAAGATAAAAAGCTTAATATGAAAACACAACGTGAGTCTTTGGAAAAAGTATGAAAGGAGTTGCTTGAAGGGGCTGAAAAGTTCAAAGCGGAACAACAAGAAAAAACAACAGAGTATGAGGATCGTAAGGATGCATTTGAATCCATTATGGAGGATGAGAGAAGAAATAAGTCATCTTAATTGAATTTGTCCATAAATTACCTTTTTACGAATCTTCATTTAAGGAAGAAATAGAGAACATTGCTCTCTTTCAAATATATTTTAAAAAGTTAGCCGTCATACACTTGCCTAGCGATAATAAAGCTGAGAAAGAACAATACGACGCAAAAACTCTGGTTGGAATGAATCTGAAGGACATACAATATAAAAAAGTGGTTATAGCGGAGAACGTTGCTAAAAACAAACCCAAACTTACATTCATAGCTTAGTTTACTACGAAGGAGTCCCTTTATTTAGAACGAATGACTGAATCAGAGGATCTCACCTCAGAGGGTGATAAACAAACAAAAACTATGACGATATTAGAAAGATAAGATTGAATGATTTTATGGAGGTCTTCTCAATCATCACATCAAAACGAAAAGAAATGTATCAAATGATTACGCTAGGTGGATATCATTTTACTGATGGAATTGTATTCTTTGTGCGTCCACCTAAGAAATCCTGGAAGAAAATCTCTAACTTGAGTAGTGAAAAAAAAACTTTATCCAAACCCACTCCATTTTACGTCATGGAAGAAATTGACGATTCTATCTATGTACTTCAAAAATGTGTTCATCATTGCAAATTACATTAAGGAGCGAAGAAATGGCGTGTAATTTGTTATCTTATCTTTACGATCCTATATGCTTGAACTAGCTGAGAGACTTGTTGGAATATATAAAACTCAGTTTGCGACTAAAAGTATTGCATTGGTTTCTAGCTACTTCGTATCCGCGGGTAGCCTGCATAAGTTAACCCACACGTCATACTTTCTCTTTCTATCTCAAATTGGAGGTAGCAACAGAGGATAGTTGAAATTCAACTCTCGCAACCTTTGAATAATAAGGGAACAAATTGGGTACGTCAAGCGTAGGGACGCAATGTGAAGGGAAGAATATAATTGGTTGGGGAAGAGAAGACGCGAAGTGAAGCGACAAATACACCCCTAACATTCGGGGTATAATGGGAGGCTCTTAGTAGTTTCTTCAAGTATCGGCAGTGAGTTGCATCCTGTTTTGGGACCCAGCGGTACCTGAAAACAGCCCCAACATTCGGGGTACAATCGGTGGGTTGTAAGGGGGGCTTAGTAGTATGACAATTCATAAAGTCTATGCCCTGTTTTCTCATAAATTGATACGAAATAGTTTTATACAAAATTGTTTTTATACGAAATTTTTTTATATGAATGGTCCTGATAGGAATATATTTTACACTAAGATACCTATTAACATTCTATACCTATGCTCCATTTCCAAAAGAACAGGAATACAATTTCTTGTTGATCCCTCGTCCTTTACATATTGGTCATTTTATTATTACCTAAATTTCTTCATAGTCATGCCTACTATTACAAAGCAATATTAAAAATACAGCATCGAATACTATGTAGATTTTAATCATTTGTAATTCATTTTAAAAATGGTGAAGAAATAATATGACAGTGGTAGTCTGCAATTATATAAGATATTAATAGCGGATGGTATGTTTTACTTATTTAGCTAACTACCAGATAATTTCGGGTCTCTTTTTGTTTTTTTCTTTTGCCGAGGAAAGGTTGCGTGATATAATAACGATAAAGATGCCTGAAGTATCATCTAAGTTCAAGTTATAGGAAGTTATTAATTATAATATTATTATATGTTATTCCATTGTTTGTATTTAATTTTGGAGTTGCTATAAAAATAGAGAAGGGAATATACCCGTATGATACCATATGATGTGTTGGTATGATACATTTGGTTTTGACTGTCAAGATGACGTCCTTATTTATGTTTTAAAACACTCATCAATCATTCTTTCCTCATATTATGTGAATGTATACATCTCTCTTTTGTACATATCACTCAGTAGTCAGTACGAATAACAATAGATAAGACTTGTCACTAAACCGCAAATACTCGTTATATCAAGGAGATCAATACGTCTATGCTACCTAAAATTTTTATAGTTCGACCCTCAAAACATGCCACTAGATAATGCGCCACCCCTACACCTATAATTATGAGGTGCATATAAAATTTAGAGGGCCTTTTATGTAAAAAACACTCAAAGGTCATATCAGCGCTATGAAGTTCAAACCAGAGGTCAATAATATAAGTTAATTGGCTATATTTGTAAAAAGTAAAGATTTAAATTCCACATAATATATTGAAAAATATAATATATACAAACTAGACGAAATAATCGATTATATTGCAAATATAAAATCAACGATATATTTACTATTTCGAATCATCTCTATAATATATTAATTCTCTTTTTTTGCACTGAATAAAGTCAAAATTGAGACTCATAAGGAATTATAGGCTGTGTATGTACAAATAGGTTTATAAAAGAATCAAGGACTTGATTTGCACTGAGTTTCAAAAATTTAATTTTTGCTCCATCAAATGACCTTTCCCTTTCAGAAAAAAAAGTCCTTAAAAAAACATTTTTCATATATTTTTCAAAAATTTCTTTATTTGGGGGAGGCTACACCCCGCCTGTGGACCCCTTGACTGTGCATTACGCAAAGCAGGTCTATACTTGGTTTAATTTTTGACACAGCAACTCAAGATCAACCTCCACGTTAAGCCGCGATCTGTATTTTTGAATATAAGTTAGTACGAAAAAAGTTTTTCAAATAAATAAGTCGAGGCAAATGGAATAAGAAAATCTAAAGCTCTTTTAGCCAGCAGTGGGTTCTGGGTAGTGATGGGCAAGTTAACTTATCTTTTTAAGTACTTAAGTTAAAGTTAATTATTATTTTATTTTATTATAACTAGTTGAACTAAAGTTAATTTCGATTTCTATGAAAATTAACGAGTTAAGTTAAAGTTAATTTGGAGTTTTTTTTTTTTTAACTAGTTAAGTTTAAGTTAAATTAACTCACCCAACCTTGGGTAAGTTAAAATTAACTTCGATAAGGGTCATTCCATGTCAAGTGTACACGATTTTTTTGCAATTTACGGCATGATCATGACCGAGTTTGATGATTTTTGGTGAGCTGGCTTTTCTATATGAAAGAAGACAGTGTGTGAAATATTAGGGCTCGGTGACTCACCTGGGCCATTCTAGGCTCGCTCAATATTGGACCTAATGCGTTGGACCAGTGTTGTTCAGAAGGCCATAATTCCTTTCATAACGGCTCGATTTTAACAAAAATTACATCAAAAGATGCAAAAGAACACAAACTATAATTTATATTGATTCATAACCTTGTTTGAATCAAAAAGAAAAGTTTGAAGCTCTGGTGCAGCCTTTAAAATGGGGCCCCAGCCATGCAGCAAACCCCGATTTTGTTTTAATTTTGATAAAGAAATTGGTCTTATGAACAACACTGGTACAACGGATTAGGTTCAACTTTGAGCGGGCCTAGAACGGCCAAAAATCATCCAAATCTGTGATGGTCATGCCGTGAGGCTGTGTACACTTGACGTGGAATTACTCTATTGAAAAATAACTATTTTAGTCACTTGAGAGATTCATTAAGGCTTTATTATAAAGATTATTCTGTTTGTCTCTCTGCCTGAAATTTTCTCCACTTCCAATTGAACGATCGAGAAAAAAATACAGATTCAAGTTACTACTAAAACAGAAGCTACAATTTTATATTTTTGAGTTTCTATCTAATTTTAAAATATATATAAAATTATAAAAATATCGGAAATAATATAAAATCGACATTTTCTACGACACTGAGACAATATCCTTTATATCGATTTGTTGTAGAACGACCCAGTTGAAAAGTTTATTAAAATAAATATTGTCGACACAGTGTTTGACTAAATCATCAGAGTACTAACGGTTACTTAAATATAATTTTTTAGTATTTCAATTTAGAAAAACAAAATAAATTTAACTTTTACTACTTAACTTAATCAAGTTAAGTTAAAATTAAGATAATGCAGTTTAAAAAATTAACAAGTTAAGTTGAAGTTAAAATAATGCTGTTTAAATAGTTAACTAGTTTAGTTAAAAGTTAATTAACTTAATTTATTAAATTATCTAAGTTAATTTGCATTAACTTGTCCAACTCTGGTTTTGGGTACTCATTCAATCCAAATTTGCACGAATGACCTTTTTTAGAAGAGAAATGCCTAATTTTCCTCTAACTTTTGCTTAAAATTTTTTAATCCTGACGAAAAACTTTTTCAGTCAAAACAAAAATTCTTTGATTGTTTTTTGTCAAAACCACATTGCAGAAATAATAGTACATTATTTGATGATGATTCATGTTCCAATATTATGTAATTATGTTGCCCATTCATGTTAATACAATTTGAAAAGATAAAATATTTTATTATTTAACAGGATTGCAATCATTAAGTGTTGATTTATTTATTATCGTCTCTGACTCACGATGTGATTGTCATTGTACACTACATAAGGACCAGAAGTCCCTGCAAAAGACAAGTTGAAAATTTTTCAACAAGGAAACATGACAGCTGGCAACAAAATATAAATCAAATATATTTATTATCAACGGTAGTATCTCACATTGTCAAGGAACAAACAAATGTTCCTTTAATAATTAAATATAGCCGATACCTCCCCAAGACATCCACAATGTTACTTTCCATTTTTCATGAGCACTCCCACACGTAGTTACTAAATACTTAGATGTTCTCTCCTGAAGAACGAAATAACAATCATTACAGGTTGATAAAATGTATAAAATATTGTTTGACTTGTTAATAACAAAAAAACTCCCTCGCTAAAAGTTTTTTTGTAGTTTCAACCCTAAATATAAATATTTACTTTGAGGCGTCCGCATAGGTTTTTTTTTTTTTTTTGGGAGCTTTGTTTTTGAATTTTTTTTCCAAAAAAATACAAAAATCCCATTCACAGAAAATAAAATTTAAAAAAAATAAATCAAAATCTATCTAATAACTTAATTTAAAAAAAAAAATGAAAAATAACATTTTTTGGAGAAAAATTTGAAAAAATAAATTTCAAATAATGATATCCATAGCTATTCATAGAAAATTTAATTTTTTGTAAAAAAATCTCAAAAATTCAAAAATTAAATATCACTTATTAAATTTTTTGAAATTTTTTTTTAAAAATCCCTAGTTAATTATATGAAATAAATTTTTTGAAAAGGAATTTTAAAAATTGTTTGGTTGGATATAAAATTTCAAAAACTAAATCTCAATTTAAAATCTTAAATTTTTTAGTACGAAGAAAAAAATGCGGACGCTCCTGGTACTCCACGTTTTTTTCTTTCTTTTTTTAATACATGATGATCTCCCTGGTTGAGCTTTAACTTTAGCTCCATTATTTTGTATGTGAACTCCCCTTTTCTTTGATTTTTTTAATATAACACGCTCGTTATTAAAAATGAGCTATCAGCGATCAATCATACAAATAAACAGACATACAGACAAACTTTGTTATATTAATAAAGATTTTTTCGGCAAAATGGCATTCCACAATATGTCCCAGAACCACTTTGTGCATAACCCCTAAATTCTCCCAGAGTTCTTGACAATGTATCTTGGAGCACAAGGGATCCGAGGAGCCCCGGTTGGGAACCACTGTTGGATAAGAATGATAAATAAGACAGCACCGAGTTTGTTGTTTAGGAGAAATTAAAAACATATTAGGTAAATACGCCTCCACTTTTCTATGAAACCTATTGTTATTTAATTATCGTCTTTGGGATTATTTTGGTGTAGTATATTAGGTTGGAAATGTTAATTAATAACATGCCATGTTTGAAAATAAACCCTTGAATAATGCTCATTCAAGGTCTAATTAAAGAATAATGAATACATTAATTTTAATTTTTAAGGATAAATCAACGAATTTATTCTAGAAATATTTTGAGGGTCTTATCTCAAATTGACTAGAGTATAAAGTGTTTTTGAACATGTTCTTTCCTTTAAATCAAAGTTCAGATTTTCAGCTATCAAATGAGGCTTACTTTAATCTTTCCTCTGGGAGCAATGAGTAGTGATGCTGATCGGTTACATTTTTTTAACTAGCCCGTTTTTTGTGAGTTGGTAACCTGAAGAGTGAATTTTCTTATCCTCAGCTTTTGTCATTATTATTTAACTTCCCTTTCTACTACATTCATGAATATATAAAACAAGATTGACCATTTTTTTTTTGTGATCATCAGGGACGTGGAAAAATATCTTAAAAAACAAAGCAAAAATGGCTTTAAAGTAGCCTTAAAACCATAAAATTAGTTTGTTATTTTTTTATCCAGAACTCTTTGAAGTTCCATGAAGTCCTTGAGAAGATAGGCATTAATAGTTGCTTTGTTTGCTAATGCCCCCATTGTTACATGCGATGCAAAAAAAAAAAAAAGCTTCAGCCAATTACGAACTATTGATACTCCTCAATGCTCCAGCAATTCTAAAGATCATGTAAATTACATTATGGTTATGTTATGGAATAATTATATTGCTTTATTTTCTTTTATCTTTATAAGATTGTAAAATCTTTAATAAAGATATGGTTTTAAGGCTATGTTTGTAGCTATTTTTCCACGTTCCTGATGATCACAAAAAATGCCTTCCCCCTAAAAAGTATATACGCAGTGTCGAAAATTAATATGTTAGAAATGGGGAGAGTTAATAGGAAATTTCTAATACTATCAAAGACTATTCCATGACAAATTCTTGGACGATTCAACGTATTTTAGTGGTTACCCATTTTAGTAGAAATTTTATCTATTCATTGTAGATTTTTAAATAATATAAGTAGGAAAAATAAATCCATCAATTTTTTAATATTTAAGAATGTTTTTATCTTTGACTGTGCTCAAACAATATTTGGTCAAATAATCACGAAACTGTCGCAAACCTGTTTTTTAGTCCTAAATCTTATCTTTCTAACGCCCTCTAGCGTAAACCGATCACACTTATTCAACACAAGATACATATTACTAAAGCCATATATTTGAAAATTAATTGATTGTTGTTTACTTTACCTATTAATGTGAGTGTACAAACTAAAATTTTAAACACGACTGAGCCACCCCCGGAGCCCTGTGATACAAGAATAAATATAATTTGACCTTTAATCCATTAAAAATAAAGGATCGTTCCCAACTATGTACGTTTTTGACTCTCCTTTTAAATTTGATTAAAGTCGGATACATTTTTTGCAGACATCTTATTATAAAAAGGCGATAATTCAGTCCAAAGCAGGCATCAAAGTCTTTGTTTTTGTATCATTTCTCCTTTTTCTTTTTGAATGGAATTGATGGAATCGTGACACACATAGGAGTATTAATAGTAAACACACGTGAAAGCGCATTTACCCATTAAGAAACGGTATCATCTACTCACACTCAGAGAAGGGCTTTTACTTTTTAGTTCTATATATATATATTTTTTTTTTTTTGACAAGCATGTTTTTTTTTTTAATATACGAGAAAAATAACTACAACATTTACTGATGTTGAAAGAAAGGTGGTAATCTGCTTCCTTACTTACTCCACGAGTGAAGTAAACGCTCCTACTCTGATTTAATATCCATTCTACACTTACCACTCTTCTATGAGGTTAAATAAAATGTTCTCTTTCCTCCATGAAGAAGCAACAGGATCGAGAGGAACGTCAGTATGAATGGATCTTTGAGTAGTAAGGATGAGATCAACATGATATTAAATGATGTAAAGGATTCATCAGCACAGCAAGATAATGCAGAATATTTTGGCTTACTGGAAAATAATAACGGCGAGTTCGTAGAGGCGGCAACGGTGCTTGATGAGAATAGAGGGGCGACTATTGGGGATACAAGACAGTTCTCATGGATGAAGGATAAAAAGGCCCCAAAGAAATTACAAGGTTTGTTCCTTAAAACCATATATGTATGTTGGATATTATTAATTAAGGATAAGTGTTAATTTCAGACTTTGTTACATTTATTATCGTTTTAATTTGTCAAGAAATACGCAAGAGTAATTACATGGATTTATTTAGGATCAGTGTTAAACTTTTCTTGTTTTGTCAAAATTCGCTCAGTATTCATCACATCTATTCTCGTTTTTATTTTGTCCGGAAAGGCGCCAAATAAATTACAGGGGTTGTTCATTTAAGATCAGTTAAATATATAGGATATTTAGGATCACTTTAAATTTGGTCTTGTTTCGTCATACTTTTTGCATTGTTCGTCACATTTATTCACGCTTCTATTTTGTCAAAAAGGGGCCAAAGAAATTAGAAGATTTGTTCCTTTGAGATCAGTTAATTAAATATGATATTATTAATTTAGGATCAATTTAAATTTCCTCTTGTTTTGTCATACTTCTTGGAGTATTCGTCACACGTATTTTCGGGTTTATTTTGTCAAGAAAGGCGCCAAAGTAATTACATGGATTTTATGGCCAATTATTTATTTAGGATCAGTGTTAATTTTGTCTTGTTTTGTCCAATTTCGTGCAGTATTCATGCCATTTAAGACCAAATATTTACTTAAGATATTATTAATTTAGGATCCGTGCTAATTTTTTCTTGTTTCGTCATACTTTGTACATTATTTGTCACATCTATTTTCGTTTTTATTTTGTTCGGAAGGCAACAAATAAATGGGAACGTTTGTTCCGTTAAGAACAAATGATTTATTTGGAATATTATTAATTTAGGATCTCTGATACTTTTGTCTTATTTTTTGCAAAATTTATAATATTTATTATTTAATTTATAACTTTTTTTGATAACTCTCTGGACAGTTTGTTGTGAAGCACCGATATATCCTGCATGGGCTCTTATTGACTTGAGAGGATTTACCTAGGCAATTATCTTTAACTCCTCCGTATCCAGTTTATTCTTTTTGACAGATCCCTTCTTCCTCTCCCGCGTTTTGGACTTGCTGACGGCGTAGATGGTTGTCCTGGACACGCCCAACTGCTTTGTCTGCGTGAATGAAAATTCATTGATCACGTTCAAGTGTCATTTTCTCGACTTGTCAGTAAGCTAGAGAACTCAGTTCCGTTATGTTTTGTAACTAATTGGCTATACTTTAATTTACGAAATATGAATTAATTTCAATAACTCAACCTTCATTAATTATAGAATTTGTAAGTGTTCAAATTTCAATGGACCACCCGTTAGATGAAAAAATATGACAATGACCCCGTAACTTAGCTAATTTAATAAAATGTCCTAACATCTAAGCTCCCTAACATTCTTCTAATTGTCAAGTTGACGAATTTAATTTTGGGTCATTTTTTTTTACATACTTGAATGTCATATTATTTGAATCTTCATTAGTAAATAGGGCTGGAAATATTGTCTAAATTGTGATGATTCTAAAAATCCCGCCTTGGAAAATGTCATCAAAAATATATCCTTTGTTCCGATATTATGCTTTTGCAGTGGGTCAACTTTTGTTCTGGGAGTTTTTATATATTGGTCCAGTCCAGTCTTTTATTTTTGACTTATTATTTTATTTATCCTTTTTAACAAATGAATAGATGGACAATGTCACTTTATCCAGTGCTTGGATATCAGTATCATTATAGGCAGGAAAAAAAGACCTTACCATACAACTAAGATATAACTTAGTTTGTTATCCATCACCCCCATTCTACAACCACCGCCCACTGAGGGGGTACCCTTGAAGTATCCCAGTCAGTTCTTATTCGTTCTGTCCCATCCAGTCTTACGTCCGGTCCTATCAGTCTTTAATAGCGACAGCCCTTTGGTCTGTCAGTACTAGAACTGATATATATATATCAGTTTTCTGACATCAGCAAGGACCAAATTTTACAAGTAATATGTGAAGTAAAAAGCTCTGTGCGTTCCTTCAGTTTATTTTGACAATAAAATTCACATAGTTTGGATAATACAATTTAGATTGTTCCAAACAGTATTAAGACAATTCTTAAGTTCCTGGATCCTAAAATATGTGGTCACATTCCGGTCCAACTTGACGATTTCCCATTATACTATCGACATTTTCGATGTCCATATTACCAGAACGAAATCGCTGGAACCACCGCTTTGTTGTTGAGTTCGATACTGTATTGGGTCCATAAACAACACAATTTTTTTTGGCCATTTGCTCCGCCTTTTCACCTTAGTCGTAGTGATACTGAAGAAAGTACCGAATTCTCTCTTTTTTTACTTCCATTTTGGAATGCTGTAACACACAATCGGCTTCAAGAAACACAAAACTGTAACTTAATTTTTTTTTAAGTGTACACGTAACCTTTAAGCATACTTTAATTTTTTTTGATGTAATGTATTAATCGTGAGACACTAAAGACATCTATCGAAAAAAACCCAGAACTTTCTACCTAAAATAACATTGAACTTAATAATATATGCAATACTGAACTGGAAAGGACCAAGACTAGACTAGAAAGCGGTCTTCGATCCTAAATAAAGATCGACATAATCCTAGAGTCAACGATTTGATAAATAAAATACATTTATAATAAAAAAAAGTCGAAAAGAGCGGCTTGCGTTTTATTATATAATAAAGTTGAAATATGAAAAGTCTGAGAGATACAAGGTACTGTATTATAAAGGTGTGTCGCTCACAACTTTTATAATTTGACAGAAGTAACCATCCCATTTTAATGACGTCACATATGTGGGGAAAACACTCGCCCGTACTTGTATTTTGTTCTAAGATTACAAGGAATCTAACCCAAAATGTAAGATTTTCTACTTGCAAACTGGGCCTGGTACTATATAAAGGGGGAATTACATTTTATTTTCGCACTATACCCTTCTAAGTGTGAAAAATAAAATAGGTGAACGTTTATCTACGTTTATGAATATAATAGGGTAGATAACTATTACTAATAGTTGTCTTGTAGTTGTAAGTTTGAACAACTGCATCTAATAATTTGTGAATATTTTTTTCAATTTTCTTTGGAATGGGGATATACACCATTATCTTACTATTAGGTATAGTTTTATTATAATAAAAAACAATTATTATATCGAAGAAATCAATTATATATTAAAAATAAGTAGATATTATTTTTTCTTAAAATCAAACGCCCATTTGAAAAAAAATAAACTTACAACTAGATCTTAATTTGTTATTTATGTTGATATAGAGTTTATTTTGATAACAGAACTGAAGATGATGCATTGAATAAGCCTCTGTTGGCTTGTGATATTACTTATTTCTCCAGAAAGAGTAAATTTAATTATAGTAAATTTTTGAATAATATTCGGGAAATCAAATTTTCTAAAGATTTTCACTTTTATATTGCTTTCAATAGTTCTACAACTAATAATAGGAGGAATTTTGAAATTTCTACTCTCCCAACAACAATCACAATTACAAAATAGCATTTGCATGTCCAAAATAAAACCGAATTAATCAATAAGATAAAAAAATAAAATAACGGAGAACTCATCAATATGGAATGTAAATTTCGAAGAATATCATTGACACTTTATTATTTTTTCATTCAATACTAAAACAATTGTATTATTATTTTGTTACATTTTAACTATTGTTTCCAGTAAAACAACTTATAATTATCTAGTATATAAAACATTTAACAATTTATTAATTTGTGTTAAAATCCCAGATCTTTGCAAGAGTAATATTCCAAATTTGTGACAAGTAATTTGACTGCTCAGAGAAGGATTTCCGACACAATAAGTTTGGGAATTTCAATGACATTCAGTTATTTCGACATAAATCTCCAGAAGTTAAGAAGTGTGTTATATATTTTGTAAAACACATAATCACTTAACAGTTCGAAATAACTATTTATGTGTAATAGCAGACCAAAATATTGAGAAAAGAGAAGCACATAATCTTTACCAGTCTGGACTCACATTCCACTTATTTTCCAATACCAAGTGACTCAGTAGTAATAAAGCAATCAGGCGTGAGTTTGAAGTGACCAGCCTATATAATTATCCGTATAGACCGTATTGTATATCACAAAGTCCAACATATAAATGGAATTGATATAAATGGGATAGGGATGAGTGATTTCTGCGATATATTCATTGCAGAAAACTGAAGGACTCTCATTAATGGAATAGTTTTCTTAGAGTAGGAGACGAAGCAGAGTTGACTTTCAATAATTTCAAAGAAGGAGCTCTGTGTGGAGGATGAGAACTCTCTCTGTTCATCACTGGGTATTTTAGTCGATTATTTTGTCGTTTTATGGATCCCCCTAAGGGGCACGTTTACTAATATCTACCATCACTACTTTCTCTTTCTAAATATTCTTCCTTGGTTTTTCTCTATCTTTCTATATTTATAACTTTTTTCCCTAGACTCAACTAGATATTAAATATGCTGTAACATAGAAAAGTATTAAAAATAGGAAATTAATTAATTAGATACTACAAATTTTTATTTTTCTAATTTGAATTTGAATGAGTATGAATCAATGAAGTCGCTAAGAATGAATGATACTAAATTATATGTTTTCAATATAAACCCAAGATATTTTTTAACGATCACTTCCACCACCCTGATATAAATAAAATAACAATTTTTGATATAAATATATCAAAGTTTTATTTATATCAAAATACTTAAATTAAATAAGTATAGATAGTATAAGATAGACGTTTAAAATATATATCCATAATAACAAATAGATTTCTTCTATAATATCCTTAAATCCACTTCTGAATAACATCCAATAGACTTCACCTATTGAGATAAAAAGATATACTAGTGTAGTTTTTGTATTTGGAGCCGGTACAAATTTTTCGACTTATGAATCTGACTCTGATCTACCAAAAATGTCACCGACTCCAATAACACAGCCCTACTTTCTACGGGCTTTTCAAACTACCCTTGTATTTGTAAAAAATCAGATTTATAATTAAGAAAGGCCCCCCGAAAACTTTATATTTACCGCTCACGTTAACAACGATCCTTGCTTTCATTCATTTTGTATTTTAATGTCTTGATTTGATTGTAGGTCTAATACGTACAAGGCTTGTCAAAAAAGGTTTCATTTTTTTTCTTTTTTTTTGAATGACTTCTTCTATTCCTAGATTTGAATTGGAATTTAATATTATAAAGTGTTTAATTCATTGAACTATAAAAGGTTATTCATATATTATATTGTATAATATATATATATATTTATATGAAGATGCTTCTTTCTTTTTTTTGTCTATCTCGTATCTTCATGTTGTTTTTGTCGTGCATTTAGATTTTAAGACATTCATATAAGTCGATTTGAGGAGTGTTTTTTCAATTTGGTTAAAAAAATCAAATTGATTAAAATTTATTTGGGAAGTTAACTATTCGCATAGAAAAATAAATACATAGAGACGACCAATGGCGTCGCTAGTCCCCCTTTTTGGGGAGAAGGGCTTGAGTGCCCCTAAGAGTTTCTGAAGCCCCCCCAATTTTTTCCCATATCTTATATATATTTACTAGCAAATGTTTAACCGGCATTTCTCAGGTCAAGAAGGGAGTGGGAAATCCCATTGACGATGGTCATTTTTATTTTTTCTTAATGCTTAGAACCCATCGGCGGCGTGGGTAAACATCATACAGAGTGAAACGATTAAATCTGCCATGCCCAAATAATGAAACTAAAGCTATATTTTTTAATGTTGATTGAAATCAAGAAACATACATGTTTATTAGATTATAGAGAAGATATTTATTCAATGAAACCGACTTCACCCTCCTAAAACGAAGTCAAACGCATTATCTTTCAGCCACTACTGTGTGGTATCGTCCTTATGGGTAGGGGAAGAGTCTTGCTGTCATACCCACGGCCTCTTGTCGGCCACCTACTGTATCCGGGGGAAATCCTCTTTCAGAAACTTTGAGGATGTATGACAAGGCCTGCAATGGAGACAACGCCGAACACCATCACTGTTGCCGATAACTTTGTCTTCATGACCCACGGCACATTGCGGTTGTTAGTGGCTATCCATTTGTGTTTTTGGCATTTTCAGGAAGGAAGAAATCTCCTTCTTGTTAAAAGTTGGATCATCACTAAGCATTAATTGAATAGTGGCGCATTTTCGATCTCTCCCATTGAAAACATTGTCCTTTTTTCCATGTTAGAGAGATATTGTTGGTGCTGCGTTTTGTTTGTAATTAAACACACACTACGAGAATCCGTAGCAACAGAAAAATCAATGCAATACAAAATGTATAGCTGTGGCGGGGCTACAAAGTTGCGGCAGATTTAGTCGTTCCACCCTGTATATGTATTATCATTAATTTAAAAAAAATGAGTGATAAACTTCAAACACCAACATAAGGGCATAAACAAAAAATTAAAGATTATAAGTCCATTTTATTTTTGTCCAGAGAAAATTGGAAATAATTTTTTCCCACTAATTTTGAAAAAAAGTAGTTAATAGCATTTATTGTAATTGAATAGAGGAACACAAACATACCAATATTTATTTCGTACTTTTGTGGCATTTCTTCTTAATGATTGAAAATTGACGTTTGATGGAAAAAAGAGAACAGAATGATGCAAAAAATTTGAAAATAATTAAGAAAAGGACTAATATTTTAGTTTAACATCAGTTGTTATGTGCCTCATTTATTTTCAACAGAATTTCCAAACAAATTTCTACAAACTTTAATTAATCTACAAATCAAATATTCCCTTGGAAATACATTTTATTGTACCTGAAAAATAAAGAGGAGGGTGTAATTTACACCGATTTCTTATTTTTCCCATCACTTTTTAGATTTAGAAAACGTCCCTATTAGTATACTTGTTTTTTTTTTTTGTTTTTTTTAAAGACATCACTTTTTGATTTATAACTCAACCCCTTATCTATTCTCCTTAAGCTCCAAAAAACAACTTTTGTGTTTTGGGTAAAGAATATGCCTCCTTATTTGACCCTCCTCCCCCCCCCTACCCCCATGTTAATCCGACCAAGTTCAGACGAGGCACCCATGCAAAATTTCAGGCTCCAAGGTCCAACGGTGGGGGGACCCATAAAAGACACACACACTAACTCCATTATGAACAATGAAAACCCTTTTGTCATTAATATTAAGGACAATATTAAAATATGAAAATATCAAAATGGAACCAAGAAATATAAAAAGACATACACCTTACTGTCTATCAAAAATATATCCTTCTAACTCTTAGTTTTTTATTCATCTGAGCCTAAAATGTATTAAAAATATGTATTTACATCGTTATACAATCTTATTTCCATAGTGTTGATAAAATTCAACCATCACAATGAAAATAATAAAAGATGTTCTCTAATTATTCTACTTTTCTTATGCTTAATCAATCCTGCCCCCCGAGAAAAAAATAATAATAATTATACAAATCAAGCAATTTCAGAGAGATTTCCATTACATAGTTGATTTTACTTTTATTTAATTTAAATATCAATGGACTGAGGAGGGGTCCATTAAAATCTGAACACTTTGAATTATAAAATTCAACAAGATATATTTTATTAATTAATAATAGATTTGAAGATACAAGATTTCAAACTACAGATAAAATTCCTGCCTCAGATACTTAATATTACTTTGTCATTCCACTAAAGCCTGAAACTTTAAATTCTCTGCAATGGTGGATCTATGAAGAACCAACAAGACTCCCTCTTATTTTTCAACCTGTGTGGAAATATTTGTCAATACCAGCAACGTCTTTCCCTCAGTAAGGGTGTTCTCCGCTTCATCATATTTGTATGATTGATTTTGTACCAACATACGTTAAACACCTAAAAGGTCTGATCAACCAACCTCCAATATTAGAAATTGAAAAAATAGGTGTGTTTGCATGATCGAAAAGTCATAAACACATATAAATATGTTTATCAAGATGTAAAGATTCAAAATTAATGCCTTTTTATATACAATTAGATGTGTTGTATTTTACTTTATGAATGAGTTATTACATGCTGATGTCATAAATATATTTAGCTCACATGAGTATATATTAGAATATCTTATATTTTTGTTAAAGAATGCCAGGTTCCAAGGGTAAAAGTTCCAAGTTTCCACCCGGAAAGTATTGCACTGGCTATTTCAACACTCCTTCGCCCAAGGTTCAAAGATAGATTATTCAGGGAGTAAGTGAGTAAACGAAGAGCTCTAGAGGAATTAACTTCAGAATTGATGGAAATGTATAAACATAAATTTCAGATGGGAGGATTTTCGGCTCGGGCCTAGACCAAATCCACCTCTAACAAGAATAACTAAATGTAGTTAATGACTTATTAATTCAATACCTATTTTTGAAAATATATATATATTATACAAAAATAGCTAGGGTTTATCTTAATGATATTTATACACATACATATACCTATAAGTGTATAGAAACCATTCACTATTTTGTAAGCTGCTTAAAAATTAAGGCTTGTACTAATGCTTTCATTACGAATATATTTGATTTGATTTGATTTACATATTACATTTAATGATGTAACAATAAAAAAAGTAAGTGAGTAAATATTTTTTGTATTCACAAAGGTATGGAAAACAATTTTATATATATACTGCGGAGAAAATAAATATTTGATCTTTTGCGGATTTTTATGTTTACCCACTGACAAACATAAGAATGGTCTTTGACACTATACAACAAAATTTAGGTCTTGGAACGCTAAAAACCCATATTTAGTATTATTATTTAACCCATAGAACACGAAAATAATATTTAAAGTCTTCTCTTGCAGTAGCTTTGGCCTTCTTTAAAGCCTTCTTTTAAATCTCATATTAGAGTATAATTTCGATTCAAAGCCATATTTCAAAAACGAAACGGGTTCTTTTAAACGTTCACAAGCCGAGAAAAAAAATAAAAGCCTGCTGGTACTTTATTTCTTAACCGATTTTATATAAATTTTCCCAAAAATCAATGTTATAAGATAAATTGGACACTCAATCAATAAAATTGACATTAGTTTGGACCACCCGTTCACAACGTAACACTACCTGCTCACCCGTCTCACTAGTTGAAGTCTGGAATTAGCTCTCAGGGATCTTGTGGTGCTGTAGGACTTTCATTGGAAACCTCAGACTCAAGAAAATCCAGTTTTCTTTTGATGGTGCGATCTTCATTATCATGTCTTGCTGCCAGATCTAAGGTAGGTTTTTCATGATGTCGTCGAAGATCGAGGGAAAAACTGATGTGCGCATAATACTGATGTAGACCCAAGGGTTGACCTTCAGGCCCTATTTGAAGATGAAGATCTGGATAATGTGACCCTCGCAGCTAACAACGCCAAGGACTATAACTTACTGTGATCCTATGGACTTTATAAAGACTTTTTACCAACCCTCCATTGTTCCTTGAGTTATGCTTCTGGATTTAACATAAATTTTTCTAATGTGAGAAGAGGCAAGATCTTTAACGGGAGGCTTCTGTTTTAGCTTGATCAAAGCCTTGGTTAGGTGACACTTTTCTCCCTGTTTGACCAAGTTAGAAGCTGTCCCTTGCGATTTGCATAGCTGTGGTACCATAGGTCTTCATTGATAACACAATGGACAGTTGAACGGGATAGTAGGCCGATGCTGTCAGCGGTTGCATTCATCGATTGGCCGGGATCCCTCTCATTTTTTTGTGTTTATTTTCCTTAACAAAGTAGGACTTTGGATTATTTTGGCCACTTCCAAGTGACAAGGCTTTCGGAAAATCATTGTCAGTGGGTTCTCACCATCCTGCTTGACACATTTTTTTTTTTTTGACGAATCGCGTTGTGCAACCTACCGCTTTAGCTAAAAAGGTTCTATTTGACAATTTAAATTGCACAAAATACACAAAAGTACACAACATTTTTCTTCCTCATTAAGATTAGACTGGAGGATGATGTCGTAATTAAAAATGGGTCTAATCAGTAATCATAAAAAATAAGTAAAGTGAGGGATCATATTTGAACGCTTATATTTTTTTTGCATATTTTTTCAATTGCATTATAAATGTGCATGACTCTTTTCACTCTTTTAATTGGATTAGAAAATAAATGTGGGGTTTTTTCTTTTTTTTTCCCAATAGACCTTTTTTTAGAAATTGTCATTTTTTTATGGCCATATTTGAAAAGAACTTTTTTTCTATATTTCATTGAATGACGTATTTTTTTAAGAAAAATATGTTTCATTTACTTTCTTAAAATGAAATTTTTTTTATGAAAATAGTGGTGTCGAAACTATAAAGCCAAGAAGACATTGGCCTCCCACTTTTTAGACTAAGCGTACCTATTCATTACATCATAAAATTTAGAATTGCATTGCTATGACGTCATCGTTGTATAATTCTCCCTTGACTTCTCATACTTGAATATGGTCATACATTCCACTTCCACTGAGTCACTGAGCGGAGCCTAGGCAAAGTTAAATGCGAGGGCTTTTTTCATTCTTTAATTTTTGAAACTAATTTCACTTTTTTAGCAAATAAATGCGGGACCTTTGCTCCATTCTCTTTAATAAATTTTTGCATTTGAATGACGTCATTTTTTTTTTTTTAAATTGTTATTTTCTTTCCTAAAAATATGAAATTTATTATTTTTATTTATGACCTTTTTAGAAAAAAAAAAAAAAATCTGCGAGAATGTATAAATTCTAGACAACACAGGGCCTGATATCTTGATCCCAAGACCTCCATGAAACTGGCCCTGATTAAAATATTTATAAATACTTTTTTACTGGCTTTACCCTACAGTTGACCAGTATATCCTTCAATGTGATTGCCCTTGTTAAAAACAACTTGATGGATACGCCAACTCACTGACTGTCAGCTAGTACAGATAACGTCTTCAGAAACATTTTGCCCACCTGGCATCAGCCGTGCCATCTGGGAGTCCTTGTTAAACCTAAACCTAAATTGCAAGGCTAGGAGGTTAAGAGTGGTGAAGAGAAAGGTCCAATGGTTTTGCCCCAAAATTGTCCATAATTGTCTATGCACCATTTTGCTCTTCATTTGCAGTGTCGGCAAATGTTGCTTCATCCTGCTGCTAAATAACTTTCATAGCTTGGATAACGAAATTTCTTCACACAATGCTAGTATTGTGTCAGTCCTAATTCATTCGGTCCAGTTCAGTCTACGACCGGTCTTTAAATACAACTGAATTATATTAATTCACAAGGAAGAAACACGTCAATGACGTCACGAGAGACGTCATGAAGCACCCTGTATCTATATCTAACAAAATTATGTATGTATATTTATAAATATGTCGACATTTGTGTGATTTGTCCTCCTATTGAATTAATGTAAACATCCTTCTGATGAGGTTATAATGACAACAACGTTTTTCACATTAAATACACCATGAGAGAATATTTTCTTATTCTTCTTCTTGTGAAATAAACATTATGCTATAGGTCAAATTAGAAACAATATATGCAAATCTGTGTATTAAACCGCCTTCCATGGAAATTCCAGTTCTTGGTTTTTTTGTTTGTTTTTTTGAAAAAATTTCATTACTCAAAATTTTTCCTCTGTTGAATAATTTCCCCTAATGACCTTTTTTTTAAAGAAAATAAATCTTTAAAAAAAATTTTTTACCCCTACCTTCTAGTAAAAAAAAATTCTTTGATTTGGAGGTGAGCTTCAGCCCCCCCCCTCCGCCAACACCCCTACCAGCCCATAATTTTTACTTTTTTTCCAACTGTGTCATCATTCTCTATTTATTTGGTCCAATCAGTCTGTGGGACCGGTTCTTGGGACAGTCATTACAAGAACTACTTAAAAAAGAAGAAATAAATTGATCAAGGACCAAACTTTTTAAATTTTTAAAACTATTACGTAGGGAGAACAGGGCATCTACCCCTATACGACTAACCCATTCCTTAATTCCCCCAAACAAGTAACCCTTGTTCTTTCCCCCTTGCATTTTACCCCCCCCCATCCATCCCTTTTGAAAATTATTATTGCGAAGTACAGTTAGTGAATGATAGAGGGTCAAAGTCATAAATGAACGTTATGATTGTTTGGAGTGGTTGCTAAGGAATGCAACTTTCAAGTTCGAAAAGGAAAGTAATAATGATTTCTATAAATTCTCAAAATTTCAAAACTAAAATAAAAACATTTTTTAATTAAAATAAATAGTGGATGGTTTCGCCATAGCCATGACATATACGCTTCAAAAATTATTTATACTTAATCCTATGGTAAAACAATGGGAAACATTGAATTTTAGAAGGTTATTTTATACGATGAATTTAGGGATCGATTTATGGAGAAGTATGTACATGATGTTATAATCAATGTCTGGGAAGGGATGTTTGGATAACTCCTTAAATACGGTGGAATAGAGTACAAAATATAGGTATTTGAATATATTTGACGAGTATATTCATGGGGGTCCAGAGATTGGGAGCTGTAGCCGCCCCCCAATATGGAGAAATTTAAAAAAATCACTTGGAAAAAAATGATACCCCCAAAAAAAAAAAAAAAAAAAAAAACAACAGCGGGAGTCAAACCTTCTACCACCGCTTGGTAGCCATAATTTCCACTAGGGGCAGCTATTTTAATGATTAAAAAAGCTCATACACAGATCCATTTATAAGTATTAGGAAAACTGACCTGGGGAAAATTACCAGTGGAAGATTGCCCTGGAGGAAAATTGCCTTTATTTTTTTCAAACATGATGATGAATAGTGACACATTATAAATTCGCTTAATATTATTTATGAAAAATATCTAAGCATATTTGTTTGTTCCATCCACTGAGGGAGTACCTTGATGTGTGAGTAATATTATTGCAATACAATTTCCTTGCATTTTTAAATTCAATCCAATCTTCTAAGAAACAGATCGAGAGGAGAATTAGTAAAGAAAGGGGGGATAAATAGCTTAGGGTCTCATATGGTTGAATATCCTCTGCCCTCAGATTGGTCCGGGGGTAGTTAAAGGGTTTGCTTGTATATATGTGATGCAATGGCAGTGGTTTTTAAGGATCCAGGGGTACCCTCAAGTACTTCGCACAACCTGATGGCGTGTAACTATTTTTTTATATTAGAGGGGTTCCTTGGATTTATGTGATGCTTTGGCAGTGGTTTTTAACTACCCCACACTACCCCCTGAATCCCAGAAACCTGAGGGCTTTGATCTAGAATGTGATGTTAGGGGGTTCCTTGGTTATATCAGACACTACCCCCGGTGCATTGGCCAATCTGAGGGCCAACATACTTTAAGGGGCTCGAGTTATTCATCCTTCCCTCCTATATTGCAATAATATTACTCATTTTTGAAGGTACTCCCTTTGGGGAGGGAACAAACAAATATGTTAAGATATTTGTAGTAAATAATATTAAGCAAATATAATGCGTTATTATTCATTATGAAGTTTGAAAAAAATACGGGCAAGTTTCCTAACTGGCAATTTTCCACTATGGCAATTTTCTCCAGGATAGTTTTCCGCGCACGCAATTTATAGCATTAATTTTGTTGAAATTATATTGTTAATTAATCAATTGTATCTTGTTGAAGTTTAAAGTCAAAGTGTTAAGATTTTAATGGATCACTCGGTATAAGTCACATTTTTTGGGTGTATTAACAAAATACCATACATTTAAATACATTTCAAATATTGACAGAAATACGACTATGAAAAAATTATAGGCGGTAAAAAAATTATTTGAACACTTTTTCTCGACTTAATTTTTGTTTAAGATTCTTTTAATTTTAACTCATCACATATATGATGTTACTAATTTGATTTTCCTATTTACATTTCAGTTTCCGACTCGAATGGCGTTCCTCGCCGACTTCGAACTGCCTATACAAACACACAGCTACTTGAACTTGAGAAAGAATTTCACTTTAACAAATATCTTTGTCGGCCAAGGCGTATCGAAATAGCAGCTTCATTGGATCTTAGTGAAAGACAAGTCAAAGTTTGGTTTCAAAATCGACGCATGAAGCATAAACGTCAATCAAGCTCCTCAAACACTCCAGGAGGTTATAATGGAGGTGGGAGTAAGGGGTCTTCATCCTCCGGTGGAGGTGGTTGTAGCGGGGATCATGGTCACGACTCAAATGAGGACGAGGAAGATGAAGAATTACTTGAAGAGACGGATGCGTGGGTAGGTGGAGATGAGGCTGGTCAACGAGATGATCAGAGTATTGACTCGAGTAACAAACCTGGAAAGCCTTTCCAGGAGTATGAAATGAGTTTGCAGACAGGGCCTATAATAAATGATGAGATGTATGTCGAGATGAACAATGATCCCATCATTTATGATGATTACTCCAAGTATCCATGCGATCAGAGTAATTGGTATGATTGCTCGAATCCTTCCAATGACCACTTATACTCATACCCTTCCTCTTCCAACAACTCTACTACTAATTACAGCTATGTCAACGAGGACGTTGCCTTTCCCTACTCCCAACCCTCATCAGATATGAACAATCCTATTCAAAGTGAATCCTATTCTAATCGACCTTATTTCCAATCGAATTTTGACAACCAAGAATATGCCGTTGGAAATGAGTATTACTGGCAACAGCAGCATCAAACGCAGGGATCCCAGGATCAACACTTCCAGCAAGAAGGATCATCATATCCTTGTTACAATGAACAGTCTTATATGAACTGTTATTATAATTCCGCGATGCCGAAGCAGTCATTTGAATGTCAATAATTGTAATTTAATAATTATTCATTATGAAAACCTTTATAACCTATATATTAATTGTATGTACAATTTCCAAAGATCTCATGAGTAATATAAATTAATCAAACAAGACTCTCATTGTCGTTTTTCAAACCTTATAACTCGAAGATGGCAAGGTTCTAATTTCTTTATACAAACTCATTTATCAGGGCGTCCACAGGATTATATATATATATATAAATTCTGAAGCTATTCAAAAAAAATTTAAATATTAAATTTCTTCGAAAAAAGTTCAAATATTAAATTCTTTTCGGAAAGTATTTTAAAAATTCGCAGATATTCACAAAAAATTTATAAAAATTAATTTCAAATATTATAATTTTTGGAAAAAAAATTTAAATATTAAATTTTTAAAAAATCAATCAAATATTAAATTTTCTAGTAAAAAGCAAATATTCTTTTATTTGGGGAGGGCTAAATTTGTCAATTTGTCTGGGCCGAATTTGTCAATTCTGTAATCTGCTGTTGTTGATTTTTTCCTCCTAATCCGTATTTTGAACATTCATTTTATGAATTTACTTGTGTTAAACTGTGAACAATTCCCAAAGATTGTTCAATATTAATTCCATGGATGAGAACTAACTATTACCAATTCATTTTAGTCTCTTACCCCCTTTTTTATTTTGTAGGTTGCGTGATAAACTAAAAATAACGCCAAGGTTCAAGAAGTCAACAATTTCTTCCCGCAAAAATGAATTTTTAAGCAAGATTGTGCCCTTCAAGCGCTATTATAAAAAAATAAATTACTTTTAATCAATAAGTCAGTTTTCTGAGTCTTTTTTTATAGTGCAATTGCAGGGTTTTCCAATGATTTTTTACGTCACCAGAGTGATAGAGTATTATCTGAGTTCTAAATAGCTAAGAATTTCTTAAGAATTTTGAAAAGTGATTTTTGGACCGAAGAAATCTAAAGACTATCTTAATTTCGGCTGCAGCTAGATACGTTGCCTTGTGCCTCAGAATTCCCAAATCGAAAACTCATCGTGGAATTATGCCGCTGAATTCATTAGATATTTTCCATCCATATCACTTAGGTATAAATGTACTCTTAGGATGATTATTTGGCAATATAAGAAGAATAACAAAGAAAATATGGATTGAGTTGGATTTTTATTTTTATTATTCATTTAAGTTGTTAGTTATGCTGTTTTTTTTTTTTTTTTTTTGTTAAGTACATTGTGTAACAGTGTTTGTTTATGTAAATATATGTGTGATTAAGTGAAACGTCGTATTTATTATTTTGATTGTTTTGAGTTTTTAGGTCTTTTAGAAGGAAATTAATTTTTAACTATACATATTGTTGAATGATATTTTTGATACAAACGTAAATTTCCTTTTATGTGTTTATTTCTATTTTTGTATCTCTAAATATATATAAATAAAGTCCTTACGGTTGAGAAAAAAGTGGTTTTAGGCCCTGGATAGTCTAAATAAAAGAGGGAAGGGGTGGAGTAGATTATGGATGTCAGGTGGAAGGCATACAGTATCCATAATCCAAATACCAATACCCTCAAAGTCACTGCCAGCTAGTACCGGGAAGCCATGACAGAGGACTGCATCCGCAGTGGGTGCCAGGCCTTCTGCTCCTTTCTGGAAGCCATCATTGCCACTAATGGTGGCTACATTAATTATTAAGAGAGCTCAGACCCGTATCTATTTATAGTATTCATTTTGTTGAAATTATATTGTTAATTAATAAATTATATTATGTTGATATTTAAAATTCAAAGTCTCGCTATTTATATGTAGCACTTGCTAATAGGGATGTGCCCAAGAGTTTTGAGAGTTTCATGCTCCTATTCTTCAAGGAATATTTTATAGGTAGCCATAAACTAAATGGTTGCAAATTCGATAGAAAATTAAGAAATTCAAGGAATATATACATACATATTCAAAGAAATTCCATTTTTAAACAAAGTTCTTCTCTCAAGATACAGCCTCTTCATCCAACCCCTGTGGACACCTCAGCATTTATTAAAAAAAGTACAGGTTCAGAAAAGATACATGGATAAAATAAATATTTGATCCTTGACGTTTTTGTAATTTTGCCACAACTGACAAAAGTAAAGAAAGGTCTGTAATTTTAATGGTGGATTAATTTTTAGCATTATATGATATAAAAAATTGTTTGGTATAAGAAAAATGCTGAGTATAATCCCAAGAGTACAGCCCCACCCTTAGGCATAGGATTTAAATCATTAGGTTTTGAGGGTGTTTCTCTGATAAAGGGTGTGTACCGGAAATGTCATTTCCGGTAAATTTATTCACTGTCTTTTCATTCCTGTTAAATTCATTCCCTGTAAAATTCCTCTCCAAACATTTCATTCCCACTTTGAAGGGGGATATTCAGTGACGTCATCCCTTTTTTCTTTCTAAACTATTTAGTAGTTTTTGTGTAGGGCTGTAGAGGGAGAGCTGGGCAGTCGGCACTGGAGATGAGTGGTGACTAGTGATAGATTGGAGATTATATGAATTATATATGATGTTTATGGATGAGAAATGACGTCATGGCGTCTTAATAGTGAGTATCCCGATCTGCAGATAATATTTATACCTTGGGAAATAGTAGCCAATCCCAGCATTACACTTCTTCTTATTCTATTTTCCCAGGTATACACGCAATAAATAATTCTTATTCGTATCCCATCTATCACACGTCATCGAAGGCTCACCACTCATCTCCATTACCAGCTGCCCTCCCCTGCCTCTACAGCCTTACACAAAAACTTCTAAATAGTTTAGACACAAAAGCCCGTTGACGTCACTAAATAACCTCCTTCAAAATGGGAACTAAATGTCCGGGGATTAATTTTGCAGGGAATGAATTTACTATGAATTTAATCACCTATCACCGCTAAGGGGAAAGGACGACTTCTCATATCCTCGAATATTTGAGTGGTTCCTAAACTTTTTTGAGTTCGACCCTTAAAATATGTGGCTAAATGATATGAGGCACCTACACCTCTCGATGCGGAGTGCATTTTATGCAAACAAATGACTTGTTTGTTTGTTATAAATTTCGAAAAAAAATTTAATTTATCCTTTGCTGAATAATTTGAGTCGAATAACTTTTTTTTGTGGAAAAGAAATAAAAATTTTGTCTTACTTTGGCGTACAAATTTTTAATCCAGAAAAAAAAATTAGAAGTTACAGTATTAATCAAATATTCCTTGATATAGACCCTCTAGCCCCCCTCCCTAGGCATATGTTTTTATGGATCACTATCTCCGAGGAAAACTTTTTAAAATGATCCCAAAGAGACTTATAAGAAATTATGTTCATTCATCATTATCTAAGTTTTGATGGCACAATTTAAATTATTATTTTTTTCTTTTTTGAATAGAGGATGATCTGCTGGGAAATTTTGGAAGACAAACTCCATCCTTCATAGCAGAGCGATGAAAATGGACTATATAATAGCACGACAATGACTCAAAATGTACATCCAGGGTAACGAAGTAGTGGCTCAAGAAGAAACAAATTAAGGTCATGAGGTCGCCAAGCCAGTCTCCAAATCTAAATTCGATTTAGGAACTTTATCAGTGGGAAAATTTACAAAATCAGGAAGGGATGAAATTATTATTTTTCCTCGCGATTTTTTGAAAAAAGATCCGCAAAAAAAATATATATATTTCTCATATTGTTTTATCAATTTTTCTTTCTTCAATAACCATTTTAAAAAAATGTTATCTGTCAAAAAGTTTATAAAATAAATTATGTCTATTTTTGTCTATTGTCATTTTTTATTAAATTTATTTGTCATATATGGTATTTAAAAATAAATAAATATATATATATATATCAAAATTGTCAAAAAAGTCCAACACCTTCTCCCTAAAAAATACAACAACTGTTCCACAACATTATTCAATCCTTGGTTAGAATACCCATAGAAATATTTTTTTTGAATACCCTGTAGTAATTATACATATTGAAATGTAATCACTTTTCGAGCAAGGTAAAAATAAAAAAGTTTTTTTTTTTTTACTTTTCTGTAGAAAACAATTTATTCCATTTTTATAAATAAACTTTTAAAAAAAAAAATGTTTAAAGGATTTTGTTAACCAGATGTGTATGAAGAAAGAATAATTCAAAAAGTTTTGTTTATAGAATGATCAAGCTTATTAATAAAAAATGTTCATTGATAAATCAATAATGTGTAGAGTCTTTAATCACTCCTTGGATTCATTATTAAATCTTCTTAGGAAAAATACGCGTCTAATAAAAGGTGTCAGTCTCTTTTATCATTAGTAGTATAATCAAAGGACTTGTGATCAGTGAGGTGTTGGTCCTTATTTATTCGTTTCAGACCAGTCTTAGGACCTGTCTATTCTATTTTATAATTGAAGGATTAAAAAAGCAAAAATACACTCAAATAATTTAATGAGGGATCGATTTTAGCTTTTTTAATGACCAACATGTGAGATTGGACTGGATGGGATCGGAATGGATTGTGGTCCTTCATCATATATAAGGCCCAATACAACTCTACATAGGATCATATCCCAATCCTCGATATAAGCTTTTAATATGGACAAAAGCTCCAACTTCTTCTTTCCCTCTGTAATGCATCCTCATTCTTTAGTTCCAAACGGAAAAATTTACTTTTCAGCTTTTCAAGCTTGAGCCTGGGTAACAGCATAACCATTTTCGACACAAGTTGTATTGTCCATGGAAGACTATCAAATACGGAGAGCAAAATACCAGAGAAAGTGCTTTTATTTCATGACTCCTGCATTGAGATTGAGAGGCCCCTGTAGCATTATATTTTGAAGGGGGTATGGTTTTTGGAAATTTTTGAAAAAAGTTAAAAATTTTCATCCTGACGGAAAAAAAATCAGGTAAAATACAAAAAAAAAAATCTCTGATTTGGGCGACAACAGTCCCTCCATCCCCACGTACAGCCGCCCTCAGGATATGGAATACAATCATATGTAGGTTTGTTATTTATATTTCTGACATAATAATGAAAAAACAAATAGTTACTGGTGGAATTGGCTATATTGCTTTTCCAAATGTTCTATATAAAGACCAATACATTTTTGCATACGTTTGAATTGGGAGAAAGATGAAAAAATGAGGATTGCTTTCAGTCTACACATAAAAAATACATATGTTTCGTATAAATGGGGCCTCAGCTAAAAACATACTAATAAAGTTTGGGAAACCCTGGCTTAAGAAATATTATAGTTATCATATTATAGGGAACCGACAAGCTTAGTAACGGACCTGGATCCATAATCTACCCCACTCTTTCCCTTTTTTACTTACACCTTCTGGTGCCTCAAACCACTTATCCATAGGAAGCCCTTATCTATTTGGAACTCAGATGAAACTGTATAACTCGGGCAACGTAAAAAAAAAACACACATTGAAAAACACTGCAATTGCAAACAAAAACTCGGAAAATTGACATATTGATTAAAGATAATTTATTTTTTATACTTATATTATATTTTATTTATATATTCTTTATAGGAAAAAAACACAAGAACCGAGGCGGATAAGCAATATATTGCAGTCTCGGTTCGACATTGTTGTTTCCAGCTTTAGCGTTTCAAGAACAAATTATCCTTAAATTTTGAATATTATCGAATTTTTGAAGCTCAAAATCATTTGTTACAAGTGTTATCTTTGCGTAACATAAGTACAAGTCTAAATCTAAAGTTTGTGAGGCTAAAGTAAAACTGATGTCTCTTGCCTCCAATTCCTAAAAGGAGGATGTTTTCTGCAACAATGAATACAATTATCAAAGATAATGTAACGTGGATAATGAAATCAAAATTTGAAAACGGTGACCATTTCAGTAACTTCTTGGATATAATTCCTACAAATGTTTAATTTGTTCGCCAAAAATCAACCCTTGAAAAATAATAGTCAAGTAAATCCGTCAAAGAAAAGAGCCTTTTAAAAAATATATATCACAAAATTAATAGCTTTAATCAAATTAAAAGAGAATATTTATTTAGTTCCTTACAGTTACATACAATATCAAATAAATTATTTTTTAAATAATACGGTAAAATATGATAATAATTTAATTATGTTTCTAAATGGCTCAATATTCTGATATACACATAATAACTACACTTTTTTGTATGTAATAACGTGATTATTATTCTCTAATTAAATAGGTCTGTAAAATTATGAAATGTAATGTTTTTTGAATAATAGTAAACACATAATCCTTACACAAGTCCTTAACTGGAGGAAACAATTATTATTTATTTAAGACTTTATCGATCATTCCTTTAGTTAATCCTCTTAGTTCAAGAAGTAATTCATGAATTGATTAAAGTCTATATTATATACATTCATGTGAGACATGAAAGATCACGATACGAAACGATATGAGCTCTTCCATTTCTTCGTGAGTCAGCCCTTCGTCACTAAAAAGCATACTCCGAGGGTTGAACTTCTTTAAGGTCATCATCTAAAATATTAAATGAGGATGAGAGCCAGTCGAATAAAGAGGTAAGAAGGCAAATATATGGATTCCTCTTGGCAAACGAATGTTGTCCATGAATAAATGAGATAGATTGGCAAATATAAAGTCGTTTAATCGAATAATTAAATTGATTATTACCTATAATCTTTTAACAAATAAAGCAGTTTTCAATGCAATGTAGATATCCTAAAGATGATTGTTTATGTCAACCTATGTATTTTCTGAAAAGACGTACTCTCTCCATATATATAGTGCTCCAGACTAAGGCCAAGTGGGATTAATCCAAGAAAAGAGATGTAACTTCGTGAGCTATTTAATCTCGTTGATAGTAAAAGTAGATACGGTAGATAAATATGAGGCTACCCACCATCTTCGGACAAGAAGATTCATCAATAAATATTCCTTTCTTTCTATCGATTGAGTTTTTTTCATTTCTTCAAGCCTCAACTAGGGGTAAGACTATGATTTCTTACTCCTTCCTATAATATTAAATATATAAACAGCACGAAATTACAGATTACTTCTTTATCATTGTTCCTTTTTTCTTCTTCTCCTAGCTATATAATTAATTTATCTGATCGAGATACAACAGCTAAGTTCGAACCAATAATAGAAAAACATAAAAAAGAAGCGAAGATGCCATGCGACAAAATCTCCTCGAGAAAAAATTACAGTGGAAAAAATGTAGGGACAAAAAATATAGGGGCGAAAATGTTAGGGACAAAAATACCGGTCACGACGGTAGATGCCCCATCATTTCGATGTTTTGACTAGCCAAAAAATCTTTGCTTTAGTCGAAATGTGAGCACTTACATTGTCATGATAATAATGTAAAAAAATAATTCCAAAGGAACATCAATTTTAACCAAAAATTGATATGGTTTAAAGCAAAATGTCCCGAGGCAAAATAGTTTAAGGCAAAATTACTTGGCTCCCCTTGATATAAACTATTTTTTATATTATTATTATTTAGTGAAAACACTGATCATGCAAGTGATTTCAATTTTAAGGGTAAATGGCATAAAAATTAGTGGAACGGAACACTAAAATCCCTTTTTTAGTGTTTAACTTCTTTTTTAAATATCATTCCGTTCATTGAACTTGCGTTCCGCTGAACCCCAGGAAATTTTGCAAATGTTCACAAACCTGATTTTTACTATTCAGACAAAAAATTGGAACATGAAAACATAAAAATCACCAATATTCTTTCTGTATATGTGGGCTGAGTAAACACATGTTGATTTATTATAATATAGTGCAATTCATTTTTTTTTTTGTTCATGTAGATGATTATTGGCAAATAAATAATGTTTATCTTAGGAAAGTGCCTTGACAAATAATTACGCAACATTTATGGAGTAATAACTCAACCAACCTTTCTTCACAACTCGTGCTCTGAATTACATAATAATTACAAAAAAAAAAATAGATTGATTATGTTATATGATATATTATTTTTATTTAGTTGATGAGGGTTTTGAATAATCAGAAGTGATAAATCTGTATATTCAGAGGTTAAAGTTCAAAACTTTAACCTCTATTTAGACCATCTTTATTTGTATTTTGGGGAAAAGAGTATATTTTTAGAACAAGCGTCCAAAAAGGAAAACAGATTTGACAGTATGTCATTTTTTTCAAACTTGTAAAACTAAAATAACTTATAATTGAGAACACTACAATTATTGTTTGTTATCATCTGACGTCACAATTATAATGTCGTCCATTTTGAGATCCTAAACAAGCAAGTTATATAATTATAAAAACCCTTTTTCCATTTATTTTATGTAAAATATTGAACTATTGGATGTCAAAAGGAGAACACGAAATTGGAGGACTTAAACCTTACTGTATATAACAAATTTATCGCTCAATTCCCTTGCTTTATTATATATATATATAACCCTAAAATGTATTATTACATCGTTATACAATCTTATTTCCGTATTGAAGAAAACAAATTAACTATTGTAATGGAAAGAATGATAAATTTTTCTCTAATTATCCTGTTTTTATCGTCTCTAATCAATCATAAAGTAAAAAAAAATGTACAAATCTAACCCTTTTTAAGGATCTTCAGTACATGTTACATTGATTATATTCAAATATAACTGTGTATCATTAGCATCGACGCTATTTTTCAGTTATTTTTTATTCATGAAGCGATTTAATGAAGTTTCATCAAGATTATTTGGAAATTTGTTCATTTTATCTATTAAAAATATCAATTATGACCCTCCAAGATGGGGTATCCTTCAATTATGATGAAATTTATTACGACATTCAAATGCTCTTTATTATACCAGCATAACATTTATAGCCCATAGGTATCTTTTGTGTTGTACATAGGCCGACCTTATTTTGATTATTCATAAAAAATTATTAATTAATTATTTAATGTATAAAAATTGAAAAACAATACTAAATGAAATAAAAGGAAATAATTCCAGGAAATTGGGATATGAAACAATTATATTTTTAAAAAAAGACATAAAAATTATGAATATTTCATATTAAAACATTATCCATATGGAGAGGATTCGTTTTGATAACGATTTTGTAAATAACTCAATGGATAATAAGGGAAATATACTGACTTTACATAGTTTCCCTAACCAAACCTATATAGAAAGGGGACACTTCAAAATGAGGTAAAACCCAAAAATAAACAACAGTTAACAACAAAAATCCAATATATGGTCATAATTATTATAATACTATAAAACATTTTCATGAGATGTCAGCATTGCTGATTTTGGCCATTTTAGTGCCTCAACAACCAAGTTTTATCACTATAAAGCCCCTTTTTTCATTAATATTAAGGAAAATTGTGAACTATTGAATATCAAAATGGAACAAACCAAGGTTAATAGAAATATGTACATTAAACCTTACGTTTCATAAAAAATACAATAAAATAAAATATAGTTTTATTATATATCAGACCAAAATTGTATTAAAATTTATTATAATACCGTTATACAATTTTATTTCCATATTGTAAATAAAAAACTAATTATTAAATGACAAGAATCAGATGGTTTTCCCTAATTATCCTACTTTTATCGTCCTTAATCAAAAAAACTGTACAAATCGAACCATATTTAAGAATTATCAGTGCATGTTACTTTAATGTCATTGAAATGTCAAGGTTTATCATAAGCATAAAATAGTATTCAATGCAGATGCTAAGACTTTTTTATGTATTCTTAAAGCCATTTAATGAAGTTTCATCAAGATTATTTTGAAATTTGTTCATTTTATGTAGTAAAAGTATAAACTATGAGCCCCAAGGATGGGATTTCCTTCAATAATAATGCAATTTGTGACGTCAGTGAGAAGGACTAAAAGAATTATGCATAATTAGTAGACCATATTGACAGCCACGACATTGATCTTAGAAATATGTGAATTACTTGCAGGTTTCCAAATATGTATTGTAAAATAATAATATAAATATTCAATTGAAAGGCATAATATATTTATATTCGACATCAATTAGTGTAGTTTTTAAAAAGTTTGGCATTTTGATGCTAACTACACAAGGAATTGTAATTTGATATATTTTGACTTGTGTAAAAATAAGGATTTGATATCGTTAGATTTGTACATAAATGTAGAAACAAAGAAAGAGAGAGAAAGAAGGCGATACTTTCAAAAATATATAAGTGCGCTCCACTTGGTACCCTTACCAAATAATGAGGCGTAGTGAAAAAGAGGAAATAATGTTACTTGTAATGTAGTGTCTGTCTGTATTCCAAAATGAATCACTAAGAAGAAGAAGAAGAAGAGAGAGTTTTGTAATGGCGTACGCGCCAATTTTTTTTAATTTGTGTAATACAAAAGGAGCGCTTTTTGAGGGGAGGAAAGAAATTTTCATATATTATTATTTGATAATAAGTGATAGCTAGTACTGCTTTAGCTAGTCGAAGGGCATCTATTGTCAGCTGTCTGTATTTCGCTTTTTTAAACAAAGAACTTTTTTTCTTTTTGTATAGGAAGCTATGTATATTATCCTGCCTGCCCCCATTGACGTCATTACTTCAACAAAATGAATTCAAGCTAGGTTAAGGGAGTTATTAACTGTAATACTTTCTGTCTTAACTGCTGCCATTATACATAACATATGACCTTGTTCTGACCTTAAATGTAACTAGATGAGGCTTGAAAGTCTCGTCTACTATTTTGATACTACTATATCTTCCTCGTGGAATGCCAATCTTCACTTTTCAATTTTGCGTGTATTGCACAGAACACAGTTATTAAGCTTTTTTTAAAGACTTCCATAAATTTAAGGTGTGTGCAGGAAATAACCAAATGCATTTTTGAGTAATGATAAGGTATTTCTTATAAAATGCCGCTTTATTCTTTTAATTATTGCGGGCCATTGGTGACACTTTGTTGAAATACTATTACCAAGGTAGTTAATGTCTTGATAGTGGCACCAAATAGATTCAAAACGTATATTGCAAAAATAACAACACATTATTTTTAATTTTGTTCATTTCAAAATATCATTTTGTAAAACTTACACTGTTCTGTCCAAGAAATCGATATATGATCACCCTAATGTTAGATTAAAAAAAAAGGAATAAATACCCCTTTACCTTTTTTGTTATGTTTCATAAATGAGCTTTACGTACCCCAATCAAATGTGTGGTGGAAAGCATGAGATTGGATGGAAATGCGTGAGTCTCAAGATCATTGGGTAAGAATTTAGAGCTCTGATAACATAAGATACTGAGAGGTCTATTAAAATTCAAACACTTTGAATTTTAAACTTTAGCCGGATATAATTTATTAATTAACAAGAGAATTTTAACAAAATTAATACTATAAATATATATATGTCTGAACTCTCTTAATCATTAATGTAGCCGTCCTAAGTGGCATTAATGGCTTCTAGGCGGCAGAAACCCCGGCACACGCCGCAAATGTAGTTCTTTGTTATAGTGTCCAAGTGCTCTCTCAAAGTGGCTTGGAAGGTCTAGTTATTTGGTTACGAACACTGCAAGACTTCCCCTCCTCGATCTGTACACAAAGTTGAAGGGTGGGCATCAGGGCTGTAGAGGGGAGCCAAAAGTGTAAAAAAAAAAGAGAGATATCAAAAGTGGCCTCTCAACCCCCACAAAACTCTTTCCATCTCTTTCTATCTTTTTTGATAGTTCTCTTGAGTCTGGTGTGAAAACCCAAGATCTCTTGAATGGAACCTCATGGACTTGAGGGGATTGGCCTGGGGTATTTTTTTTAAAACTCATACCGGTCCAGTTAGCCATTTGTTACAGTGCCCTTCTTCCTTTCCAATGTTTTAGACTTGCTGACGGAGTAGACGATAGTCCTGGAGACGTACCTTGTCAATAAGTACGAGAATGGAGATTTGTCGATCACGTTCAAGTGTCATTTTCTTGACTAGTACGTAGCTAACGAGCTCAGGTTTGTTTTGTTTTGTAACTAATTGTTTACGTTTTAATGTATCGAAATATTAATTAATTTATATCACTCAACCTTCATTAATTATTGAATTAGTAAGTGTTTAGATTTCAATGGACCAACCGGTATTGGAGTAAATTATGATCGTAATAATCGGTGCCACGTGGAGCTCAGTCACCAATAATTTTTCAAATAGTAATTTTCATCTACCTAATAAAGGTTCGTGAGGGGGTGTAAACCCCATCCTGAATAAAACCGTGACGTAAAATTTGTCAAGAAGAAAAACAGTTATTATTATTAAAACAATCCCGTTTTTTCCCAAATAATATTTTGTCGACTCTTTTCAAAAAAGTCAAATTTGCCATTAATAAAAAAAATCTGTCAAAATTGTAAAAAATTACTGAATTCAAATAGTGATTACGAGACTGAGTGGTGTCTAAATCGTATATCAACTTGAATCGATGAACTATTGGTTCCAATCCTATGTTTTAAAGATTACTAGAGAGAAGGACTGGAGATAGAATTCAGTCAGCTGTTGACTGTAGTCCACTTATTTCATTGCTTGTTATTATTTGTGATTTCATAACTGCAACCAAATCAATAAGGGGAAATACCCAAGAGAATAGAATTTTAGGACCGCAGTCTATATCTATCTCAATTATGTCTACTGTCATTCTCTCTAATAAATAGCAATGTCTACGAAAGACTTAAAGACATTTGAATATCCAAATACCGATGTAAATATGGAGTGATTTTTTGTTTAAATCTTGTTTCCTTCAAACTGTATTTTAAAAATATTATTCTTTTTTTCAAATTACAATAATGTATAGGAAAGTAATTTAGATGAATTTTAGAAAATACATTTTGTATTCAATTTATATAAATATACGGGTTTAACAAAGTAAGTCAAATAAATGAAACAATATCTGCGTAAAATTTGATGTTGCACAATAAAATGGATAAATAATTGAAATTTGTAGCTCATTGGAGCTCAAGAAGACACCTGGTGACTCCAAATTGAGTACGAAATGGCTCAAATATAAGATATTTGTCACGACAAAAGTTTGCTTCACTAAGAATTTAACATAGAAGAACATAATTGATCCTTTTAATTTTTGAGACATTAAAATTCAATTTCAAAGTTGGGAAGTGGTACCTATATTAATAAAAAAAAGTTTGTATGTATGAATGTATGAAAAACAATCACGGAGTAGATTGTATCTAGTGCTTTCTGATGTATATCATAAACATATTTTGGTCTAAGAAATAAAAATGTAGTTGTATTCATGATCTATTGCAGTTGTGTGCATATAGCATCAGACGTGTATACAGGTTCAACTTTATATAGTGATCCATCATGTAAATCATATAAATATTTTTAATCTAATAAATAACAATGTAGTCGTTTGTCTGACATATTCCAGGTGTGTACATGGAGCATCGAATATGCAGCACTGTTTTTGTGCTTACTCTCTGATCAATATCATAATTCGTATGCATTTACAGTGTATGTTAAGATTAGAAAAAAATATAAACGCTCGTATGTAAAGATGAATTGATTCTCGGAAGAATTTTGTATCCCTCTTATTTGTGTGGGTGTGAGAGCGTGTCGGTGCACTGCACCCCTGTATACCTTACTTATCCCTCTATTATTGTGCGTATGGTATGGGTGGAAACACGAACTAGATTTGTAACTTATCTCTGATTCATTCTTTAATACGCATCTTTTTCTTATCATATTTAATCTCCTTTTTTTATGTCTAACAATCCCCCCGCCCTCGTTCCCTTTCATTTTAACTGTAACCTGCACTACATTTGCTATATTGTCGAGGCAGTCAAGCAAGTTTGTGAATCACTTTATAAATCCATGTTTTTTAAAGATTAAAGTTATTATTATTTACAGTTTGTATTTTGCTCAATTAATCTCTGTCTCTTCTAAATAAACAGTAATTTCCATTCGCACACTCCAAATAGTGAGGCGTCTCCAGGACCATCATCTACTCCTTCATCAAGTCCAAAACGTAGAAGAGGAAGAAGGACTCTGTCAAAAAGGTCAAATTGTACCCTTATGAGTTAAAGAAAACACCCAATGCGAATCCCCTCAAGTCTATGAGGGGCCATGCAAGAGATGTCGGGGTGTCACACCAGATTGTCCAGAAAGCTATCAAAAAAAAAAAAGGGGGAGGGGGAAAGAGCCTTGTCTAAAGAGAGAAGCGACAAGACAGCTATTATTATAATGAAACAAACAAAGATTTACTCTTATCCAAATTATGTTCAATTATTCACGCAATCTGGAACAACAAAGGTAGAATAATAATGACTGTTAATGGGACTTTTGTAGATTGCAAGGAGAATCAAACTGTAAATTTTCTCTAAAAAATACTATCCTTAACAATGACACGAGACAAAATATGAGCTTAGCTCAGTAGACTTTTTGAAACCTATCAAAATTCAGGATGATAGTTTTTCTCTGTTGATGTGTTGGTAGTCTCATTAGCATAGACTAGTTTTTGTTAATATTTTGGTATGGAAGCTTAATTAGTTGATCCCAAGCTATAAATCAAGTTGTAAAACGAAGAACGCGTGATTAATATTTGCCTAAATATAGTTTGGTCTGTTTAACAACCGACACGACTTGTTTGCAGTACATGACGCGAGTATCTTGGCAAACCCCAAGAGAGTTTTGATGGATACTTATGAATGAGGATCAATGTGAACTGAAATGACCACTCGGTAGAACGTAAAACCTCTTCCTAAACTCAAATAGAGTCCTGTATCTCTATTTTTCCAAAGTTATGGTCAATTATGCATTTTTTTTACGTTTTGTGTTACCTTGACGTCTTATAATTTAATGGTTTCTTAATGTAACCTTATAAAATCTACGTATCAAGTTTTATCAAAACCCATCGTTAAATTTTGCCGTAATCTTGGTGACTAAGAAAAAAAAAACAGAAGCCAAAACATAACCTCGGTTCAACTTCTTTGGCGGAGGAAAAAATCCAAGTTCAATGCAAAGTTGAAGCACAAAGAAATGATACCACGGAGTAATGTAAATTTTTTGACTTAAAATTTGAGATCCTGTTAGGTTTTGATAGGATAGAGGGAGCTCTAGGGGCTATTCAACTACATTATAGATATACAATAATATATGTACAGCAATACTTTGTCATACGATTTTAATTGGATCCTCGATGTAGCTCATAAGTCAAATCCATTTATCCTAAAAGAAATATCCAAACAAAATTAATTTTGAAGTGGATCTTGCATTCCGTCAACAACTCTGAACCATCTCTTACCATAATAAGAATCAAATATTATGTTATTTGTTCGTATCTTAAGGTATATCTTTGTTTTTACCCTTTACCGCCCATAAATGATGTTCATAGCCACGGACTGAAGATTTTTTTATCTACGACAGCCTTACTATGTCAAACTTCCGATCGAAATCCTTTTGTAATCAATATACATTTATTTCCTTTTGATGAAGATTTCTCTCCTTAATGAGGAATATACTTCCATTTCTTATGGCAGATAAATTAAACAAAGAAAACCACCTAACAAAATCTTTAATCTCATGTTATGGCAACAAAATAGAAAAGAATTATGTATATATTTATGTAATTATAAACAATTTTTAATCTATTTCGAGAGAATTTTTTATAGACAACTAGATTAAATTAAATTTAAAAGAGATCTGTTTTTGGAAACTGGCAACCTAGGGCACACTAAAATGAAAATTGAACACACTCTTTTTTTATTTTTGTCCTTGACGGGAGTGCAAAATAATGTTTCTCCTTCAAATGGCTTTAAGAGTAAAAAACGACTTTACATCTATATAGAATACTACTAAGTATCAATGATAACCATTGATATTTAAATAAAACCAAAGTAATAGGAACTAAATTAAAAAAGATTTGTTCAATTATTATTTTTTTGATCGATTAGGGAAGATAAAATTAAGATAATTAGAAAAAAAATATCTTATTATTTCCATTTATAATAATTTATTATGATATACAATATGGAAATACGATTGTATAACGATGTAACAAGATATTTTTAATACATTTTAGGGTCAGAAATATAATAAAATAAGGCCATCAAGGCATATATTTTTGAAAGAACGTAAGGGTTGAGTCCTTTTATTTGTTTGTCCCATTTTGACATTCATAATAATTCAAAATTTTATTTAATAATTATGAAAAATGGGCAACATCAACAATCCTGACTTTATGCGAAAAAATTTTTAAAAGCGAGAGCAAAATAATCATCTATCTAACTAATCTGGTCTTAAAAACTACACTTTTTTAATCAAATTGCATAAAAATTCTTCAAGATTCTTGCTAAAATGTTTGTTTCTGAAGTAAACATCCAAAATCATTGCAAAGAAAAAAATTTCAACCACTAAGTTTTTATCCAAAAGTTTGATTAAAGTCTGAATTAGCTCCATTTTATCTAAGGAGTTAAATTTTCTATAATAGATGTATATGTTTTATTTCAAAATTGTATGAAATTAAAAATATATAATACATATTCAATGTATTTAATATGATAATTATTTTATTCCAAAACTATATAAAAAAGAAATTTAATTAGATTTGGAAATAGAAAAGTTATGAGCTTCAAAGTTTCAATTTATTGGATTTACTTCATAAATATATAATATTTATTTTGCACTTCAGTCACAATAAGAGCACGCCAAAAAAAAAAAAAAAATCCAAATGTATATCAAGCAGTAGTTTTAGTATTCCTTGGTTTACCTGAAAGCTTTAATTAATTTGGCTATTAGTGTTGAGACTTGGAACAGAAGCATTTTTTTTTGGTTCGGTCTGAAGGGATTTTTTCTAAACCTATTTTTCTGCGGTTTAAGACCTTGACTGATTTTTTTCGGTCTCACTTAGGAAATTAGAAATTGTGACTTATTATTAAATCGCTTGTGGACAGCAGCATCCCACACAAGACGTTTGATGAGATTTTTGATAAAATTAAACTGATTCCATCAATTTGACTCTGATTTTTAAGAAATTGAATATGGAATCTTCATTTGATTAGAGTCGATAATTGTACGAGTCGACTATACATTGATTTATCCATTTTTATCCTTCGAATTTAGATGGTTTTGGAGTATGAATGGTTAAAATGGTGTTAAAATCGTTGCACATTCACGATTTAATAGTCATGAAATCCAATCTTCTGGTGACAGAAATATCCGTATGTTAGGTTGTGCAACGTCGCTTATAATTGATAGCCATTGATACAAAGATTTTATCAGACTAAATATTTTTCATATTTGGTGTGTTATCCTGCATTAATTAGTCAAATCAGGCCATTATTCACTAGAACATCATAACATTTATTAGAATTGTATTTACAATAAGTAAACGTGTATTTCCAAACGATAAATTTATGGGTACTCGGTAGAGCATAAACCTACACATAAAAGAATTTTCTTATTTATTCCGGATTATACGTTTGCCACGTTATTTTGTTAAACTTAACCTCTCAAAAAAATAATTTGAGATATGATTATCAATTTGTTCAAAAGTTATGTTTGATTTTGCAGTTTTTAAAGTTTTTCATGACCTTGACATGTAAGTTTATTGGCTTCTTACAGTCAACATATATTTTATATATGATAACAGCTTTAGAAAATAAAGAAATCATGTTCACGTTGCAACTACAAAAAGTATTGCACTCATCTAAGGTCTTATTTTTTTTACATCTATGGGGAAAATGTTCTTTATAAGATCTAAGTTACAAATTTTGAATACAATATTGTATGTTACAAAAACGTATATCCTCATTTCCCCCTGTAATGTATGAAAGTTTGTCTTCCCTTCGCAGAATTTATATTGTTAATTCAAAGGGCGTTGTTTACTTATATGCTTGTGAGCGAGAGAGAGTGGCACACTCTTGTGGAAAAAAAATGCAACTTTGTTAATCATAATATGATTTTATAGAAAATATAGGTTTATATAAATTACATAGAGGGCACTGTAACATTTATTTAGAGCATGCGCTATTTTTTTAAACAACAAGCTAAATACTGGCACACCTCCAAGCGGATAATATATATTTTGCAATTAACCTTTTTACAATTATAAAGATATAATATTGGTGGTAAAATTACCTAGAAGCACGTACTTTAGTTATAGAGCAATATTATGTCCACTCTTCAGTGTCCCCTAGTGGGGAAAAAAATTATCGTATCCCACTATATTTGTACAAAATTACTCACGTGGTCATCGATTCGCCACTTGGTTCGTAACCTTAGATTAGTTTGTCCACCAATAAAATACATAAGTATGAGTTAAAAGCATATCCGTTTAAAAGTTTGCACTTCTTTGACGTGCTATTGGTTACAACTATATATGTCAAAAGTAGGCAACCTTTGAGACATGGAGTAGCAACTTCAAGATTTCTAATCAATGAGTGTGCCACATACAAAAATAATGGTAAAAACACACAAACTATGGAAATATGTTCTAATTTGCTCGTGCAAGTCAATATGCCTTCACGTGCCAGCAGTACCCATGATACCCTTGAGAATCACAGAGGCAGGAGAGCCTTTTCTAGAAGAGTTCTGGAGAATAACCCGAGATGTTTAATAAAAAGACGTCTGGAGCATTTATGTATCTTCCCGATCACCCTATTCTAAATAATGCGCGATACATTTTTCAAAATCCCTTTACAAAACTCGAAACAAAAGTGGTTTACTATAAATTAGCTACAGGGTAATTATTTACCAATAATAAAACCTTAAACTAATTGGAGAAATATTTTACATTTTGTAATCGAAGTAGACTCCTCTAGCCATCTATTCTATAGTCGCTCTAGGGTGGTCCCCTTCCGTAAGGCAGCAAAAGGTTTAATGTTCAGTGATTTCGGAGGGATGATTTTGGAAAGGGACTGGCGTATAATGATGAACCTGGCATTGGAAGAAATTATGAAGCTGGAGTACATCATAACAGACTTCATACTATCAATTGATGAACATAAACAGAAAAGTAGCTGTCCCACACCACTCTCAGTAAACACGTCATTAGAAAATTATATGAACATGATGATGACCCTTCTTTGATACACATCGCTTGTTATATCATCTGATCAATTTAATAATATTTCTTTTACACGTTCACGCTAGCTTTTTCTTGCGTTACTTGTTGTTTCTTATTTATTTTTTTGTTTTTTTCGTATCATCTAACATAAGAGTCTTTGAAGTTTTTAAGGTAATGATGTATAAATTATTGTTATGTTTCCACTTTTAATTTAATTATAAATTTTTCAGTTCTGACATTATAACTGTTTATTTATTATAACAGTTTTTTATCTGTATTGTATTTGATTTGTTACCATGATTAGATGGATAATTGTCCCGGTTTTTTTTTTTTTTTTTTTTTTTTTTTAATGTACAAAGTTTTATCATTTTTTATACGTACGTAATCTTTTTATCTTTTAGTACTGAATTGCTATTATCTTATATAACCCTTTTCTACATACTCCTTCTTGACTACCAATTTATTCATAAATTGGTGACGGGCTATATTACGTTGCTGCTTAAGCTGCTATAGCTCGAGAGTACTTCATTGCCTGTGGGAGTGATCCCAAGACACATGATTTTTCTACAAATGGGCAAATTCTTGTAAAGGAGTCGCCCTCATCGTCTGTGAGGGATTTAGGGGTGAGTCAGCTCAGTCCTTTCGTCCTGAGTGGGAGGCATTGTGGTGGGAGTCCTGGTTGGATGAATTTTTTGATTTACTCTTCATTCTTTGGGGGAGGCGTCGGCTTTACTCCTACATTGTGCTGAAAGCTAAGTTCAGCAGTGGCTTATGACATTAAAAGAAACCAAGAAGGGAGATGAGGATGATTTTCAAATAGTCGTCAGGGCCATGTCTGATACTTTTTCTCCCAAGGAGTCTGTGCTCTTCGAAAGGTGTAGACTATCAGAAATGAAACAAGCCGAGGGCGAGCATATAGATGATTTTGTAACACGAATCAGAGGCCAGGCCAAATATGGAAAATTAACGTTTAGATATTGCTCCTCATCTACCGAGGACAAAATTATTATTATTCTGAGACATACTGGTCCTTTCTCAAAAAGGTTATTCAATTGACCAGATCTATATAGACTTCGTCCCTCAATACTAGTGAGATGGAGCGAAAAGACGATGTTTTTCTAGTAGAGTACAACGGGCAATAATCTCTAATCAAAGAGACCTCCAAGAAGTGGATCCCCTAGACCAAACATCTTCCACCTCAAAAGAAATGTTTATTTTGCAGCCATAAGAATATATTGTTGAAAAATGAGTCCCCGGCGAGTACCCAAAAATGTTTGAAGTGTGGTGTAATGGGACATTTTGCAGTGTGATGTAAAGCATGGACCCATTCAACTTCAGCATTACTTTTCATATGGCTAATGGTCTTGAGGGTTAGGCTATTGCTTATTTTGTGGTTCATGGTTAAAAAAATCAATTTTCTCTTGGATTTGGGTGCCATTGTCAACATATTTCACATTAAATTTGTAAAATTAGATCGCTTAGAAGGAAACCCTTGTTCTTTAGGAGTGGTTGGAGGTGATAAAGTCAAAACCTAAGCCACAGCCTTGCTGAAAGTCTCTCTGGATTGAACAAATACCGTTAGTAGGCGATTTGTGGTAAACCGGTGGGCCAGTTCTTGCTTTCCGCATTTTATTGATTTTGATATGGTGAAGCTGCAGAACCATCCAAATTTGTGTCACTCTCTAGATTTAAAAAAATCAAAACTGGAATCTCTGATTAAATACAAATTTTGAGAAGTATTTAAAGACGTCCAAGTAGTGTAGATGAAGACAAATAAAGGCCAGATTCACTTGAAAGAATATACGAGCCCAAGCTATATCAGTCTACGCCTTGTACTCCTTGCCCTGTGAGAGAAAGTCAATAAAGAGCTTCGGAACATGGTCACTAGAGTAACACTAAGTCCTGTTGTGTCAACACTGAAACCAGATGGACACGTTAGGATTTGTGGTGACTTCGCTCATACGATTTCTTACATGATACATACACAACTCTATCCGTTACCGCAACCGAAGGAGGTGTTTGCAGATCTTGCAAGAGCAAAGTTCTTCATAAAGTTGATTTCACGAGGTGTTACGAGCAATATGCTCTCAATCAGGGGTCTGAGGATATCTTCGTTATCAATACGTTGTTGGACCTCTTCCAGTATAATGTACTGTCCTATGGACTGGTATATACTCACGCAATCGTTTCAGTAGTACAGCAGAAGTTATTTCAAGGCGTCAAGGTCTATATTGACAATAAATTGGTCTTCTTGAAGAGTAAGCAGGCGCATATTAGAACTTTGGAGGAAGAATTTCATCTGATTCAAGATGCTGGGGTGAGACTTAAGGCAAGGAGCGAATGAACTCACTTATCTCAGATTCAGCATTTACAAAGAAGGTCACTTTGTGGATCCGGAACTGATCCGCCCTTTCTGAATTTTTCATCTCCTACTTCGTGTACTGGAGTAAAGTCCTTTTTAGGGATGGGGAAATATTATGGAACTTTAACTCTAAACGAACTTACATGAAGGATTGTAATTTCTCGTGGTCGGAGAAGTGCCCGGTTAGTTTTAAGAAAAATTAAAAAGCTTCAGCTAACGCTACCGTTGTCACACCTTATACTTCACGTCCGCTCACAAATTCGACTGATGCCTCAACTGTTGGATTGGTGGCTGTCCTCTCACAATTCATTGAGGAAGTGGATCTACCGATGGCTTTTGCTTCAAGGAAACTTACAGTGGTTGTCATTTTAACATCATAAGCCCCTGGTATACATTTTCAAACCCGCAAAAGAGTTACCAGGAGTTGTGTTGGTGAGATTATCTCTATACGCTATGCTGCTCTCCACGTTCAACTATGAAATAGAACATATCAAAGTAACGCACAATCTTACTGCTGATGTTCTTTCAAGACTTCCCGTTGACGACGTAATGCAGAAGAAGATCCGACGGACGTGTTGATGGTCCAATCCCTTTCTCAGTCAGTAGCAGTCGAGTCGTCTATCCTCGTTAATATCCCTCAGGAAACGGAACTATTCAAAGTTATTGAAGCCGCTAGAACTGGAAATTGGAAAGATGTGACTGAGAAGGCATTTACCCATAAGAGGAATGAGTTTCTTTTCTTGGGAGTCAGCTCGTGGTTTCGAACCGCTTAAAAAGACCTTCCAGGACGATTACACCTGAACCACCGAGCCGTAGTTCATATGAGTAGCTCGAACGTTGGTTTGGTGCCACAGAATTGACTTAGACATTGAAAATTTCGTACACACTTTCTCTACATGTCATTAAGATAGCTCAAACCCAAAAACAGAATACACACTTTTCTCCTGGACGTTGTCTAGATTATCTATCCTTCAAATGAAAGTATTAATTGACTCTGAATCCAAATGGATCGCAGCTCAAGTAATGAAGGGCATGTCGACCATAGCAACATTGAGACAGATATTTCATTGGTGTTCTGGCTTTGGATTTCTACAGGAAGTGCACACTAATAATATTCCTCAATTTTCAAGTGAGATATTCAAGACAAAGTTGTCTAAATGGAGGGTGGTCTTAGTTTTGTTACCTCCGTATCACCCTCAGTCAAATGGTATAGCTTAAAGGCCGTTGGTGTTGTCGAATAACTACTTCGAAAAAATCAATCCTTGTCTATTGAAGAGCTACTATTTGGGTATAGGTCAACACCGTTGGAATGTGGAAAAACACCCACAGAACTTTTACTTCCTCGTCTTTTACGTACTCGTTTGCATGGATTGTTGCCTAATTCCAAGGATCAGTTGTGTCTCTCACAAAATAAATTCTTGCCTACAATGAAAGTCGGGGTCCGATGTCACTGACGGGAGAAACCAAAATGGGTTCTGGGAACTCTAGTTAACCCATTGGTAGCAACACTATGGTATGTCAAATATCAAGATGATCTATGGGGAAGAAACTTTAGTCAATTCCACCCTAGAAGGTCGTCTTGATTGGGGGTTCATGTCATGTGGGGGGCGGAGGTATGGTGGGGGGTAAGATTTGGTAAACAATATTTTTAAAACATATCTTTTTAATTTCTATATATATAACTTCCACTTATTTAGGTATATCTTTAACTTAATACTGTTATGTATTATGCGAGGAACATTATATAGCTCTTCGCCAATTTATGAATAAGTAGGGAGTTGTGAAGGAGTATGTAGAAAAAGGTTATATCAGAGCAATTCAGTACTAAGTGATAAAAAGATTATGTACGTATAAAAAAGAAAAAAACTAAGTACATGTGTAAAACAAGAAAAATCTAAAACCGGGATAATGAGGGTGACAATCAGGTTGTACATGTAAAATGCTGGGCCAAAAGCAGTTTAAACTCCACAGCCACTGAGTTTCTAAGCCCCAAGAAACCCTTTTAATATGCAATAATACAGCCTCGCCCGCAGGCTTACAATAATGTTGCTTCACAATGATATTACCCACAATGATTTTGTCTCACAGTTCTAATGTACACAATAATATTAGCCCAACAATTTTGTCTGCAACCTTTTTACTACAATCATTTTACCAGACACCCTCTAAATCGTAAATGGTATCACCCTATACTTCTATAAAAACCGAAGAATTTCATAAAAAAATACAGTGAAATTATTTGAAGCTTCCCCAACATACTTATTGATTACTACTACAATTTGAATGTTTTGGTCAACTACGATGGTGTCAACTTCTTCTTCACATGACAAGTCGTTATCTTTATTGTATCAGACAACCTTTCCTCCAAAAGAAACAGAAAAAGGACCAAAATCATCTGGTAGTGAACCAAATAAGTCAGTTGTACCAACCGCTATTTAAATCATATATACTCGCAGACTGTCATTGTCATATTATTTCTTCATCATTTTTAAAATAAATTACATATTATTAAAATCTACATAGTAGTTTATTCTATTTTATTTTATAATATTACTTAGTAATATTTGATTAAAAGAGTAGCTATGATTAGATATTAATATTATTATTATATAAGAAAGAGCCAAAATTTATTCATAGAAATAACAAAATGGCCAATATATCAGTTATATAAACGACGAGGGATCAACAAGAAATTGTATTCGTGTACTTTTGGAAACTAAGCATAAGTACAGAATAAATTATTATTTCGTGTATTTATGAAAAATAATAAATACATTATAAAATATCCATGACGTATCAATGGAGAAGATGGAATCTACAGCTGATAAAAAAATACAGAGGTTATTTTTGTGTTAGCAAGATGACCCCGTGATCACTATGTTTTTTTATTTATATGATTGAAACGGTGTACGGTAACTTATTGGGATAAGGACATTTTGTATTAAAAAGAATTTCTTATAAAACCATTTCGTATAAATTTATGAGGAAACGGGGCATAGACTTTAGGAATTGTCATTTTATACCCCGAATGGTGGGAGTGCTTTCGGATCCCGGCGATACTTAAGTAACTACTAAGAGCCCCTTACATACCTCCAATTGTACCCCCAATATTGGGGGTGTTTTCGTGGGTTCCGAAACGGGATGCAACCCACCGTCGATACTTGAAGAAACTACTAAGAGTCCTTTACAACCCCCCAAATCGTACCTCGAATATTGGTGATGTTTTCAGATACCGCCGGGTCCCAAAACGGGATGCAACTCACTATTGATACACGAAGAAACAACTAAGAGTCCCGTACAACCCCCAATCTTACCCAGAACATATAGCAGATGATAATTTTAAGCCAATTAGAACCCGAAAACATCAAAACATCACCAAACATGCGGGGTACAATTGAGAGGTTATGAGGGGCTCTTAATTGTTTTTTCAAATTTTGGCGGTAAGTTTGCATCCCGTTTTTGGACCTGGTGGTACCCGAAAATACCATAAAATATTTTCCGGGTATGATTGGAGGTGGGGATTATAAGGGACTCTTAGTAGTTTCTTCAAGTATTGGCGGTGGATTGCATCCCGTTTTGTGATCCAGTGGTACCCCCAAAACACCCCCAATATTCGGAGTATAAAATGACAATTCATAAAGACTATGCACCGTTTCCTCATAAATTTATACGAAATGGTTTTATTCGAAATGTCCTTATACGAAGTTACCTATTGCCAATTGAAACACTCATGTTATCTTCAGAGGGAGAGTAATTTATAGAGATGTGAAAATTGATATAATTCCGGTGATATTAAAAACCTCGATTTAGATAATATCATATAAAATATTTTAACATATTGAAACACGACATATCTACTGACTGAGTGATTACAATAGTTCTTCATGCCTCCTGATGACGTTTGAATGTTCAAAATAGGGAATAACGAGGCTATATAAATAAAAAAAATGAACGCGTCTGTTACCAGAAAAAAATTCCTTTATTACAATAACATGTCGATTTTGAGGTGCATATATATATTTAGGAATGTTATTAACAAAGATGACGTCACTTTATAATTTTTCCTCGTGGTGTATGTATTTTTTTCTTTCCTCCACATGATTCATCTGATTAATTTCATAGAGGTAATTAAGTTACTTCTCAGTCCCACTAACATGAAATAAGTCGTCTCGTAGTCGGCAAAGTTTCACTCAAACTGATGGGCATGGTCATTGTTTCGATAGATTATAATAAGGCTAGTGCTGTGACTTTTGTTGAGGTGACTACAATTGCCCACTATTGCTATCAGGTTCTATTTTATAAGATATTTGTTAAATAATAAAGGATATTGATAGAAATGATCAAATTACTATTACCAAATGTTCATTTTCTTTTTTTCCTCCATTCTATCTCAACAATTATTGCATCCCTTTTCATAGCGTTGCAGAAGAATAATTAACAAAGCGGAAAATAATATGAAAAAAAGAAACCGAAAATATACCTGCTCACACTGATAATTTCTAGAATGTATGGAGTGCGAGTAGTTTAGCCGCCATGACGTTATATTAGATCAGCTGCAAGCAGCCGTTAGAAGAAGGAAATAAAGACGTATATAGTAAGGACATATAGTTTGAAATTACTCCGATATCGAATAAAGAGCACCTTTTCAGTTTGCACGTTCAAAAAGTTCATATGATATTGATTTCCGTCCTTAATAATTGCTAAGTCTATAAATATCTTTTAGCTAACCAACATACTCTTTTTTTTAATTTTTTGACAATACGCGCTTGCCGGGATTCCAACAAATTCTACATTTTTAGTAATGTTTTCACTTAAGAGTCTATAAATAATTATAAGCAAATTGACAGTCAATGACCGATCCAATATTTAGTAAATCAAATTCAACAGTATCTAGAATTATGGAGCGTCTATTTTATATATAGAGAGGGGTATCTGTATAGCAGGTAGAGCATTGATATGGTAACACTGAATTATAAGTTGTTTCCCTCCTTTCAATGTTTTTTTTTATTACATAAAGAGCGCATGCTCTAAATACAATCAACGGCGTCCTTTCTCTTCTCTTTGTGAAGTTTTTTTTTCTTATTGCTGGTATCATCAGAATACACAACAAAGATATGAGGAAGATGAAGAAAGGTTCCGTGTGCATTGAATATAGAAACTGCACATTCATAATTGGAGCAGGAGTATTAAGGAAACAGTTTTTATTTATGCTTTACTATTTCGAAGGTTTATATATGCCTAAAATGCAGGTAAAATGATTTGACATATTCTTCTAAGAATTGAGTTAATTTAAAAAAAATCATTTGAAATCATCTTTTTAGGCTACCAGTCCACCAATAAATTATTTTATTCTAGAGAACATTGATAAATTCGTGAACAAATTTATACTTGTGAATAGCAAGGGCATTGAAATCACATTTCAATTTAATCTGAACGTTAGAATCTTCCATTCAAATATAACGTACTTACTTTATTTGTCAGAGAAGAGAAGGAAATAATAAATACACACATTCTCTTTTTTTCCTTCAGCTCGTGGCGTATTGGGCAGTAGAAACATGAAGGAAAAAAAAGGAAGAAAAAATTAAGAAGACATAATATTAATATGTTCTTTTCTTTTTGAATATTACAAGTTACAATATTTGACAGTATTTATTCTTGGTGTCGATTCAAGCCTACTTTATGGAATAAACGTCTATTATATTCATTGCATAGGTACATTGACGAACATCTCATGACCTTTCTTTTCCATCTTAAAAGTTCATATGAATAAATCACCTATAATCTACAACTAAAAAATGAATTAAATATGACAAACGGTCCAGCTAGTCTCTGTTGATAGCCTTGCTAGAGCCTCTGACGTAATATGTATGACCTGTATTAGATAGAACATATGAGTTTTTCATGACAAAGTAGAAGAAAAAAAGTGTTCTTTTTAAGCACATTCGGTTCCAATTTGGTGACGAAATTAATTGCTGGCACCAAATTGGAAACAAGTATCCGTTCACATATGAACAGAATCCTCCTCCTAAATAAATATATTAGAATAATTAATCATCACATATAATATTAATTACGTAGTAGGAATGGTACTCGAGGTTATAGAGATTTTGCCTACTGATGACGTAGCTAAGAATCCTATATACATCACTTTTTCTCTATTCAGCGTGAAAATAGTAAAAGAAGCCACGCATTCTCCCGCTTGTTAAATAATAGGCAGAACCGGCAAAGAAGAAGAATATGATGTCAGGGTTACCATATATGAAGTTGAGGCACGCCCGATATTTTTTTTTAAGAAAAAGAAAAAAAAAATATTTTCCTCTCTCTTCCCTTTTATTATTGTGACAGTCCCTGCCCGAGCTAGGTTGTGTTTATTCTGGTTGCTGTGTACTACACAAATATTTTTCGTAGCTGTGACATATTTCTTTCACTTGCAGCTGTTTTTCAGGTATTTATTATTTATATATAAATTATTACTTATATTATTTGTGAACTCCCTCCCAATTTGTTAATTTGTTACGCCTTCTATTGACGAAATAAAACAACAATTATTGCTGTTAATAGCAAGGGATTTCTGTTTTTTGTTTTTTTTGTAGGGGTGGAAGTTAAATGCAGTTTGATACTCACTTTTGGTTGAAAAGAAGATTAACTTGTTGGAATTGCACATATATAATTTATAGGCAATTTTTTTAAGAGAAATATAATTAATTATGTTTGTACTTCTATGTATTTTAGACGCACTGAAGGTGGAAAATCTTCAAATCTGGAACTTGTTGAAAGAGTTCTTTCTTGACGTCACAGTCAAGTAGGAGGGAAAAACTGAGAATCAAAGTCGGCAAAAGAAGTGCACTTGCCTGAATTACCGGGAAAATTGAAGAGTGCATTGTCGTCAAACCCCACTGAAAGGAGTTATCCGTTTGAGTAACTTAATATCTGGAGTAGATTTCGTGTCCTCGGTGAATGCCCAAAGTATGGGTGAGCCGGATATTGTAGTGATACGGGTTTGTAAAGACCAAGGGATTCAAAAGTTGAAGAACCAATGGAGCAAAAAATACCCGAAACTTAAGTCATGCTACGTTCCATTAGAGAAACTTCCGTTGTCAGAAGGAGGGCCCATAAAAAGTACTAAGGATCCCAAACCTGTCCATAAAAATGTGAGAAGGAAATCCAATAAAAGTATTTCACGTACTTCTAAGAATGGGCAACGATCTAAACCAAAGTCTAACGAACTCGATAAAGTTTCTACTAAACCCATAGATGTGGTGGTTATGGAGAGTAAACTTGAAGACTTTCCCTTTAAAAAGCCTATGAAATTGAACAAAGTAGAACCGAAAGTTTTGGCTGATGATGAACCATTAATAGTACACGAAGGGCCACACAATAGCAAGAAAAAGATGTCTCCATTAAAAGAAAAAGAATTAAAAATCATGTCCGAGATCAAACTTCCACCCGAAACCAAATTAACCCCTTTTCCTAAAGAGTATACTGATATGGCATCAATCATATACCATAACTGTTTTCAAATCAATGCATTACCCGGTCAAAATACACCTGCCAGTATTTATGTCCAGTTGATAGAGAACCATCGTAAAAATTGTCACAGATGTGACGCAATGATATGTGCAAAATTTTCTAAAACCCCATCACTTTTTGATCCCTATGTTGACAAAACCTTTCAACTAATGGAAATGGAAAAGCAGCTTCGGGAAACTCAAATGATTCTCAAAATGAGCGAAGAAGCTCGGGCAATAATGGATAATATGTATGAAGAAAAACTTAGTGCTAATCTTGTAGAAATTAATGAATTAAAGCGTATGATACAAGTTCTTATACAAGAAGAAGTCCCCAAAGATACAGCTGAGGTCCTGGAGCATCAGACACAGCCGATTCTTGAAACGAAGGAGAGAAAGTATTATACAAGTTGTGGATACAATATGATGAACATGACGGCTCTCCGTGAGGCTCTAAATAAAGCACAGAAATGTGGACATGGTAATATTTAATTCATTAGTATATTTATAGCGCTAATATTTATGTACTTTTAATATTTTTATAGGAAATTTAATTATTCTCGAACATGAAGATGAGCGAGATCACTTAGCCTCTCGACTTGTATTCTTATGTCAAACTTGTAAAAATGAAACTATTTTTTATACATCCGGATTTTCCTCTAAAACACCCGGATATTTCACTATCAATAAGGCTGTTTTGAACACTTTGGGACCTAATGCATTTTTCAAACTCGTTGATTTTGTGAAGCACACACCTTTTTCCAAACCAGCTAAGTTCATGGGTCCATTTCTTTCTGATAAGGATGGAACTAAAGACAAAGTTAAATTAATACTTGGGATTGATAAGTTTGAGTTCGAAGATTGGACAAAATTAGACCCTACAGCTCAGAAGCGTTCCTCCGTAGATTCCCGTGACGACGAAATAGAAATAATTGAAACAGGTGATCATGAAGGAAAACGTATCAAAATAAAGAATCTTGAGCCTATCGTGAATCTCAGAAACGAGGACTATGGAAGTCTTGTTCATTCTAATAAAAAGAACCTTTCCGTTGTAGATGAGCTAAAATTAGAATATTTGAGAAAGAATCCTGATAGACCAAGACTCCTATTCCCAGAACTCCCAGTAAGGCCTAAAATAGCACCTAAACCGATTTCTCAACTTTTGGCAAGTCCTCCAAAGCAATCAGTGACGGTTCATTCCGATCTTACTCCCATTATTAATTCTAATAATAGCATCAATAACTCAAACATTGTAAATGGCGGTACAAAGGCCATTATCAATACAGTCGATAAATCACCATCACTTTCAACACAAAATAAGGCATTATCGTCTCTACCTCCTATACTTAAGATTAAGCCATCTAAAGATTTACCTCCTGGAAGTAGGATTCTTAGTATAGCCCCTGGAACTAAATTAATGAGTACCAATGTATGCCATTCAACAAAACAAGATACGGGGCTGAGTCATGGTGTTTATCGCGTCATAGATGATAAAAACAATGAAAAGATTCTTATCATCAAGGATTTACAACAACCTGGCTCTCCGCCCGTTGCAAATATTGTTAATTTGAAAGCTGTTAAAACGAATAAATCAAGTTTGAGGGTTCCGTCATTGGTCTCGCAAGGTATTGCATTACCAATCGAAGAAACTGTGAATAAAGTAACAGTTACTTCTCTTCCCACAGTTTCAACCCTTCATAATTCAACGTCTTATAAATTAAATTCACCCTTCGGTGTTCATAAAGTTACGAAAATAGATATGAAAACTCATGTTCTCAACACAAATGGTATTAATTCTTCTGCCCCAATCAAGTGTACAACAAAAGTAGTGTCTGCATCCCTTCCTCTAACGACTAATGGGATTACAAATTTGATTCCAACTCACCAATTAATTCCTCCACCTTCTACAAAGCCTCTTAAAACCCTAATGACTACACCTTCTACTAGCATTTTGAAAATTCCACTTTCAAATAATGCAAATGATGCTCAACCCACTAAAACTAGTTCAAATAAAAGAAAAGCCCCTTCAGAAAGTGTCTCTGCTTTAAAAGAGACACAGGCGACGCTCCTCTCTCTTAAAAATAATTGGTATGAGTCTCCAGTACAAGAATCGGATCCGTTAGCGGATCCACTTGGCAGCGATGATATTAATATGGATTCAGAGTCAACAAAGGTAGATGATAATAATATTGAATTGAAGTCTTCAAATAATCCTTTGGTTAAGATAGTAAGCATTTTACCTGAAGAAGACGAGGTCGGAGGTAGTGGAGATGATGATAAACTTGTACCTTTATTGAAATGTGATATAGAAACGGAAAGCGATATTATATTGGAAAATACACAAAAGAGAATGAAAATAAGCTGTTAGGCACATCTATTATTATGTTATAAAATTGTTGATGAAGTAATACTTCAGAGATATAATATTAATTTTCAATTTTTCATCGAATATTTATGAAGTCAACTATGTGTTTTTTTCCTCCAAATCGTTTTAATATTATCCAACTTTTAACTCGTAATTATGTGGACTCAATATTATCCATTATTCAAATACTTTCCCCTAATTTAAAAAAAATATATATATCAAATCAAATTCAATAATTATCGAGTTCTATAAGTTAAAATCTAATAATGGAGATACATTAGTAGGAAGTATTGCTTCTGATATAAATTAACATTATATTCACACTTAAAGAATATCAGTCTATGTATAATTTCTTTGTTGTTAATATTCGAACTAATTCGTAATAAATAGTATCGAAAGTATATAGTGATTAAAGCGATTTGTGTGCTTAATTTATACAAGTTTAGGGCAGGGATTCCTAAACTTTTTATAACTCTTGAAGCTCCTAGTCGTAATTATTAATTAGAGAACAGCAAATTTTGCCCAAATATAACCTTGCAGAGTCCTATACGATACATTTTGGAGCCTCAATTGGGGATCACTGCTCTAACAAATGGTTTACTACTACAAAAAGTGTAAATTCGAGTGCTCTTGAATACAAAATTCGACACACAGTCCGAATAGATCAATGCAAAAAACTTTTATCCGAAGTGAAGAGAAATAATCCTATTTTGTATTAGTACATTAGTGACCTATATATAAGGCAATAAAACAAAAGAAACTTTTCATTACCTTAATAAATTACATCACAATTGACGAAAACGCCATCTTGGGGATCAAAGAGGATATTTTTACTAGACAAAATTGACCAATTCCCAATAAATCTTGATGAAATTTTATCAAATGGTTTTAAGAATACTAAAAGACTTAACATCTTTAATGAATATTACTTGATGCCAATGATAGAATAGGGCAATACTAGATTAAGTATTCATTGAATAGGGATATTTGAATTAAAGCAATGTAATATGTACAGAAAATCCTTAAAAATAGCTAGATTTGTACAATTATTATTTTTTTAATCAATTTGGGACCAAAAAAACATGTTTATTGCATTGTAATAGTTAATTTTTAGATACACTGTGAAAATTAGGTTGTATAATGATGTAATAACATATTTTAAATATATTTTAGGGTCAGATATACAAAAAAAACTAGCATTAGAGGGATACATTTTTGATAGACAGTGAGGTTTAAGTAATTTTTGTTGTTGTTCCCATTTCGACATTTAATAGTAAAGTACTTTTCTTAATATTAATTGCATAAGGGTTTTTATGCTTGTAAGTTTGGTTGTTTAAGACAGGGATTCTCAACCTTTTTCCAGAGATGTGCTCCTTGTAAAATATTTTTTTGAGACAAGTACCAAATAACGAGGGCAAAGCATTCTAATTTTCAAAGATGTACCACTTGTAAAATATTTATTCAAAATATTAAGTAAGCCCTGGAGTGCCTCCAAGAAATCCTAAGGTGTAACTGTATCCCCATTTTAGAATCACTGGTTTAGGGTCTCAAAATAGCCATCATCAACAATACTGAGGTCACATAAAAACGTTCTAACTGGTATTTATATTATATAGTCTGTTATTTTCAAGGTAGATGATTATTATAAAGTACCTTGGTTATTTTCCTCACTCAGAGCTCTGTTTTTTTAACAACGAAGATGGATGATTGTTTTTTTCAATTTCCTTAACGATGGGAACTTATGCAACTTATGTAGAGCGAATCTTCTTCAAAAATTATAATGGAATATACAAATAAGATAGTAATAAAAAGTGCCATGGGAATTCAAATTTTTTTAAACGATTTTCTACGTAAAAATTAAGTCCACAAGTGACACCGTCCAGACGTTTTAGGATCTTGTTGCTATTATGTGAAGAAGTTTATATATTTTTTTATAGTAGAAAAACTCGGAGCTGATTATATTTTTAATTAATTAAATAACACACTCATTTTCAAAGTTATTTTATATTATTTAGTGTACAAGTTGGGATTATGTAAAAGTTGTACTACATAGCAACTTCAAAAATGAGATGAATAATTTTTAAATGAAGGATTTACAGTACTTGGGATGGAGATAATACAATGATTGAATATTCCATGGATGATCCATACAATGATAATGTAATTTTTGACAATTTTTATACAATTTACAATAATATAAGTATTATCATTATGTGCCACATTATAAGTTCAAATGCCCATAGTTATATTACTCATAAACACCTTATAACCATTTAATTTTAAAAAATCAAAACGAAATGATACAATCAATTAATAGTTAGTAATTAGAATAACCAATGTTATAATTAAATATGGCCTTTTTAGACGAATAAATTGAACTTGAAAAATGTGCTTATACAAGTTGCATCTCTTCAGAAACTTGTTCAAAAGTTCCCCAACCCCAACCAAGAGGCTAGCGACGCCATTGGTTGTACTTATGTGATTTGATACGTGATTGATACAAATTGGATAATAAAAACCAGAGATATTTGTGATTTCTTAAGAGTCTTAAAGATGTATGCTTTTCGTGAATAACACCGGATCTATTAAACCAATCTGGATATACTGCACCACTTTAATGTATCATGATATCAATTAGCACTACGTTGAGCTCTCTACAAAGGCGTCGGAATTTATGTAATTGTCAAGGGAACCTAAAGAAATGCCTCTTAAGTTAATTGTAATCTCGTACGGCCCAAATTATTTAATATTGACGTCATAGTCACGCAACCTAGCAATATTATTCCAGAAATAATAGATAAATTAATCATAAAAGTGGGAGGGTGGCAATAACCCAAGGGGGTCCACAGGATTATTATATTGGGGGGGGAGGGGTAGATTTTTTTTAAATTTTCAATGATTTTGATTTAAAAAAAAATCCTACGTTTTCTCATAATTTTTTCTACTAAAAGAAAACCTCTTTGGATCTTAATTAACTCTCTTTTACGGGGTGGTCCATTGAAATCTGAACACTTAATAATTCAATAATTAATTTGTTGAGCGAATGAAATTATTTATATTCAAATTCGATATATTAAAGCATAAACAATTAGTTTTTAAGCAAAGCTGAGCTCTCTAGCTCACATAAAAGGCTAGAAAATGACACTGGAACGTGTTCTACAAATTTCCATTCACGTAATTCAAGCAGTTGTTTGTCTCCAGGCCCACCGTCTATTCCGTCAACAAGTCCAAAACATTGGAGAGGAAAAATGGTTCTCTCAAAAAGGCCAAACTGGAACCGAAATAATTAGAGAAACAGCCCAGGCCAATCTTCTCAAGTCCATGAGGGTCCATGTCTAGGGGAAGGCCAAACACCGAGGCTATCAATGCCATTGTCATCCAGCACTGTTCCCCCATAACAGAGGACTACATCCGTAGTCGGTATCAGGCCTTCTACCGCTACCTGGAAGCCATAATTGCCGTTAAGATTGGCTATATTAATGATTAAGAGAACTCAGACACACATTTATTCATAGTAATAATTTTGTTGAAATTATATTCTTAATTAACAAATTCTATCTTGTTGAAGTTTAAGATTCAAACTGTTCAGATTTTAATGAACCATTCGTTATTAGTTGTATTACTAGGGTTGTAAATCCTTACTCTTTTTTTAGGGTGCAACTTTTGTTGTTGTTGGCAACCTAAAGAGTTTTTATTTTTTTATTTTCTAAAGCAATTATAATTATTATTTAATTCTTGAAGAGAAGACATCTTAGTATAAAGCGTAACCCCGAGTGTCTGGCTCATTAATGACGCAGAATAACGATGTAATTGTTAGAGAGTTATGAGAGTAAGTCCTTGTTGAACTCAGAATAGAGGATCAAAAACGGAGTAATTACTCCCTATGTTCTTCATTAATACGGAGTGGAACTTGTGTTTATTTTCTTCATGTCATAGCTGCTTACGTCACACCAGCTAAGCTTTTCTCCTCAAAAACATTTTGCAAGTTGTCAGAGTTAGGATGTTCATTTCCTCTTTTTTTACATACTGAAAATACTTTACGATTTACATACCTATATATCACATAGTTTATTGCCACTTTTATATTTAATAAATAAAAACAAAAAACGCTAGGCCCACTCAGCCCCTGCTGTCGTAGTTAATGGAACACCTGATTTATACATTACTTTATCCAATGAGTATTCTTTTCTTTTTCTCTGAGGTAGAAGGACAAAAATATTTCTTTGAACTGAAAAATTGGCTAAATTCCAAGGTTTTGAACAACATACCAAAATAAGTAGACTAGTTTTTAAATCTATTTGTAGATTATACAAACTAAGTTTTAGATTTTCTACAAATGGCTCAACTGTCCACATCCAGCTTCAAAAACTTTAAAAATATCATGTTAGTTAGTAAGAAATAAATTATTACTAATTAATATTATTTGATGAATAATTAACATTTCTAGATATAAAGTTCTATATGAGAGAAATTCCCTCTCACGACCTATTTGCTTTGTCTAGTTATGGAGCCAAGTACAATTATATGTAGTTAAATCAAGTACAAATACTTCATTGAAATTTTAAGCACAGGTTTGCAGTTTATTTTTTTTAAGGTATTTGAGTCATTTATAAGCACCTATAATGTATTTCAATGCAAGTACTGAGAAGATTATATTTTACCTATTGTTTGATCTCAATCCCATTTTATTAGTTAAGTCTTCTTTTATAATAGTTGAAAACTTTGAATTTTAAACTTCAACAAGATATAATTTAATAATTAACAATAGAATTTGAGCAATATTAATACTATAAGTATGTATGTGTCTGATCTCGCTTAATCATTAATGTAGCCGTCTTTAGTAGCAATGATGGCTACCAGGCGGCGGCTGAAGGCTTGGAACCTGTAGCGGATTTAGTCCTCTATTATGGTTTCCCTGTGTTGGCTTGCATTAGCATTGAGGGCCTTGGTATTTGGACACTGTTGGCATCAGGTCTGTAGGAGGGCCAAAAGTATCAAAGTAGAGTACAAACGAACTCTAAAGACTCATTCAAAAGAGTCTTATAACGAAGGATATGGGGTTATTTCATTGTTGATTTCAAATATGGCCTCTCCATCCTCATAAGGCCCTTTCACCCAACTTTTTTAATGACTTTCTGGACAGTCTGGTGTGAAATCCCGAGATCTGTTGCATGGGCCCTCTTAGACATGAGGGGATTGGGCTTGGCTGTTTTTTAAACACATCCAGGTATATTCTGGCCTTTTTGAAAAATGACTTCTTCTTCTACAGTGTTCCAAACTTGCTGACAGTGGTCTGGGATACGCCAAACTGCTTGGAGTCCCTGAATGGAAATTTGTCGATCATATTCAAGTATCATTTTCTCGACTTGTACGTTAGCTAGAGAGCTCAGGTTTATTTTGTTTTGTAACTAATTTTTTATACTTTAATATATCGAAATATGAATTTATTTCAAAGACTTATCCTTCTTTAATGATTGAATTAGTAGGTGCTCATATTTTAATGAACCACACGGTACTATCTAGTAATGATACCCATTCATGCTACACCAACTTTAAAAGATAAAATATTTTGTTAATTGTCACGAATTGCAAGGATTAAGTGTTCTTTAATTTATAATTGATTCATTTCGGGGCGAATGTCTTTTATTCGTATTTTTGTACAAAGCTATTAATAGTTTGTTTGTTTTTTTGAAATTATATTGTTAGTCGTTAAATTTGATCTTGTTGAAGTTTAATATTCAAAGTGTTCAGATTTTAATGGACCACTCGGTATTTCAGTATGAATAATCATTAAATACAACTATTATTTTTTTTCTCGACAAAGTGGTCATTTGGCAAAATGTCTGCATACGCTTTCGGTATAAATAAGAATGTCAGGATAAAACCACAAGTTAAAGGAAATATCTGTTGTATAACTTTGTCCTATATAGACTTGTTGACCCATTTTGATATTTAAACAATTATAAGAAAACAGTTATAAGAGCATGATGTATTTTCACGATTTGCCGAATACTACAATATTGTATATTTTTATATTAAAAAGGTATTAATAAGTTAAAATTAAGGAATAACAATTCCCCTTGGATAATTTTGAGAGCAAGATCCCTTATAGATCTAAATATGTTACAAAATTAGCTGAAATTGCACCACAAACGCTAAGAAATGATGCTGCAACAACGACGACTGTTGTTGTCTTCCAAATATTGATAATGTAGCCCATAGAAAAGGAGAGTACAAATTGGGCCAGGAAAACCATGGAGCTCACAATTCCAACATCTGTTCCGATCCCCCTTACGGCCTTAGTTCCCTTGTCCTTGCCCATATCGGCAGCTTCATACTAAAAATAAGAAAATATTTTACAATTATACAATACAACTATTTGATTTATTGTGATTGTATAGAAAATGCCTTGTAAGTATAAAAAAATAATGACTAAAAATTGACCCTTTACTTGAAATTTTAATAAATACTTTATTTTTGATCACAATGACGAAAATAATTGTCTATCATCCTTGTTACTTCATAAAAGCACCTTACAAATATTCATTCTTTTAAAAGTTATTTAAGATTTAATGCTTGAAAAATATATAGATTTCAAGATAAAATGATATTATATGGAATGTTGCACCTCTGTGGGCCACAAAACCATAAATTTGGTCTTAAAAAATGGTCTTTCTCATGTTAATCAGTAAAAAATCAATCACCATCTTAATCCAAGACAAAAACTTATTGACTTGTATTATCATAAAAGCAGTGATGTAAATCGTGTGTATCTTTAGCTGGCCTTTTTTAGAATTGGTCAATCTGAAGAAAGATTTTTGTTCCCCTTCGTAGTTGTCATTATGATTTAATTCTTCCTTTCCTTAATTAGATTCAAAATTATATTCCAAGCCGAATTGAACATTCGTGTGTGCTCATAAAAGACAGAGAGTAAACTTTGAGGATTTATTGCAAAGTTATAATTATAAGTCCTTGTTGGACTCAGAGTAAAATTGGGGATCGACACCTGAGTAATTCTTGCCTATGTCCTTCTTTATTTCTTCTCCTTCTCATCCCTTGTGACAACTCGATGTAGCTTAACACCTCCATAACATTCTTTATATTGTCAGGGTTACCATGTTGATTATCGGTTTCTTTTTTTTTATATGCCCATGATACACACGATTTTAATCACAACATATAGAGTGACCAGAAGTTTCGCCCTAATATATATATATTATAGCATAAATGTATCTTTGCACTTATGCTTTCGGCCTTAAAATGGGTCTTCCTTCACTTGAAGTTCTTTGTCATTTTTTTTTTTTTTAAATATGCAATAACATACAATGAGGGCATTTCAAAATAATTTGGATGTACAACATTCATATTAAATTAATGTTGTTTCCTATTATGATAAATTCGACCGTTTTTTTACCGGTGTAATACTTTAGCTGAGATAAAAGAGGAAGACCAAACACAAACAAATAAATTTGGATAAAAACATTCATTGCTGCTACTTCAACTTTTAGGAAACTGGCTACTTCGACTCTGGATAAAAACTCCATAAACCTGTCAACCAGTAATAAAAAGTAGGTTCGAATTCATTATGAAAAGGTGGAACATTCACGTTTGATATTTTCTATTTTAAAGAATATATTAAAATTAAATTAAATCCGCTCATTTTAGGTTAATGAATGCAAAAATGCATTACAAATGACTTCAAGTGGAGGGAAACCCATTTTGAAACTTGAATTACATTTGAGAAGATATATTTTTGGCATAATATGTATATGAGTGTGAAAGTTCCCAGGGCGAAACATCCTAGAACTATCATACTGCAGCCATAAAAAAAAGTAGTGCACGGAACCTCCAATAATTTACTACAATGTTTACCGTATTGGTTTCGTGATAATGAGCGACCAATAAATAGGGAATTGTAAACAAGGTAGAGTACATCACTCCAGCGGACCATGAAAATATAAGAACTCCCCATTTTGAACGACTCAGAGCCATAAATACCATTCCTAGGGAATAAACCAACTGTCCACCAATATAGACAGGTTTTGCTCGAAAAGTTTTAATCAATTTTTCAATCATAAATGAATAGCATGAACAGGACAAAGAATACATGGACATTCCCCAACAACCGAACCGAACTCCATCATCATACAATTGCCTTTTTTCCGAACCAGGGAAAGCCTAGGGATAGAAAGAGAGAGAATAAAGCAAATAAACAAGTAAATCAACTGAGGTATCCGCAGAGGGTGGCTGGAGGGGCTGTAGCCCCTCCCCCGAATTAAGGAACATTTATTTTTACAAAAAAATTTAATATTAAATACAATTTTTTTGTGAATAGCACTAAATTTTTGAATTCTTTTTAAATATTTAAGATTTGAAATTGAATTTCTGATTTTTTTTGTGAATAGTAACGATTTTTGATTTTTTTTTGTGAATAGCTATGGATTTTTTAAAGATTTTCTACAAAAATTCAATTTTCCGAGAATAACTATAGATTTTTGATTTTTTTTTTCTAAAAAAGTTAATTTTCTGTGAAAAGCTATTTATTTTTGAAATTTTTGTAAATGGCTATGAATTTTGAAACTTTTTTCGAAAAATGTAATTTTCTCTGAGTAGCTATACATTTTTGAGATATTTTTCTAAAAAATTTAACTTTTTGAAAATCAATTTGGATTTTTTAAATTTTTGATTTTTTTTTCAGAAGAAATCCAAAAACCAAGCCTCCCCCAATATAATCTAATGAACACCCCTGATCAAGAGCTTTACCGAAGGATCTCCTCCGAAAACAGCCTCTCCAACAAAATCCGTAAAATACAAGGAGTAACAAACCAGTGACATCCAACAAAAAAGGTTGGTAATACATAGAATTCGTAAACTATTTGGCATATAAATGATGGACCATAGATATGCGGTGAGAGTTGCGAAAGCTGCCTTTGAGTCTTCCGGAGTATCCACTGGAACAGGGCTCTAACAAAAAAGAATGAAATTAGCTAAAATTGGCAATATTGATATAAATAAGTGGCTGGTCATTTTACTACGAACATTCTGCCTTTGGTAATTTTGCTCCTCGGAGATTTTGTCGCTGGATTTATGTTTTGATATAATAGGTTCAAACTTTGCTTTTAGTCTTTACTGTTGTATCTTCATTAGTGTATGTTGAATCGGTCTAAAAATACTAATAAGGCTAAAAGTACTGTCCTTATTAATTTTGTCTGTCCTAAGACCGGTCCTTATCTATCTTCTATCGTAGCTACATCAGATGAAAGGACGTAGTTACTAACTATGCCATTTTAGCGATTGAATTTTGATCATAATCTCTTTCAAAAAGACGAAATACCTTAAGTTAAAAGCAGGAGGAGTGTGGTTGTAACTCAGTTATTCAGCGTTGATCCTATCTAGTGGTACACCATTTATTTTTTTCTATTTTTTAAGAGTAAAATTTAAACGAGAAGCTTTGTGAGAACATTTATGTAACAAAATCATCTGAAAATAGTACTCAGGACAATTTTAATTCAATATGTAAGACCTCAGCTCTAATAATTTCCATAATACGAGCCCTAAACTCCTTGCAGACCATGACTATGTAGTCAGACTCGAGCTTGGTCCACCCTTTCTTGATGGAAGCCTCTAGAGTGCACACTCCTGTGTAAAGTAGCATGCACCCTCTCTCCAGACGCGTCTAGACTGAGTAGTCCAAGGGGTTTGCTTCTGGAGAGAAGGGCGGCCACATGCAGATATCCCAATATTCTGGACAGTTATCTCTCAAGAAGGTCTTAGCGGTGTGTTGACACGAAGCTCATTTTTGAGTAAAAACAAAGTTGTCCCCGAACTTTTATCTGGCACAAGTTAGCATTTTCTTATCCAGTAGTTCTGTGTTAAGCACCTGCATTTAACCACTCCTCCCTCTCAACAAAAATGGCAGGGCCGACTTCACCTATGCAGGTCACTTAATTTTTTGTTCTGAAGACATGTCTAACTGAAGCGGAGACATTGTCGGGATGTTCAGTAGCGACCGGCCTGCTTATTCACAGTGACACCAACAGCGAAAATGCTTACATCAGAAAACAGAAAAAGTTTGCCGTATTTTTGTTGGTCTTGACAAAAATTTAGAATCTTCTTTCCTTTTTCCATCCGTCTTAGCTTGCTCCAGATTTTGTTCCAATGTGATTCCAGAATGAAAATAATAAAATGTATACCACTAGATAAGGTTAATCCTGTACTAGGATTAATTCGTTTCTTTACTTTTATTTTCTTCAATTGAAGCTAGGAGTGAAGAAAATAATAAAATAAAGAGGACTGTTGGACTAAAGGACCGACTAATCGATCCTTAGGACTAGTAAAGGGTGAAAAATACCTGATCGATTAGATAAAAGACTGAAAGGGGAAAAATGTATAAAAAATTGACTAAGAATGCAGTTCTAGGACTGATCCAACGCTACAGCTATAGATAAGAAGAAAAAGAAAAAAATGGTGACGTAACAAAAAAGAAGAAATAGTTATTAGGACGAATGAGTAAGGAGTCACAGATCCCAGATCATAAAGCTATTTATAAAAGACTCATTGACTATCGGGATCTTACTCATAGTAATTATATCAGTGGATGTTTGGAGAAATGTGAGAAACCATCCATGGATGGAAAGAAAATAATGTTTCTTCAGTAATGACTAAAAGTAAAGTTCGAATCTACAACATAAAAACGCGTCGAATATGTCATGGGGCAAAATCTCAAAGAGTTGAAATTTTTTTGTGAAAATGTATGCGGAAAAATTACTGGGGTTATGTTCGTTAGGGCGGTTTGTTTTTCAACTTTTTTGAATTTCGATTATGGCTAGTGCAGAAAAGTTGTGATACTGTATGAAAATAACATATAGAAAATGCTTAAACTGTTTTTTTAAATTCTCCTATGAAACAAAATAAGAGAAAAAGTTAGGAAAATTTGATTATCCGTGTAAAGCGCGCATCATTTTTAGTTTACATTTTCAGACAGGAAGGATATACAAATTTTCTTGTTATTCTCTCTTTTTGCTCCATAAAGTAGCTTTAGAAAAAAAACCTGAAATAATATCTTTTATAGGTTAGAATAATGTCTAGCATAATTAAAACTGCAATATAATGATTTATGGTCTATTTTAATCATTATTGATTATATCAAAACTTTTTTGAGGCAGCCGTATTCGAAATTCGAAAAAAGTTGTTTAAAAAAACACCCTGTTTAATATTCTTTGTAAAATTAGATACAATTATTTTCCACGTACCGTTTGACTAAACGATGTCTCTGCAACTTGTAAAAACTTTCCATCTTCACTCTGACTGGGACCCGATGTAAGGTTTACACGATCAGTAACGTCATTTTCTTCTTTCTCTTCTCCATGTGTCTTTAATTATAGATAGTAAAGGAGACTGAATTGAAAAAATATGTATAACTTACGGATGGGGCAAAGGGATTCCCAGGTCCAAGTTTTTTTTCCTCAGTAGGAATGGAACCATAATCTACCGTAGTGTTATCAAACTTTTCACTCTTCATGGCAACCCATTCTTCATCTTTGTCGTCCTCTGATCGCATTTGGTCGTATTGTCGAGATGAATTATCTCCTCGCCGTGACATCTAAAAAGATACAAAGGACTCTGAAGTTTTTTTTCTTTTGCGTGTAACTCCAAAATATGTGGTGTGTTCAAAAAAAAAAAAAAATCTTGAATAAAAATCAAGGAAAGAAGAATATCCCAATATATAAATTTTTTTTCTTTATATACACATACCCGTCAATGCTTAATTTTTGGAATTTTGTAAAAAAATAATTAAAAATCCATAGCCTTTCAAAAAAAATCAATTTTTTTGGAATCTTTTTTTAAAAATCCATAGTTATTTACAAAAAATTAAATTTTTTAGTAAAAATTCTTTTTTTTTTTTTTAAATCCATTAATCTTTACAAAAATAATTTTTTTGGAAAAAAATTGAAAAGTTGAATTTAATATGTTGAATTTAAAAAAAAAAAAATGCAATATTTTTTTTTTCTCTGCTTCATAATTTGTCCCAAAGACGTAAAAATTCTATTAAAAGGCAAATATTCCTTAATTTTGGCCCTCCATCCCACCCCCGACGGACGCCTATGTCATATTTGAGTCAATTAAACGCTTTGTATTTATATTTGTAGAATGATTTAGGATACACAAAAATTGTAGCTGTAGTTTAAAGACTTTGTTTAATATAAGATATATATTGATCCCGATATGACCTTTTTCAACCTTAAAATAAGTTAATTTATCCTTATTTTACTATGACGATCCATTGTTGCTACTTGAAGTGGATTTGCAACGACTCGGGTCAATAAGAATACTTTTTATAGAAAATGACAATAATTCGTGGAAGAATACAAATGTAATCCGCACTTAATTTTGAGATAAATCATTCTAGATTGCTTTTGTATTGAAAAACCACATATGTATAGATTTAGGTAGAATATTTTGTTAGTTTTAACAACACCTCAAATTCAATAAATATAATTTGGGCCATGCACTAGCATGTTAGCAAATGGTACGAGAAGATGATTGAGATATCAACGCTCCTCAACCGCGAAATTGTCCTCATGCATGGATACATTGTAAATCGTGTTCCTCGAAGCCCCAGTCTGCTCTCCGATGGCCTTCTGGGACAATCTCGAGTGGAGGGGCGCTGTTATCCCAATCCTCTTCTCATACTGTGTACTCATGGTGGAGACTAAGATTATGTTTTTCTTAGCAATCGACAGCAAATCATGTGTACTAAAATATTTCTCATTTGGTTGTCAGCTGTTGTTTCTTTTTCTTTTCCTCTAATTAGTGCTCCTAACATTGATTGGTTGTATACGAATTAGTTCTTATTAAGCTTTGAACAATTATCAACTATTTTTGAATAATAATTTTATAGTTACAAGACATGGTAACTACCAACTGATTTGGGGGCTTTTTTTTTTGTTTCTTATAGGCCAATAGGTTGCGAGATAAAATAAAGGCAACGACTTTTCCCATGTTATTATTATAAGAATTCTAATAATAACTAATAACTCGTGCCCTTTCTTTTCAGCAACGTTAATTTCAGGGAATGTCATCTTATCAACATTCATTTATACAATTATTTATTTGAGCTAGCTTTTTTCGCCGTTGTTCATCTCAGCGACATTTTCATAAAGTAAGCAATACAAGATAAAAGGCATTATTTTTAAACCTGATCACTCTCCAAATCTGTTTTTAAAATCAAATGGAATAAGAACAACTGAGGCTCTTATTTGATTTCGTCTCAAGTCTGTATGCTTCTGTGAGGGAAGAATATACAAAGTTTATTGAGTGAGATGGCATTAAAACCCTTAATCGATAGATACGTGCAGAGTAGGATCTTTAAAAAAGGATGCACATTCTCCCATCATTTTCGTTGCCCAATGTTATGATAGTAAATCTTTGATTCATGAACCATTTTTGACTTAGCTGAAGCCTTATGTATTTAGTTCTTTTTATGAGAACAGATATTTTTAGATGCTCTTTTTTTACTCTGTTAGCTTCATTGAATAAAGAAATATTCAGTATTCTTAAAGGAAATAATTATATATTTATAGATAGTCTCTCTAATTTAAGAAAAAACTGTTGGTTTACTTTATGAAAATGTAGTTGAAATGAACCACGCTGAAAAAAATCTCGCCCAAATAAATACTTGCTCAAATGAACATTGCTAAGAAAATGACAATTGCTGAAATAAATATTGATCAAAAGTATGCACGGCCAAATAATTATTTTCTAATAGTCACAACATTGGGTTAGGCATCGTTTTGGACTCAGTAATTTCTAAAAAAATTAATTTTAATCCGTAAACTATTTTATTTTTGGACAAACTTCGGGTGAAATGCTCAATAAATTTAAGACAAGTATCCCTCTAATTTTGGATCTGGATCCAAAAGTTCAGATACCCTAAATTTACTTGAATATTAATGTCTAAAGATCTGATCCGACCCGGATACGTCCTATCTTTATATACATCACCTGGTCTTAATTATGAAAGGTATTACTTTTTCTTTAAGAAAACTAAATACGCAACAAACATTTCCTGCGGTTTTGGTCAACACTTACTTTAAGCTTTGTTGATAAGAGAACGTTGAGTGGTATTTCTTGGAAACTTGTCAGAGTAAAGAAAACGCAAATGATGAACAAAACGAGTACAAAGGTAAAGACGAGTCTCACGTGACCACCAAAGAGGGCTCCTAAAATAATCCAAAGATATACAAAAAAAATATTAGAGTTGCAACATCAAAAAAAGCCACTCTCCTAAAATTTACATCACAATTGAATAAAATGATACCTACAAATCATTGTTTAGTCAAAATCAATAATTTTTGTCAATTTTTCTTTTAGATATTGGATAAAAAAATTTTTTGAGGGGTAAAAGTAGATATTTTGAGAAGCATCATTTTTTTATTTGCTATAAATTATATCCTTCAAGTTCTTGATTTTTTTTATGCGTCAATTAATATAATTGTATCAAAATTCCCAACTCACTCAGTGAGGAGAAATTTGAGATGTTGTAACGCTCAGTGCAAAACTGCACCGTTGCATCAATGATAAAATTATCCTCCCAATTTTTATTCTTCATTATTATCTACGAGAGTAGGTTTACCCGGCGTTGCCCGGGACAATAAAAAATTACAATTAATTAAGAATTCTTCTGCATAATATAAAACAAAAAAATAAAATTTCAGGAATTATTCTCGCTGGATGTTTGGTATGTACTATCTTTGTATCCTTTTTTTAATAAGGAGATAAAGTAGCTTTGCCCGGGGTTGTCCGGGACATTAAGAAATTAGAACTAATTCTAAACTCTTCTGGTTTTTTTTTTTTTTAACGGATATTATAAGGTTTAGGAAAGAAAAAAATAATCAAATTAAATCATTGTTGGCTCATCTTTTATATTATTGTCAAAAATCCTTTGTCTTATTCTCTCTACTTTCCTTTTCTTCTCTAAGTCTTATAATTTCCTTTAAAAAATATGTACAAAGATACCTCTTTTAGTTTTTAGAAAAAATGTAATTTTAAGGCCGCCATTGCCTTGAAGGCAAAAATCTGTTACCAAAACTATCTCTTGAGCCTTAAAAACCTACATAAAAAAATTCAGGAACATCCATTGATTGGTTTGGGCATAACTCCCGGACAAATACGTACACGGATAATATATTTAATATAATATATGGATATTAACTAAATAAAGTGTGTCTTTATGTATGAATGTACAAGGTGAGGACTCAAAAATTAGAAAATTTTAAAAGCCGTTTGCCCTTCAAATACTTTTATTTTGTGCCATTTTTGTAGCAAACTTTTGAGGCAAAAGTTAGTAATTCAACAATTTCCTACACATTTTATTCAATATATTGCCCTCCATTCTGAATGATGGCTTCAATACGGGGACAAAAAGAAGCTGAGCTGGGCTTGAGGTAGTCTGAGGACAACTTGTTCCACTCCTCCATGATCATGGTCCTCAGGGGATCGACATTCTGGAGAGAAGTGTTGTTCATCTTGTCCTCCAAGATGCACCAAACAGCAAAGTCCAGGGGATACACGTCAGCTTAGGAAGAAGGCCAAAAGTCTAAAGGCCAGAATGCAGCCATGTTCTCCCTCAGAAATGAAGCACCTTCTTGGACGCTTGTGCCCGAGTGCCGTCTTGGGTAAACACATAGTTGGCAAGAAATGGAACCTGAGGGCCTTGTAGTAGACGTCCGAGTTGACTTTCTCGTTAGCCTTGAAGAAGTAGAGAAGCAATTTGCTACCGTCAGACGCTACGATGCCGACGTCCATGACCTGAACTGGATATTTGGTCCTGAAGGTTCCCTCGACCTGAGCTCTTGATTCAACCAAGAAGCGATCATGTTCTCCTGTTCAGATCATTTTCCACTGTGAAGACCTTCCTGTCAAAGATCGAAATGCTCGGACATTTTTGATCGGATAAAAACAAAACAAACATCAAATTGTAGTTTTTTGTCAGTTCATTCGAATGGCACCATGAACAAAATTGTCAGGCTTTTAGAACTGAGGCCAGACGGCCTCGAAGAGGATTCTAATTTTTGAGTCCTCTCCCTCTATAAAAAACAGTCAGGAGATGTCTGTATTTAGTGCCCTTTCGAATATCATAAAGATTTTTTGATTTAAGAAATAACAATGTAGTCGTACTAATGAGCTATTGCAGGCGTTTACAGGGTGCACTGTATATAGTAATCACTGATGTATATCATATACATATTTTTGATCCAAGAAATAACATCCTCAATCAACTCAATGGCCAAAGATTTAGGAGCTACAGCGATGAAGATATGTCGTCACTTTATGAAGTTAGGATTGAGGGTTTGGTTTTGTGATTTTTTTTGAAAAAGTATCCAAAATTCAAATAAAAAAAATTCATAGCTACTTGCTTAAAAATCAATCAAATCAAATTTTTTTGAAAAAAATTTCAAAAAATTAAATTCATAGCTACTTGCTTAAAAATCAATCAAATCAAATTAAATTTTTTTGAAAAAAAAATTCAAATTTAATTTTTTTTTGCTCTGCTGCATAATTTCCCGGAATGACGAGGGGCATTCCTATTAAAAATCCCAAGTTCATGATTATTATTTTCCTTTGGGGCGGGATCCACATCCCTTCCAGCCCACTTCCTGCGGACGCTCTGAAGATTTCCATTGATAAGAAGATCTTCACAATCTATTGAAATTATTATTTTTGGGAGACATTTAGAGAAAGCTACTATAATTTCATTGATTCAAAAGCTTCCATAGTTCAGGAATGGGCTTTTGTAGATTTCTCCAAAATTATTGGAGCATGCCAAAGTTTCCTATCTCATCGTGAGGGCTTAGTGGTTGCGGATGGTGGACAGTTTGAATTTTGAATCGTTAATATTTCAGTTTTTTATAACTTTATTAAAAACTTGTGATATCGTTCCCAGTTTTCACGTAATTACGCTGAGAAAGGGTTTAGAACAGACTAGACTTTTTTTGCTGTTAAACCCTGTTTAGTACTGATGAGTGATCAGGGATATAAGCCATATTATATCTAAATCTACTATAATATATATTGAAGTTTAATCATTTATAATTATTAAAAAACTAGTTACTTATGTATCAAACATTATTATCGAGTCTAACTTTTAAATTATTTTCTCAAATTTGATATTTTTTATAGTTGCAACATTTGACGAGTATCATTCAAAGAATATTATTTCTAAAAATATATAAAAAAACAGCTGACGTATCTTGGTATATTGTTTTAAATTTTGTAGAGTCTAAATTCAACCAGCTATGAGAGAATTGAGGGAAAAATAAAAAGTGTTTCAACTGGCCCCGGTCTCAATTAATTTGAATATAGAACCTTTTCATTGACGTCATATTTGAAGGAGACGCCTTCTTGGGGGCTCATAGTTGATACTTTTAATGTATAAAATGAGCAAATGTCCAACAAACCTTTATAATTTTTGAAGTCATTTGATGACGATTCGTAAGGACTTAAATGCTACTTGATGGCAATAATCAACACGGATATTATATTTAAATCAAAGTAATATGGATATACTAAAAATCAATGTGAATTGGTTAGATTTGTACTATTTTTTTTGGATGTATTAAAGACGATAAAAATATGATAATTAGATACAAAATATCTTATTTTGTCCAAGGTAATAGTTAATTTATTGTTTTTATATATTTTTAGGACCTTATATAATAAAAAAAACTAGGAATACATTTTTGATAGAGAGTAAGATTTAAGTCTTTTTATTAGTTGTTTTCATTTTAATATCCAATAGTTCACAATTTTGCTTAATATAAATGAAAAAAAGGTTGTTTATTCTTTCGATAAATCTTGGTTGTTGAGGCTCACAAAATGGATGACAATTAACAATGGTGACGTCAAGTGAAAGTGCTTTATAGAGCGTTTTTACGTGACGTGACAATTTTGAAGTTGTTCATTTTTGGGGCCTAAACAACCAAGTTTTATTATAATGAAGACCCTTTTTCAATAATATTAAGGGAAATAGAGGGCCATTGGATGTTCAAATGGAGCAACTTTCTATTAAAATGCTATAGCTCAATTACCTTGTTTTATTGGATATCTAACCCTTTAATGTATCAAAAATATGTTATTGCATTGTTAACTAATCTTATTTCCATATTGTAGGTAGATACAAATTAAGTACTATAATGGAAAGAATAAGATATTTCTTTACAACTATCCTACTTTTCTAATCCCTTTTTGACCACCAAAAAATAAAAATTGTACATATTTAGACAAAATGAAGGGATTTTAAGCACATATTAGTTTGATTTAATTCAAATATTGGTGTTTATCATTGACAATAAGGAGAATTAATTACTAGTTTTAAGTTTTTATTTATTCATAAAGCTATTTGATGGAGTTTTATCAAGATTTATTGGAAATTTGTCCATTTTTTATAGAAAAAGAATCAACTTCAATTATAATGCAATTTATGATTATTTGATGTTCAAGAATAGCTACTAGTGCGCCCTTTATCCTGTCAACCCCTGACAGAATCTCAAATTGTAAGCACATTGATTGAAATTACTCTGACGATAATTTTCTTTTGATATAAACTTTACATTGATAATAAATTTTTAACATTGCATAACCTTTTCAGTCATCATTATCCTATAAAATTCTATTTAGTTTTCCCACAATACTATCGCCGAGCTTCCGCAGAAAAGTCATGCCGTACGTTAAAGGTTCCCTATATAGGAAAGTCCACAGGGGATGGGATTGAGGGGTTGTAGCCCCCCAAATTTAGGATTTCTTTTTTGTCATTTGGTCAAACTATGTAACAGAGCAAATAATTAAAGAATAAAAATAAATTTTGCAATTTTTATTTTATTTGAATAACTGGGTTTTTAATTTTTTTTTCCAAAAAAGTTAATTTTCTGTGATAAACTATATTTATTTTTGAAAAAAAGTCATAATTATTAGTTTATAACTCTGAGTTTTGAAATTATTTTTTTCAAAAAAATTTAATATCTAAATTTGTTATAGAATTTTTTTTCCCCAAAAATTTAATTGTTGATTTTTTTTAGAATTTAAAAATTAATTTTTTTTTGCGAACAAGTTATATTTTCTCTGATTACCTCTAGATTTTTGAACTTTTTTTTCAAGAAAATTAATATTTGAAATGTTTGTTTTTTTAAATTTTTTTCCAAAAAATATAATTTTGGGTGAATGACAATCGATTTTTGGATTTTTTTAAAATTCAAAAAACTAGGCCCTTCCCAATATAATCCTGTGGACGCCCCTGCTATGGGAACTGTTTAACGTCCCGCAATAATTAGGATTTAAATATATTAAATCCAAGCTGAAAGCAAGGTTTATTCCACGTAGTCATTTGAATTTTTCTTCTTCTTAAGGTCGGTTCATTAACAGGCCCCAAGAAGTTTGTGCCTCTCTTCTTTTTGTTGTGCACGGGGTTTCCCTGACAGATTGATGTCTGTATTTACAGCAACCTTTCATTTTTTATGTATTAAAATGAATAGAAAAAATGAAGAATACTTCGTATCACGAAATGAAGAGACGCCTCCTACTCCTTTTGAGAGTTGAAAGACTTTTTTTGCCATTCTTGGTATTGTTTCGGCGAGATGTGAAGAGTAATTCGAACTTATTTCTAATAAAAAAATCCTTTTATTCTATTGTTACATTGAAATAACAACTTGGAATCACGAATTCAAATAATATAAACATTGAGGCATTTTATTCTACTTGGAAGACTGGAGAATCCTCTTATCAAGGATGTTACCTCAGAAAAATCCTCCCTTCTTGAAGGAGTTGGGATTTGTCCCTAAAAAGTGTAGGTTTATAATATCCAAGAATTGTGTTTGCTTTAGAATTACTAATCTGTTTTTGTCTTTCCTATTCTTAGATTGTTTTGGCCTGTAGGAAATGAAAATAAAAAACGATATGAGGCCCTTGCCTGGCAGTCCAATGATTGAGAGCAGCTCAAAACCTTGAGGAAAATGAAAAACTGACACAGGCAACGTCAATATGACAACATATATTAAAACATTCCCTGCCTACAATTTATTCGCATCTTTCAAATAAAAAAAACAAACAAAAAATTATAAAAATAATTTCTTGCACACTGGATTTAAATTTTCATAATTAAAGTTTTTGTTGTATATTTCAAAAGTCAGTCAGGGAAAAACTGTACACAATGAAAATAAGATAAGCACAAAATTAATTGCGACCATCACACGTTGATAGCTTCATTGTATCACGCAATCTTTCTTCCAAAAAGAAACAGAAAAAAGGTCAGATATTATCTGGTAGTTAGCAAAATAAATCAATCATACCAACTGTTATTTTTTATTTATTACATAGTACATAGTGTTGTATTCGATACTTTTTTATAATATTGATAAGTAATATTCAAGGTGGTGCCTTTTATCGGTCTAGCGGTTGAGGGGGTTACAACTCTTGAACCGCTAGAACTGGAACGGACAAAGTCAAACTGAGACCGGAAACGAGACCAGAACCTAGACTGCAATATATTTCTTATGGGTCTCGGTTCTTGTGCTTCTGTTCCTATATAGAATATACCAAGAAAATACAATATGTATCATAAAAAATAAATTTAATTTAATCAATAAGTCAATTTTTTACAATTATTTTTTTTACATCCCCAGGCTGATACATTTCTATCTGAGTTCCAAATTGATAAGGGCTTAATATGAATCTGGTTAAGTGATTTTAGGGACGAAATCAGATGTTGTAAATAAAAGAGAGAAGGGGTGAGGTAGATTAAGGATTCATGTCCGCTACTAAGCTTGTCATATAGCGGTATGTGTGTATCAGAGCCAAAATTTATTCATAGAAACAATAAAATGACCAATATATAAACGGCAAAGGATAAACAAGAAATTTTACTTTTTAAGTATAAAAAGGCTTATTACTTTGTTTATTTATCAAAAGAATAAATTATGAAGTAGCCATGACGCATCAAGCATAAGGAGACAATACACAGCTGATTTCAAAATACACAGACTATTTTTGTGTTGGTGAGGTAACGCCGTGATCAGTAAACCGAGCTTGATTGTTTACAATTTCAGATCCTGTGAGCAGTGTTAGGTCGGTCCATTATCAGTCTGAGTCAATCACGTGATCGGTTAAAAAAAAGAAGGAATAATAAAAATCTAGTCACGTGACTCGGTCTTGCATCGGTCTACGGACTGAAGAAAAGAAAATTTAAATTAAATTTTTCAAAGAAGGTTTTAGCCTGTAGAGACATAAGAAAATGTCCTATCTGGAAATAAATACGAAATGAATGATCATAATTAGTATTTATTATTTAAAAAAAGGTTATGTGACGTCACATATTTTCTTTTTATAATTTGTATCGGTCCAGAGCAGAGTCCATCTACTCATTCATTTTTAGAGCGATGGATAGTTGGTCCGGTTCATTTACTCCAGACCAACCCAACACTACCAGTGAGGTTCTGATAGGATAGAAAGCGCTCTAGTGGCTAGTCTTGTACATCAAACAGTCCCCCTTGAAAACATTATTCGTTATTATTATTTAATCAGCTTTTCCCAGCTTAAAAATGTATTTCTATTCTTCTTAAATAGAATCACCAGTTTCTCTACTATGTACTTTCATAGAAAAAAAAAAACATTATTCACAAGTATTATTTACCAAGGCAGTGGTTGAAAGCCACTCAATATTTAATTTACATCCTCCATAGAGAAATAATAGTAATAACATAAAGTAGGTATTATTGAAATTATGTATAGCTTCAACAGAGTGCGTTAAGGAAAAAAGCAATTACATTGTCAATATACTCATAAGAAAAAATGTTATAGGAATTCAACTATGTCTGTACACAGAGGCATAAAGTCGATAAACCTTTTTCAAAATTTTTGTAATTACATTTGTATGGCATTCAATTATTAATATATGTGGTGGATCAACATGAAAATAATCTTGAAAAAAAAAAAATCAAAAACAGGAGGTAGTTTTTATTACTTCAACTATTATACAGTTTTAGGATATTTCGCCCGGCGCTAGGTGATTTTGCCTTAAACCATTTTGCGTGCCAGAATGCAACAAACTGAGAGACTCTTCTTTTTCTCGTAAATGATGGATAACCGAGTAAATATTGTTGATTTATTTATTAAAATTTGGTCGATTTAATTGTTATTGAACAGAACATGAAATAATGAAAATGATCATCAAGTTCTTAGGCCTGCTCCCCGCCCAAAACAAATGTAGATATAACAAAATGTAAGTAAATTGTCATCAACAACATTACTGGTTTAATGGTTTGTGTCAATTAAAATCTGAATAATTTGAATTTTAAGCTTCAATAAGATATAATTTAATTTATTAGTTAACAATAGAATTTCAACAAAATTAATACTATAAATAGATGTGTGCCTGAGCTCTCTGAATCATTAATAGTGCTGCCCTTAGCGGCAATCACATGCTCCCAAAAGGTGCAGTGGAATTGTTGTAGGGGGCCAAAAATGTCGAAAAAGTGTTCAAAAGAGTCCCCTGCATGAGAGAAGATAGAGATATTTTATTGCCGGTGTCAAAAATGGTTTTTCCATACACACAAGTCTCTTTCCACCCACTTTTTTATAGCTCTCTGGGCAGTCTAGGTTGAAACCCCAGGATCTCTTGTATGGGACCTCAGACTTGAGATTATTGGCATGGGCTGTTTATTTTAACTCCTCCGGATCCAGTTTAGCCTTCTTTACAGAGCCCTTCTTCCTCTCCAATGTTTTGGACTTGCTGACATGGTGGAAGCCTAATTGCTTGGACTCTACAAATGAAAATTCGTCGATCTCGTTCAAATATCATTTTCTCAACTTGATGAGAGATCCGATTTATATATATATATATATAACTAATTGTGTATGCTTTAATATATTGAAATATGAACTAATTTCAATCACTCAGCCTTCATTAATCATTGAATTAGTAAGCGTTCAGATCTTAATGAACCACTTGACGTATTTTTAGTAAGAAAAGTTTTTTAAATACCAATATCGTATGCATATCTAAAGAGACTCTTAGGAAAGAAGAGACAGAGAGATCAATGGAGAAAACAGTTATTACCTTGAATACCGATACCTATAAAATTGTTTACTTGCGAGATGAACGTCTTTCAAGTCACTTTATCATTAGGGATGGGATTTTTGTAGATAAATATTACAGTTTTATTCTTCTCACATTTTACAATCTGTCCCATTCATAGTCATTTTTTGATCAAGGGTGTTAAAGTAAGGGAACATATTTGAGATACTTGTTTTTTGATTCATTATTATTTTAACCAGCATGTCACCTCTGTCCTAACAGTCTATTACCTCACTAACAGGGGAGGGGGGAGGGTGAATTAATACAAATGAGCAGATTAGCTCAACTTTTCGGCTGCAAAATGATCCACTTAAAAAAAAAAGAATAACTATTTTCAGATGATTTTTTAAAATAAATGTTCTCACAAAACCACTTGTTTAAATTTTACTCTTGAAAAATTAAAAATAATAAATGTGTAACCTGAATAGGTATTGTAGACAAAATAATACTCACCCAGCCATCCCCAATTGATTGCTCCAACAGCATAGCCAAAAGAACCTCCTAGTCCTGCCATGATTGTAAAAGTGGATAATCCAACTGCATGATCCTCTAAATAAAATAAAGATAATTAAAAAAATTAAAAATGCTATTAAATAAATGAAATTAAACCTCGCACCTGGAACTGTTACGTCTAATAAATAGGCTCGAGCAGGGGATTGGCACGAGTCTGCATCAAAGTCCAGTAACACAGTTCCTAGTACTGTAAAAAAGATACCCCAGGGATGATAATGACGGACGAGTGGATCATCTTCATTAATGTTACCAACGCTACTACTATTGAATCTTGTCTGGTAAGAGAGAGAAAAGGATTATTTACCCCGGGATTTGGAGAGATAAAAAAACCTACGGTATTAGAATATAGTATGTCCTTATTGTCCATGAGTCTTCCCCCAGGGGATATAGTCTCTCCACCATCCGCGTAGTCTTGGTTACTTGTCGTGTACACGTCACCAAACTGTTTTCCGATTAACTTTCCATTGGGCACGAGTAGAAGACCTTAAAATTGAAAAGAGGAAATTTGAGGACGTGGGTCGCAAGAAATATCACGGGAACCAAAAAATGTACTATCACGGATCCAGTCATCTCAAACGTTGCCACACCCGACTTCCTTTTTGTCCGGAATGGTTTCTGAATGAAGTTTAACTTTTTTTGTCCACAATGAGAAAGCTTCACTTGGGGCTTTCTATTAATAAGTGGTAAATTTTGAGGTATATAGACCCTTTTAGCTCATTTTTTGGTTTGCATGATACCCCTGTTGTGTCTGTCCTAATGCCTTCTGGTCCAGTCCAGTCTTGGGATCGGTCCTCAGGAGTGACAATCCTTGAGACCGGTCTATACAATTGTCATTCCCTTATCAAGTATCTCTTTTTTGATAGAGTATCAACTTTATATGTATCAACTCTTTCTAAACCAATAGATGGAATCCAATCCAACACATTTTTGCAATACAAAATCTTAAATATACCAAAATTATGAATTTTGATTGATATCTATTTTTTGAAATTATAGAGAAAAGTACTTTTGTGAAATCAAAAATTGTGAAGATATTTGTGTCTGAAAAATCTTAGCTCAATTTCTCAATTGTTGATTTTCTTTCCAATTAACAATTTTAAATAACAATAAATTAATTAAATGCATGGTTGGGCATAATCAATAATTAACGTTTTGTCATCTCGTCACCAGGAGTGAGCAAAAATATAAAAGGCAGCGCATCTCAGATTTTCTAGATCCTGATGTTGTGGTGGCGGGGGTTATGGACATTGTGAAGTGCTCCAGGAGCCTGGTGCTTATTGTAGCCAAAATGAAAAAATAAAGATCTGTCCAAGATATTAGGAAGTGGAGGACACAATTTAAAGGGATCTGGAGTTCCTGTTCCCTCTTGCAGAATAGGATCAAGGACAGCCCCACCAAATTGATGAATCGCCTCGCCAACAACCCCTCCATGGCTGCTAGGACCATCAAGAGGGATGTAAAAAGTGACTTGGGATTGTTCTCATGTCAAAGAAACTCATAGAGGCTTGAGAGATAAAGAGACATAGAAATGTGGTCCAGATTTGAACCCACTGGACTTTGCTTTGTGGGCACTTTGGAGAGGGAAACCAACAAAACTCAACATCCAAATGTGGAATCAACTCCTGCAAACCCTTCTGACGAAGTGTAAAGGCTGTAATTGATACTGAAGGTGCCCAAATTGAGGGATTAAGTTTGCAAAGTTCTTGTTTACGAGTTTTGAAATATACATTTTATTTTGTTATTGGGAAATAAAAAGTTTTTTAAGTATTTCTACAGCAACCTCTCGGGTACATGCTTTACTGCCCAACCTTCTTTACAATCTGGCCATTTTCGTACAGTAATGGTTCAAAAAATCAAGTCGAAAAACTTAAAATGACGTCCGAACGTATCTATTTTACCTTTTTTAATATCGACAAGAGAAACTGGACTGGAAAGCAGTGCTAGATAAAGACCTATACAACACTAGACATAGAAACTTGAGGTGTACTCTTCCTTACCTAAAATCACACCAATAGATAATACCATAATAAATGGACGTCTTCGTCCCAGCGGAGAGTAGCAGCGATCAGATAATGATCCCATTATTGGAGTCGCAAAAAAGCCGATGAGTGGAGACAAACACCAAATAAGAGTCATATGTTTGTGTAAAACCCCTAACCACAAAATGAAAGAAACAAATGGGTTAGAAGAACCCAAAACAATAAAATAAGAACATTAAAATTAAAAAATAAAATTTTAACGTACCTATTTCAAGAAGAGTTGGAGAAACAAATGCTGTTTCGGCAGCATAAGAAAATTCGATGCCCATGATGGCTGCACTGATTCGTACAAGTTCCCATCTCGTTTTCCTCCTATAATAGTTTAAGAGTGAGTAGACATTTTTATATTAAATAAATATTTTTTAGACAGAGCGTTTGTTAGATTTTTAATTGGGAAGCTTTTGTCAAATCTTTGACAATTTTGCGAGTTTTTTTATTATAAATACTAAATTGGAAAAATGAACTTCAGAAAAATGACACAAGGGGAAAATTTGAAAAAAATAACTTTTTTTTATTTGAGTGTTGGTATATTTTTAAAATGAGAGACATAATTTTTAATTCAGGAAATTCTTAATTTTAAAGTTGTCTCTACAATTATAACTTTTGTCACGAGAAAGGGAGGTATAGTGCACCCTTTTCCCTGCTCTGCAGTCCATTATCAAGGACTCCACGAAAAATTACATAAATACTTATGAAATTATAAAATTTGCCAACCATATTAAAAACAACATGCAATGAAGGAACATTCCCATGGGGTAATCCCCCCCTCCCCTCCCCCCCATTGTGAAATTGTTATCTTTATGTTTGTCAAAATTTATGAAAAAATTTATTTTCAATTTCTCCATTCTAAAAAATTATTATTTTCCAATTTGGGACGTATAATTAAATTTTTGTCTAAAACCTTTGGTAAAAATTGGACAAAACTTTGGGGGAAACATGTTCTAGATCAATGTTTGGTGAATTGCGCGTGTGTACGAAAACGAATGTAGAGTGAATTCACTTCTTTTGTAAGGCATCAAGGGAAAGGGCTGGGCATTTTTAATTTGAATGTGAGCATGTAGCAAATATCTGGGATCACTTAAGCTATGTTTTTGATTATATTTTTAAATATGAAGGATTTTATATGGGTCCTAAATCAATTCTATTATCACAAAAGTTCAAAGCATCTTAAACAAATTAAGCACTGATAGATGTATACAAAGATTTTTATATGGATGTGGGTTTACTTCCTCATTATATGAGTACTGTGTTGGTCCTTATTTAGAACAAACGACTGCAGCCCCGTCTGCTTCAATCTCGATCCGTTCCGGCTCAGTCCTGCACAACAGTCTTACAAACTTATATAGTTCAGTCTTTGATAACGTCAGTTAACTTAATTTATTCTTCCTTAATTAGTTCTAATATTGATAGTCCAAAGGACCGACAGTCTTAAATACCAGTTCCAAGGACAGATAGAACCGGTCCTAAGACTGGACTAGGCCGAATAAATAAGGCCGGCCCAATACTGATTATATGTAATTAATGATTATTGAAATATGTTTATATAGTGAACGGACTCCATTTAGGATTAAAGCAATGGATTGAAATTCAGTAAACTACTTACTTTCTTCATTAGAATGAGTGTTTTTGAAGTTGAAATTTAAAGAAAATCAAGGTAGAACAAATGCTAGGATTTGTTTTTGTTATGTATCTTTTACTTTCAATGAATGGAACCTCTTCAAAGAAACCCACTTAATCATGTCTTGAATATATATAATACAACACAATAATATCTCAAGGAGTTTCCCCATTATTATATAAAAAAATAAGTATATAAATTTTATTCAAAATTATAAAAGTCCTTTTTATAAATGTATAACAAAGGAATTAATTACTCTTCAAAAGTACATACAAATCTGCCCTAGATCTTATTTGTAATCACGTGGCAATACGTCTTAACATGAGTCACATTACCTATGAAGATGCTCAAAGTCATTACCCCCACGATTCAACTTTGAAATGACGTTCTCACGTGTCACAGAGATGATCCCATCCACTCCTCCTTGCTCCTTCAAACTGGTCAAATTTTCTTTCGCCTTTTCCTTATAAACGTGAATCTTACCCACGAGACTCTCATACTGAGATGATTTATCACTCATGATAAGAGGTTAATCTATAACTGTCTCTTGGTGTTGATCTAGTCAAGGCTGTAAGGTTTACACGATCATATGAGCACAAATTAAAGAAGCCCCTAAAGAAATATAAATATATAGGAAAAGAAGAAGCCCTTCTTTGATATATTCCACTATGTCCTAGTCATTCCCCCTTTCCAAGGGATATGATGAAGCAAAAAAGTACTCCACGTACTTTTTTCTTTTTACCCACATCCCACACACTCTCTCTTTCCTTCCCTCTCTCATTAAAAAGCATTTTCCCGCTTAGGGAGAAACTTCATCTACAGAAAGAATACTTTATATTATATACTACGGTGGTTTGATACGGCATATGCCGTTGATCAAGCATCTTCACATAATCTTATCATGTTATGTCAGTGTGAGGAAAGACGTTAAGAGCTCGGCTCGTGAGCTATCGCATCATCCCTAATTATAACATTAGAACATTCCATCAATATTCATTAGTATTATTATTGTGTTATGAGTAAAGAGATGTACACGTGAGAAATTAGAGAATAAAATACATATTAATTACATAAGATTACGTTATACTATTTAATTGGTCTTATGGTAATCCCATAGTCAGATTATCTATGTTTGAAGAGAAGATGTGTGTAAAGAAAAAACGGTTGTTTTTTGTTCATTATTTAATAAGTAGTGCTGTGTTTACATCTCCCTTTCAAATAATAATTATATAATGCAACAAAATGAAGGTCATGGAGCGCCCGCAGGGTGAACCCCATAATTATTATTGCTGTTTAAGCTGTAGAACACGAATATGACCATTAAAACATTCAAAGACTCTCAAAGCCTTAAAAGCTTTCCAAAAAAAATCAAGTTTTTAGAGTATAGCTAGGATTCAGTGCCATATTTTGACATGAAAGACCTATATAGATGAAAATTAAAGTAAATAACAACTTGATACAAACATTTCAGCATTTGAAAAATGAGTTATTTATTACTTTATCTTGATTATAATTAATAAAAAAATGTATATAACGACCAAAAAATCGAGTAAAATGAAGGACCTTACATAAAAGATAAACTACTTAATATCTAAGCTGAAATTATAGAACATATCTAATATTTCAGTTTAAAAAAATACATTTAATAAATGTCAATTTTGATTAATTTTTGGTCAATTTAGTTTTTAATATTTATATGAAATTTATACTGAAATAACTAATAATTTAGATAAAAGGGGATTAAAACAAGTTTATAGGTACTTCATATTCAAAATAATTGATTAATTGATAGTTATAAACAGATAAACGATTCAATTAACCCCCGGAATATTATTGTCATCTATATTTAAGCTACCCAAACAGCTTATTATATTTTAATTTCTTAATAAATATGGAAACCTAAATTGACGAAAAATCAGTCAAAAACGACATCGAAATATGGCACTGGATCGTGGTTAGACTCTAAAAACTTGATTTAAAAAAGGCTTTAAAGGCTAAACTTTATGAGTGTGAAAGTTTTAATAGTTATAAGTGTGTTTTACTGGTTAAATAACAATAATAAATGTCAGTTTCAGCCTGCAGGCAATGGCATGGTGTTATTGCCTATCTTTGGTGATAATTAATTAAAATTGAATAATAAAATAAATATCTATGAATTTAAATATAACTATAATATTTTCCTTTAGACTTATGCTATTTTAAATATAGAAGGGTAAATAATATGATAATGATAATGATAATAAATGAAAATATGATTTTCTAATATAATATAATTTTAACGTTTTCACTGACGTCATAAATTGCATCATAATTGAAGGAGACGTCTTCTTGGAGGCTCAAACTTCAAAGTTGATATTTTTACTACAGGTATAAAATGGTCAAATTTACAGTATATTCGGAGGATTTTTTAGCAAATAGCTATTCGAATAAAAAAGATTTAAAGTCAGTATTGAATACTACTTGATGCCAATGATAAACACTGATATTTGAATAAAATAAAATCAATATGTACGAAAAACTCCTATGCAATGTCTAAATTTGTACAATCATTGTTGTTTAGGAACGATAAATTAGGATAATTAGATAAAAGTATCTTATTCTTTTCATTGTAATAGTTTATTTTTATTTACAATATGGAAATAAGATTGTTTAACGACGTGATAACATACTTTTAATACACTAAAAGGTCTTATATATAATAAAACTAGGGATTATATATCTATGATATATATAGTTAGATTTAAGTCCTACTATTTTTTGGTTTCATATTGACATCCAAAGTTCATTATTTTCCTTAGTTTTTTTTATAAAAAAAAATAGGTTTGCATTGTTATAATTCTATGTTGTTTAAGCCCCCAAAATGGCCGTCATCAATAATGCTGACATCACATAAAATTTTGGCATTTTGTCATAGTAAGATAACATGACCATGACAAAGAGTTGAAACAAAAATACAGTGATACTTCAGGTCCCACAGCATACAAATTATTTTTAATATACGAGCTCGTCATAAGTTGGCGAAGGAACGAAATAGCTAAATAAGTTGTTCTTTCAAAATTTCTTTATGGATAAATTGCTTTGACTTACAAGCTCTGATCCATGAAGAAATTGAACTCATATGTCGAGGTGTTACTTTATGTTATTTGATCTATAGGGTATTATAATTTCAACAAAATTTGAAGAATATAAGTTGATTGGTTAACTTTTTATAAGAGTCAATCAGAGTTTAATATATATTATTACTCTAATTAGTTCAAATTGAACTGTAGTAGGTTAGACCTCTAATTTTTTTTTTTTTTTTTTTTTTTAGTTACGTTTTTAGAGTATAATTTTGATTCATACCCATATTTCGAAAAGCAATAACTATTTATATGAAAATTAAAGGTCATATATATATATATATGTTAATAACTATTGATAAAAAACACTCCAGCATTCTGGAATTTCTGCTTTCGTGGAAAACTGCCCTGGCGAAATTTGCCAGTGGAAGATTGCCCTGGAGAAAATTGCCAGTTAGGAAACTTGCCCGTATTTTTTCAAACTTCATAATGAATAATTAAGCATCACATAAATCCAAGGAATCCCTCTAATATAAAAAAAATAGTTACACGCCATCAGGTTGTGCGAAGTACTTGAGGGTACCCCTGGATCCTTAAAAACCACTGCCATTGCATCACATATATACAAGCAAACCCTTTAACTATCCCAGAGCCAATCTGAGGGTGGAGGATATTCAACCATAAGAGACCCTAAGCTATTTATCCCCCCTCTTCCTTACCAATCCTCTCGATCCGTTTCTTAGAAGATTGGATTGAATTTAAAAATGCAAGGAAATTGTATTGCAATAATATTACTCACACATGACGGTACTCCCTCGGTGGATGGAAAAAACAAATATGATTAGATATTTGTCATAAATAACATTAAACAAAATTATAATGTGTTATTATTCCTCATCAAGTTTGAACAAACTACGAACAATATTCCTTCATGGCAATTTTATCCAGGGCAGTTTTCCTAGTACCGTTATGTTGTATACATTTCCTAAAAAATATCTTTAATCATCCAAAAAACAAGTAAAATGAAAGGTTATAATTGAAAGCTACTAATTTTGCATATTTTTTTTTTTAAATTGATGTATATTACAAATAAAACTAAATAATAAATCTTATACTAAAAGTTTGAAAAAATTGAAAAAAATCATTTTGATTGCTATTTTTAGTTAAATTTTTAAAATTTATTATGGAATATATAATTAATCATAACACCATCCAACAGGAATTTTTCCCACCAGCTGAAACCCATATGTATTATTGTTATTTAAGCCTTAGAATATGAAAATAATCATTAAAAGTTTCATCCTCCAAAGATTTGGCATTTACAGCCTTTTTTTTAAATAAAGTTTTTAGGGTATAAATACGATTCAGTGCCATATTTTAACATGCAATAAATAACAAATTGATACAAACATCTCAGCATTTGAAAAATGAATTATTTATTAAAATGAATAAAAAAATGTACATAACCACCATAAAAATCTAGTAAAATGCCTTGGACCTGACATAGGAGCTAAAGCAATTTATATCTAAGCTATAGAATAAACCTAATATTTCAATTTAAAAAAATTGCATTTAATAAATGTCAATTTTGATTGATTTGTGTTCAATTTAGTTTTTAATATTTATTAAGAAATATAATTAAAATAAGCGGGTTAGTTTGCATTGAATATAGATTACAATCATATTTCGGGGGAGGGGAGAATTGAATTCCTTATGAGTTTATAACTAACTATACAATTAATAAATTAGATGTAAGTGAATTAAAAAAAGTTTTTAGATGCTTCATATTCAAAATAATTATTTTCTCCTGATCAATGTTTTTAATGTTGATGACTTAAATTAGCTTTTCTTAAGCTGTGAATAATTCCTAGCAATTATATTTAATAATAGTTCTATAGTAGGGAATAATTAACTAACTATCAATTGAATTTAGGGATTTTTTTTTTTTTTTTTTGAGGAAGATGCAATAAATTTAATGTCATATTTAGTCCTAAAATTAAAATTACTCAAAATTCGAATTTGTCTCTATAAAATTTCCTTTTTCAAAGGAAATTACAATAAGAAACCATATTGGTCTCTAATGTTAAAATAAGCCTTTAATGGCAATCAATTAAGTTCAAATGAAATCACCAGCATGGTATTTTAAACATGGGATTAGGAGTAATAGTTTTATAGGACTAGTTAAAGCCCTGTACATAGATCTAATAGTTTTCTAAATAACAATGAACCAGTTACTATATTTTCATTGCTTTTTATATTCTGAGGCTGTTACAAAATGATTTGGTGGAGTTATTATGTAAAGGAAAATTGTTCTACACAGGCGTTTCTTAACAAATCGTCGATGACGTTCAAGTGTCATTTTCTCAATTTATACGTAAGCTGTAGAGCTCAGGTTTGTTTTGTATCTTACTAATAGTTAATGCTTTAATATATCGAAATATGAATTAATTTCAAGTACTCCATCTTTATTAATTATTGATTTAGTTAGTGTTCAAATTTCAATGGACCACCCTGTACTTTATCCAAGGAATAATTACTCTTTCATTATCCTTTCTTTGACCAACTAAAATTTTTAGAGATAATAGTTATTAGATGAATACGAGAATTGAACTACAAAGTATAGAGTTGTATAAAATATGAGTTTACCTAAACAACTGCACGATATATTATTTTTTAGATACCGTTCTTCTACATGTCGATGGTAATCGGGATAATTTCGGGCATCTTAAAAAAAAGAATCCAATAAATCAACATTAAGGGGATCAGATTTTTTTGTCATCGGCCAAATTATGCAGCAAAGCAAATAATTTAAAATTTGAATTTTTTTCTAAAAAAATTAAATTTTTTGTGAATAGGTATGGATTTTTGAATTTTAATTGTTAAAATTGTTTTCTAAAAAATTTAATTTGTGTGTGAGTAATTATTGATTTTTTTCAAAAAAATGTAATTTTTCATTTTTTTTGTAAAAAGTTTAACTTTCTGTCAGTGGCTTTGGATTTTTTAAATTTTTTTTCAAAAAAAAAATAATTTTCTGTAAATAGCTGTGGATTTTTGTATTTTTTTAAAAAATAATTCCAAAAACCAAGAAAGAATTAGTGCAGTCTATCAAAAAGGCTTGATCTGGACCGGTCTGATATAAAAATTTGGTCTTGGTCGGTCCAAAGGAAAAATCAGGTGTAGTTCTGTCCAAAAAAAAATTGCTCTGGACCGATTTTACAGATAAATTGTATATAAAAAACAAAATATGTTTTCTTTTCAAATACAATGACGTTATACTAAGTTTAAACAGAGATAGCTCGGATTGATTTTGATCTCGGTTCTCTTATTTGTATACAGTACTTGTTTTAGAACTTATCGTGTACTTTTGAGTTTTTTTTTTTTTAAATGAATGGCAGATGACCCAAAAATAAAACCTTGGCCTCGCACAATATATGAGACCGAAAAAAATCAGTCCATAAATTGAGTAAAAAAAAAATCGGTCCATAAAGAGAGACCAAATCAAAATCGGTCTACAAAGTGAGAGCAAAAAAAATCGGTCCAGGGTCTGTGACCGCAGTCTGGAACGAAAAATAGGTCCAAATTGGTCGAAACCGAAAAAAAAATTCGGTGCTCGACCGAGTTTCAACACTTGTAACCACTTTCGTATAAAAAAATATACAAGAAACTGTAGTTTTCGGGATACCGACGCTGAAATATTTGTCCAAAAAGCGACTGGGAGGAGAATTTATATTTCATGAACGACTAAGAATAATGTGTTAAAATTTGACCCACTTGATCTACTCATGAATTTGAACTTGTGTGCCAAAAAATAACCAAATCTGAGAGGATTTGATTACAACCCGATGTTGATTTGACATGGAATGGCTTTTAATTTTTCATTTAGATAAATAGTTGATACTCTTTCATTTTCTGAAGACTTGAAAATGATAGGATTCAAGGACTTGAGCTTGTGAGCAAAGATTTGAGACTCAGTGGAAACTTTCATTACAAAAACTATCTCCCTAGACTTCTCTTAGTTAATGATGTTTAATTACACAAATTGAGAATGTTGGAAGTTCAATAAAAGAAAATAACGAAAAGGAGAAAGGGATTAGCTGCTTAAGAACAAGCCTCACCAACTGAGATTTATTGTATTGATGATATCAAAATTCCATTGACCACTCTATTGGAAATTTTATAGATTGACCGGGCATTTTTCAAAATGCCCGATTTTTCACATTGCCCGTAATATATCTACGACGAGAGATCAGCAAGAAATTATATTCCTGTCCTTAAAAAAAACGAAGCATAAGTATTAAGCAACTCATTAATTCGTTTGTTTTTCCAAAAGAATCAATTATGAAATAGCCATGACGTATCATGTGAGATGATTTAATCTTACCGCTCATAACAAATACATAGGGCATTTTTGTGTTAGTAAGGTCAGTCACGCCGTGAGTTCCCTACCATTAAAGTAAGAATAGTTCCATAGTTGGAAGAATTGATTAGCTACCCTCCGATTTTGGGGTATTTCCCTGTTCCCTTATTTATCTTAGTGAAAGCCACTTTGCCTAATGTCATCATATCGAAAAAGATGATAAACATATTTGATGATGATTCATGCTGCAATAATATGTAATTCTGATTCTCAACCATGTTACTCCTATTTGAAAAGATAAAATATATAATTCATTGCAACAAATTGCAAATTGTGCTTGGGAGAAGTTTTTTCTTCAATTCAATGATTGTAGGTGCATCCCCAGGTGATTCCTAGAGAAAGAAATATACTTTATGAACATGAATTTTGGCAAAAGATTTCTAGGTTAGTTGGAGTAAATGTCATACTAGAATGTTTATTTATACTTAATCAGTGCAACTCCATCTAACCAATCAAAGAAACAATTGAAAAAAGAAAAACTCTAACTAATTTTCTTTACAACACAAAAAACGATATCTAAATTGCATTTATGGTTTTTTACTGAAGTGTGCCCCAAACAAATGGGTTAGGTTTAATTGCTACAAATAGTTGGTATGGCGCAAGAGTGCGTATATTTGAGTATGATTTTATGAAAATATGTATTCTTACTCACTTTTTAAGAAAATACCCCATTGTTCTCGTTCTTGCTGCTGTTCATGATATACATTAGGGAGAACTATATCCAGTGCACCTTCTTATTGTTTCTCATGCATACATACGTCCATTCAGACATGCAAATGTTGCTTTAATAATATAAAGCATTAAAAAACTACGTAATCTCCATTAAATCACTCCCCCCTTTTTTGGTATTGAATTGAATGTGACGAGGACTTGAAGAAATGTGACCAAACAAGACCAAATTAACCCTTTAGATATGGAAATTTTTTAAGCTTAGGGGAGTCTTTCGTGTCTTTGATTTATAGCTTTGGAGAAACACGGTGCCACAATGCCAGATATAGATTTAGGTTGGACGGACAAACGTACAATTACTTGCTATATAGAACACATAGCTACATTTAGAAGAAATGCAAATTAATTTGAAAATAATGTTGGTATAAAAAAGTTATTAATTATAATCAATGTAAATTTTATCCTAATACAAATATTAGAAGCATAATTAATTATCCATCCGAATATGAGAAAAAAAATCAATTAAGAAGTTGTTGCAAGCATCATTATAATATATTGGAGAGCCTTTAATAAGACAACAAGACATGGAAGATATAAAATGTTAATCTTTTGGGAATTGAAAGCATATTCATTGACAAAAAAAATAAAAAATAATTAATTGTTTCCTTCTATGTAGTTGATTAAAAGACGTATCATTTTTAGTTATAAACAAGTTTAATCAATGGAACCACCAGCAACAAAGAGGGATACAAAAAGATGAATATTGACTATGACATACTTCATCTTGATATTCCATGCCTATTAATTCAATTACATTTCTTTTTAAATGCATAAAATAAATCATGCATAGCCAATCACATGCAAAAGATAATAAAAAACAACGTAACATTTATAATGTAGATCACCCAACCTTTAATTAATAATTACTTAAATATATTCATCAACATTGAATTTGACATTTTGATTTTCTAGGTCTATTAATTTAATTACACGTTTGTATGCAAAAGTCAATTAAATACTTAAAAAAACTTACAACATATACAAAAATAGCTCGCAGAGCCTTTTTTAAAACAAGTAGTTAATTGTTATGCATATAAAAACTGTTAAAACTTTCGTAAGTATACTTTTCTTAAAAAGTATCAGTTAATAATCTCAAGATATCAGTACTCTTATTAATTATTTTGCCTTATTTGGAATATTAAAACGTATTAGCGATCAAGGAGCATTATAGCTCTTATAGTGATCGTTGTCTAATGTTATTGCGTTTATCAAAGTTGTCAACATATAATTTTCTTTTTGATTTACACTCACAAGGACTTAGACAATTTTCACATCTCTAATTATTATTTCAATATGTTTATATTAATCAAGGCTCATAGAAATACAAGGTTAGACCATCATGTAATTGGGCTTGCTAGAATTTTCAATCTGATGTATTGTACCGACTGCTGGGCAAGAAAGACAGATTTTGACAAAACACACAGCCACTCATCTACTATGACGTTGTGTAAGTCAAACATCAGTCGTACACGGGTTAAGGTCCCTATAACATTGTATTTCTATTAACCTGGATATTAATAACAGAGAATATTTGAGCGACGAAGTTTTTATGAATGTTACTAGAACAAGGTTAGGCAACAAGAAAATGACTGAGCAAACACAGCAGATTTATTAAATAAATCTCACTCATTCTATTTCTGGTGACGTCATTGGGACGAGTCTTGGTTATCAATACTACATAAATTTAAAAGTAACGATTTGTGGTTACTCGATACTTCTTAAGTGATATTTTATTAAATATAATCCCAAAAGTAAGCTTTTTAATTTCATAAATTAGTTAAATAAAACCAAAGGAGTCTGTGCAGTGGCTATTTGTAAAAAACCCTAAAGGCGTTTCATACACCGATTCCCGAAAGACCTTTCAAGAGGGAAGACTTTGATCTTGGCTTGTCGAAGAAAAGACAAATTCAATATTGATAAAGCCAAAATGTGTGATCATCATTTTAATCCTTTGTGTTTGATAATATATGAAATTTAAAAACTTACCTTTGCCATTATATTTAGTAAAATATCGCTTATAAAATATCGAGTAATCAGATCTATGATAATATTAATATCATTTATTTAAATCTTTACTTTTTAAATTTATGTAGTGTTAATAAATAATAACCAAGATTCGTCCCATTGACATCACGTGAAATAGAAAGAGAGAGAGATTTATTTAATAAATCTGCTGTGCTTGCTCAGCCATTTTCTTGTTGCCTAACCTTGTCCTAGTAACATTGATTTTTATTGAGGAGACTGCTATTGACTCGGGGAGGACGTCAGCTGTTTTTGAGTAGTTTAAACTCTTCCGCCATAGTGTTTCTAAGTGCCAAGGACCCCTTCCAATATGTTATGGTGCATTCCTCTCCACGGGTACCATATACTTCTAGGCAAGGACTTTGAACTTTCTTGTAGAATGTTTTGATAGTAGATTGATCAGATAGACTCTGTAATGGTGACCACATAGTCACACAACCTGACAATTTAATTGTAAAAAAATATAGTTCCAGTTCCACTGGTCACGGGCTTGATCCAAACAAGTTAGAGTTCCTCTCTTAGACTTATGTAATAATATTCTTTGTGAAATTGGAAATTATTCAATTGGGTTTATCTAAATACATAAGTGAAAATCCTTCATATATTAGTTAAATGCATCATTTTTTATTTTAGTCTGACGATGGTTTTTGTATTATTATTTGTAGCGATGGTTCCCATGTAGAGCAAGGAGGGAAAAACAGGTTATGTATATATATATATAGCCAAAAGATTTATAGATTCGATAACATATATATTTTAACTAATAGGAGTAATGGTTAATGTTACATCAAAAAATTCAATTATCTAGATATTATTATTTTTATTTATTTTTGTACATCTCAATGACTTGCAATAGATCAAAATCCCTATTTATTTGACATTTTTTATATACATAAAATATATTTTGTTTTAGATAATACTCAAATATATATGTATATAAAAAGATTTTTAGGGAAAAATATTACATGAGTTTCAAAATCGTGTTTTATCAAAGTGATGTGTGGACTGAGGACAACCAAATATGTAAAGAGTTGATGAAAAAGAAAAAAAAGAAAACAATGATAACAACAGAAAATGCCATCATAATCAGAGTGCTTTTTGACAGCTGTTACGCATGACACAAGTCACTCAAAAAGGGTTTACAGCATGTGCCAAAGTCGTATCATTTTATCACAATTCATTAAGTATTTTATGGAAAATTGAGACGAATGAATCCATGGGACATAAAACTTGTGTACTAAAAATATTAGATTGTTCACAAAACGATCGAGGGTGGCACTGTCTTGTGGTAAAACAATACAACTCCCTGAATGATGACACTATTTAATATATTTATTACTAGCAGCAGTACTCAGTAATGCTTGGAGAAATTAGGTGCTAGCCAAAATGTACATTTTGATTAAATAGTATAGAAGATAACTTTCTTAGAATTCCTCATTGTTAATCTCCGTTTTTCATGAGGACACTCACATTTAGTTACTCAATACTCATATCAATTCATATGACCTGTTCCCTCCTCAAGAATGAAAGAATAAGAGTTCACGCTAAAAATGTATTATGTTGAGATGATGGATTTGTAATTTAGTCTATAGAGTGCTCACTACCAAAAACAAACAAACCTGTGTTCCCTGTATGCTATATAGAAAGTGCCTGCGAGAGTTAGTTCATTTTTACATATCTGCATTTATATTTTCTTCAAATCTTAACATATATTCAGAATTCAATTCATATGAAATACAACTGTATTGTTTTTTCTTAGATCAAATATATGTATATGATATACATCAATGAGCGCTTTATACAGTGCAGCCTATACAGATTCAAACAATGTAACTTGGTTAAATCCCCAGTAGTAAGCTATTTAGTTAATCTAAACAGCTTTTGCAACCATAAAAAAAGGTCATTTTTCACATGCGGATAATAGGTTTTACAAACAGAGGGCAGTACATTGTTATTTCTTATATCAAAATATATTTACGATATACATCAGGAAGCACTGTATACAATTCACCCTTTCACTGTTTTTCATACGTACAGACAGAAGGCACGATAGACATGCCAATTATGCTTTCTTAAAACGATTTCTAAATTCAAAAATATATTTGCGTCACAGAAAGGAATTTCCTTTTAAATTTATTTATGCTGCGTCCCAAACTACATACTGCCATACCAGCTTGTGGAGAGTTTTTTTTTTTTTTTGCTCATACTCCATGGATTAATAATTCCTTGAACACTCCAAAATTTACATTTTCATTATTTTAAAATATTAGGTTATGTAAAAAGTTTGAACGGTGTTCGCTAAATGTTTTTACTGAGCTAGATCTCACGATTAATACATTGCATAAAAAAAAGTTAAAAGTATACTTAAAGGGTAGGTGTACACTTAAACAAAGACAATTTACAGTTTTATGTTGAGTGACGCCAGTTGTATTTTATGCATTCCAAAATGGAAGCTAAAAAAGAGAAAATTTGATACATTCTTCAGTATCACTACGATCAAGGTGAAAAGGCGGAGTAGGCAGCAAAAAAGAATTATGCTGTTTATGAACCCAATACAGTGTCGAATGCAAAAGCAAAACGGTGGTTCCAATGATTCCGTTCTGGTAATATTGACGTTGAAAATATTGATAAAATAATGGAAGTCTTCGAGTTGGACCGGCAAGCGAGCACTTATTCTATTGCCCAGGAACTGAAGATTGGGGAAACCCGTTTGGAGCCATTTTAATTTTATTGACAAAATAAACTAACAAGACGCTCAGAACTTCTTACTTCACCTATTATGTACGTTAAAATCCCGGAAATTGACCCTAATTCGATACGGATACATCATTGTCTTTATTTTATCTCCAGGGCTCTAAAGTTACACGCAATTGGAGTGAGCTTCAAGCATTTCCAATTAATCAAAAGCTATCACAACACAAATTGTACTTTCTTTACAAAAATCAAGTGAGTAAGAAAGTTTTGTTCCCGCATGAAGGTAAATTTTTCCCTATATTTTGCATGTAACTCCAAAAATGTCGAGTATGAGTATGACAGTGGTTCTCAATACTGTACGTACAATGTATCGTCATGGGCTCCTCTAAAGACAACATAAATCTATATTAATAATCAAAGCCCAAGTATTGACTGTTTGCTTATTATATAAGAACTGCCAGACTGAGAATTGATCTACGAAATAACAATGTAGCAACGAGTGTGTATAGGTTAAGTTCAGCACGTCATATTAAAAAAAAAAAAATGAGGAATACACATCAATATTTAGAGTTGTAGAAAATATTACCTTAAACGTGTGCCAGAATTTTTGTAGTTGCAACCTGAACAGGGTTTTTTATTTTCCAAAACTGTTATCATTATTCCTGAAGAGAGATATCATCTAAGTATAAATTAATCAGCAGTGTGTGTCCTCATGAAAGACGAATACCAACACTGAGGATTTCTAGCGGAATTAGAATCAGGGAGCACCTACCTCTTCTGAAACTTGTAGGCATACATATTGAAATCAAATTTGACCAGCCTCCGCAGGGGGTTTCTACATATCTTCTCCCTAATACCCTTGATGAGTCTCCCTCTAACACTTAAAGATCCTCGTGACCTTAGATTTCTGTTTCAACAGCCTTCTCCTGATCTTGTCAATTGAGAGACCCTGATTTGACAGATGGACCATCTTCTCTTTGTTCGAATTTGTTTGCCATTTCGCGATTAAGTGTTGTTGGGATAATAAATTGTCGCTATACAAAGAGTAGACTCAAAAATTCGAATCCTCTTCGAGGTCTTCTAGTCTCAGTTCTAAAAGTCTGATTGGCGCCATCCGAAAGAACTGACAAAAAACTACAATTTGATGTTGTTTGATTTCTTGGCTGAATCAAGAGCTCAGGTCAAAGGAACCTTCAGGACCAAACATCCAGCTCAGGTCATGGTTCTCGGCGTCGTGGTGTCCGACGGCAGTAAGATGTCTCCCTACTTCTTCAAGGACAACACGAAAGTCAACACGGACGTCTAATACAAGGTCCTCGGGTACCATGTCTTGCCATGGTTGAAGAGCACGTTCCCCAGGGATAACTATTTGTTTACCAAGACGGAACTCTGGCACACACGTCCGAGAAGGTGCATCATTTCTGCAGGTAGAAAATGGGAGCTTTCTGTCCTTCATATTCACCCGACGTGAACCCTCTTGGACTGATCTGTTTGGTGTGTCTTGGAGGGCAAAAAAACACAATACTTCTCACCCGAATGTCGATGCCGAGAAGGCCTTGATCACGGAGGAGTGGAACAACAGATCCTTGGACTTCAACAATGCCAGCTGGGCTTCTGTTCATCCCCTTATATAAGCCCTAAGTCAGAATAGAGGGGGACATATTGAATAAAAAGTGTAGAAAATTGTTGAATTACTAACTTTTGCCTCAAAAGTTTGCCGTAAAAATGTTACAAAATAAAAATATGTAGAAGTGAAAACGACTTTTAAAATTTCTTATTTTTGAGTCCTTAACCTGTATCCATATGAATCTATACGAAAACAACTGATATAAACAAAAATAAGCTGTCTCATTCAAAGGAGCTGATATGAACTAAAAACAAGCTGTTCCATTTCAAATGAATAACCGTAAGTTCATATGAAATTGACGATTAATATCGGGGTAATTTCTGGATATGTTCTTGTAAGATAAAGAGTGGGATTTGTGTGTTTATTTCTACATTGCAGCTACTTTAATGAAACGTCATGACAGCTGAGCTGTTCTCCTCCAAAAAATTATGTATATTGTCAGGGTTACCATTTGGATTTTAAGTTTATTTTTAAACATATTGATGGGTCATATTTTCTACAGGTATTCCTAGATATATTATTAAAGAAAAGTTTGTCTGTTTGTCGACGCCTAAAAACTCTGAGAAATGCTGGCTACTCCCACTAATAGTAAATTACACATTTGGTTGTGCACAAGTTTAATTTTTATTATTATTTTTTGAATAGCAGACTTAGGCGGTTGAATGTGGGGTTCTACTGTGATAATATCAAACATTAGTAACTTAATCAAATGCGAATTACGAGCTATTGAGAGGGGATAAGATTCTTTAAATGTTAATGATTCTTTAATGTGAATTAAGAAAGTAAAGTGCAAATTCCTCAAATTATATTATTTAAATGGAGCTTGAAAATGAGTCAAGTTAATGAGAATTTTTCTGAGATAAATTTGATTTTGATATTTTTGATTATGAAAAAAGTGCAATGAATCCCATACCTTCAAAGAGGCGAACAAGTTCAACAAAAGTCTCAAAAGGTATCTATCACCTGTCCAATTAAACCGTTAAATATAGAAGGTTAAATAAAAAAATAATAAAAAAATGTCGTTCCTCTTTTTTTTTGAGTTATTATATCATTATTCTTTTGTATTTAATTATTGTTATTTTTTACTTTTTGCGGTTTTTTATTGGCTTTTTGCTAATTCTTTCTTCCATCCAAAAAGAGAATTACAAAATGCATTTCAATTTTGGGGGCTTTTTTAATGTAGTGGTCCCTGTCAAATGATACAAGTGACTAGTCTCCACCAAAAAATTAATAAATATTATGGATATGAGCAAAGTCGAACGTACTTTTAATTTTACAGTGTGCTTTAAAGTTACAGCATATTGATTCTTGTGGGATGTGATAATAAATTGAGATGTGAATCTTAATCATTTACTCGTGTGTAAATTTTTTTGTAGTTGGTTATGGAAGTAGTTTAATAGAGTTGTAACCTCAAAGCCATATCATACTAGACAACCTATAAGCGAGGGCCCTCTACGAAGAACTATTACAATACTATAATATATGTTCATAAGGACATTTGCAGAGGGGTCCGCAGAGTGGCTGTAGTCACTCCCAAATTAAGGAAGTTTTGGCTAAGAGATACGGTTTGCCTCCCTGGGAGAGCTCAAGGCTATACCGACAATTGCTGATGATAAGTGCACCGTGGATTGGAAAAAACGTTGGCATAAGCGGAAGGATTATATTGAAGGAAACAACAATTTATAATGATAAATATTAAAATATTTTTTCGTAAAAAAACAAAGTCACTTTACTTTTTGAACATAACTAGTATATTTGGATATTTAAATATAATAACTACCTTTTTCCCCGTAAAAATAAATAACAAATGTCCTTTTGAACTGATGTTATGTTATTGCTATGTTCCGTATATCTGTATCATATTTAGTTTCCGTATCGATACGGAGGTGCACTTTTGATACAGAACTGCCCGGCTCTGTCTATTTCTCTCTCTTTCGAATTCGATGAGGATATATGTTAACAAAATATATATTCTCTGTTTTTTCATAACCTGGATGACCTGTTTTATATCCCAGGGCAATAAAGCGGTCTGACATTTTAACAAAATAATAATGTCCAGACTTTAATAGATTTTAAAAGTGAAATTGCTGTTAAAAGTACATATTGACTTATCTATTCATAGTACAATCAAGGGGGTAACTACATATGTTAAAGGATTCCATTTCATCGAGCATTTTCTACTGATTTCAGAGATTTCAATATTTTCTATATTTATTTAATAATAAAAGAGTTATTTAAATTTTTCGGTCTGTCTGTTTATTTATTTATAGATAAGAAAACGGGAACGTTTTGGCGACTCATGTAAAGCAGTGGTTCCCCAAGTGGGAGTTGCGAGACACAGATCCGGGGTCGCATCCCGAAAAACAAATACAATTACAAATTTATTTTATAAAAAAAGAAAAATAATTATGCATATGAATTGATATTTGAATAAACCATGCAATTGTAGCCGAGCGTTTAGTTGTTGTATTGAAGAAGGCCGTAGCCTAAATGAGACATAGCGGCAGTTTTTAGTACAGCATATCCCTCCGGTAAAACTCTTCTTGAAATTAAGTGTCACTAAATAAAAGCAAGTTTTTCCCCTTTTTTCCTACAGAAAAACAGACAAAAAACATTTCCATTTTTTATCTTACGACACAAGTTAGCAACAGTTCTATTTTCAGCAGCACCAGTCAAATTGTAGCTTATTGTAGCTTAACTGTTATGAAGAAGGCAATCACTGATCAGCTTCTTCACGTGAACGACCTGTTTATGCAGGCGCTATCTGAGAGAACAGATACGTTGCGCGCACGCATAGTGTATGTGAGTGGTTGTGTGCAATATTAAAAACCACATCCAGTGTCGTTGGGAGTCACCGGTCTCTGGCACCGTTATTTTGGGGGTCGTAGGTTGAAAAGTTTGGGAACCACTTATGTAAATATTTCTTTTGTTCCTATCATTCAAGAGAATGATAACCCATGACTAGTTATGAAAATAGTTTGTATTTTGAACATGGTAAAAAAACCGAATATTAACATGGTAACCCTGACAATTTGAAGAATGTTTTGGAGGAGAGCAGCTTAGTTGTCATGGCGTTTCATTAGATCAGCTATAATCAGCTGTGATAACAAGGAAATAAATAAGTACATTATCAAGAATTACTCCGATGTCGATCCTTAATTCTACTCGGAGTCCAACAAGGACACACAATCATAACTCGGCAATAAATCCTAAAAGGTTACTCTCACATAAATTCACATCTCAGGAGTTAAATAATAGTGACAACAGCTGAGGAAAAGATAATTTATTCTTCAGACTACCAATTCCAAAAATATCGTAACAACTAAAAAATACAGGCGATTTATAATTCTTATATCATGGGATCCATATTGAAGTCAATCACTCAAGCACTTCCAGCTTCAACCAGAGCCTCCAACCTGGCTCTGAACATTTGGACAGGCCTTGCTGAGGAGCACCTTCTCCACGTCGTCCACTGCTTCGAGAATGGAAGTTCGCAAGGAAGTTCGCAAGGAGTCAACAGTGTTATGTGCAAGTTTATTGGACTTTATCTCCAAGACTCCCCATACTTAGTAGCCCAAGGGGTTCAGATCTGGTGAGCTAGGAGGACACATTTCCTTTGCCTAAAACAGAAAGGTTTTTGTTTTTTTGTTTTTCCGGAATAAATCCGGTTCCAATTAAACGATTTGGAAAAACTGACCTAGTTTAAAATTCTAGCGTCATATCGGATCAGTTAACATCAATATCTATGTAGTTATTTGCGTCCTTTGTACTTGCCCTGCTCGGAGACACACAATAATAGCCACATGGCTTTTGTATTCAGAGGGCACCTCAAATATATTGTATTTTTTATACAGTTTTTGTCGGCTAAATCTGATGAGAACACGTCTAAAAACATAGATAAAAAGGTTGCCAAGATATTGAAGTCTAAATTTGTTCTGGATTTAAAATCCAGTTTCATATAAAGACATTCTTTTTGAGCTCAATGAGAGTTTTATTATTGACCTTTAATATGATTTAATAGCTGATAAGAGTCATAATATGACAGAAACGCAATCGGTCGTAAAATCTATATTTTAGCGAATATGTATGTATTTTGTAATATAATAATTCGCAGTTTTTAATGAGTAGATGCATATGTCTACTCTTTGTTCTATATTTAATCCGCAAAAAAAGTTTTCCGATGACTACATCAATTTTATGTAAGAGCTATTAAGAATCAAGGTAAACTTTATATTAAAACCATAACCATCCCGCTGGTTTGATTTTACAACTAGATCATTGGTTATAAGGAGGCTTGTAAGCTTTCTGCTGTTTCTGCGTTCCGTTCAGCGTTCTGTTTTTGTTATTTTCGTTTAGCATTCGCACATTATCTCCGTTCCAATTATAAGGTAGTACCATATTCACTGTACGAGAGGGACTTCCACTTTGATAGAGTCACGGAGGCCTCATTTGACAATATGGTTTCAAGGTTTTTTACACAATACTTCGGTGAATATGAGCGTTCAAATGAGCTTCCACTGACAAAAATCAGTCAATTCATTGTCGAGTTTGAAGTTAAAAGGCAAAGTATAGCCGATTTGATTCTCGCACAGCACAGTAACAAGATAAGAAAAACTGGTTTGTGGACTGATCGAGAAACTCCAAGAAGTACTGCTACCTTGCCTTTGCGGTTAATGAGATTCCACCGGTAAACAAGACTCAGTTCCCAGCCTCCACCATGATACTGGGAATCTTGGCATCAAATAGGAAGAGAGCGCCCCCGTATTGGTTCTTGAAAAGCCTGAAAATGGCGTCCGAGAAGTACCAGGACGTCTTCAAGGAGGTGGTTTTATCCTGGGCGAACTCCAACTTCTCAAAGAAACTATGTGTTCCAGCAGGAGTCCACCCCGGGGAACAACCCCAATACCAGGTAGCATTGGTTCAAGGAGATTTTTTCCAATTTCTGGAAACACGATTTGTGGCCTCCCAACTCGCCTGACATGAATCCACTCGAATATATGTCTAAGGTAGGGCCTGTTCCGTCCCAGTGTCGACCTACTAGAGACCTCCGCCTTGAGGCAGTGGGTGGTTATGTCTGAGGGCCACGTTGTCAAGATATGAGCAGCCATCGAGCACGGGCTCGAAGCCATGGATGTAGCAGAGGGCCATGTTCGATAAGATTCTTCAAAAATAGCCTCTTTAGCCCCCTCCCCTCTGCCACTGCCACGTGTTCGTCTTTGGTTTAGAAGACCTTTAAATCATGTTTAAAAAAAGGAAAAAATATAAATATGAATTTTGGGTAAGTATAGAGGAATTGAAGGCTAAAATCTAATTTTTAGCGTTCAATTTTGCGTTCTGCACACAAGCTTGGTTATAAGCCTAAATTCCTCTTCTATTTCCTTTACCTCACAGCTGCATCGTGAGTATGCAAATTGAAAACTCATCATATTTTATACATATGATCTGAAAGTGTTCAATGGGTTTAAATTTGGATAATTCAGACATTTCCATTAGAAATGACTAATAAAGTTGACATCCATATCAGGACGACGTTCCCACAAATAGCTCCAATTTAAGACAACCAAGAAGAACATTAATGAGTATGAGAATTGATGATATCTGAGGATTATTTGACCACTTTTGTTTGTATATCTAGCTCTTGTTCCCATCAAAAACTAAAATATGCTTTTACAATGTAGACGTATATTGAAAAATGAGCATTTATAAGCACTGATGGGTATAATGTCATTATAAAATCTTGATTTAAAATCCTTAATCTATTTATATATAGAACTTTTTAATGACGTCACAAATTGCATTATAATTAAAGGGGAAGGCATCTCATAGTGGAGATTTTGATTAAATAAAATGGACATATTTCCAAGAAATAAACTTCATCAAATGACGTAAAAAAAAAAATAGACTCAACACATATATTGACTACTACTTTATGACAGTAATAAATATGAATTAAACCAAAGTAATAGTATAGAAAAAGCCAATGAAATGGATAGATTTGCCAAGAGCGTTGATATTGTCAATTAGATTATCCGCTCCTCTCTTGGCATTTGGCATATGCAACGCTCGCTAACCCTTTGCTAGTATATCTGTATATATAAAAGAGAGACTGTGTGTAGATATCCTTTATACGTTCCCACACCATTGAACCTAGGAAGCTGATATTTTTTACTTATTGCCAAAACTCATAAACTATTTTTTTCGGCTCAATGAGACTATATAGGGGGTTCAGTTATTGATCAATAAGTGATTGGCGTTTCAAAAAACAATTAAATGAATAACTACGTTGTCTAAATTTGTTCAAAATCAAAAAAGTTATGGGCTAAAAAAAGAAATCGGTGAAAATTGCAATTTAGTTTATTTCAGGTGCAAAAAAATGAACTTCCAATGGAATATGGGATTAGTAAATGGAATAAAGTTGGTAGAAATTTGTCTGGAGGTTTGTTTCCATATAAATTTGCCAATAAAAATTGATGTTTGACTGAAATATATGTCATTTTCTAAATAACTTTCAATTTTTTTTCATTTTTTGCCTCTTTTTTTTTTTTACAAATTTATTCATTAAACGTCAATTTTTAGTTTTTTCAGAAGAAACGCCAGAAGACGATAATATTTTTTGCACACAAAAAATGCCAATGCATCATATTCATTGTAGTATTGATCATTTTCAGAACATTTTATTATATAATTTTTACATAATTACATTTTATATAACTTGACCATTTTCAATCTGATTTCTCTCTCCCTCCTTGGCCCGAGCAACGCCGGGTAACCCTTCACTAGTATTTATATATATATATTTATTATATAAAATTAAAGGGACTTGAGCTCTCCAAAAAAAGGGCCTAAAAAACCAAGTCTTGACTTAAAACTCCATTTTCCGTTATTATTAAGAAAACTATTAGATGTCAAATTAGAACTAATAAATATCAAATTTTTATTATTATTTTGCTTAGTTTTATTAAATATCTGGTCCTAATATCCATTAAAAATATCTTGTTAAATTATTAAACAATTTTATTTCCAGATTTTAAATAAAAATCAGCTATTGAAATAGAAAAAATAAGATATTCTACTTTACTTGTCTCTAATCGATCCAAAAAATATTGCAAGTTTAGTATATTTTAGTAAATACTATTTTGATTTGACTCATATATCAGTGATTATAATTTGCATCAAGTTGTACTGAATTCAGTTTTTTAGTCGTTTTTTATTTTTATTGTTATTAACGTAGAAAAAATTTCAACTTTGAGCCTCCAAGATAGCATCTCCTTCAATACAGATGCAATGTATTACGTCAGTGAAAATGATCCACTAGGGAAATATCTGATCCTTACAAATTGTAAATGTTAATTTACTGCCTAAACAACATAAATAAAAATGTTTAATGATGATAACATATTTTAATTTAAATAATAAAACTCGATGTAAGATATATATATTTTTGATCTAGACAATAAAGGTTATAGTCCATTTATTTGTCTGTCCCAATTTGAGTACCAAATATGAGGCAGTAGGTCTCTCTTTTACATCGTCTTCATTGGTTTTCCAATATGGCTTGGTTTATAGAATTTTTTTAATTCTAAAAAAAAAATGACTCATTTTAGAAAAAGGAAACATGCCTCTTTTATTCCAAGTAGCTAGAGTTCCATAATTGGTCATTAAAGTTGTAAAAAATATGTCCTAAAATGAGTGCAATTCTTTTTGTAATATATATTCTTGAAGAAAAAACATCAAAGTATAAAGTACGTATGCTCAAGAATTATGAAGAGTGACATTAATGATTTATAGAGGAGTTATAAGTTAAGTCCATGTTGGACTCAGACTTAAGATCGACATCCGAGTAATTCCTTTCAATGTATTTACTAGACCCAGAGTATTATTTATGAAAACGTCATGACAGGGGTGTTTGCAGGGGGTTGGCTGTAGCCTCTTCCAAATATAGGGATTTTCTCTTATTACTAGAATATTTAATATGTGTTTGGTTTTTTCGAAAAATTAAAATTTAATTTATTTTATCAATTTTTTTTTTTCAAAATTAAAATATTTGAAATTTAATTTAGTTTTCAAAATCTTTTTACCAAAATATTTAATTTTTCACCTTTTTTTTCTAAAAAATTTAATTTTCTGTGAATAACTATGGATTTTTGAAATTTTTCTCCAAAAAAATTAATTTTTGGAATTTTTTACAAAAAATTATAAATTTTGGATTTTTTTCAAAAATATTCCAAAAACCAAGTCTCCCTCCAAATATATATATATATAATCCTGTGGACTTTTTTACACAATGACAGGTCATATATTTTTAAAACTCCATTGATGATAATATCGTTGCCATATTGTACCTCGTAAACTTTTCTCCGAAAACTTAATATCACTTGGTAGTTGCCCGATTCTTGTCAACTATGGAATTACTATTTAATGGTATTGGATCAATCCAAGGACTAATGGTCTATTCAGTCTTTTCTTCTTTCTTTTTTTTCCTTTTTTCTCTTTTTTTTATCGATCCGATCTTTTTTACCATTCAACGGTACAGAGGATCGATACCTTGGTACTTCAGTCTTAGCTATATTCATAGCTATTTTTCACTCATAACTAGGATTGAATAATATAAAAAATAAAATAATTATAAATGATAGCCAGTATGTAATATAAAATAATATGTTCTAACCACACACCTCCTTTTTTTAAACTTCAGCTATCTTGTCTCTTGAAAGTGTTTATGTTGAACAGTTGAAAGAACATGGTAAGTACATACGTCATTGATAAATAAATTTACAATAAGATTCATTAGTTTGGAACATAACTACATCAAGTTCTAACACGTCTAGCAATTCTAAATTTTTTCTCAACTGTGGGATTATTACATTGACATCTGACAGCGAAATATATTGTATATTTTTGTACGTTTGTGAATAATTAATAGCGGTGGTAAAAAAAAGATGAAGGAACAGGGTACTAGAAAAAAAAAAAACCTCTTGTGAAATATCGCAAATTAAATTCATATTAATTTGCTCATAAATGCAGAGAAATAATAATAATTACTAATTAATTATTAAACGAACTGCTTCTTCCAATTAAAATAAAAATAATCATAAAACGACACAGAGAAAATACCAAAACTCAAGAAATATGTTGTCCTCATTAAAACAAAACAAAAAATGCCCGCTTCATTTTATGTCATTTATCCAAAAATAATAAGAAAAATAATAAATAGATAAGAACGAACGAAAAAAAGAAGAAAAAAACGAAAACTTAACTACTTAGAGACGACACAATTAAGGTGAGGAGGGCTCAGTAGTTTATCATGATGAAAAAATAAAATGTACGTATATTCCGCCAGTTAGTTGCACGACGAGTCTAAAAGAACACGGATATGTAATTGTTTAACCCAAGGATCTCTTAGTATTCGTAGTTAGTTAGTTCATTTCCTATCTAGTTTTTTTCTAATTAGTGTGAACATGACATCTTGTGAAAAAATTGAGATAAGTAAGCTCAATTTGGACAAAAAAACCCTCAATAATAATAACAACTATATCGAAGAGCGAAGTAAAAATGTGAATATATACCGAGAGACGGCCAAAAACTCTATCCAAATCCATCATAACCCTAACGTTCCCAGCAATACTGCTGCACTTAATAACAATGGAAGTGAGAACTCAATCAATTCCAGAGACATCGAACGATGTAGTGATCCCATAATCATGCCACGATTTCTCAAAAGCCGAAAAAAGATCATCATTTTCCTTGGAGGATTAGGCCTCCTTTGCTTCCTCTTTGGTCTCTGTCTTCCTTTCCTCTTTCAAATGTACTCCTCGTCTTCCTCACAAGGCCTGCTTCCATCCTCACAACCAACAGAAAATGAGCCTAATTTTGGGCCTTTACGATTTCGTAGTTTAGGACAGAGTTGGAAGAGAAGCCCGCGAAAGCTTGGACCAGAGGCAGAGTCGCTACTCCGGGATTTATACATCAGTGTTAAAACAACAAAAAGATATCATTTCCCTCGGTTGATCCTTCTACTCGAAACATGGGTCCCTCTTGTCAAGGAGCAGGTAAGAACAGATCATTAAAACTATGACATTATGTAGTTGCAGAATTTAAAAAAATACATACTGTTGCCACCTATGTATAAAATAGCGGCCGGAAGTTAACTGGGAAAAGATAGAGGCAAAGTCAACATTTGCACTCCTGATTGAATTACTGATATGAAATACGATTGTATTGTTTCATGCCTCTTCTCAAAGCATGACGTAAGGAAAATTTATACAGCTGCCTTTTTAAACAAAAAATATATTTAACTACAAAGCGGCAAAAAAACAGTGAAGCTGCAATTAAAAAATGTTGTAATTTGTTTCTTAAATTTAAGCACATTTAAGAAACAAAATATATTGTCTATTGTCCACTTCAGTCCAAGCTAACCAGTTAAAGTCCTGAGAATTCTTTTAACTTCATTTCAAGACCACAGTTATTCATTTGATGCTTCAGTCTTTTGATGTACAAATAAGTCTTCACAAATCAAAAGTAATGAAGGCACAATTAACCCTTAATTATTTATAAACATTTCTACTTATTCACACCTTGAATTGAGTCTGTTCTCTATAAAACCTACTTTGAAGAATACTATAAAAATATATCCAAGACAAAAATGTAGATAATGATTGTTATTTTTATTTAAATATACTCAATTCTTAACTTTTAAGTACGAGACAAGTTCTGAGTCGTTGGAATATGACCTACACAGTGGTCCATTAAAATCTGAATACTTTAAATATTAAAGTTCAACCACATATAATTTATTAATTAACAATAGAATTTCAACAAAATTAATACTATGAATATATGTGCTCTCTTAACCACCAATATAGCCACCCTTAGCGGAAATGATTTGTTTTCAGGTGGTGGTGGAAGGCCTGACACCCACTGCAGATGTAATCCTCTGTTATGGCGCCCCTGTACTGACTGACTGTGGCTTAGAAGGCCTCTGTGTTTGAATGACGGACACTGAAGACCTTCCCATAGACTTGCACCCTAATGTGTAGTCGAGGGGCTTGGCATTATGGCTGTAGGGGGCCAAAAGTGTCAAAAAAGATTTCAAAAGAACTCAAAAGAGTATTGCAAGGGAGAAGATGGGTTCCTTTTATTGGAGGTGTGGCCTTTCTATCCTCACAAGGCCTTTCCATTCACTTTTTCGATAGTTTTCTGGAAGTCTGGTGGGAAATCCCGAGATCTCTTGTATGGGCCCTCATGGGCTGAGAGTATTGGCCTGGGATATTTTCTTTAACTCCTCTAGATCCAGTTTGTCTTTCTTTACAGAGCCCTTCTTCCTTTCCAACGTTTGGGAATTGCTGACGGCGTAGACAGTGGACGGGAATCCGCAAAAGGAAATGCATGGATCGCGTTCAAGGGGCATTCCCTTGACTTATACCTAAGCTAGAGAGCTCTAATTGGTTTTGTTATGTAACTAGTTGACTATGCTTTAATATGTCTAAATATGAATTAATTTCAATCCCTCAGCCTTGATTAATTATTGAACTAGTAAGTGAACAGATTTCAATGAACCATCCTATAGAGTTTTAGTCTAGATTTGATCAATATAAATGTATTTTAACAACTACAAAAATATATTATATAGATAGTGTTTTAATAGATAGATTCAAATTGCACCATAATTTAAAAACGATGGCATGTTGGGGGCTCGAATTGCTATATCAAATGGTTTTACAAATGAAAAGTAGACTATACACCTGTATTGAATACAACTTGATGTCAATAATAAACAGGGATATGTGAATTAAACAATAGTATTAAATTAACAGCATTAAAAAAGCCAATGCAATGGACAAAATTTGTATATTTAATTTTGTTTTGTATGGATTAGGTAAATATCTTATCCTTATAAATTTTAATAGTTAATTTATCGTCTACACTATACTATAAAGAATGTATAATGATGTAATTAGGCATATTAGGGTCTGATATCCAATATAATTAGATTTAAGAGATATGGATTTTTGATCTGGACAATAAAGGTTTCTGTTCTTTTATTTGTGGGTCCCTTTTTTGACATACAAATACAAAAGTTAACCTTTTACTTTAATCATAATGACAAAACATTACGTCTGATCCTTCATTTTAAGGAAACAACCAAATCAGAGGGAAAAACCGTCCCATAACCTTTGATTAATGACGTCATCATAAAGCAATCTTCATTAAATGACATCATCAATCTTCCATAGTGTTGATCGGCTTAGCTTAGACTATAATTACTAAGACCTATTGGTAGTACCCTACATTGCCTGGAGTAATTTGGCGTCGGCAATAAGACAAATTTTGCTTTAATAATATAGAATATAACTCCCTAACCAATCCTTGGTGTTACTCTCAGTTTTTTATGTCCACATTCAATACATATATCAATTCATATGTGGTCTCTTCTCGAGAATCAAAGAATAATAACAAAATTTGTAGAAAAAAATTATTATTTTGGGATGGCTGATGAGTACTTTAGTCCTTAGAGGGCTCACTAATAAAACAAACAGAATTCATTTTTACATACCAACTTATATATTTAGTTCAAATCTTAACATAGTATACTGAAAATACATATGAATGAGGATATTCATTGGAAGCCAATAACAAAAACAAACAGAAATAAAGCTTATGTTATACATACACATGCCTCCAATATTTCATTAATAAGACTATATTGTTATTTCTTAGATTAAAAATATTTTTATGATATAGACCATGCTATAAACCCGGTGACTGTTTTTCATATTTTTAGACATTTATACATACAGTCAAAATTTGACTTATAATATAAATAATGGCAAAATATTCACGCCTTTTTAAAGATTTTTAAAGTATATACTGTTTTTTAAATGGTATACCTAAATACTTTACTTTAGTGTTAGTGAAACTGATGCCTGGTAGAGGGCGCTTTAAAGAATGATAACAGGAACTAGACGGGACTGGATAGGATGGGGCCTATTTTAAGACCCATACTAAGGACTGACACAACCCCAAGTTTTACTATAGATACAAAATTATGTTTCAATAACTACAATTCAAGAGTAGCGAGGTTAAAAGTTTAAATTAAATGAAAAAGGCTATCTTCATTGACTAATTTGTCCAGCAAATCATCTTATTTCATTCCAATTTATATGACATTTGGATTAATCACTCTCTATATAGGAAGTATAAGGTTAGGCTATGACTCATGATGGTAGGAGTCAATTTTTTTTTAGACAAACAATCAAATTGACTTTACTTCATTATAATTGGTTAATTGTATTAATCAATTATATTGCACATCTGCATATTTTAAATAAAAAGGAAAGGAAGATATTATGTACTTATAGCTTCCTCAGGGGTACCACAAAATACATTTCTAGTATTCGTTGTGTTTCATTTCCCAAGGATACCATTTGTGACCTGCATTTCTATAAGTAATTATATGTACCTTTATCAATTATAATCAAAGTAAGTCAATTTAAGGGGGAAATGCCCTATAATGATGATGACTTGAACCCATCCTTAATTTTTTGAACATTTTTCCCCTGTATTTTTTTTTTTTTTTTTCTTGGATTTATTACATTTTTGTAAATAAATAAATATAAATTCTTATTATTGACTTCTAACTATTATCGCAATATTTGTCAATTTATTTTTTAAACAAAAATCCTCCTCGTTAATAGGAATTTAATTGAAGGAAATTAATGTTTCCTATTGGACTTCACATACCATTTGATTATAACTCTGTAATTATTTTATTTACATACGGTAGCACCCCGGAACTCGACGCTAATTTGTTCCGGAAAAAGGGTTAAGAAGCGATATATAGTAGAGTTCTGCATTAGTGTTCTCCATACTAAATAACTGAAATCGGACACACCCGATCTCAAACATGAAGCTTTTAGCCTAATGATCAAGATTGTGCCCGGTTCAGGTTCAGCAGGTGCAATCGGTCTCAGTCTCGGTTCTTTCATTTCAATGGTTTCGGTTCAGCTTTATAGGTCTCAGTTCTTTTTTATACAGGCACTTAAAACAAGGGGCTTCGCTTGAAAATTCAGCTCTAAGAAAGGATATTAGATACAAACAGGGTCATAGCTTCCTTACACGAAGAGTGCATAGTGTCCCAAGTTCCAGTTGGCCCCCTAAAACTAAGGTAGCTTAATACATTGGTTTTTAAAGTGGGGGCCGTGAACCGATCGCAAAAAGATGGAGGATTGCATATTTCTTTCAGTCTGCATATTCATAGTACACATGTTTCGTATAAAGGGGTCTCAGTTAAAAATGTATTAGTGAAGGGGGCCTTAGCATAGTAAAATTTGGGAAACCGTGGCTAAAGAAATATTATAGTTATCATATAACAGGGGACCGACAAACTCAGTGACAGACCTGGATCTATAATCTACCCACCCCTTTCCTCTTTTATTTATAACGTCTGGTGCCTCAACCCACTTTTCCAGATCCATAATAAGCCCTTATCAATTTGGAACTCAGATACAACTGTATCAATCTGGCGACGTACAAAATCATTGAAAAACGCTACAGTTGCAGGAAAAAACAACTCAGAAAATTGATTTATTGAATAAACTAATTTATTTTTTATAATATATATTGTATTTTCTTTATATATATATCCTATATGGGAACAAAAGCACAAGAACCGAGGCCGGTAAGCAATATATTGTTGTCCCGGTGAGTTAAGATACTCAAGAATTTTAACTCTAGTTATTATGGTAATTTTTTTGTATATAAATATATATTTACAACCATTCGTTGCAGAATACAAATGTAATCCACTATCTTCTATATTGACGGGCCACATATGTTGAGAATTTAATAGTATAGTTTAAACAAGAAACATATAATGACTAAAGTATGCTATATTAGTGTTGTGTCGGTCTAGTCTAGTATTGGATCGGTCCAACTGAACAATATTAACGCATAAGGGAGACAAATCTCATTGACTTTTCAAAGGATCGAGTTTTTCTTTTTTAAGGACTCAAAATTGGAATGAAATAAAACAGACTGAACTCCAGTTCTTGGTCCTGGATCAGGACCATGATAGCACTATGCTCTATTATTGCAGCAACCCTTTTTATGGTTGTGTGGACTTGAGGGGATTGGCCTGGGCTGTTTTCTTTGACCCCTGCCGATCAAGTTTTGCCTTTTTGATAGAGTCCTTCTTCCTCTTCAACGTTTCTGACTTTCTGACGGAGTCCTGGAGACGCCCAACTGCTTGGAGTGCGTAAATGGAAATTCGTCGAACACGTGTATTGTCATTTTCTCAACTTGTACGTAAGCTAAAGAGCTCACGGTTTACTTTGTTTTGTACCTAATTGATTATGCTTTAATATATTGAAGTATGAATTAATTTCAATCACTCCATTTTCACTAATTATTAAATTAGTAATTGTTCATATTTCAATGAACCCCTCGGTATCTTCATTACATCCCTTGATACCTATATCAAACGAATATTGTTGTAGCAAATCCATAAATTGACCGTGTTGCTATTGTCAAATACAATTAATCATTCTATCTGACAACATATGTATTATGTGAGATATGTCATTCATTGCCTTCATAAATTGGTCATTACTGTCATTTTCTGCATTGATATTGAAGAATTTACTGCTTCAATTAATCAAGCAGAACAAACTATTCTTTTATTGAGTCAACCCGTAGTCCTAACTATGTATCTAGTACCATAAATGGAGCAGAAATATTTGAAATTCTATTTGTTTTTTCTACCTTTTTGTACGAACTAACCATAAGGCTTATATGGGTAAATATATATATTTTTTAGGTTATAATATGTACGACCGTTTGTACATGGTTAGAAGATATAACTGAGAATGTATCGTTGTGATACACACATAATATGAAACCCTAATTATTGTGTGTTGTTTTTTTTTATTCGAAAATTAAATTTCCCGTATTACATTCTTTTGGAAAAAAAATTCAAAATCTACTGCTATTCTAAAAAAATTAGAATAGTTTTGAAACAAAATTCAAATATTAAATTTTCTAGCAAAAATACCAAAATACCTTAATTTGAGGAGGGGTATAGCCTCTCCTGCTGTAGAATGGAGAAATTTTAGAAAAGTCACTTCTATGGAAAAAAAATTCGAATTTCTTTTCTAAGAAAAAGGTCATTCGTTGTGGGGAAAATAACCAAAAAAATCCTGCGGATGTGCCTGGATGTTCAGAGAGATAAATGTGTCTTATTCAAGAGACTTATATTGATCCTAATATTGCCCATTTTATATAAAGTATCTCATTTTGTCATTGAGGCGGTGAATTTGGGCTATCATTATAGCTTCAACCATCTATAAATGTTGGCTAATTTAAATGTAACTTTTGGGACACACAAACGCTGAATACGAATCATTTGTCGTAGAAACTGACTAATATTTGTCCAAGAATAAATACACATTCACTTTTGAGATCAATCATTCTAGCTTGTTTTTGCGTTGACGTATATTACATGTATAGATTTAAAGGAACCCATGAATTCAATGAGTCATTGTGGAATGCAATCAATAACTTAATTTTATTGTATCCAATCTATGTAGCCATGCATTGATTATTCATGAAAAAAAAATTTCAAATCAATCAGTTGTAACTGACTTAATTGGCCTACTAAATATAATTGAATTATATAATATATTTAATCAAAAAAACAATAATTTCTCACAAATAATGTTTCAAATTTCACCTCAGGGCTATTATAATGATCGTAAACTATACAACAAAAAGATGCATTTTATGATTTTAAAACTAATTTGCTTGCATATGTACATATTTGATACATACAGGAGTAACCGGCATTGTTCGGCGTTATTTCTTCGACAATAGCAAAAAAGTATTTCGCCACCTTTGTTACTCCTATTCATCATATACTGAAATTGAATAAGTTCATTTTATAAATATATGGGAATAATTAGGCACAAGCATAATTTTTTTTTTTTTTTAAACCCGATAATTTTGACTGTTATTCCTTTAAATATGATGCACCAAGATAAAACACATATATACACATACATTCTATATTGTTTTTTGTTTTTTTTGTATCGAACATATATGTGAAGTCCATATACATAAAGTTCTTTCTCTAGGAATCACCATTGCGTGAACCTACACACATTGAGTTCTAGAGAATAATTCCTCCCAGGCGCGTTGTCCATGAGCTATGGCGATTCCATTTGTATCAAATATTTGTAATCCCTCTTAACATAATCCCTTAGGGAATAAAAAACAGTCACACGATTTATGTTATCGCCACTTTGACCCATAATCAAGATCAAAATATAATTCTGAAATTGACATGTGCTAAATTGTTATTTCTTAGATCAACCATGAAACTCTAGACCTCTTAAATAAAGACAGCATTTTTCTTTTTCCCACATGAGTGATTTTTTTTTTTTTTTAAAGTGTGTACAATATTTATTAATAAGAAATGTTTCAATCCTGTGTACTAATAATAACAGCGACCCTTGTTTCCTTCAATCTGAAAGGATGTTCGGATAAGGGAATTAGGGCATTTTATTACGTGATCAGAGTATTCAGTGAGTTGATACAATTTGACTCAATTGAGTGAAACATCTGTTCTCTTGCAAAAAAAAAAAAAAAAAAGCAAAAGAATACTGCTAATTGTCGTACAAAATTCATTAAGAAGCAACATTGATTCAACTTACTAACCATCTAGCCAGTAAAAAATAATGTATATATGTCTGAATATCTGTATTTATGAAAACAAATTACTGGATGCTCCATGATCTATATCATACACCAATACAGTATAAAGAATAAAAAAGGCGCACTATATAAAATGAATTAAATATTGCAGGCGTTTAGTTTAACTCATATTCTAAAAAAAAAAAGGGAAGTACTTTTTGCAAAATTTAAAAAAATGAATACGACTTTAGATGAGGTTTGTCAAAGAACTATAGTAGTACTCCCTGACTCATGCAATATGCAATTATATTATTATTATTATTTTGTCGAGCTGTTTTTCATTATATTATTCTTAAGGGGAGAAAGTCTAAGTATTGAGTGAGTAGCTACGTGTGAGTGTGTTCATGAGGAACGGAGAGTAACATCAAGGATTTGTTGAGGAGTTATCTTCTATAGTATTAAAGAAAAATTTATCTTTTAGCCTACCCATAATTACATTGGGCAATGCTAAGTATGTACTACTGCTAGTAACAAATAAGAGTTAAATAAAGGAACAAAATATTGTTTTTAATATGTTCTATCATTTTCTCATTTCTCAAAATGTCAAACCACTAATTTCAGCAAAGATTGGTCTTCCACAAATAACTCTTGACCTATCATGGATACTGTTGAATGTAATTATTCCTGAAGAATGACGACCAATTTCCTTGTATTTAAATATCTAAATACAAATTCAGACCTGTAACTGTATAAATTATACATATAAACGACTATATATTCATAGATGAAATTCGTGGTTACACATTATTGTTTATACCAATAATATGTTCTCTCCTCAAGAATGAGAGAAGAGTGAAAGGAACTTTAGAAAGTCAAAATAAACAAAATATATTTCGATAACAACTACATAAAGCCATTATAGTATTATTTTCATATATGTGGACATATTACTCAAGTGAAAAAAATGACTTCAAAGGAGCTATATTTACCTAAAATTACATGGTTTAAGTATCTACACCGCTCTAAGATATAAAGTACACATTTCAAAATGAGGCGTCAACAAACAGACAGAAAGACACATTTTACTTTATTAATATATGTAATGTAATCCCCTTCTTTATTTTTAATATGACGCGCACAGCTCTAGCTACACACGCTCCTTCCTACATTGTTATTTCTAAGATACTGTAGTCACGTCATTCTAAGACACACACTCAAAAATGAGGCGTCGACAAACATCCAGACAAACTTTCCTATATTAATTTATATTTATATTTTTTACAGACATGGTTCTTCACGGACACAGATGATCCAGAGATGTTTGAGCGAAGTGGTGGACATATGGTGCAAACAAACTGCTCTTCCGCGCATTCCAGAACGGCTTTAGCCTGTAAAATGGGAGTGGAGTTTGACTACTTTCTCAAATCTCAAAAAAGGTGAGAAGTCATAGTTGTGATAAGTGGCGTAGGATCCATGGTGGTCTGAATATCTATATAATATAATTTGTTGTACCCCAGGGTAACAGTCAGAGTGTATTTTTTTAAAGTATGAGAGACTTTTTCTCCTACAGCAAAAAAACTAAAGCTACATAAAACATTATAATATTATGCACATTACTGCGAAAAAAATCAATGAAACTTGTCAACCATTCTTCGAAATATTGGATAAAAACATATTTTGAGGGGTAAAAGTGTTAAAAAAACATTCTTATCAAAATCAAAGACATACTGACCAGAAAAATTGGGATACTGAAACACTCAGCGCAATGGGGGTAGTTGAAAAAAGTATGGCAATTTCCACCAATCAGTCTTAAGCTCTATATAATTAAGTACATGCAGTTTAATACTTTAAAAATGTATGGGTAAATACTACAAATAATCGATTTTGAGGTAGTATTCAAAATTAAGAGAAATACACAGGGAACAATTTCAAAATTTGCATCAATAGATTGAAGGCAAGAATGGCATTCATCTTTGAGCGCAGTGTCCAAAACGGATCCATGTTTTCCCTTGATGCATCAGGTTTCAGAAATATCTTGGATGCTAGTAATTCAGGACTGTTATTGTTCAGACTCATTTTTCACAATTGAAACTTAAACTTTATTCGAGAATCAAGGCTAAAATTGAATTTCGCCCCTTCCCCTGTAATTTTTTTTCTGGTTTTTTTAACATAATATATTTAGCAAGTACATATTATACAGTCGATGATAAATTTTATGTATCTACTCCATAGAGCAATTTAGCAACATGTGCAAATGTTTTATAATAACAGTAGTTTAAACACTAAATGTTTGAAACTTGATGCTGCACTGTGGCCATAGCCTCACTATTGTCACTATCATTGAATGCTACAATGTTTTTTAAATTATACACGTTTGAAAAAAGTTTCAATCAAATAATTAAATGTAATATATACAGGAAAGTCTCGGCAATGTATTCTGTGGTCTTTGTTGACAGACCAGAAGAGAAAAGTCTTTTCTGATGATAAGACCTTTACTTTTGACCCTGTTTTCAACAGGCAGATTGATCGAGTAGTGACATTTGGGAATGTAGGTGAGGAGCACTGATATGTTTCCACCGCCAAACACCCTTCTTCAGTTATAATATTAGGCCCGGTTGAATCCAACGGGAAGGCGATTCATCCCTTGGGGTTCCTTTTAGTATAAAGGCTGATATGAACGTCAAAATTCTGTACACCAAAGTTCTCCCATGCATTAAATCCATCGTTGGTAATTCTCGCTGCGTGTTCCAACAAGATGACTGTCCATGCCACAAAGTAAACCCAAGTGTGGCTTCAGGCCAACATGCACTTTTGGGCAAAGGACTTCTGACCACCGTAGAGCCCATACCTCAACCTCATAGACTACTTCATTTAGGTGCACGTTTAGTCCAATCCCTTCAGGAGGCGCCACAACAGCAACCGCTCCCTGAAGACCTCCATCAAAAAGGCCTGGGCCTCCATGAGCGTCGAGTGCATAAAGAGGGTCTGCTGTAGCAGGTCATCATCACTTGGAGCTGACCCTTAATTCTGAGAGTGGATACATTGACTAAAACATGTTCTTTTGGGTTTCAATTAATAGTTAATAAACTTCTTTACTAATTACCCTGGAGCCTTCCATGGACTTCAACAGTTAGTGTGTTAAAATGGGTAAATAATAATGGTTGGCCTGGAATTGTAATAAAATAGTATATGTAATAATTGTTTTCTATTAGCTAATTACATACTGAATCCCAAGATTCAATGCATTATCCAAAATAAAACCCAATAACCCAAAATGATACTGCAAACCCCAATATATGAGGGGAAACTCTAATCATTGGTAGCCCTGGTTCAAGCACGTCCCCTAAAGACTATTATTTCAATGGCAATTCTTGCACTTCCCTCGTATGTTGGGGAATTCGTATCACAAGGTATTACTGTTTAGACATCCCCATTATAAAAACACTTCCTACGCCCCTGATTATTGCTATCAAAAGTTAATTGAGAACCATTTATTTTTTTGGTAAATAATATTTATGCATCATATTTGATATGGAATGTGAATTTTAACTAACACAACTATTTCATTCCAATTACTATGAACTACTTACCTACTACGCAAATATTTTCTTAATTTGAGTCTTTTTGTTTCATTATTAGATGGTGGTGTCATTTTGATGACGATAACTACGTTCATGTACGAAGATTAGCTCAAGTCTTATCACAGTATCCGGCGGATTTCCCTCAGTATTTGGGTAAACCCTCAACTGCTAAACCTCTTGAAGTCTCTGATCCAAATAATCCGGATGTAAGTTGAAGTTTTTTGATCATTATAAGAGTAGCTGGGTATATACATATATCATTTTGGAAAAAGTCAGGGTGAGAGAATTCAAGTGACCAAAAATCGGAGCACACTCACAAATCTTATTCAAGTTAAGAATAAATAATAATTGAGTCGAATTATTGTCAGAATAATCTCCCAAATCCAGCCTTAACATTTTGAAAGTCTAAATTAAATTATTTTTCAATTTAAAAATTGGAATAAAATATCAATATACTTCATAAAATAGTCTGTTTAATTATACTCTATCGAGTTGTCCATTAAAATCTGAAAACTTTGAATTTCGAACTTCAACAAGCAGTAGTTTAGTAATTAACATACAACAAAAGGCGTACTCATGAGGTTTGTCATAAGCTCTGTAGGGGAGGGGACAAAAACGTCAAAAAAAAGTTTCACAAGGCTTTTTCCACCCATCAACTAATCTCTTGACAGTCTAGTGTGAAAAATCCTAGATCTCTTACATGGGTCCTCATGGACTTGAAGAAATGGGTCTGGGCTGTGTTCTTTAAATCCTCTGGATCCATTGTGGCCTTTTTTTACAGACCCCTTCTTCCTCTCCAACGTTTCGCACTTGCTGACGGCATAGACGGTGGTCCTGTATACGCCAACGTCTTGGAGTGCGCGAATGGAAATTAGTCGATATTGTTCAAGTGTCATTTTCTCGACTTGAACGTAAGCTAGAGAACTCAATTTTGTTATGTTTTGTCACTAACTAATTAGGCTTTAATATATCGAAATATAAATTAATTTCAATCACTCAAACATCACTAATGATTGAATTAGTATGTGGAACGATTTCAATGGAACACCCGGTATTAATCCATTCCATTAAAAATCGGACCGAACCTCAACACTAGTAGATACCCAATCCTTGAACGTGTGAACTTACATTCCACATTGATGTCGGCTAAAACTACAAAGAAGGAATAGTAGAAATTAATAATAGCTATGTATGTAGCCTTCTATAATATATATCTATATAAAAGCAAAATGTCAAATCATTCTCTCACCTGATAAAAAAGCCATCAAATAATTGATGGAAAAAATTTAGAGTTTTCTTTTTTGACTTGTCATATTAAAAAAAATAGCATTTATAATTATTGTTTTGGTCAGTACTTAGTACTTAGGGGAATGAAGGAGAGAGAGATGGAAAAAAATATTATGGAATTACACCTAATTATATCAATATAATGATGAGAAGTATTTACTAATACTATAACTATATATTTTTTTGTAGAACACATCACACTTTTGGTTTGCCACAGGAGGAGCAGGATTTTGCGTGACTCGAACAATGGTTCTAAAAATGGCTCCGTATGCATCGTAAGTACAAATAATTAATTAATTAGTTATGTGAAGCATACATACATGTACATTGTCAGGGCCGTCCAGAGGGTTATATTGGGGTAGGGGGTCTTAGAATTTCAAATTTAAATTTTTTTGGAAAAAAAAAATCAAAATCCACGCCTATTTACAAATCTATAGTTATTTATAAAAGATTGAATTTTTTAGAAAAAAAATTCGAAATCTGCAGTTATTTATAAAATGTTAACTTTGTTAGAAAAAAATTTCAAAAATTAGATTTCAAATATTACTTTTTTTGACAAAGATTTCAAAGATTGAATTTCAAATTTTACTTTTTTGGAAAAAAAATTCAAAAATTAAATCTCAAATATTACATTAAAAAATTTACAGTTATTCATGAAAAGTGTAAAATATTTTGTAAAAAAATTTCTAAAAATCCGTAGCTATTCACGAAAAATTCAAATATAAAATTTCAAATAATACATTTTTTGAAGAAGAAATTCATTTATTTACAGCTATTAACAAAAAAATTTCAAAAATTAATTTGATAATATTAAATTCATTGAAACAAATTTAAAATATTATATTTTTTGAAAAAAAAAATTGATAAATCTATAGCTATTTACAGATGATTAAATTTTGGGAAGAAAAAATTGAAAAATTAAATAAAATTTTTTGGAAAAAATTTGAAAATTTGAATTATATTTAAAATATTAAATTTATTGGTAAAAAGTAATTATTGCTTTTTTTTCGGACGCCCTGATTATTTTAGCTGTGCTCTCAAATATTGACACCAGAGCAGGGTGTTTAAAAACTTCGACACAGGGATCTCAAGTTTGGAATTCAGTTTGGTTTAAGATTTTTAATCGTGACGCCATCTGTATTTTATCATTTTTTAACCGTTCTTTCAACACGGCGTTAGATTGCATACACAAAAATATACAACATATTTTGTTGTCCATGTTTCGGATTCTTTTTTCCAAAACTATTTTCTAAACGTTGATTGGTGGAATGGAAATTAGGTGCTTTTAAGCATTCCATAGTTGGGATGAATTGGCCATGTAACTCTAGATACCTGGAATAAAGCCGACATTTTTTCCTTTTCCCAAATAGTTCATTTTTTCTTTTATTATATTTATGCTAAAAACGAGTAGTTTGTCTTTCTGTTTGTCTGAATGTAAGCAAGGTTAATAAATATAAAAGAATATCCCATAACACTTGTACGACAAATGTTCAACTTTCACCACACTTTTTAAAATAGACGTCATAGTGTTTTGAGTAATTGCATTTTCTTAAAATCGGTTTTTTTTGCCCAACAGCCGGTACGATATTTTAAATTGAAAAATCTACCAATAGTGACGTCATAGAATATGAGTGGTCCGCTTGTTTTGTCAAAATCTGCCTATCTTGCCCAGCAGTCGGTACGATACATCATATTGAAAATTCTAGCAAGCCCGAATGGTCTAACCTTGTATTTCTATTAAGCTTGAATCTAAGGATATATGACAACAATTTACCGGGTGCACTGTATTTAGTGCTCCATGATGTATATTATAAATATATTTTGATCTAAGAAATATCAATGTAGTCGTATTAATGAAATATTGCAGGCGTGTGCGTATAACAAGAGTTTGTTAAAATTAATTTTGTACTCTTAAGACTAAAGAAGTACTCATCAGTCATCCCAACATGGTATTATTTTTTTCTCAAACTCTTGTTGTTATTCTTTCACGTCAAATAAATCAATATAATTTTCATCGTATTGAGTAGTTAGTTGTGAGTGTGCAGATGAAAAATATAGACTAAAAGTGAGGATTTCTTGGGGAGTTATATTACAATAATATATCACCGTAAAATAGGCCCCCAATATGTTGTGTTTAACATTTTTTAAATGTCAAACTACGAATGTCATCAAAAATTGGATTGGAAAATACTCATTATTTACAATGGATACCGTAGAATATATTTATTTCCAAACAAATGCCAATGAAAAATGAATATTAATACAAATTATACACAAACAACTATAAGTGTATATTTTATAGACAAGATGCGGTTTTGTAAAAGTTGTAACTTGTATAAACAAATTGTACAAGTTGTAATCAGAAAATGGGATGAATATTTTGAAATGGAGGATTTATAGTTCTTGGGATAAGGAGGATAATGCAATAATGGAATAGTTCATCAATTATCAATATATTAATGGTGTAATTTTTGACTATTGTAATACAAATTATTAAAATATAAGTAGTATTCTATGGCGTATTATAAAGTTCAAATGCCCATAGTTACATTATTCATAAATACATAATAACCATGTAATTTTAATTGATCAAAATGAAATGATAGTATTAATTAATAGCTGGCAATTAGAATGACCATTGTTGCTATTAAATAATGTAATTTATGAAGAAAAATATGTAACTTGTACAATTTAATTATACAAGTTGCAACTCGTACAGACATCACAACTTGTACAGAACATATATACGAAGAAGGATCTTCGACTCAAGTGGAAAAACAAAATGACGTCAATCGACTTCCTTGAATCTAAATAGAACTCCCTGAATTGGTTTACTACCAACTGTTTCTTTTAAGAGGAAATGTACCATTTAAACATTGTAGACCTAGATATGATATTTTGAACTGTTTTGATTGATAATCCATAACATTGGGGGATTCATCTAAAAGGCTGGAGTCTCATGCAAACTGTGTGAGAATTGAAAGCCATGTAAACAAGAATAATCAAACAAAAATACCCTTAATAGACTGTTTTTCCTAAAAATTGATTACATGTATAATTGTCATTGAATCTTTTAAAAGAAAAATGATCATAAACCTTAATTAAGGTAAAGTTTGGGCATCGGAGCCTTCTGTAAAAAAAATCGAGTTTATTGAGTGTAGTTACAATTCAAAGCCATATTTCGACGTTGAAGTACTGAATAAGTAAATATTCAAGTTCATAACAATTGAATTAAAACATTGCAGCAATAAAAAGATTAATTATTTAATATATTATTTTGGCTAAAATTTCTACAAAATGTGTCTAGTCAATAACAAATCTTTCAAATACAGGATATTATTTGGAAGATAATCTTTTTTTCTAGTATTTTATATCATATCTACAATTCAAAAATAAAAAGGTCAATTTTGATTGATTAATTAATCTATATAAACCTTGGTGTAACTACGAGGGTACTAGGGTGCAGGGGCCCATGTCCCCTTAAGATGAATATCCCTTCAATTAATATATATATATATATAATAGGAATAGAGTTTTTAACACCACGAATCGAGGACTTAGTTATAGTTTCAAAACTTGGGGGGGGCATTCAAGAATGTCACTCGATAGATACTATTTATGCTGCAGAAGCATAATGTCACAGCAACGTCCCCTTACCCTTTCTTTAAAAAAAAATATTTGATGAATAAAACTTTTAAAAGCATTTAATATTTTGATTATATGTAGCTATAGATTTTTGAAAATCTTAATTGTTTATGAATAGCTGTGGATTTTTTGAAATTTAAAAAAAAATATATTTCAAAACCAAGCAAATTATCAGGGTTACCATGTCGATATTCGGAGTTTTTTTTTTTTTTACATTACAAAAAGCTTACAATTTACAACATTCTCCAAAACATTCTAAATTATTAAAGGTATTTGACCCAAAAAAAATTATTTCGCTTGTACCCTAATGGATATAACATGATGCTTTGTTTCCATGACAAGTCTCTTCGCCTTATCAGGGATTTTTATTTTCTTACATTCTCTTCTGCATAAACAACATTAGCATTGAATGACGTATTAGTATCTGGCAGTAGTTATGGAGATAAAAGGAACACATTTAATTCTTTAAAAAAACAAACAAGGTTTGCATGTCTCAAATAAATATATTTGATATATCAATAAATACAGATAATGTCATTCCTCCAAACACGAGGCATCATCTACTTAACAAATGAGCCATCACTTCTATACTACCATTTCCTTATAATAACTCTACTTATTATCAATTGCGTGGGGTAGTATAAATGTGATCCGTCAACACCAAAGCAAGCTAGAATGATTTTTATCAAAATTGAGCCTGGATCTTGGCAATTTAATTTAGTATATTAATACAACCAAGGTTGTGCCCGGTTCAATTCAACGGTTTTATCTGTCCTAGTCTCAGTTCTTTTATTTCAACAGTTTCAGTGTCGGTTCAGCTTTATCGATCTCGATTCTTTTTTATACAGGCTCAGTTTGATAACATACACTTAAAACAAGGAGTGTTGCTAGACAATTTGGGCCAAGGACTTCATAATAGATACAAACAGAGTTGCAGCTCCCTTATACGCAGATTAGTACCCTTAGTTTCAACAGGGAGGGTTCCGCAGGAAAGTGGAGAATTTAAGATTGCTTTCAGTCTCCACTTACATAGTATAAATATTTCTTATAAAGGGGGCCTCAGCTTAAAATGTATTAGGTCATTTCTAACATTCTCATCAATGAAAATTCTCTAGACTTATTCATTTGAGGGAGCCTTTAATTTTTGGCCCAGGACTTATTTTATTATGAATTTTATAGAAAAGAAAATTTCTTATAATTTTTGATAACGATTTTTATAGAAAAGTCATGTATTGGTGACCTTGATAAATTCACGTATTCCTTGTGCTCCGCGTTGCTCTGGTTGGGAATAATTACGTTAAATTATGAAATTAACATATGCTCTGGCCTTACCCATTAACTAGATCATTTATTTAGGGGTCAGCTGTTTATTTTCTTCTTATTAGTAGTGTTATGAACATTGATTAGTTGAATTTGAATGAGATCTTATATAAAAGCTGTGAAAAATTCACAACAATTAGTCAAAAATTATAATTCCGTAGTTGAAAATAATTTACTAACGGGTATCAACTGATTTTGGGACTTTTTTACATTTCTTTTTAGAGAAAGGTTATGAAATACGAAAAAGTACAAAATGAAGTACATCCAACCATATATTATTAATCATTATATACCTGCAATTAATATAAAATTCATTTATAAATAGGTATTTTAACCTTGAAGGATCAGGAATTGGTCATATCATTCTTTTAATTAAATGATATTTTTATTTTGGGTTATTTAGAGTATGTATTTTGAAAGGTAATCACTTGGAAATTAAGGTCTTTAATTAGTCATTATTTGCAAAAAAAAAAAAAAAAAAAAAAAAAATTACACTCCTACGAACAAAAAAAAATAGAAGTAAAACATAGGCTGCTTATATTTAAAACTTTTAAAAGGAAATGTTTCATCTTGTATCAGGATTTTTGAGCTCAATTGCAAATATTGTTAAAAAAGAAATAATCAATAATTATTAGTAGGGAAGGCTGCGAGTAATACTCAATACTGATATAAAAGGGAGGGGGGTTGAGCAGAACCATCGACTCCTATCAACTAAATACAATTAAAATAATGTAGGGATGTCCAACAGATGCGCCATGGAGCCCTAAAGATTTGTGTATCATTTAGGGATCACCAAAGCTAAAAATGTCATGAAAAAAATATATTTTCTACGAAAATGTCGGTACTAGAGTTGCATTAAATATTACCTGTCGGTATGTAAAAATACAAGAAGCCTAAAATCAGCACGGTAATCCTCCCAATAGATAATCGGCGTTATTTACTTACATTGCTTTGGGATAGATAGTGGCGCCGTCTTGCGGCAAAGCAAAGCAACTTCCTTAACGATAATATTATTTAATAAAAAATAATAAATACGTATGTTTCTCACATAGAGGGCGTTATCAACATTCTTCTGAGTGCTCATCATTTTTTAATCAACAAGCTACAGACTCATCACCACCTGGCGGATAATATATATTTTTATTTTACTCATGCCATATTATAAAAATGTTAAGGAGGAGAGAAGCTTTGCTGTTTTTATCGGATCAGCTGCAAGCAGCCGTGGTAAGAAGTAAATCTACAAAAATCCCACTTCTTATAGCTCAAGGACATATAAGCGGAAATTATTCTGAAGTTGAGTGAGTCAGCCTAATTGTCAGAAATTGATCCGAATGATCAAAGCAACCATAAAAATATTAATGAAGTTTACCTTAGAGGAAAATTTTAACATAATTGTGATAAATATGGAATAATAACTCCAGCATTTCAGTGCCATTTATCATTCCATTAGTTCCTTTTACTTACACTCTAACATTCAGAAAATTCTCTTGGGAATCTAAAAAGCTTCACCGTATATTTGCTGCCGACCACTTGCAAATATGTATATAGAATACATCTATTGAATAAAGATAAGATTATAAATCATTATATGAATATTCTTGCAGCCTAGGTTTTTATTTTTATTTTAATCTTGGGTTTTAAATAGCTACTACGTCTGGGGCAAGGTATATATAAATACAAGGTTATCCCATTATGTAATAGGGATTTTCAGAATTTTCAATTTGATATACCCTACCGACTGCTGGGCAAGAAAGATAGTTTTTACGTCATAGAATATAACAGCAGTATTCTAACTGTAAGAGTCAAGGAAGGCGATATATAGCTACTCTTGCTAACAGTTATTGTATAACCTTGTATTTCTTTTAGCCATGCGTCTAGGGTTTTGTTGAAAAGTGTACTGGTATCCCTGGTATAAATATATCAATCCAAGTGAGGAACTTTTCAGTTTATTCATCTTGAATTTCAAATGGAACTGGGGACTCTGTCCTTCATTTCATGTTGTACTCAAGAATCAGTCTAGGTGTTCAAGTCGGACTTGGACTCACCCTGAAATTTCACTGAGTCCACAGCTCTGGTAGCAATTTAAAAAAATCTCAGACGCTGTCAAGTTCATATTTTGTTTTAACGCTTAGAGGAAAAGAAGTCGAAAACGGTGGGTGATATAAATGAACTATAATTAAAACGTCGAAGATAGTATTTATGTGAACCACACTCAATTTTGAGATAAACTGATTCTGATTGGATTTTATGCTGACAGGCCACAAATGTTGTTAAAAATAGACTAATAATAATATTTTAAAATACATAACATTGAATATTTTCTAACTTCATCAAAGGCAACTTCTAAAAAAATAATAAAAACTTTCAAGCGTCTTGGAATTCCACTTAAAAAACAGAACAAATACATTAATCGATGAAAAGAAATGCTAAGAGGGAGGTCTCATTAAAAAAAATGTATATATAACAAAAAAAAGCTGAACTAGTTATCAAAAAACTATTATTATAAATTTATCTATTTATCTATGTTTCAGTGGCGGAAAGTTTATAGAGACAGGAGACAAGTTTTGGTTCCCTGATGACGTTACCTTTGGCTATATCGTGGGTAAGATAATAAAAGAATTATTTTATTCGAAATGATAATGTGAACATTAACAGGCGTTCTTCAAAAATAATTAATATTTGGCATTTTATTCATTTTTTCAATTCATTTTTCCAAAAAAATGTTTTTTTCCATGAATAGATATAAATTTTTGGAAATTGTCTCCAATCTTTTTCAAATAAATTAAATTTTCTGTCATTGGCTATCGATTTTTGAAATTTTTCTCCAAAAATTTAAATATTAAAAATTTAATTTTTTCTGAAAAAGTGTGGATTTTTGATTTTTTTTTCCGAAAAATTTAATATTTGAAATTTAATTTTGAAACTTTTGCTCCAATAAATTTATTTTTTTTGTAAACAGTTGTGGATTTTTGAAATTCAAAAAATTTATATTTTGAAATTTTTTTTCAAAAAATTTAATTTAATTTTTTTTAAATTGGATTTAATATCATAAAAATTCCACAAACCAAGCCCCCCCCCCTCAAAAAAAAAAAAAAAAAATATATATATATATATGTCCCTGATAATCCTGTATATTTTTTCGAAATTTGATTGCGACTAGTGGAGAAATATTGTCTTCAAGAAAATCATTTATAGAAAGTTCTATTATATCTTCTTTGGGTCGCACAGCTCAATCAAAGTTTATTTATTTTGTTCATTGAGATTTAAAAAAAGGGAACATTCTATATTTTGCAAAAATCCTTTTGATAGACATTTTTATGACCTATAAAAAATATTAACAAAAAGAGAGATTATTTTAAGGACATTTTGGGACTTATATTATATTTTATGTTACTTATATGTTAATATTTTGAAATATCAAATATAGATGCGCGCTATACGCGATTCATTACAATTTCTGTACGTATTTCTCTTTGAAACTACATTGGTTGACTTTAGAAAATATCTATTTAATGTCTATTAGGGATGGATTTCGGGTATATAGTAGAACTTAAAACTCGTTTCCGTGTCTATCTAATTGAGAATAACCGTAAAAAGACCAAATTCGCTTTTTAGGCCCGAAATATTCATATCTGGAACCTAAAACCCGTCTCATCTTTATTAAGTAATACTAAAAGCTTTTTAAGATCCGGAAAGTCCCTCTGATTTTTTGAAAGGTCCGTAAAATTTAAAGTAATAGAAGCAGGGGGTGGGCTGGAGGGGCTGTAGCCCCCTCCCATCAAAAATAAGAAGAATTTGTTCCCTTTGACTAGAAATTTAATATGGGATTTTTTTTCAAAAAATTTAATTTTTTGTGAATAGCTGTGGGTTTTTGAATTATTATTTTTTTTTAAACAAGCCCCCCTTAAAAAAAAAAAAAAAATATATATATATATACGTATATACTCCTTTGGTCGCCCTTGCGAAGCCAGTTCGGATTTCTGATCATTTCCAACAATACAAGTCTTCTTATACCGTACTCGGGTACTTCAGATCCGTCAAATAGACTTGTCCTATCTCTAACCGTGATGTGTGACCTAAAGATGACATATTGGTAATTGATGTTTGAAAAAAGTTAACAAAAAAAGGACCTAATGTACAAAAATAGTTTTAATCTGGATTTTTTTTTTTTTTTATCTTTTTAGAGCATTTGCTTGGAGACCGTCTGACCGTTGTACCAGAGTTTCATTCTCATTTGGAATCCATGAAAAGTATTAAGGAGGAGAGTCTTCCAAATCAAATTAGTGTTTCCTACATTAATTACAATGGGGTTGAAAATGTTATCAATATCCGTGGACCCTTTTCGGAGGATATCGACCCCACTAGGTATAAATTCCTTACATTCTAAAACATCTTCTTCATCTTTCTTTGGGAGGGGGGGACGTCCCCGTGGGTCTCTTTCTAGGGTAGAATCATAATTTGCTTATTATTGGAAAGCTATATTTGATGACATTCAATGATTTATAATGAAATCCACCTCTTGATACCTTCGGCCACACCCTGCCAGAAGCTTTGTCAGGGCTGGGCGACCTCGTGCAGACACATCCTCCACAGACGAATGATACTTGGCACAGCCATCATGCTTGACCCTCCCTGACAGACAGAAATTACATGGTTTCAGGTCTGGTCTGTTTGCAGGCAAAAAATCCGGGCTCCAAAAGTGGGCACATTTTCTAGACAATACATCCTGCCCTTTTTTGGTCTTGTGGGCATGTGCAATATCTCGTTTGAAGGTTTAATTTCTTCCTTGGCCTACTCCATCCATCCAAGGAATGAAAATTAAAAGTGCAAAACCAGAAATAGTATAATGAAAAAGCTGTATCCACAAAAGATCGCCCAGCCCTTCCGAAGCTTCTGGAACCAATGTGGCCAAGGTTACCAAGAGAGGCGGATATCATTATGAATAATTTAATTGCATTAAAAGAACCTTTTAAATAATAGAAAATGTTGGTCCTATCCCATCTAGTTTGTTCGTTATATGTTTGTATTTCTCCAATCCGTACTATCACTTTTGATCTATCAAATAATGCAGTCAGATTAATAATTCTGGTAGGTGTTTAGGTCAACTCATATTTCCTAGAAGTCTATATTATGAAATATGAGTTGAGGACTTATTTTTAACGTCGAGTGTGTGTATGGCAAAAAACATTTTTTTAACGAATTTTTTTTTTCTATAAGTTATTTCATCAAATTCAGGCTCGGGCAAAAATGTTACCCCCAAAAAGAGACAAGTAGTTGCCGTAAATTGAGAAGATCTGTTCTCTCATCCATCTGAAAGACAAATAATGTTGAGCATTCTATATGCTATGCCCCCTTATCTACATGTTGAAAGATTTCACTTCTATGTCGGTTCTATGAAAGCAATAAAAAAAGGTTATAAATCTCTTTTCTAAAAACAAAAACAAAAACAAATTTGAAATTAAATTCAAATTGAAAAAAGAAAGATAAAGGGATCTTCACCTTTATCTTTGCTCGATGCCTCACACACTCTAAAACCAACCCTAGTGTAATTACATTTAAAATAAGATGTTATGGGGGAGGAGGGGGATATTTAGGGGATACATTAAATCTCGAAAAGGCATGTTCAAGCGCACCCTCTCGAGTAGCACCCATTTCAATTGCCCAGTAATCCATAAAACCAAAATCAACGTAGTAATCCTGACTACTGGAAGAATGTTTGGGAGGAGATCAGCTTACCTTTCATGACGTTTTATTATTTCAGCTGCAAGCAGGCATGAGAAGAAGGAAACAAATACAAATCCCATTAGTTTGTTATGTATTGTACTGGCAGTTCCATTGGTGATAATTTGAATTTTAACCCGATGATATCAATAGTTCTTAGTCATGGTTCAATAAATCGAAAGATTTCTTTGTCTAAATAAAAATAATTATAAAGAAAATCGTGGTTCCAAAATTTCAAGGAAAATTAGTAGACCCTAAAAAATAATAATTTCCTACTCCAATGATAATGACTATTTGGAGAAAATTGAAGTGTGTGGGGCTCAGAGTACACCTACTCTTAGAACCGAGGCTGGTGAGATAAAAGAACCGTTTCATGAACCTATAGAACCAGTAGAGTTTTGCAAATGACCCTTTTTTTATAGAAAAAAATATTAATTTATGAAAAGTCTAATACTTGTGGAGCTATAAATTAATAATCAGTTGGTAGGGCAGGACAAATGATACTAATGGGCCTCCTAAAACCAGCATGAGCGTTGTTTACTTATATTAGTTTGAAAACTAAACAGCAAGGAATGGCGCCTTCTTGCGACAAAATAATACAACTCCCTCAATGCTAATATTACTTAACATATAATAGAGATATTTGTTACACATTTAGAGGGCACAGTAAAATATTCCTTTTATGTCCCAAGCTACAGACTGTCACCCCATTGAGTGGATAATATATATTTTTTTGTAAGCCCATTCCCTCTTGTTTGTGTTATGCCGGTCCATATTTAAGAGTGAAGACTCAAAGCCTGTCCAGTTCAGTCTCAATCCGGTACAATTTACCCCTTCATTTCAGTCCTAAAACTTATAAAGCTCGGGTTTTGAGAACTTTACTCAACCGTATTTCTAATTTTTGTATTAATAATATATAGTACAGACAGTCCGAAGGAGCAACGGTGTTAAGTACCAGTTCAAAGACTCAAACAACACTAGCTATTGCTATCGAATCAGTTTCTTTCTCGCTTCCTCAAAACAGAGCGATCAGATAAAAAATATGTAAGATAGATTCTTCTACACTAATCTTTTTTATTATTGAGAGAACCAACCACCTTAAAGCACTTTTTTCCCCCTTACAACCAAAAAGAATTACATACATACTTACGACAATCTTTGAATACTTCTATGTCATTGCTTGAAGATTATATATTTTTTAATTTGACTTCGTTAAAATTCTCTCCCGCTTTAAAAAGTAGGAAAAAAAAATAGATTTAGAAAAATCTGTAATAATCTCTCTTAATTAATAGACGGGGAACGTAGTAAAAAAAAGCCACAAAAATAACGATTTATTACAATTTCAAATTGATATTTAATTTTTTGATGTTTTTTTATATAGATTCTATTCACTCCATTGCCGATTATATGACGCAATCTACTGTCCAAAGACAGAGATACGATGAAGTTTATCTTTCGAGCACCTCCGCGAATTTACCTTTATTAATTCTCACAGCCTTTCCATCCAACAGAAACCGAAAATAACCCCAAAATATGTTGTTATTGAGACATTTCTTCCCAACTACGGAATAATAAATTCATTAATGGTTGAGAATTGTTCAAAACTGCTTAACCAGAGCTAATTCAACCCATCCACGTTAGAAACAACACTGATAATGGCTAAAAGAGGCAGAAAAATCGATAGCAGACAACAAAATATAGTGTACATTTTTGTGTTGTCAATGAAGTTACTGCAGATAGTATAAAATTTGGAAGCAATGATTGGAGAACATTCGTTACCTTTAAAGTATTTTGCAATCTTTCCATAAAAAAGGAACCAAAAAAAAAAGACACAGGTTGGTAGTAATTGGTCAATTCTTCCCACATATGGAATTAATTGTTATTCAATAGTTGTTAGGAATTGTTCATACCCTAACAAGAGTTAATTGGAATTCAACCAATCATCGTTCAGAACACTAATTAAGGGAAACGAAGCAGAAAAATTGACAGCTGATAACCAAATGCAGTGTACATCTATGTTTTATGAAAGAAGTAACTACAAATATTTCAAATAAATTAAAACTCAGAAGCAAGGACACGGTGTTATCTCATTAACACAAAAAATGTACACTTTATTTGGCTGTCAGCTGTCAATATTTCTGTTTTTTCCACCTTATCAAAGTTCTCAAAGTCGATTGGTTGAATTCCAATTAGCTAAGCTAATTAGTTAAGGTTATTGAATAATAATTAACTACTGTACAGACCTGAAAAGATCTCAAATTTTAAACAATAAGCAAGGGCGTTCTCAAGATTATATATAGATATTTTTTTTTTTTTTGGGGGGTTGGTTTTTTGAAAAAAAAGTTACCCTTCCTTTGGCATAAAATTTTTTCCTCCTGGGCAAGAAAGATTCTAGTAAAAAATCCTTGGGGGGGACTACAGCCCACCCCCTATAATCGTCCTGCAAAGAAGAAGTAAAATTTCTTTCGAAAAATTTAAATTACTCACTGGCATCACATTGCATTTCATGTTTTTAGAAAATAATTATCGATTAAAACAACCCAACTCAACACACAAAAAAGGATGGCAGTGAGTTTTATAGCAATGCTAGCCCCTTGGATCTGCAGACAAGTCCCGCAAGATTATAAATAGGGGGGTCGGGGTTTCTTGTATTTTGGAAATTAAAAATTATACTTATTTAAAAAACATTCCAAAAATTCACAGCTGTCCACAAAAAAGGAAATTTTTTGGAAAAGAAAAATTGAAAAATGAAATTTTTGAATTTTAGATATGTGGGAGGGGGGCTACATCCCTTACATCCCCCCTGCTGACATTATACAGTCCCTATCGGAAAGAATTGACAAACATCGATTTACTGATATTGGGGCCTTTCTTCTGCTTCTTTTTATGGAAATGTTGCGAGATACAATAAAGATTACGCTGTTAATTCAAGAAGAAATTTAAGAGAAGCAAGAAGCGGAGTACATTTGAGGATGAGGTGACGTCAACCATGGTATAAAAGCTCTGAAGCATTTTGAAGTGGCAAAATTACTCACTCGCAGAGTCTTCCAAAATGAAACTGCTGTGATATGCATAAATATTTATTAATATTCCATTTCTATGTCGCAATTAATTAAATAATACTAATTATGTCGTCTATATATATATATATATATAAGTATATCATAGTGTTTATTAAATATATTATTATATATTGTTAGCAATTTTTTTTAATATCAAAACTGGAAAACAATAATAAAACTATAAAAACAGGAGAAAAAGACAACAAGAGTGATGTAGACTCAACTAAAATAATTTATATTCATTATGACAAAAATACAGCTAGAAAGAGATGTGGGGCGTCAACAGTAAAACAATCCACAATAATTAAGAAAAGGAGACAATTTTACCAATTAATCTATTATTTTTAGCCTCTTAAATGCATACAGTTTAATTTCAACATAATAAGATATTCGCAAGCCACGTAGCCACTGAAGGGAGTCCCCAGGATTACATTTTTTTTTTTAATACTTTTTTAAGGGGGGGGGGGGACTTTTAAAAAAAATTATTTTGCTCTGTTGCATTATTAAGAAAATAAATCCTAATAAAAAAATAATATTTCAAGTAAAAAGCAAACGTGTCTTCGTTTGTGGGGCTATAGCCTCCTTGCTGATGTCCCTGCCACTAAGGGAAGAGGGGGTAAGACCTAAAACAACCTCTATCCTATTTGGGGAGGTAGTCAACTTAAAACCCGTAGGGAATAGGGCAGAAAAATAATCGACCAGTGACCTTTTCTATAAAAAATGTCATTTTAGAAACAGAAAGAAAGTCATTTGATATATAAAGTAAAAATGATTGATTTGGCTTCGAAAAAGGCAAAAGGGGGTCAGCACGATTTATTTATAGGGTCCTCATGCAGTGACGCCGAACCATAAGGGTCAAAGGGAACATGCCCCCTCCCTACTTTTCATAGTTATCACAAAATAAAAAAAATTGATGTCATATAAAAACTATGCAAGAAAAACTCAAAATGGTTTATGAATAACCCCTAAACATTATTCAGCCAATGATGGCTTTAGACAAATCCAAATTTATGTGATGAGTTGAAATCTGGGGCGGTTTTAAGGGAAGGGCACTTTCCCCAAGCCTCACTCTTGATTGCACTGGTTGGAAAATTATTATATACAGCAAAAGTCAAATTTTAAATACCTTAAAAATAGAAAAAGGATTGATTTTTAAAAATTGAGTAAACCATTATTTTTCTAAAAAGAAAATGTTATTTGATAAATACTATTAAAAACAGAAACCAGAAAATGTTTCTTTCTCTTAAAAAAAGTCATTTGAAAAAGAAAAGACCTCACAATTTATTATGTAAAAAATTGGAAATATATTTTTTTATAATGAAAAAGGAAAGAAGCAAAAGGGCACCGCACATTTATTTTTAGCCTAGGCCTTGCTCAAACTAAAACCTACTCTGATTGAAGTACTCAATAATGGTTACTATAGATATGAACATTCATTTGATTTACAAAACTTTATTTGACCCCGCCCTCATAGATAGCCCGGCCCCTTTCAAATAAAACAATAATCCCTTGCATTGAGATGGCGTGTTCCTGGATACGTTTACCCCGAGCAACAAGACAATAACGATTAAAACCCCAAAATTATGTTTTTGTGACCTTCAGAGTGTTTTAAAAAATATTTTTTTCTATACAAGATCCACATTATTTTCGGCTTGAAAGATATTAAAAAAACATCAAATATAGTTTGTAGATACATGTTCTGAGGTTAAAAAAATATTTTAACTAATCCCGTATCATTTAGAGAATGGCAAAAAATGCAAAAAGTACAAAAAATAATAAAGACGAAAAATTTACCATTTCTTTGAAAATCTAATAAATTCCTCATTTTTGAAATATAAATCATAATTTGTCGTAAAGTGAAAAAAAGAAGCATCTTGAAAAAAGTACTTGAAAAGTAATTTAAGATTTGTAGCTTGTAAACATATTTTTGTATATTTATTAACAGGGACGTCTCCAAGGGGTGGGCTGTAGCCTCCCCCAAATTAAGAAATTTTTGGTTTATGCTAGAATATTTTTCCTTCATTCAGCAAATTATGCAGCAGAGCAAAAAACAATATTTGAAATTTTTTACCAAAAATTTCAAAATTTTTAAAATTTTTTTGGAAATATTTAAATTTGAAGTTAAATTTTTGAAATATTTCCAAAAAAATGTAATATTTAAAATTAAATTCTGTGAATAACATTGGATTTTCAAATTTTTTAGCACTTTCAATTTTTTTTTTTCAAAAAATCCAAAAAACCTAGCAAAAATATTATTAACTCTACGGGCACCCCTGATTAAGCTATCATAGTTTACTGATAATATATGACATATTACTCATAATAGACCACAAAAACAATTTTTTTTGGTTATAAAGGTCCTTTTCGACTAAAAAACAATTAGAACAAGAAATTCTTGCGACCTTAAAATATAATTAGCGTAGTCTCATAAAAGTATTAATCATAATATTTCTAGGTCATTCTAGCTTGCTTTAGTGTTGACGGACCACACAGACGATGATAGAAGGTATAATATTTCCATAAAAGAACTAGTAGTAAATATGTTGTTTGCTTTGAGTGAAAAGTGCGACAAATATAAGAAATTCATTCCTCGACGTGTCAATAAAGTAACTATGCATTTATTTCTCGTTATTAGGAATCACCACGTTAGTATGATCTTTCTCTTCATCCTCGTAATTTTCCAGTGATGCATCGAATTTGAATGACCCAATCCAGGATGAAAAGGCTCCCTTAGCTGAGGATAGGCCTCCGGCCACGGCCTTACCTGTATTTGCAACAGCTGCGCTCACTCTCTTCCCTCCTTCACTATTTGTAATGCTATTAGTTAAATGCAATTTCATATCTGAGACAGAGTACTGTCCACTATAAGGGTGACCGATGGGGAAATCACCGAGTGTAGCGGGTGCAGACTCGATCCAGTATTTGTAATTATTCGTCTTTTTCCATGCAGTAAGAAAACTGGAGTTGAATTCAGGAACATCTTCCAATGAGGATCTCAATAAGCAAACCAAGTATAAGCGAAATTGCGCTCTTACCCACTCATCCCCGCCTTCCCATCCAACTCCATCCATAAAAACATCTACATTCTCTTCAGATACATGTTTTACAATATTATCCATAAATCTTAGATCCTCAGTAGTGAGAGCAAGATACTTTTTGAGCTCTGGGTCGGATATTTCGATTTTATTGTCGGCTTGGATATCCACTAGTACGTCATAGATCCCTCGTTTCTGCTTAAACAATATATTCGTCGCACCAATGAAGTAGCCGCGAATACTCGGATCGGACAACACATCTAAAAATGGAAGACAAAGATAGGGATGACAGAGATTTCCTTCCGTAAATATTTTCAATGGGAGATTCAAGTCTTTGGTCGATAGGTTCAAAATATGAGATAAACTAGGGATTTCCACTTGTGCTTCGGGTTCTTCTTCATCATTAGTTTCTTCCTTTGGTTTCAACTTAGCCCTAAGAGAATTTGGTAAGGGTGGAATGGGTGATGAAGTAGGGGTCTCTGCAGGAACCATTCGTGCTGCCTCTCCTAACCCTGACTCCAACATTCCTGGATGTAATGACAACAGAGTTAAAAATATTTCTGTTAATTCCTCGACAGGGCTCAAAAAGAAAAGAATTTTTCTCTCCAACAGTAACAATTTGAATAATACTAAAGTTCGTTGTTTAAAACGAGCCACTAAATTACGAGCGGATAATCCCACATATAATTGCTGCGTATAGAGCATACTATCCTCCAAGCAAGCGTTTAAATTATCATATGTTTGATGAATTAAATCCCATCGAGTAAAATCTGCTTCTCTGAAGTACGCCTCGGTAATGAGAGACATTTTGACACGAATTTGACCATACAGAGGTAAACGACTCAAAACACAAAGAGCTTTTTGAACAGAGGAACGCGTAATCTCAGTAGATTTATTGTATAACTTGTCTGATTCGATTTGTCTATAACAGGATATTCCAAAGACGGTTTTACGTGGGTCGTGCAGATCTGGTAAATGGAAAACGGAGGCATCCTGTCGATAATTGTGAGAACCGTCAGGCAAGGAGAGACTAAGAGTAATGAAAAGAAGAAGGATGCATTAGTATTGTCAGAAAATTGGAGCCAGATGAGTTTTCAATCATGGAAAAAACTGGAGTTACTCTAAAACACTCTAAGATTAAAATCTTTCATAATCCCGATACAAAAATCAAATAATTAATTGAGCAACAAATATAATTATCAAATAATCAATAAATATTAATACTAATGAGGAACGTGCCTTGGGAGATGCCGCCATTGGGAAGGAAGCTCCGGTCCTTGAGGCTTCCCACCCGGTATCATGGGAGGCCATGAGTATTCCACAATACATCCTTTTTTGTGATGAAATCCAACAACTAATACATGTAAGACAGATGGATCAGATTCCATGAGTACAACTCGATATCCTCCGGGTAAATAGAGCCCCTTTGACAATCAAAGGATCCTAGGTGACGTCACTCTTTAAATAGAGACTTCAGACTTTGTTTATAATAATAATGTAAATATGAAGCAAAGCGACATCTAACACAGTAGTTGCGCAACTTCCTTCATCGTTGATGTGCAATAATTAATTACTACTACGTATAAGTGATTTGATGAGGCACTTGATTTGAATTATGATCCTATCAATTATCGTATTCATAGTTGAACAAAACACAAATATTAGCAGACAAATTAAATGATTAAAGAATAAATCATACACTAGGTATAAAGAATAAACTAAATAACTTTTATCAAATGAGAAACAGTATGTCGTAGTTATATAAGCATCATTAATGGGATTGATTGAAGGGGCTTGGGGGAGTTTTCTATATATTTAATAAATAAATTATATAGACTGAGCGTTATATATTTACTTAAATTGTTCATGATATGAATACTGAACTATTTTTATCAATTAATCATTTTTGTGGGTGGATGTCTCTGAACTGAATGTGTTCCTTATTTACATATCTTAGTCGTAATAGATTTCATTCTATGGATTATATACTATATTAATATATTATTTTTTAACAAATAAACACTTTTCAATCCCATATTTTTAAGCTATCTTTAAAAGTTATTATTATAAATAATTAAAACTGGACACTCGAGGAAATAACTGTTAGAATGTAATTAAATATAAGTACAAAAGTGTTTGTTCTTTAGAAAAGCACAAACTCAAAAACTATCCATGAATAATTAATTATATCAAACGAATATTTTCATTAGAAGTTAGGTTTTTTTTTCTAAGTGCAAACAAAAGAGAATTATAATACTCAGTGAACGTTAATCATCATGATACCATCAACTAAAAATATAATCCCTAATGTTTATGGGTGAATGAAACTTATATGGAATTGAGTTATGCTTGAGACTTTAACTAAAATTGATCAATGATATATTACGAGTTAGACTAAATGGAGGAATATTCAGGAAGCATTAACTTTTAGTCGACCATATCAAGGTAGTTTATAATATTTAACGGTAATTGATTAAATATATTATCATTTGCAACTATAAGAATCTCGAAATAGGCACATTTGGATGATTTTGTGTTGTGTGACCTAAGGGAACTTTAAAGAACAAATGGGTTTCAGACGGGATAGTTAATACATTGATCCAAGGACTATCTCTCTCTTAGTCCTTGATTTAGTATTTGTATACTAAATATAATTAATTTATTAAGAATATATTGATACACCATCCAATGTTACCACGGTTGATATCCCAAAAAACCGGAGTTACAGTGAATAGTGTCTCATAGTGGCGGTGGGTTAAACCCCATTTTTTAGTAGTATTGACTCGCAACACAACCCAGGGGCCGTATATCAACCGGGGTTACAGTGGATGACGTTTCTGATTGTACTACATGAATTGACGAAGTGAGTTTACTCTCAATCAATTTCTGTGGACATGTAACATAGCCTATGAACCGAGCATCAATTTGTTTCTCTGGAAAGGGTCTCGGAAGATAATGTGAAAATTATGACTTCAAAGATTTTCCACATTGTGACTCTCTCTCAGTTATTATGTACATTAATGGTCTTGCTCAGTTATTTTGCATATTAACGGATTTCTTACTTTAACTGCAAGATATATATGAGATCTATGATGAACAGACCCTATAGAGATATAAGGGCTCTGATGACGAGCTGCTATGACCCAAGGTTAATAGAAATACATTATTATTTATTTATAAATTATAAGGCTCTGCCAATGAATTTGCTCTGCTATGAAGTATTATTTAACCTTGCAATGACCTATGTTTTGATCACGTGATAAAAATAATGCCTTAATTCAATTCTGCGGGAAACATTTAATAAAGATTGACTTGTGCCAGGATGATGATGACAGAGTCTTCAGATTGGGAAGAAGAGTTGAAGCAATACTTGGAGACATGTAGTAGCGAACTAAAGGATTCCTCTGAATCCACTTTCATCATTAACGGATCTGAACTCGTTGATTCGTGTCCCACAACCGTCTCCAGACTTCTCCTGAACCCATTGGATACTTTGGAGACTTGCAATGGAATTCTTTCTGGGGTGAATAAGATTAATATAAGCAAATTATTAAATATGCTCATGTACTTTGTTCAGGTGGCGGAAAGACCCAATATGAAGTTTCGACTCTCTTCGATGCCTCCTGTTTTGGAACTCATTCGCAACACTGTCCCTCGATCCCGTGATGTCGGATACTATCTTTCCTTTTTAGGAACAGTTGTTAAAACAGGGAGTACTAAAGTCATGGAATGGATGAGGGAATATCAATGTAAGAAGTGTGGGCACAAAGAAGCTTTTAAAGCAGAGTTCGAAATGTATCAGGCTTTTAATACACCTAAAACATGTAACGCATGTAATGCTGGGCCAAATCCATGGAAAATGAGCTCCAAATTAGGCCAACCCAGGCCTGAATACTGCAAAGACTATCAAGAAATTAAGGTGAATTTATTAGTCATGGGCTGATATCAAAATATACCCATATCCCTGAAAGCATCTGTTTTGTTTCATCCAAATTGGTTTGTTTCGTATGCCAATAGGTTCATATCCTTAAGATAAAATGTGCTAACATCATTTAAGAACATATTGCTCATTCATCTAGTTTTAACCATAGTTGGTTAATGTTTTATTTGATCAAAAAGGCTCACCTATATCATACAAATTTATTTGACTTATTAAGTATGGATTCATCAATTTGTTACCACTTTAGTAATCTTAGCAAGATGGCCTTTTAAAAAAGACTTGAGTGCATTTGCACCATTTTGACTTAAGTTTAAAGTTGGGACTTATGATTTCGATACAATTAAGCTCGGCTCACTTTTTAAGAAGTACATAACAGTGATAACAGATGCATTCATCTAAGTTCGAGTACTCGTTGTTTTAAGCATTCCCTAGGTACAGAAATTGAACAAATATTTTGGTTCTATTCTCTTCTGTCTTCTGATTGTATCATATAAAATATTGCGTTAGCAAAAATCAAAATTTCTAAGAATTTTCTCTGAGACGATACGATGCAGATGTTGGATATTTTTGCCCGATATATCAGCCTACGTGTATAATTAATTTCGAATCCAATTTTTCTACCTTCCCTATCTAGGTCCAAGAGCAAATTCAAAACCTTGGACTTGGTACTATTCCTCGGAGTGTCTGGGTTGCTCTTGAAGGTAAATCTTTCGGATTCTAAAAGATCAATGTGTAACTATATTTGTTTATTTTGGTAGATGATTTAGTGGATTCATGTAAGCCTGGAGACGATGTGCTTGTCATTGGTACGGTTTGCCGTCGATGGA